>NC_000073.6:69524819-70247319 GCF_000001635.26 Mus musculus
AGATACAATTTCTATCTCTAGAATATCACAGTCTTTCAGCTGCTTTTTCCTGAAATAATCTTTGAGTCTTAGGTGTAGGGATTGCATTGTAGATGAATCAACTGAGGCCAGATACCCTATGGCAATTTGCTCTCTGCATGTTTGAGAGTTGTGGCTTTCTGGAACAGTCTCTGTTCCCTGAAAGAAATAAATTTCTTTGACAATTGGTGAGAGTGGCACTTCTTTGTGGCCATAAGGATGAGTATTTAGAATGCATTTAGAAAATAGACTGGAAGTGTCCATAGCATGTTCTTCTCTAAAGTCTATAGCCTCACCAGCCACAGGTAGTGAGCTAAATTTTCAGTGCTATGCACAAATGCCCTCTTATTGAATAGGCTTTACATTTAATTAGATAACTGATGGTTACCCACAGGGTATATATGCCACTATTTCAGTTTTAAGGCTATCTTGAAGTTCTGGTCATTGTGACTCATAGACTTTACAGTTGATAAGGACTATTGATTGCTTTTCCTTTGGTGGCAGTCACATAACACCCTCAGGAATTATGAGAGTTCACCTTCAAAACAGGAGGCTTCAATATCAGCCCAACTCGTTTTCTCCATACCTCTGAGTATGTGGCACCTTCAGCAATAAATAGAGTCTTGCCTTAAATTTGTGATAGGCAAGCAATGGAAATGGCAATGGTAAATATTTATTTGGAAGTCTCTTAGATGACTATGGCCAAACTTGAAAGGCATTTTCCTCAAACTGGTACTAGAGGTTTTGTTAGACAATCTATGGTTTTTGTCAGGACGGATTGTTACTGCAAGTAGGGTATCTTCATATAAGTTATAAACATGTGTATAGACACACATACATAGGCAGACAAAGTCCTACACACATATGCACACACATACACATGCATAGTTTGAATAAACATAAAATAATGTGAGTTTCCATGGCTTTCTCAAACACCCTTCTCATTATTTATCCATGTTACAATCCCCTCTGTCTGTGTTGCATTTCCTCCTGCTCCTCTTCCTCCTCAGATAAATCCACTTCCCATTTGACACTTCTGCCCAATTATTCCCTTCTCTAGAGCTCCCTGCCTCCCCACTCCTTACAGTCCCTGTTTACCTCCTGGTTTCTGCTGCTACTCCAGAGTATGCATTCACATCTGAGGATGTGGGTCTCGGATCTACAAGTAAGAAGGAACACGTGGTGTTCTTATTTCTGGATCTGGGTTACTTGACTCAGTATAACAACTTCTAGTTTACTACATGTTACATGCAGATTTTATTTATTTAACTCTGAATAGCATTCCGTTGTGTATATGAACCACGTTTTCTTTTTTTGTCACTTATTTATTTATTTTTTACACTCCAGATTTTATTCCCCACCCCGATCAATCCTCTGACTTTTATTATTAAAATAGTCTTTACTATTATTATTTATTATTAAAATAGCCTTCCACAATATATAACAAAACGTGCAGCTATATGCCTGTTCATGACAGATCAGTTGCTTAATACTTGGCATCTAACAATCTGCCCCTAACTGCTCTCTTTATTCTCACATGAGCCATACTAAGAAACCCACATACTAGGACATTGTCCACTGCTTTCTGAAGTCTTAGATATCCATATGCACACCCTGTAATAAACATAGAGAAAGAATGAAGTTGTTGAACATGTTGGTGACAATATAGATACTATGGTGGAGGTTATTTTACTCAGAGCATCTGTCTTAGGGTTATTATGGCTGTGAGAGAAAAGAACACCTGATCAACTTATCTGAGTAAGAATTTAACTAGGGGTTCACTTAATATTTAGAGGCTTAGTCCATGATCATCAATAGCAAAGAAAATGGCATCATGAAAGCGGGCATGTCTCTGGAGCAGTAGCTGAGTGTTAAGATCTGAGCTGCCCATTGAAGGAAGAAAGAGAGCAAGGCTGGGCCTAGAGTGCAGTTTGGAAACCTCAAAGCCAGTGACACACTTTCTTCAATAACATCAAACCCCTTCATCCTTCATCCACACAGTCCATCAACTAGGACCAGCATCTGAGTCTTTGGGGACCATTCTCATTCAAACGTCTAAAACATGATATTTGAGAAGAGGAAAATATCTCAAAAGTGACATGTATGAACATTTGAACTGACAGTAAAGGGAGAGCAGTCAACATAATAGTAGAATGTATGACTTTGAAAAAAGGGAATGGCCCAATGATGTGCAACTGAGAGATTGTTGTTGTTCTGTCTGTATTCGCAGTGTAAGGAGTCAAGCAGGTTATGGTGGTATACAGCGGTATGCTGAAGAGTCAGAGGCAGGAGAATTGCAATATACAAGTAAAACTGTCTTACAGTCACATTTTACTGAGTAGTTTGTAATTGTGTTGACATTATAACTACATTCTTTCTATTTTTATCGTGTAGGTTGAAACTGAAGTCATAGAGAGAAAAATGTTCTTTCCATCCTTGCACTCTTCCATGTTTGTTTGTTTTGCTTTGCTTTGTTTTATAGGCAAATTAATAGAAAGTTACTCAGACTAGATTTGCATTTATGAGCCTTCTGGGTCAGCATCGCAGGTGAAGGTGAATTATTGGTCGTACCTAATCAGGCACAGTCACATTCATACTGTAATGAACATATTTACTTTTGTTTGGATTAATAATTTTTCTAGACTGTGGACATGAGACAAATGAGCGGTCATTACACAAAAAGATCATGAAGGAGGATAAGCTGTGGAGTTGGTGGAGGTGCCACTTGATGTGATCTCAGCACTGGGGAGACTGAAGTGGAAGGGTTGTGGTTAGCTCAAGTCTATTTTGAACTAATTATTGATATCCTATCACAGAAAGAGAGACATAAAGAATTGAGGAAAAACAGACAGGGGGGGGGGAGGAGAGGAGAGGAGAGGAGAGGAGGGGAGGGGAGGGGAGAGGAGAGGAGAGGAGAGGAGAGAGAGAGAGAGAGATGCAAAGACAAAGAAAGGTCCTCAGTAACCAGCCAATGTTAACCATTTGACAGAGTTTCTGAGCCACACATGAATAAGGAAGTAAATTTTTGAAAAATTAACAATGGTTCCAGAAAGGCATCCTGTAGTCATTTCTAAGGGAACAAATGGCCATATTAATCAATTAAAATAATCACTTGAAGATAAAAGGAAAAGCAAGGTCTGCTCTGCCAGCAAGGCTGTACTAATAACTTTCCAGTAGTCACATTTGGCATGGGCAAAGTCTTCTACAAGTCTATACATCATGGGAAATCACTAGCTATTAACTGACAAAACTCTGACCCTGTTCATAAAGCTTGAGGTTCAAAATGCCAGATCATTTCCACATAATAATATTGTTGAATAACACTCAAGAATTTGATAAGAATAGCAAGCTACCAAACATCTGTGAAGGTTCACAGCCTCCGACAGTTAAAACAGGTTTCCTGGCCACAGGAAGAGGCAGGGATATTGCCACAGTGATCAGAAAAGTCAGTCAGCTGAGACTGATAAAGCACTGATAGGGATGTCCAGTTGAACACAATGACACAAGACAACTGTTACATCTGTATTCTTTCTGCTCAAAAGGTTAAGTAACAATGTAACAAGATCCAAGTCAAACTTCTAGAGATCAAAAACTACCAGAGTTCGGTTAAATTTATATTGAATGGTGGCAACAATAAATGAGCTGTCACGGAAGGAATGGCTACCTAATGTGATGTAGTAATGTAAACAGTGCAAAAATATACATGGAAATAAAAAGTAGTTTTTAAAGAAGGAGAAATGTTTGAGCCAGTTCCAAGCAGTTTATTCCTATGTGACTGGTGTGATGGTTGGTTAGTGTTCATTGTCAACTAGACACAATCTAGAATCACTTAGGAATGGAGTTCCAGTGTGTGACTGTCAAGATTAGGTGAGTCTAGTTTGTGTAGAAGAGATTATCTTGATTACCTTCATTGAGATAGGAAGAGCTGCCCACCCCAGGTTAAGTCATGCCTTAGGCAGAGGACTCTGAATTGTGTCAGATTGGAGAAAACATACTGAGAACCTGAATATGTTTCCATTGTTCTTTGTTCTGTGTGATATAGGAGACAACATTGCCAACTTTTGCTACGATGGACTACAATACGAAACTGAAAATTAAATGAAACCCTTTCTCACCACAGTTACTTTTTTTTCAAGGTATTCTATCATAGTCGTGAAGAGACTCACATACATCCAAATCCATAAAGTAGAGAAGAGCAGGTCCAAAAGGCCTTGAGTTTCTCACTGTTTAGAAAAGCTAAGCTTTCTAGTTACAGCATGCTCAGGGAAAACTAAACACAGGAAAGGCCATAACAAATCATTCCAGATTCAAACTGCTGAGAAATTTATCTAGAGGAAAAGTCTCTTTAGTTTCATAAGCAAATACTTAAGAATTGCAATAGATTCCTCTCAGAGAGCTTGAAAATAAGTAGTAAAATGCAGAAAATTCTGTCAAAAATGGAGTAGAAGTATTTAATAGCTTTCAGCGTTAAATAATCAATGATGCTGTGATTTGCAAAATATGGAGATCATCATAGAAAGCCATAATCGGTCAAATATGAGACAAATGGACAGGCAAGGGCCAACTGATATATCTATAATATAACCCCTACACCTAAGACTCAGCAAAAAATGTAGAAGAGGGAGAGAAAGCTTATAAAAAGCCAAAGTAACAAGAACTCTGCAGCAAAATGTGTCTTCTAAATTTACAGGAAATCTGCACTCATGAAATCTCAGCAATGTGGCTTCTGAACAAGACCTGAACATTGACAATAACAGTTGCCATGTTGTCCTAGTTAGAGTTAGTATGGCTGTGATGAAACATCGTGACCAAAGCAATTTGAGGCTTGCATTTGAAAAATGTCTGGCTTCCATTTTCAAATCTCTTGAATCAGGATGAGAGGTCAAACCAGACAAGAACATGGAGGCAGGAGGTTACCCAGAGGCCATGGGAAGATGCTGCTTACTGGCTTGATAGACATTGCTTGCTCAGCCTACATTTTATGGAAGCCAGGGCCACCACCCCCCCCCCCCCAGATATGATCTCACCCACAATGGGCTGGGACCTCTACTGCCAATCACTAATTAAGAAAATACCTACAATTATATCTACAATCCCACCTTATGGAAACATTTTCTCAATTAGAGTTCCCTCTTTCCAGATAACCCCAACCTGTATCAAGTTGACATAAAACTTACCAGCACATTGTCAATGTAGTGGACATGTCATGGGATCCTACCCTTAAATGAACATCTATAAGCAACTAAAGAGTGCTGAGGGAGGCAAAATTAATATTTTTTGTTGATGAACCCAAAAACGTGGTTATCATATCAAGGTTTAAGTTGTAAAAATATATGCATAGAAGCAATACTAAAGGAAATCATCAGGATGTATATATAAATGTATTACTATTATATCAACATATTGATAGATATTGATAATAAATAAATAAAGATAGGTCGTGGATTTGAGAGTGAGGGAGATGGAAGGAGTTGGAGAGATGAGAGATGAGATGGGAGAATGATTCAATTATACTTTAATAAAAATATAAAATAAAAGTTAAAAAAGAAAAATGTAATGAAAGTACCTGATATCTCCATATACAAAAGTCCTTGCCACTAGGCCTGGTGGTTTCCTCTGAGTTCAGTCCCTGGAGAACACATAGTGAAAGAAGAGAGCTGACTTCTGTTATTTTTTTATCTCCATGTGAACACATTGGCATGCAAAATGCACACACAGACACACACACACACAGACACACAGACACACACACACACACACACACACACACACACACATATATATATTAATAAATGTAACTCTAAAAATATATGATTAATTAGTGAAAACAATAAAAATAATAGAGAAAAATTAACAAATAAGACAAATGAAAAAGAAGTAGTAAGGCAATAAATTTAAACATATAAACAATTAGGTTAAATAAAAATGGTCTAAACTTCTCATTAAAGACAAGCAATGAGTGATTGTATTAGAAAACAAGGCCCAACTATATGCTGACTATATGTTTTAGTTAGGGCTTCATTACTGTGAAGAGAGACCATGACCAAGGCAACTCTTAGAAAGGAAAACATTTAGTTGGGTCTGGGTTACATTTTCAGAGGTTCAGTCCATTATTATTATGGTGGGAAGTATGGCAGGCCAGGCAGACATGATGCTAGAAGCAGAGTTCTACCTTTTGATCTGAAGGCAGACTGAAGGAGGCTTTCTTTCACACTGGCTAGAACTTGAGCACTAGGAGACCTCAAAGCCAGCCCACACAGTCACTTCTTCCGAAAGGCCCCACCAATTTCAACAAGGCCGCACCTAATAATGCCATTTCTCATGGGCCAAGAATATTCAAACCACCACACACTAGAAAATACCTACTTTAAATATAAACTCAGAAGTATTTTAAAATTAATGAAAAACATATTCTACATTATCTCCATTAAGAAGAATGTAGAAATGTTTATGTTAATATCAGCTCAAACAGTGAAATGTAGAGGCATTTCATCATGGCAATAAAGTCATTTGTCAAGATAATATAATCGGAAAGTTCTGTGCATCTCAGCTGGAGATGATCATGTTAAGTGAATTAAGCCAATATCTGAAAGACATGTGTCATGTTTTCTCTCTTCCCTTGGTATTTAGATATACAATTTTATGTGTATGAACAATCACATCGAACTGGGAGTGAAACTTTTTATGTTAACAAATAACAAATATATGGAGCACTTTTTAAATTAGTAACTGATAAAGAACCTGTCCTGACTTCTCTCAGTGATGATATATGACTGGGACATGTCAGCCTATCAGCCCTTTCCTCCCAAGTTGCCTTTGGTCATGGTGTTCACCATGGCAACAGAAAAGCAACCCAGGCCATTGCTTAAAAGAATATTGGCAACAAGAACTCAACTGCTGAAAGGAATGAGTGCTCTGAGATGCTCTCTAGATCATGTGTGCTTTTAAGAAGCTTATTTTTGGGTAATATAAAAGTTCTTATGTCCCTGTGAATGATATGTTTGAAAGTGGGCTCTCACAATATGCAGAGTGTATATGAAAATCCTTTAGATTACATGTTACTTCAGAATTCTTAACTAATTAGAATTTCTTCATGAGTTATCTAATATTTATCACACCTTTTTGCTGTTTTTTATAGTTTTTTATTAGATATTTTCTTTATATACATTTTAAATTTCAAATGCTATCCCGAAAGTTCCCCATACCGCCCCAGACTCCCCTACCCACACACTCCCACTTCTTGGCCCTGGTGTTCCCCTGTACTGAGGCATATAAAGTTTGCAAGAACAATGGGCATCTCTTCCCAGTGATGGCCGACTAGGCCATCTTCTGATACATATGCAGCTAGAAACACGAGCTCTAGGGGGTACTGGTTAGTTCATATTACTGTTCCTCCTATAGGGTTGCAGATCCCTTTAGCTACTTGGGTAATTTCTCTAGCTCCTCCATTGGGGGCCCTGTGATCCATCCAATAGCTGACTGTGAGCATCCACTTCTGTGTTTGCTAGGCCCCGGCATAGCCTCACAAGAGACAGCTATATCAGGGTCCTTTCAGCAAAATCTTTCTAGTGTATGCAATGGTGTCAGCATTTGGAGGCTGATTATGGGATGGATCACTAAGTGGATCAAGGAACTCCACACAAAACCAGAGACAATGAAACTTTTTGCTGTTTTTAAGTGAACAGGTAAACTTAATCAACAAACAATATAATGATGATATTGTTTTATAATTTTGAACCTTAAATGCTAATTCAATTTGTACCTCATTCCTTGACTTTCCTACATGTGCTTATTTTTTTCAATGTTTGACTAGATTTAAATGATCATAGTTCATTTTCCAATAAATTTTATCATCAAAAATATTCAAGTAAATAAATAGTCACACACACAAATTAACCAGGCCAAAGTCTATACAACTTAACGAACTTATATGCAGTTGAATTGGGATTCAATATGGAGGATGTGGCATTTCACAGTACACTGATGGTTTTAGTGTAAAATATATTTTATATACTTCTTTACCACTGAAACCAAAAATTCCACAACAGAGTTAGAACTAGAAAAACCATTATATTTTTATTCTTTTAATCTATTTATGTCACCTCTCATGACTCTTGTCCATCAGTGAAATCCATTTCTTCCTCATTGCCCTCTAATACTTAGATTTCTGTGAACTCTGCTCATGTCATACTGCACCCACGTGCATTCTTGTTTGCATATATACACAAATTACTTGCTAGATTCCATACATGAGAGAGAACATTTGGTTTATATCTTTGAGACTATGTAGCATCACTTAATATCATGCATTTCTAACTACATCCATTTTTTTTTCAAGGAAATGAAACTGCCAATCAGCTAGAGACACAGGATGGCCTAGTCATCCATCAGTGGGAGGAGAGGCTCTTGGTCTTACAAAGATTATATGCCCCAGTATAAGGGAATGCCAGGGCCATGAAGTGGGAGTGGGTGGTTGGGGAGCAAGGGGAGGGGGGAGGTGATAGGGGATTTTTGGAGAGGAAACTAGGAAAAGGGATAGCATTTGAAATGTAAATGGAGAAAATATCTAATTAAAAAAGAAAAAAGAAAAAACCCTGCTAATCAACAAACAGGGAAATAAACTGAATGGATATTTTTCAGAAAAGAAGAGCCAACATCCAATGATTGTTTTTTAAATGTTCAATATTGCTAGCAATTGGGGAAATTTAAATTAAAAGTTCTTTGAGTTTAAATTTAAATTAAAACCTCATCTACATGAGAAGGGCCATCATAAAAAATATGCCAGCAGATGAGTGTGAGCCTCCACTTCTGTGTTGGCCAGGCACTGGCCTAGCCTCACATGAGACAGCTATATCAGGATCCTTTCAGCAAAATCTTGCTGGCTTATGCAATAGTGTCTGCCAGGGCCAAGAAGTGGGAGTGAGTGGGTGGGGGAGCAGGGCGAGGGGAGGCTATAGGGGACTTTCAGGATAGCATTTGATATGTAAATGAAGAAAATATCTAATTAAAAATTTGAAAAAATATGCCAACAAATGTTAGAAAGGATGTGGAGAGAAGGGATCCTGTACTCACCAATGCTGGAAGGACAAATTAATTCAGCCATTGCAAAACTCACTTTGGAGATTTCTCAAAAGTTAAAAATGATCTTCTGTATGACTCAGGTATTTCACTCATAGGCTTATTCCCAAAGAACTCCATATCATTTCCTAGAGATATTTCTGTACCTATTCCTGCTTTTCATTATTGCAAGGGACAACTAATTATCTACAAACAGATCAGTGTATAAGGAAAATTTATATATATTTATATATATTATATATAGGCATATATCATAATTTCTTTTTATTTTATAAGAATTAGTTTAAAAATTAATGTGGAACACACACACACACATGTATATATATGTATGTGTGTATATATATATATATATATATATATATATATATATTGTATTTAGCATTGGTCTACATAGATTTAATAAATTAGAAAGGAGAGTTAATATTACATTGCCTCTTCAAATAGGTATTTTAATTCATATTTCAGACATAAATTTTTCTTTCAGGTAATAGTAGTAAGAGTTCCTGGAAAAAGCAAAATCTTTAGAATCCTTGATGTTAGTTTTTAATATTGGAAAATTCTCTAAACATTAATTAATTAAAATGTAAAGGACATCTTACAAGAAATGGAACAATAATGTGGTTTCTCTCTGTGGACACAAGAATGCACAGAGGACATCCTTAACTTCATTTTAGTGATTTGGAGTAGTGGTGGTGAAAATGGCCACTTTTACAAAATGATATCTCATGAGATAGAGTTCAATTAATCAACCAAACATGACAGAGGATATTTGTCCATCATACAATATACACACTGAAGAGAAACACTAGCAAACTTGTCCCAGAAGACAGAACTCGAACCAGGTAATGCTACCTGAGACAAAGTTCCATGACCCCATAGGAGACCTATTATTGTTATTCTGCTAAAAGGACATAGTGTTTAACTTTCCCCTAAATTCTTTTTTTTTATACACATAAGTTAGCATGTTACTCATCTTTTATTAGAGAAGCGCCTTTTTCAAGTACTTTGTGATGAATAAAGAGAACCACAGCTAGGCAGCGTTAAGAGAATAGGAGAATATAGCTGTTACAATCTAAGTGGGACATCTATAGCATATCTCCTGTTCCCAGGGCACAAGGACTGTTGCAGAAGCTGACAGAGAAATATCTAGAGTCAGAGGTAGGTGGTGAACATTTGTACTTAGATATTATTCACTAAGTATGACAAGACTATTGATTGCATAGACGGACTCATAGTGGCTGTGACCACAGGCACAAGGCCTCAACAGGATCAAGTCAGACATAAGTCCAGTATAGATGGGAGAGAGATCATGTAGTAAAACTCATAGCTGAAAAGTTGTTGGCAGTTCAAGGCTGCTTGGAGAAGGAGGATAAACTTTCTTCAGAGATGTGTTCCTCTGAGAGACTACCCTTGCCAAGTAGATGGTCCTATACCTGTGTACATACAGGCAACAGTAAGGGGATTCAGTGGATTTTATCAGAGAAAAAAGATGAGAGACAGACAGACAAGAAGGAAGGAAGGAAGGAAGGAAGGAAGGAAGGAAGGAAGGAAGGAAGGAAGGGAGGGAGGGAGGGAGGGAGGGAGGGAGGGAGGGAGGGAGAAAATAGATAGATAGATAGATAGATAGATAGATAGATAGATAGATAGATAGATAGATAGATAGATAGATAGAAAAATGAGAGACAGAGGAAAATACAGAGAGAATACATACACATGAAATTGGGAAGGAAAGGTGGTGAGAAGATAGGAGAGGAACTGGAGGGGAATAAATGGTATGTATATTTGATCAAAGCAAAAAAAAATCATGTCTGATTAGCTCCACTTAAAAAGTAAAGAAAAATTAAGACACCACAGATTGCACTTTCAAACTCACATTTAGTAAAGCTACGCAGTTCTATATGGCAGTGAATATCACGTTGACAGTATCCCTCTAAATAACCTCCATTCGCCAGACATAACCCTAGATTACTGCTCAGAAATGGGGTGCCAAGCCATTCAATTAACACTGAGTACATGCACTGGACAATTAAGTTAGCACATCATGGCACGGTACCCTCAACTCATTTCACCTTCCTCTTTGATCACCATCTGATCTATAAGACATTGCTGACACAGGCTGCTCTGATACCAGTTTACCAATGAGATTACAAAAATTGTTTAGAGAGTGTACACACTTCCTCAAAGATAAATGCACACCAGAGAAAATCCTAACAGCTTTTAATTTCCATGCTTTTCAGTTTTATTGTTGCAAATGCAACTGTTTATAGGACTAATGACACAGGCTGGCTCTGTTGAGTCAATTACACCAGTAGGCAGTTGGATCGTATTCTTTACTCATGTTCCATTTACACAGTGTGGATCTCTGATATTTGACTAAATTGAATTGCACCAGAGTGCCTTGGTGCCTTCCATCCTCTGCATCTCTGCACACTTTATAGCACAATGAAATAAATGATAACATGCTGGATCCAGGGTGGTGACTGTGCACAAGCACATGTGGCCTGAACTACACAGTGAGCAATAGTCAGCCAACAGCTTGTAATTTTTGTTGTTGTTATATATATATATTAGATGGTTCAACTATGGGAGTTTTCCACGGGAAGAATCTTTTAAGCCTTATATATGTATTATGCTTTGACCAGGAGTTTATTGCTCTTCTGCTTCTAAATTTTATAGAAGAGAAAGTGGGGTTAATGTAAACACAAAAGGGGAAATATCTGTGACCTTGAGTGTGTATGTTTGCTATAGTAATAGGACCATCTGGATTAGAGTAGCATGCAGGCAGATGCTGTGCATGATCCCCACACACTCCTAACACCAGAGTGCTCCTTTGCTGACCCACAGCTAAGCACTCAATTCTGGTAATGAGCCTCCCAAGGTACAGAGATCTTGAGATAACCATTTATGATATACTGTGGAAAGATGTGGAATACAGGGAGAGTTACCCTAGGGGGCTGCAGCTACCATGTTCATCCATTTCTCTTATGGCATATATTGTGTTATTGTAATCATAAACATACACTATGTATAGTACATACATGATCTGATCTAATTTCAATATCACGTAACATGACTGCAGCACTATCTATCATAAGGCATAAGAAATGGAGACACACCGTATTTATATTATCATAGAGAACTTATTAATTTTAACTTTGGTTAGATTTTAGGAGCATAATACTCATGAAACCTGCATTATTATCTTATACAAATATTATATTCTTAAAAATTACAACATTTATAAATCAGAGTCTCAAAAGATAACTAGATAAAGTATAAAACTATCATTAATCTTCATGTCCATTGAAAAGAACGAGATAATCCAGCATCAGTGAGAAACCTATAGCTTTAGAATTAAATTTTTATTCATCAATTTAAACTAGTACAACTAACTGTAAGAAATCATATAAACATTTTCTGACATTTATATTCTTTAGTTAGTAACTATAATATAGATTAAATGGACAAGTGGCAAAGATTATAATTCTGTGTCTCTCTGCATTTTAATTGGGGTATAATTTTCAAGTTAACAACAGAGTTGGTACTTTAATAAATATACTTTAAAAGATTTTAAGAGGTAAAAGAAGGAGACAAAACTTCAGTAATATCCATCCTCTAAGGACATCACCACTACTTTTCATGGACCCATGTTTTTTAACAATGGCATAGGAGATGAAATACCAAAGAGACAAGTATTTCTAACCAGACCCAGGAAGCCTTGAATGATCACAGATTTCCCCTCTCATCACTGTAAAAACACAAAACAGGTGTGGACAAGTCTATAATTGCCCTTCATATTTGACTAAATTGAATTGCACCAATTGACTAAATTAAATTGAATTTCTCAAGGAGATTACACCCGCACTTGGCTATCTCCTACAGTTACCATTCTTTAAGAAACCCATACTCATGTTCTTAAGGGTGTCTTGACTTCCCTACAGGATTTGTCTCCTTCATCTTTAATATGTTCCTTTTAATGTACTGAATCTATTTGTAGAGTGCTATGGTGCTAGATTTTAGTCTATGTTGGACTCTTGCACGGATTTCTGTGTGGGTAAATGTACTAGTTACTTGTCTTATTGCTGTGAAAAAAAACAAGTTAAGGAAGGAAGTGCCTATTTTGCTTAAAATTATATAGGATAAAGCTCATCTTGGCAAGGTGTCATGGCAACAGCATTACCAGGTATTGAAGATGCAGAAAGCAGTGAAAGTCAGCAAAGCACATTCAGTGCGAGACAGTTCCTGTACTGGACCTGTCCACATTTAGGTGAGACTTCTCACCTCTAGACTAACTCGGTTTCAAAATGCCTTCAAATGTGCCCAGAGACTTAGCGTCACTCTGAATCAAAATCCTATAATGTGGACAATCAAAAATTAACCAGGACACTAATCATTTTATTAACCATAGAGCAAGTTTTGCTAAAGATACAGTGCCTGCAGCACTCAGGATCTGAAGAAGGTACTAAAACTAAGAGCGACTGCCATGCATAAGCTCCCAAGAGCAGGTGATGGTGTGATTGGACATCAGTTGGTGTATTGTAACAACTACCTTCTTTGATTTCTGTCCAAGTTTCATGATAGACAAAATAGAATTTTAAAATATATGTACATTTTAAATCTTCTATGGTAAGCTACTGAGAGTCATTTTAGCTTTGACCTCTGGTGAGTGTCACCCACACAGGACATAATCTTTGCTAATTCTTTTTTTTTTTCCCTTTGGTTTTTTGAGACAGGGTTTCTATGTGTAGTCCTGGCTGTCCTGGAACTCACTTTGTAGACCAGGCTGGCCTCGAACTCAGAAATCTGCCTGCCTCTGCCTCCCAAGTGCTGGGATGAAAGGCATGCACGACCACTGCCCGGCGATCTTTGCTAATTCTTGACAAGCAAAGACGATTTTAGAAAATCACCAGGAAAAAGCATTGTTGACAAAGCAATACTGCAAATATATTGTGTTTTATATTTGCATCTTACTATTCTTTAATCACTTAGAGATTAAAGCAAATGAGAACATATAAACATGATTTTATGGGCATTGTAGTCATTACTAGTATTAATGGTTTGCATTTCACATGTTTTTAATTTAGCAAACAACAACATGTAGGAACTCATGAGGTTGGAAACTGTTATATTCCATAGAGGAGAGCTAAGGTATTAAGTGCCATGTATTTAATGCACACATAGTCATTATGTGGATATCAAGCATGTGTATTCATGGAGCTAACTGTCCTATCTCACTAAGCCTGAAAAGTAAATATTCTACCTTATTTTTCAATTTGAAGAAGCCAGCAAGAGAAAGCAATGCAATTTTCCTAAGGTCAGTAGACCAAAGAGGAATAAGAGAAAGAACCAATCTTTTATGTGCTATTGTATCTGTTCCTTTTGCATCAGTCTTATCAAAACAAACAAACAAACAAACAAACAAACAAAACCCCAAAAAACAAAAAACAAAAAATGAACAAAAACAAAAACAAAAATCCCTGTAACCTCAGTATGTAAAAGCAATCAAATAATCAGATAGTTGAAGAAGCCAGTAAATCAAATGTATGATATAAATATTCCTTCTAGTGGATTTGGAGACATCTCTCCAGATCCTGAGTAAGATCAGGGAATACTTTTGGCACTTAGCAGTATATTGAGGAAGGAGTGTGGAATAATATTTAGGACTGTGGTTACTGAGTTTGGATTGCTTCCATCCCAGGAGATGCTACCATTCATTAGCTGTGTCCCACTGAACTTACTTAAAATCTTATGTCTGTATTGCCAAGAATATAAACCAGTTATTTATTCTGTTGTTGTGTTGCTTGAATGCTTAGCTGCCTGACATAAAGTAAGTTAATAAATGTTGATTATGATTATTAGAGATATAAACATACATAAATTGCATTTGTCATATATATTTACAGGAGGAGATAATTAATTTGCCATACAATTTCAGAAATGTTAGTCCATCACAGAGAGGAGATAGTGATGGAGCGGAGCGGCTTACACAGTGACAGCCATGAAGCAGAGACAGCGCTATACAGCAGGGGTACTGGTCATGCAACAGCTCGTCAGGACAAGCTCCCTGGTGATACATTTTCATCACTAGCGTCACATCTTCCACAGTTCACCACATTGCAATAATGACATCCTATCAGGAATCAACCAGGAGACTAATCCATTGAATAGATACTGATATAATTCTCTCTGGAGAATCGATCACAGACAAATCCAGGATGGTTCTTACATAATCTACGTGATTCTCAGTCCAAACAAGCTGAGGATCAAATTGAACCATCAAACCACAGCTGAACAAGCGTGGCCAGAAGACGCTCACCATAGAAACATCCAGCCTTGGTATTTTCATCCTCTTAACTGAGCATGTGCATTTCCGGCAGGAGTAGACCATCTTCCAGGTTTATCTTTGCTAATGCATTAGCCTAGTAATTTTTCCAAAGGTGTAAAACAGTTTTTTTCCCCCAGAATCTTTGTCAGCAGCTATTTGAGACAGACAGGGAGTGCCAATTGCCCTTGGAAGGCATAAGGTATTATTTGACATATAATCCTAACCAGGGCAGTTGAGAGTACCCCAGGGCCCCAGTACTGTCAGTTTCATTGGCAGGTGAGCTGATTATTTGAGGGAATTTCACTCACCTGATCTCCTATTAGCTCTGCTTCACAAACCAGAGCATGTGTTATATTTAGTGTGATGGTGACCCTGCTGCAGTACGTACGTACATTAAGGATACCTAATTATGGTTGATGGACTTACTCAGTTGCTAAGGGAGTGAGACATGATAGGGATTTATGACAATAAATTATTTAATAACAAGAGACCATGGTATTTTTTTTGATACCAGTAACTAGTGACTTAAACAATCCAGGATTGAAAGTTGAAACATATCATCATTTTAGAAGCCATTTATGAAAGAACTAGGAATTCATATACATATTTGGCAAATTCTCAGCTCATTTTGACCCAATATATTTCCAGAAACGTGTCAATTAAAAAATATGTCCTTTGGAACAGAGGATAGGAATACAGATTCCAAGATAATAAATACTGGGAGAGGGAGGTCAGAATCCTGACTTCCAGCTGGCATGACTGAGGTGGTTATAATTGAGAAAAATAAAAACTGGAATTAGGCAGCCATGCCATAAAAGCAAGCTGCTCCCCTTCTACAGGGAGGCTGGTGTGTCTCAGAATCCACCTTTTTAACTATTACAGTCTATGTACACTCTGAACCTCCCATTTCATGCCTGTGTTCTGCTGATGAATGACAGTAACTTTTATGAGTTTAAATATTCACCACCGTTTTTTTTTTTTTTAGTTCAGGAGTCTGAGAGCTATTTTTATGTCCTTTTGCCTAATTCTAATAAGGGCACAAAGAGAAAGAGCTAAGAAACCAAAATGCCTCCAATTACATGTTTCAAGATGAGTACATACCGTAGTTCTACCATAATCTGACTGCACAAGACAGGATTCATCACACGTAATCATAAAGTCTCACCTTTCAGAAATGCAGGGCATTGTCATGTTTTCAGAATGCTGCTCATGTATTTGGCATAAAAGTCTATGTCTAGAGCTTTCTGTCTCTATGCTTTCCTTGTGGATTAAGCAGTTACCCATTGTTAGTACCCTCATCCCTGCCCAGTGAGAGACAGCCACTGTGGGACTATTTTGTCTGCTGAGACACTAGTCTCAAGGACCAAGTAGCTAATGGGTTCTATTCAGCACAGTCTGCTGTTGTTACTACTCTAAAGCTGGCTTAATAAATAATTCTGTTTGTCTGTCTAGAGAGTTACATAGGCATACACATCCCATTGATTTTGTTCCTCTGGGAAACCCTGACTCATATACATTCTACCCTACTAGTAGAGATATACCGTATAGTTACTCACTTTAGTATTTTTATTTCTCTATATACATTACGCATTTGCATTTATTTGTAGACAAGAATAAATTTTATCTTTGCCTGTATTATTTTTAATCTAGAATCTACTACTTGAAAAGGACACTGGGACCAATTCCTTCTAAACCTGCCAGGGTTCTCTGGAAGGACTTATTTCCAGTGTTCCTCTGGCTAAGGCACAGATCCTAAAGGATCTGAGCTTCTACTGGAATTGTGCTGGCCTTTGGAAGGATCTGAGTTCCCAATGGCTTTGTGCTGGTCTTCTCTGAACACATCACAGTTTGACACATTGGCTCATCCCCCCCCCCCCCCCCCGCAGAAATTTGCCAATAGCCAATTGAAGTAGGGAAAGTCCTCATTTGAAGAAATAGTTTGTCCTGCGGTTGGATACATTGTCTCAGTGTCAATCTAAAAACCCTGAGGATCTGCTTGTGTCATGCCTCGTTTTTGCCCAGCTTTGGTTTGGGAGGTAGAGTCTTCCTAAGTGGCCCCGACAGTCCTTGAGTCCATGGCTTCCTGACTTCTAGGATAATAGATATGGGTCATGCATCTCATCTTTCTCTCTATCATGTTGTCAGCCATACTTACAGCTCTCTGTATAACACCCTCCTTTATTCAAGCCAGCTACATCTTGTTCTTCCTTGCTGCCTTTCCCTTTCATCCTGCCTTTCTTTCTCTGTTGAATTTATTCTAGTCTTATCCCCTTTGTCTTTTCACCTGACCTTTTAGGTTAAAGTGAATTGTGCCTGTGGTTTGAGGATAGCTCATGGGCACAAGCAATAATTATTTGTTTACTATCTCAATGAGGCAGAGACTCCATCTGTCAAGAGCTCACACATAACAATATGTATGATACTTCATGCATCTATCTATTAACCACATTGATTCTGAGGATGTAGGAACCCAGGGAAGTAAATAGTTTCCCTTTAAAGTTAGATAATATACTTTCTATTTGTATCTCAACCACCTGTGCTTCGCTTCCAGAAGTATCCTGCTCCTCTTGGGAGTGAAAAATGGTGTTTGTGAATAAAACCATGTTTGTAGGGCTGAAAGGAACCATAGTTGCTCTTTTTGGAACTGGTGTTGGTTTAGAAAAGGACAAATCACCCAGGATTCTGAGAACATGTTTTTAGGAAGCAGATTTCCTGGCTCAAGTACCAGGCAAAGTGAGCCTTAGGTTCTCTGACAGCACCAGATTATGCCTCCATTTCCAGAAGGGCAAGGTAAAGCAGTGAAGATACATCTCTTAACACATTCTTTCCTTCTATGTCTGCACCCTATTTCCTCTAGAACCCCATCCAAAGCCTGCCCTCAAGCCAAGAGATTCTTGGATACCTGTTCTATTTTGGGACTCAAGAATGGTCCTGAAATCTCAGCTACAAACTGGGTCCTAGCTGGGAGGGAATCTGAGGCAGGACAGGCTCACTAATACCTAGGTGAGTTATGAGACCAGTTAAATGATGAGATGAGAGAATAATTCTATTATTCTCCAGCCCAAGATAGGATCCATACATGGATACAATCTGATAGTTTTATGGAAGACAACTACTAACTGTCACATTATAGACTTACACTTTTTAGATATAGTTCTTTTGTTTACAGAATTGCATTTATAATTGAAAATACTCACATTAGCCATAACATTAAATAAAAGGAAATAGATGGATACTCCTATACTTTAATTTTGGCAAAATTAAGTTGTCAAATCTTTAAAGATAGTCATTTATTGGCTTTTATCTTCAATTAGCAAATTTTTCATTAAATAAAATTTTAAGGCCAATGGAATGACTCAGTGAGTAAAAGCCATTGCTATCAAGCATAGATACCTGAATTCTACTCCTGGGACTCACATTATAGAAGAAGAGAAATTATTCCCTAAGGTTGTCTTCTGACCTCCACATTTGTATCATGGAACATGAATGAGTACATATATACATACACACATACATACACCCACACACACATTTTCACACACAAATGAAACAAATCTAAAATTTATTTTACTACTACTGATGTATGAGTTAGATACATATAGTAAAAAGAATTGATATAAAATAACTCTTATTAAAATATAATATTTGAATAAAAGTAGATGAGATTTGAAATGGGAAACCGTGAGAATATCTTCTCACCAAAACATATTTGGCTTTTCTCTATTTAAGAGAGGCAAGGTGCAAAGAATTTACACATTTTATCCTTTTCTGGAATTCCTATCTCTGTATTTTCAGCATTGCAGTGTGCATATTCATCAAAACAGTAGATCCAGAGCTATTTTGTCCTAATTCCAGAAACCAGAGCAGATGAGCTATGTATTTCTGCAGTTGCCAGTAGAATCTGTGACTCTGCTAAACAGTAGCAGTGAGAATCCACTAACAAAAGCACCCAACCCTAAATCTTGGCCCTCCCCATCATATCTTTAGAGCTGTGTCACCACACCTGAAAGGGTTAATGGTACTACCATCTGGGGGACAATTCATTCTCCTGCTAAACACAATGACAAATAACCATTATTCTTTCCAACGGCACTGATAATCGGGACAGCTTAAACATTTTCGCCAGTATAAGTGAAACCATTAATCCTCTTGGATTTCATGATAAGTGGGGACTGTGAAATAATGACTGTGTCATTGTAGGCAAGAAAAAAATGTTAACAATTAAAACAAGTTAGCCATTATCTTACTGGGTACTGAATCCCTTTCACATTTCATTAGCAACATTGTAAATGATATGTACCTTATTAAAAAGCTCTTATTATCCAAGGAACCTAATTAGTCAAAAATTCTCAGCCACTTGTATAATTTCCTAATGATATAAATGCTACAATGTGCAATTCATGTGGCACAGTGCTTCTGCTTATATACATACAATGTCCATAGTGTCCCATTGTCTTTCAAGAAATATCAGAGATGATAGCTATAATTTAGATTTTCAGATATAATGATGTTTCATTTGAGCGACCCACCTGCCTTGTATGGAACAGAATCTAATACTCTTCCTAACAAACATCATTTTAAAGCCAAACATTAAACTATTGCCAAAAATAATGATAAAAGCTCAAGAAAATAATAATTATCCTATAATACTTGAGAGAATTTTTTCCTTATATCCTGCTCAAATTCTTAGGTTGTATAAATGAATCAGATGGGCTGACCTGTGAGAATTTCTAGATGCTTGAAAGGCAATGTCCAAGGTCAAGTTCAAATCCAACAGCTTTCTTCTGTAGACTTACACAATGATGATAATAACACAGCATTTCTGCAGAAAGGATATGGTGGTTGATACCATCTCCACACTGCAGATTTATTAGAATGAAATGATCATTATCAGTTAAGATAACCTCGAAACAATTAGAAATACAATTCTTCTCTCTGAAAGTCAAGTCAGAGATGGAGGCAGGTGATATATAGATTCACAATGGTATGTTACAATACATAAATAATACTAATTGACATGATGGCTGTCAGGCACTTACAATTCTTGTAATGTTCCCATTCAGAAGAATGTCAGTGAGTTTAGAATCATCAGTGTATTGGATCATGCCACTATTATCTAGAGTATCTATGCATGCTCATGCATAGATATGGGTGCATATGCACTACAAAAATAGGCTATTCTATGTTACATAATGTCATAATAGAATAACAGAAGTGCTTGTCTTTTCTGGGATCAAATTTTACAACTCTGAATTTAGAGCTATCACTTTTCAAATTGTTAAATCTTACCTTATTTCCTTCTTCAGTTTAGAGTTATCGTTTATTTGGCGCCTACAAGGAGAACAAATCATCGTTGACACTAAAGAGCGAAAGACCTGGGGAGTCTCAAGGATAGCACTGACCTTTGATAACTATCCAATAACATTTTCACCTGTATCTTGGTCTATAAAAGTAGAATACTTAAAATTATATATCTGTTTATAGTTTTATATCAAGCATATAGAATCATTGGAAAAACTAGAGGTCTTTCGCTCTCTCCCTTCCCCCCTCTCTCCACGTGGCCATGGTCAGCCTCTCTCTCTCTACCTTTTTTCTTTCTCCCTGCCTTTCTAAAATAAAGCTCTAAAACCATAAAGAAGAGGTCTTTGATCCCCTCCTTTTTTAAAATTTATTTTTAATTTGATTTTTTTAATTTGCATTTCAAATGTTTCCCCTTTCCAGGTCTCCCCTTCAGAAGACACCTATCCAATCCCCTTCCCCAATCCCCTTCTATGAGGTTGCTGCCCCCCCCCCACACACACACACATACACACTCTCATCTTCCCTTACTGGCATTCCTCTACACTGGGGTATTGAACACCTTCAGGCCCAAGGCCCACTCCTACCACTGATGTCCAACAAGGCCATCCTCTGCCACATATGTGACTGGAGCTGTGGGTCCCTCCATGTGTACTCTTTGGTTGGTGGTCCAGTCCCTGGGAGCTCTGGGGGATCTAGCTGGTTGACACTGTTACTCTCCCCATGTGGCTGCAAAAACCCTCAGCTCCTTCAGTCTCTTTCCTCCCTTCCTAATGAATGGTGTCGTTGTAGTTTCTGGATTCTACTGGTATTTCAAGTTAAATATATGAGACAAAAGATTTTGCTTTATGACCCACACATAAGAGAGCGTGTTCAAAGTTCATCTCAAAGGACATGAAAGGCAAGTAAGTAGTAGTTAATGGAGAGGGAAGTGTAAATTGATGGTAGTGGTGGAATCCAGAGGAGAGTACTTAATAAGGATAACTAACACTGAGGATGTTTGAAAACAACATATGGAAACCTATCACAAGCTTCATATTATCCATACATATATATGTAGCTATGGATATATACTATATATACATATAAAATATTTTCACTGGATTCCCTTACAGGGGAAATATTCCTCCAGGAAGCCATGAATTGACAAATAGAATCCCTGTGCCAAGTGTGGGACAACTGTACTCAAGCTCCTGGGAGTTTCAGTACAAGTTATTGCCTTTGCTCTCTGTACCCACTGCAATGCCAAACGTATCATATAGTTTAGTCATAGGACATGAAGTCACATTAGTACTATCCAGAAACTTTCTTTCTTCATAGTTAGCTTTCACAATGCCAGAAGACTCTATGTAGGCTGCTGGATAAAAACAAGTCACCATCAGTGAACTACAATAGTGTCCAGCATGGCAACATATACTCAGGGGTACAATAAAACCACAAAAGTAATTGGGGTAACCAAGCCCTTCCAGGGTAGATTAAAGGACCATTTCAGAGTGGATTAAAGGAGGAAACACATGTCTGATACTGTAAATTGGAACAAGGATACACTGTTGGGGAATTCACTGGCTCCAGGCATGAACCTACTACTATTAGTCTGTTAAATGGATGCAATATCAAACTAAGTTTCTTTGGCCATAGACTGTGGTTAACAGAGACTCTCACAACTGGTCAAAATGCAGAAAATCAATGTCAGTGGAGTTCTCAGCCACAAATGGCTCATTTACATTACATCTCTTCCTCACAAGGCTTATGAATCACTGTTGAATAATAAGTAGATTGTAAAAAACAGAGCCAGGGAAGGACCTTATAACTGTACAGTGGTATATAACTTTTCAGAAGCCATGCCTTCTGAAAATAGCAGAACAACTACACCCACAAATTCATAATAGCTGTGCTTAACTACACAATGTCTGTACAAGATCAAGGCAGTCAATTTTACAACATGAAGTGGGGTATTTTATGACCTCACCATACATAGTTGATGAGCTGTTGGCAGTAGATAGAACTGGAGGGGTGATAGTTTTTTTTTAAGGCAGTGGCCTACGGTAGGTTGACCATGCTCCAATGGATGACCTTATACTTGTAAATACAGATATAGCACAAATTGAACTATGCAAGTTATTTTTTTAAAAAGAAGTAGTGAAATTGGGAGGAGATGTGGAAATAGGATGTAGAACTGAAAGGATTTAGGGGAATGAATTGGAATGGTGACTAATTTTAAAAGATTTTGCTGAAAGGACCCAGATATAGCTGTCTCTTGTGAGGCTATGCCGGGGCCTAGCAAACACAGAAGTGGATGCTCACAGTCAACTATTGGATGGATCACAGGGCCCCCAATGGAGGAGCTAGAGAAAGTACCCAAGGAGCTGAAGGGGCCTGCAACCCTATAGGTGGAACAAAAATATGAACTAACCAGTACCCCACCCCACCCCCAGAGCTAGTGTTTCTAGCTGCATATGTATTAGAAGACGGCCTACTCGGCCATCATTGGAAAGAGAGGCCCATTGGTAGTGCAAACTTTATATGCCTCAGTACAGGGGAACGCCAGGGCCAAGAAGTGGGAGTGGGTGGGCAGGCGAGTGGAGGGAGGGAGGGTAAGGAGGGACTTTTGGGATAGCATTGGAAATGTAAATGAAGAAAGTACCTGATAAAAATTGTATGTGTATATGAAATCTCAAAGAATTAATAAAATATCATATCATTTCAAAAAGGAACAACATAACTTCTGGAGATGGTTGAATGGAAAATGAAAGTGAACAGAAGAGGATGCAAAGAGGTTAGGGAGAGTGGGGCAGTAAGAAACAAGTAGACATGAAGATCAGACTGTGTGACTGCTATTAATCCACTGCTTTCTGCTTTGGACCTCATAACTGCATGGTGGTATAAAACTTGATATACATAAATATCTCCTAGAGCCCATCTGTTGAAGGCTTGGTCCCCAATTCATTGCCGTTGGAGAAGTAGTGCTTTCAGAGGAGGATCCTGGTGAGCCAACATCCTGTTAGAGAAGTGTGCCCTTGAAGATGACGTTGACTATTCATCCCTTCTCCTCTCACTATTTCTAGTCAGCCAGTAAAACAAACAGATTACTTTTTCACAATTCCACTATGACAGGCCCCACCACAGGACCAGAAGCAACTAGCAAACTGACCGTGGACTAAAGTCCTTAAAACTATAATCCAAAGTAAGTGAAGTGAAGATCTTAGTTCACTGTAAGGCAGTGATTCAAAATGATCACAACCCACATTTCAGATGAAAGCAAATACCAGTGTTGTATAGTTTACACTGGAAATATATCTTTTAAGTAGTGGAAAGCTTAACTTCACTTAATTGGTTCCAATTGGAGGTGTACTAAGTCAATGCCAGTGATAGTGCTCAGCTTTCCTAATAGATCTATAGAAAGTGCCAGGGCTTTAGAATGGGCCTGATTCTCAGCCCTGTGATGACTCTAGGTCAATTTGCCTTCTGAGTAAGGGGCCCTGCTGTTTCTGTCCCTGGAAACCTTGGTGGAAATTCACATTAGTTAAAGGCCATGGTTTACTGCCTGTTCTATTTAGCTGTACCAGAATTAGCTCACATGATTCTGTACTAATACCTCAACCATATCCAATGACTGAACTTATTTTAGAAAAAGAAAGCTATCACTTTGAAAGCACACAAAGACTCCAAAGAATGTATAAATCTGTAATAACATGTACCAAAATGGATGAGAAAAAAATAATCATAACAAGATCTCAAATAAAGGAGACTATGGAGTGTTCCTTGGAGCTCCCTAGGTTTGAGTGAGTGCACACATGGAACTAAGGTTTCTAAGACACTTGCTTGGGGACATGGCTAAGAAGTAGAATGTCCCAAGGCAGTTCTTGTGTCACCTGATAGGTTTTGAAATGCTGTCATTTCATATTAAAAGGAAATGTTATAGAGGAACATCTCTACACTCTTTCACTTTATCTTTTTCTTCTCCTTGGTGGGCATGATGGGTCTAGAAGTTCTTCGAAGATGGTTTTAATGGAAGTAAATATGTGGCTAGTTCCAAAGACACACTAGCTATGATGATAACTGATATGCTTTGCTGTAACAATGAAATAAGAGGTGGGGTGTTTCTGGACTGAACTCTATAACCTCCTGTGTGTTAAGAAGCCTTAGTTTCCATTGTGAGTACAACTGAACATTTAAAGGTGTGATAAAGGGGAAATGATTTCATTAGGGTGGGCTTCTGTCCAATATAGCTGATGTTCTTATCGGAGAAACACAAAAGGCATCACACAGAATAAAGGTCCAGTGGAGATATCACAGGAGGGTGTACAACTTTCGGTTAATGAAACTGGCACACTGCTACATATATCTTGTGATGCAATCTGCAAAACAAAGAAAACCAGTGTATCACTCAAACTTTCTTCCCCCATTATAGAAAACTGAACATCCATGAAGCCTGAGAGATCCAAACCACACATTATTAATTCACTAAATGTATTTGTGATAATGATTTTTCAAATTTGAAATACACAATCATGCATTACAATGGGCTGTTCTAAAGTTTGTTAAATTTTAAATGGGAATCTACTAAAGGACCAGCCCAGGGTGCTTGCTTCCCCTGTAATACAATTTGCTAGTTTGGTATTCTGACTCAACAATGAGTAGGTGTGTTTAGGGCATCCCTTTGAGATTCTCTGCCATGATGTTTTCCACTGTCTTGAAAAGGATGTGATAGGGACATATCTCCAATGAAAGTGCAATAAAGAAAAACATCAGAGTATGGCTGAGGGGCCATGTTCTCAGGGGAGAAAGGACACTTTGAACTGTTAATCTTTGCCAGGACTAAGAACCACTTAGGAAAAACTACTCTGGCTGTGGCCAGCGAGGTTTACTTGAGAACTAGAGGAGAAATACCCTCAATTTGAATGGCACTGTTTCATGGGATAAAGATCCAGACTGAGTTAAGAGGAGTGGGGGAAGGATATAACCCATTGAACACTAACATTCACCTTTCTGTTTTCTATCTGCAGAGAAATGTGAACAGCTGCCTTGAATTCCTGCCATTGTATCTTACTGTTGTGAACATAAGGGGATGAGCAATAAGAAAAATTGCACAAGAAAGAGCATAGAGCATCCCTCCTTGGCATCCCTCCTTAGCAGTAATTCCCTGAGTACACTGGGTTAGCAAGACTCTCTTCTCCCCACCCCCGCATGGAACACTGAACAGCTATGAAGCTCAATAAACATCAAGCCACATGAAATTCACTATATTTCCTTGTGATAATGATTTCCAAATTGGAACTATGCTATCATGCATTAGAGTCTCTAACATGAAAATAGCACAAAGTTTATTAAATTGATTAATTTTTATTTTATTATTTTTATTGAAGATAGATTCTCTGCCCATATAATATACCCCAGCTACAGTTTTCCGTCCTTCTACTCTGTGAAGCACAATCTCCTACCCCAAATCCACTCCCTATGTCTTTCATTTTTAGAAAAGAGCAGTCTCCAAGAGATGACAGCCAATCTGGACAAAACAAGATACATTAAGACAATACAATAACACAAATCAATAACCTTCGTATCGAGGCCAGTCAAGGCAACCAAATAGGAGGAAAAGCATCTCAAGAAAAGGAAAATGAGTGGGAGATATATCCAGGCAGGCTGTTAAGAGTCCAACAAAACTGCCAAGCTACTACCCATAAGAGATTCAAAGGGCATGCAGAGACCCAGGCACGTCCAATCCTTGCAACTTCAGTCTATGTGAGCACATGTGAACCCTGCTTGGTTGATTTGGTGGGCCATGTTTTCCTGATGTCCTCCATCTCCTATGACTACTATAAACTCCCCCAACTCTTTCATGGGGTTCATGTTCATGATCAAGTCAGCCAAAATTCAGGTAGAGTTGGGAGAAGCACTTTCTAAGCCTCACAGTTTATGAGGCACTATGGCTACTTGGTAGCTCCTGGAGAAGGGCAAATCATTTTTTTTTTCTTTATTAAGGGTGCTCCTATACTGATAACTCTCTTGTGATCAAGTGATGTAACCCCACTCCTATGCACGTATGGGTGACAGTCATTGCATTTAGTGGCTTATCAAAAAATGGAGAAAAGACATAAATTTGGGATATGGACATGTTGGAGAAATATAGGTGAAATTGAAGGAAGAAAATATGGAATGTATAAAATCATTTTTATTCATTTTATATATATATATATATATATACATATATATATGAAATTCTCAAGCATCAAGAAAAATTATAATTTAATGAAAATTATGTACAAGTTTTATCATAATACAGAATAAAATAATTATATTTCCAAACCCCAAACTAGAACATGGAATTTTTTTTATATGCCCAAGTATCTCTGTGAGCTTTCTTTCAGTACCTCATAAAATTAATCAATTAGTTACATGTATAAGGATAACTCACTGCAATGAATACACTGTGTGAAATCAGACTTGTCTCGAGTGGCCATTCATGTAACGTATGACTACATCACCCTCCATCATGGATCTGACCTTGCCTCTACATTCTCTTGTTATCTGGAAGAACATGGCGAGGAGCTTCTGAAATAAAAATTGAGTGCTCTGAGGCCTCTGAAGGAAATGGGCTTGGAAGGTTAACAGCAATCAAGTATTTCCCTGATATCCACATTCACCATGAAACCATTTTTTTCCTTAGATGTATATTGTAATTTAGGGGGTCTGAGATCATGCGATAGTCAAGGCATAAATCCTACTAATGGCTTCAACCCTAGTGGGTTGCTGCAGTTTTTGCCCTGTGAGTGTTTCTTTGTCTCTTCCTACCCAGTTTTCTTGAGCCATAACTTCCAGATTTGCCTGAATATTGCACTTTCCAAAAGGGGTCTTCCCTGGCCCTTGGAGCTTTGATTGTGCTTTGGGGAAAGAATTGGTGCCCCAAATAGGCACGGTGGTTCAGTTAATAAATGCAAACATGAGGACCTGACTTTGCATCTCTAGCACTAAGGTAGAAACCTAGGTGTCGTGGCACCTACCTATACTCCTTGCATTTCGCAGGTGAAAAGTGAAGGGGTCCCTGAAACTTGCTGCAAAGGCAGACTAGATGAATCATTGGTCTCCTGATTCCATGAGAGGAGGGTCTCAGAACATAAAATAGATCATGACTGAGGAAGAATCTTCGTACTGAACTGTGTGTGGTCTCTGCACATGTGCATGCATATGTGCATACATGTTTCCCATATTCATGGACATAAATATTCATAGAATCACACATACATACACACATGCATGCATGTACATGCACACACACTTACACACACACACACACACACACACACACACACACACACACACACACAGTTAGACCAACATTACTGTTTCCACTAACATGAATTACATATGTCCTGTACCTGCTGCAGTGGGTATTAATTACATATCATTGTCTGACTATCAGGCAGAGCCTCTCCCATGAAACGCCCCATTGTTCAAATCACAAATATATTTTTTAAATCCTTTAGACTCATGTGAAAAAGAAATGTTTACTGTTTTACTAATTTCAATTTTGGTTTCATTTTAATTTTATAACAGTCTAATGTTAATTTGAGGATTTACTTTCTTTAGAATTGATACACAATACTTATACAAAGTTACAAAGTACAGTGTGATGGTTGTGTACACGCATGCGTTGTGTAATATTCAAATAAGTGTACTTATTGAACTTATCTTCTCAACTATTTGCCTTTCCTTTGTGCTATAACTTTCTGTTAAGCATTTTCTAGCTATTTTTGAAATATAGCGTATTGAGATTGGGATATGCCTCAGTAGGCAATTTTTTTTTCTGTGTAAACATAAAGACTATACTTCAGATCCCTAGCATCTGCATAAATGGAGAGTGGGCATGGTGGTCCTCCTGTAATAGCAGCAAAAAGCAGGGGATTCATGAGCAAAGCTGTTACCTAGACTAACAGTATAAGCAAGCTCCGTGTTCAGGAGAGACTCTCCCTCTATTCTATAAGATGAGGAGCCACCAAGAAAGACACATGTTGTAATCCTCCAGCTGACACATATTCAGATAAATATATGCATGCATACCTGCACATATGTGTGCACCCACATATATGGGACATGTGTAGGCATTTGCATAACATACATACAAACACATGTGCAAAACAGAAATACGCACTATTTTAGCATTTGCTAATACCACCTTACCCTGAAAAGGTAAACCAAAACTCACTTCTCCCATGCAAGGGCTAAGTTGTGCGTGTAGCCCAACCTGGTTTCTTCCTCTCCCTCCTTCCTCACTCCAGTTTCCTGTAAGCTTTTTCATTTTTTTAATTTTGAGTTTTGTCTTTATGTTCTTTTAAAGAAATTTGTGATACTTCTCACAACATAATAGTTATTAGATAATAAAATTCCTTCAAACTTCACTATTCATGTAGTGCTCTTTACAGTGTGCAAAAGCTATCAGAGTAAGAAAAGCAGGAAATAAGAGTTCAAAATGATGCTCCACATGATGTAGCTGGTAAAAGAGACCTTTAATATAAATGCCACGTGTTGGTTTTACCAGTGGGACTCCGGAGCATGAGCGCGAATCTGCTAAGGCATACAGGCAGAATGTTGAAGAATGTTCCCTGTGACTCGTCTGTTTTGGAAGCTCTCCCATGGTGTCTTAAGAGGGCCTGTGAAATGAAGACCACAATTGCTCTTTCTGCTTATCTGATAACTCCCATACCGAAACTATCAATTAGTGTGGGCAGCTTAAATCTAAGACCCTGGCAGAAAAGCAAACATTGCTTCTAAGGGGTTCTTGCCAAGACTGTGTCAGATTCTGAGCCTCCATGAGAACTTATGTACAGTGCTAAATGTATTTAAACACTGCATGTTTGAGCCCAGTGGACATGGAGACAAAGCTCATGTGAACAGATGCCCCTGAATATAAATGGTATTCTTCAAATCCTTTAAACTCACAACCATGCTGGAAATGGAGAGATACAAAGTATGTAATCATTGTAACATCCCAATGAAAATTCCCCTAGAATTTTCAGACCTCAGCTCAGCCAGGAAACAAAGATAATTCAACTGGGTTTGGCTTTTTTCCGTTTCTTCTTCTTTTTTAATTTTTTATTTAATTTTTAAAAAATTTCTTGAGAGTAAGGAATACCCACAAGTAAGTTTTTCCTTGAGGGTTGCCTGCTCCAAAAATAAGCAGGAACTTACCAAAGCAACTCCCAAGAGATACTTTAGGCAAGGCAGTACATTAATCATCCAGGACTGTGCAGGACAAACCGATTCAACATGGCTTCAGGATGGGTGCGGGGCAGGGAGAGGCAGACCCTGGTTTGGCTTTGTGTCACAAGTTTATCGGAGCCCGCCTGAGGTCATTATTTCTGAGGTGACCATCTTGTAGCTAAGGAGGTACTACAGGGAAGCAGGGCCTGTCTTGTTCCATCTCCTCTCTGGGCCTCAGCCTGTGTCTGCAGGTGTTTCTCTGTATTGAGTCTCCCTGGGGAATCCTTGGCTTCACAGCAAAAGCCGGCTGAAGTGAAAGTGATTTGATTTGGATCCTATTACAGGCACTTTACCTCTTCTATTTCCGTGATAATAGCAGATTGGAGTCGATTATTGTACTGGGAGGGGAGTTAATGTGATGTCGAGAAACATTGGGGAAACTGGCACAGGCAGAGAGGGATAGATAAAAAGTTTCGCGCAGATTGAAATCTGTAGCACTGGCTGGTGCAGCTACCAGTATAGCGTCCGCCATTAGTCATGATAGTGTTATGCCAGAAGTCCGGATCACTTCCCTTTCTGGTGCTCTCGAGGGACAGAGAGCACAGTGGCTACTCAGTGTAACTGATCCATCACCTCATGTCCTCCCAAGCCTTTTGTGCTTCCTATAAAGATCTCAAATGGCCGTACAGCTTCTCGCTCTATCCAGGGGCTGCACGGCTCACCAGCACTAGTGGCTTCTTGTTCTTTTTCCTAGGAGGGCAAAACACATCAACTTAACCAACCCACACAAGATTTGAGAGTAGTCACGGAAGGCACAGAGAGTCCAGGTGTATTTTAGAAGAACTGCTTTACGGTGTTTAACAAGAGATTCTTCAAGTGTAAACAGAGAGACTATTTGAAGCATTCACGCTATGCACCATGTCTGCGGGAATGTCTGTGTGTCTTCTTAGCCTGTAGTCCCCAAATCAAGCATCCAGCATAAAAACAAAGCACAGAACAACTGTCTAGGAAACCACGACCTGGCGGCTAAGTGATTACTAACAAAGTAGAAGGACATTACTGTCCATGATCCAGGAAAGAAACAAATATCAAAATATGATTCATCCTTTGAATTCTAATATAGATACCAATTTATCCTTTGCAATTGAAATGGACTTTATGATCATTACAGTGATGGCTGTTACTAAATATATTATCTTCTACCAGAATTCTGCCATGATATATGCCCATCTTATATTTCTGATCTCAAGCATGCTGTCATAAGTTCCTTTTACACTTGAAGTTAGGGTTTGTCTTTTGTGCTTGCTTGCTGTACAATAGATAAGTAGACTGTTATTTGACAGGATGATAGAGTTGAGTGAGAAGAAGATTCTTTTTGGCCTTTTATTTGTTGAACTTTAAGAGAACATGGCTTATGCAGATATAAAGTAAGCATGCCTAGCTTTTGAAGGAAAGCTACACAAAGATGCTAGAAGCTACCCTTGTAGCCTCCTGTATTTGTCCGGACCCTTGCAAACACCTTTATGTTCACGAGTCCTATACACAATAGAAGGTTGCATTGTTCTCTTGTTCGAACATGGTCTGTTTGTGAATATACCACAATGCCCGCTTATTTACCCACCGTAAATGTCTGAGGCATTTGGAGAGCATCCCTTTAGGGCTCATATGCAAACAGTGCTTCCTTATATGTATAAGCACATACCAGCATTTCTACTTGATATCCTTTTAGATGTGGAATTGCTCATATGTAGCCATATGCTTGGCTTCAGTAACTACTGCTGAACAGTCATCCAGAGACACTACACAGTTCATGCCCCCAGTTAGCCTTGTAAACTAGAGAATCTTGGTCTATACCATCACCAATAGTTTATAAACTCTGGCTTTATAAAGTTTGTCATCATGCTTAGTGTATCAGTATCTCCTGTGGGTTAACTCTATTTACATGACTGCTAAGATACTAAATAACATATTATACATGTATTTGCCATGTGAGTATATACATTTGGGAAATGTATATTTATCTAATTTGCCCATATTCCATAATTGGCTGGCCCTCTCTCCAGTGTATAATACAAGATCTATATCTATTATGGAAGCAGATAAGATTTTTCATGTATATTTGTATACATACTAACTATATTATCCCACTCTTTGAACTTTGTTTTCTTTATTTAAAGGTGATTTTTGAACAGTGGAAACAGATAACCTTAATATAACCTGTCTTTCCATTAGAACTGAACTTTGTACTTTGCCTGTTCCAAAATGTTTGATTCTTAAACAAACCACCCTGTACTTGTGATAAAACAAACAAACAAAAAGAAACCAATTTTGGTGAGTTTGGGGTTTCTCTGGCTTATGAGTCCTGATCACAATCTCTCTCTGAGGGAAAAGAGGTCAAGAAACCAAACAGGAACCATGGGGCAAAATTACCCATTGACTTGGTCATCTAGGTTTCTTAAAGATAGTTCAGGTCCACCATGCTAAGGAAGTTACTGCCCATATTTGAGCTATGGTTCTCTGTATCAGTTAACAATTAAGAATGCCCTACAGATATGCTCATAAGGCAATTTGATTGAAAGTATCACCCATTTAAGACCCTCTCAAATAAATCTGGGCTATGTAAAATTGACAACTGATGCTAAGTAGAAGATGACAAGAACATAAACATCCTGAATTCCATAAATGTGAACTAAACCTATTTTATCCATTTTGAAGGGAATGCACCAAAAAGCAACTACCAAGTTGGGGATTGAAAAAGATCCCACTATAACGTCTGCTTTACCTCTAGCATCGAAGCTTTGCTGCAAGTTTTTGATTTAAGATTGTGGAAATCTCTGATACTTGGTAAGCTTCAAGATAATTAGAATAACAAAAGCAAGCACCCCAGTGGACTGCTATATGAAGCAACTGAGAAAATGCCTATCACTAAACATAGTTTCTTGATAAAGTAAATCCAGCAATTTTTGTTTCTAAGTATCATCGTCAGTGATGACGTATTTGAGCAGCAGTTTATAATGAATGCTATGAAATGAGCTCTGGCTTTTCACCACCAGCATTTTGAATAACATAGGAAATCAGTATTTGTTGTTAGTCATTGCTCTAAGCACTGAGGTGAGAGTAAACACAAGGCAGAAGTCTCCGTTATCAAGAAACTTTATCCTACTGAAGAGGGACTCTTCAGTTAAAAGTTGGAAGATGATATGCCTCCTTAAAAACAAACATGAAAACAAAAGACTTAAGTAAGGAACAAAGATCCAAAAAGATGAAAGGAAATTCAGTGTTGGCAAACATTGATGGGAAGTGTTGGTGAGACCTGAAGAGGGCCATGGACAGGATCAGGTAAAGGCAAGCAAGCAGGAAGCTGAATGGAAGGGGGAAGTGACAATCAGGAGGTCACACGGGGGATGCCTGGCCATCACAGGAAAGGTTAGGATGCGGTTTCGGTGTTTGGGTTGATGGGGATGGTAAGGATTCCTTGGAAGGAAACAACAGGCTGTAACGTGAGAGAAAGACCACAGTGATGTGCGTCTATTCTGAAAGACCAATTCAGATGAGGCTGTAATCATCTAGATGGCAGAGTTGAGGGCTGGAGGTGCTGTGAGTCTGTGGGTGTACACTGAAGGTGCTAACGACCAGGCACGACAGAGATGTGAGGATGAGATGTGAGAGGAGGAGGGAGCTCACAGACACCTGCAAGAGCTCTCATCTGAGCAGCTGAGTGGCTGGAACTGCTGGTAGTCACGATATGGAAGCCTAGAAAAAGAATGGGTTGGGGAGATTAGGAGACCATCTTTATGACTTTCCCTCTGTGCTTCATGGGATAATTTTGAGTCTTTCCATCTAACAAGTCTTTTAGAGATGTCTTTTTATTCCGCATTCTGACTGTAATGCGTCTAAATCTAAAAGTACATTGTCGCCATTAGACAAAGCCACCTTTCCAATAAGAAATGACTATTAATGTTCAATACTACAACATCAATGTGTCTCGTTCTTGATTCATTTGTGGGTTTGATAATGTAAGTAATAATGTCTTATGTAGATGAATAATGGCAGATTACAGAGATAAGAATTTATGAAAGGCTTTGAAATAGACTATTGAGTGAAATGCCTCCAAATGACACTATTCAAGTTCATCGTACACTTCTCTATTGTGACATCCTTCTCACTATTATCTATAGAGGGAAAGCACAAACGGCAGGATGTTCCCTTTTAAAAAATATATTATAAATCAGTATTTTCACAGCTAGATTAAGTCTCATGCTGGAGATATGCCATGCACTTGCTGGCATGTTTTTAACTTGCTGTCTATGGAAATGCATCAAGGAAATGAAAGATGATGTTCCTCTGATATTGCCATCTATAAAACCTTCTCCAGTAGGACTGAAGGAAGAAAAATGTAATAACAATGTAATGCGGCATATGCTGTTTCCCTATGGGTGTTATTGTTATGCGTGTTTATGTGCTTACAGAGATAATTATTGGTGGAGGGTGTAACACAGACTCCTTTGATACTAACCACTGTCTGAATCTTCCCTATTCTCTTATGAGACAGATGATTCTTCCTAGTTTCTCTGGCAGGTCAGTTACACCAAGAGACAATTCTGACAATATTGGAACAATGAACATACATCACTTGTGTTTTCCCACTCAACACAGAGAGTGAGAAATGACTTTGGAGCCATATTCTGCCAATAAATGATTGGATCGACCAGCTCCCATTCTGGAGGTCCACAGTTCTAAAGAAGGCAAAGATACTTTATAGATAAAATACTTTGTTCTTTTGCTACATGGTTATGCTATATATGCACCTAAGGGGATATAGCTTATGTGTCCCCATTATATGTTTATGTTTGCATATGGAATTGGAGAAATGAATGAAATTACAAAGCATAAAGAAAATATCTTGAAAAGCACTCAAAATGTGGCCGAGGAACAAAGAAAACTTTGCATGTAGAAAAAGTGTGTGGTGTGACAAAAAAGCAATGGTGCACATTGTTTGGGGTGAGCCATGGAGAAGGATCTTTGTGGGTGCTAACTTCTAAGTCATTCATCCTGTTTTCCAGTAGATTTTACTCTCTTCTTGCTCTGTAATAATGAACTAAAGAGTAGACTTGTTATTTTTCATAGACTTCCTGTTAGATGTGGATAATGCCTAAGCAGATGGGGGGTCTCTGCTTTTCTCTTAGCTACTTTTTATTTTTTGCATTATGCCAACAGAGACCCACAACTATGGCAGGACTATAAGAATCAATTCACAGCTAGTTTGTTATACAGAAGATCCAGTCATTTTTGGGAGGGGCGCTTCAGCAACAACAACAACAACAAAAATACCTTCTTCCCATAAGACTTTACACCAATTCTATGGACTTTCTTCATCCTAGGTCATTCTTAATTCCCCAATTACTTATATGGTAGATTTTCTTGCAATAGGTGTCTCTGGGTTATTTAAAATTCATGTTTCTTTCAGTTGCCCAAATACCTATGTAAATAGTAATGATTTTCGGAGAAGCATTAAATGTGATATCTCTTTATTTGTCTGGACACAGTGATGTCATGATTTGTATTATTCAAAAGGTTCTGAAGCATCAGGTATATCATGAAAGAAAGACAAACAATGAGAGTAGAGAACGCTGAGCTAGGCCTGAAAGAGAAGAGTGGGTACAGTGGTGGAGACAGGAAGTCATGATTCTGATGGTTTCATTTTTGAGTAAAGCTTAGGAGTAAAATAAACTATCCTCTGTTCAATAGGTACAACAGCAAATGCAGGAAATGTAAGAAAAAAAAGTCAGAATAAGCTATCGACCAATGTGACAAAGTTAGAATGTGTGCAGAAGGAAAGGATAGCTTTAGGTGTTTGGAATAATTGTTAGTATGTCTTTATTTCTGTTCTTCCATGGGGTCCCAGGATAGAGCAATGGTCACCAAAAAAAGGGAGTCAGTGAAGGGACATAGAAGACTGAAACTCCCCGGGCCAATTCATCATTAGGAGACAATTAAAAGGACAAGTTGGCAAATGCCTATAAAGTGCTCTGCCATGCTCCTGAGATAATGAATGGCTAAGGATGACTCCATGGGACTTTGCAAAATTAATTCAGCTGTCAAGAAGGAGTCAGGGTGATGTAAGCTGTAGAACTGAGGTAATTTATGAGATTTTGGAGAGTTTTTAGCTTGATTTTTCAGTAATATTTGTAGCAAGGTCAAGGACAAAAACTCCATACATGTAATTTTTAAAATTAAATGGTTTCTTAAAAAGTCAGATGGGTATGGTTACTATAAATCAGCTGAGAAGCATATTGGCATGACATGAGGTGCTGTTCAGGGCACACAAATAAATTTACAGAAAAGCATGCTTAAATTCTTTCTGAGTGCCATGTGACTGCATTATAGTAAAGACACTGCTTAACAAGGATCCTTTTACAACTTTTCTCATCATTTTATTAATTTTTCTGGGAAATGCATACCTTCAATGTGTGAGGCATTATGATTATTTTATAAACACTATACTCTACAAGAGCAAGATAGAACAAATGGCCAAGATGACACATTTCTAAGCATTTAGTGCCATTATAAAGGAAGTTGAAAGTCATATGATGAGTCTCTAATAGCATTTCAACGTGAAAATTTGTTTAGAAATTTTAGTTTCTAGAATTGAGATATGAGATAAGAAAGAGAAAAAAACGTATTTTCACTAGTATTCCTCTGCATTGCCTTGATGCTCAACAATAGTTTGTCTTAGTTTACTTACTTAAATGTTAATGGCTAGATTAAAGAAATGTTCAGAAATAGCAACATATTGTAAGATATCCAAGGAGACACAGTGATTTGAGATTTGAGGATGGCTAACATACTTGCTTGGCAGGTTGTATTTGGTCTGTGTTTTGAGTGAATAGAATTAGATACCCACAAATATTACAAACAAAAGATCATGCAAACATAATAACCTGCAATTAGCTCCTCAGAAATCACTCTGAAGTGTTGACTGGATTGGATGTGTGCAGGTTTCCTGTAAGTAGCCAGTGCCACTGTGAATTTATGTGTACAATGACCCTGTAATATCCAGAAGACACTGTTACACAGCAGCCTTCTCAACCTCTGACTATTAAAATCCTCTTACCTTCTCATCTAAGATTTTGCCTAAAAATGGGGGAAAGGGATGCAGTATGGTTATCTCATTTAGGGTTGAATACACTGTAGTTAAGTGTCTACTGTGTTTTGACCATTTGTCAACCTCTGTATTAATTGCTGGGCAATCGAAAAAATAGTTGGAGATGTTGGATATAGAAATGGACTAGATATGATCAAGATATGTTCATAGCAGCCTTATTCATAATAGCCAGAAGCTGTAAAGAACCCAGATGTCCCTCAACAGAGGAATGGATACAGAAAATGTGGTACATTTACCCAATGGAGTACTACTCAGCTATTAAAAACAATGAATTTATGAAATTCTTAGGCAAATGGATGGATCCGGAGAATATCATCCTAAGTGAGGTAACCCAATCACAAAAGAACACATCTACTATGCACTCACTGATAAGTGGATATTAGCCCAGAAACTTAGAATACCCAAGATTTGAAAAACACATGAAGCTCAAGAAGAGGGAAGACCAAAGTGTGGATACTTTGTTCCTTCTTAGAATGGGGAACATAATACCCATGGAAGGAGTTACAGAAACAAAGTTCTGAGCAGAGCCTGAAGGAATGACCATCTAGAGACTGTCCCACTTAAGGATCCACCCTATAAACAACCACCAAACCCAGTCACTAGGCAGATGCTAACAAGAGCTTGCTGACAGGAACCTGATATAGCTGTCTCTTGTGAGGCTATTCCGGTGCCTGGCAAATACTGAAGTGGATGCTCACAGTCATCTATTGGATAAAACACAAGGCCCCCAATGAAGGAGCTAGAGAAAGTACCCAAGGATCTAAAGGGGTCTGCAACCCTATAGGAGGAACAACAATATGAACTAACCAGTACTCCCCAGAGCTTGTGTCTCTAGTTGCATATGTAGCAGAGGATGGCCTAGTACACCATCAATGGGAGGAGAAGCCCTTGGTCTTGAGAAGATATGCCTCAGTACAGGGGAATGCCAGGGCCAGGATGTGGGAGTGGGTGGGTTGGGGAGCAGGGCGGGGGGAGGGTATAGGGGAACTTAAGGATAGCATTTGAAATGTAAATAAAGAAAATATCTAGTAAAAATATAAAATATAAAAAACAATATATACTTTTGTGAAATTCTCAAAGAATTACTATTTCAAAGTATAAGTGATCACAGAACAAGGTTCAGGAAACAAGGCTACAGTAATCAGAAAAGAGGTTTGTGAACTATCAATGCATCCCTGCCTGGTCTAGAAAAGCCTGTTACAGAATTCAAACCCTCCCAGTCCTGACTTCTAGCAATACCAACTGACCAGAAATGTATGTGATTAAAAACATACATTTGGGTGTAGTAGTAAACGTGACATAAAGGACACAGCCTGTATTTTTCTTCATGCACACAATATTGTCTATAAATAGCAAGAAGTAGTCAGAATTAAATCAAATCATAGTTTTGAAGCTACTAGGTAAAGCTCCATGCTTATTACTGAGATAGACACCTGAGGGTAAATCTCCACCTCATGGGAATCAAAGATTCTATATTAGGTTTGTAGCAACACCCAAGGGATGGATAAAACTGTTACATAGACTTTTGAATTTGTGGAATAAAACACAAAGAAGTACAGTGCCAGAGAAAGAACATAAGGGCCGATATATTCGAGGAAACCCTTGAATCCTGGAGAAAAAAAGCTCACCAAGTGAAGGAGGAGACATGTAGTCTGTGAGGATATAGGACAGTGTTTCTCAACATTCTTAGTGCTGAGACCTGTTAATACTGTTCCCTATGTTATGGTGACCCACAGCTATGAAATTATTATCACGGCTACTTCATAACATTAACTTTGTAACTGTTATGAATCCTAATGTAAATGGTTTTGGAGATAGAGGTTTACCAAAGGAGTCACAATCTAGATGTTGAGAACCACAGTTCTAAGGCCATGTAAAGGACAACAAATTGCAGTGCCCAGTGAAGTAAAAGGGAACTAAAAACAGCTGAGATGATCTTTAAAAAAAAGAAAAAGAAAAAGAAAGAAAGAAAACTCCATAACAACATAGCATTATTTACCCTAGTGTTGCATGTAGAACTGATTAAGAAGTCAGGTGTTGCCCAGCAGTAGTGGCACATGCCTTCAATCCCAGTACTTGGGAGGCAGGAAAGCAGATTTCTGACTTTGCAGCCAGCCTGGTCTAAAGAGTGAGTTTCAGAACAGCCAGAGCTACACAGAGAAACCCTGTCTTGAAAAAACAAAAAAGAAGAAGAAGAAGAAGAAGGAGGAGGAGGAGGAGGAGGAGGAGGAGGAGGAGGAGGAGGAGGAGGAGGAGGAGGAGGAGGAGGAGGAGGAGAAGAAGAAGAAGAAGAAGAAGAAGAAGAAGAAGAGCAACAACAACAACAACAACAACAACAACAAGAAAATAATCAGGTCGCCAAAGTTTTAAACAGCATGGTCAAAGTAGTACAACTAATTGTCCGGTAAGCATCGTGGTTCTGACCCATTTTACAGCAGGCAATGGACTGACTTAAACCCTATTGCAAACAGAAAAAGCAAAATCCAGACCAGAGAAGACAGTAATAGAGTGTTAGAAGACAAGAACATGAATACATGCTAAGTATAGAGATATATTCCCAAATCAGGACTCTAAATCTCTCTAGTAAGAGTCTGTAATGAATCCCTTAGTGAGACAGGCCAAGACTTTATGGAAATGACAACTGAAATGAACATACTCATCTGAGGGAATTTCAGCAGCTGTCTTTCTTGATTGCTCAATGGTCGACAAGTCATACTCTTTAATATGTGTTGGAAATTCTTGAACACCCTTCAGTGCACCATGCTAAAAGAGAAATTACTCAGTGGCCACAGAATTCGGACAATTTCAAATTGTTTGTTTTATTATATTTATGAGTCTATGTTGAAAGAACCCTACTTGAATGTAAAAAAATAAATAAATTAACCACATAGAAAACAATTAGTTCCAAATACAGTTGCCATTTTAATGCCAAAATGAAGGGCAGAGAAATGACTCAGTGGCTAGGAGCACTTGCTGCTCTTGGAGGGGATGCTAGATTTGGTTCCCAATACCTATATTCATGGCTCACAACAATTTGTAATGAAAATTCATTGAGATCCAACTCCTTCTCTGATCTCTGCCAGCAGTGCAAGTACATAGTACAAAATATTGCCGGAAAAACACCTATATACATTGGATAGATGTAAGTAGATGCTTTGTTAATAAATAAAAGCTGTGCAGTAGGAACCCAAAGCTCAACAAGCCAAGGCAGAAGGGCTGCAAAGACTTTAAGGATGGAGGACACACGAATCACCATGCCAGTCATGGTTACATGGTGAAACCTTGTCTCAATAAGTAAACTAGCAAGCAAATAATACCAAAGCAAAATACTTGGTGTGAAAAAAAAGTGAACAGAGTTTCAAAGATATACATAATAATGAAGGTTGCAAGACAAATAAATGTCCATCCATTTCTGAACCTGAAAAGAGTAAGACAGCTATAGGAAGAGGTTGTGCTCAGCCTCCCAAGAGGAACTCTTTCAAAGAAAAGGAGAGTGAAAATATCTAAGGTGGGATTCTGCAGAAGCGAAGAATTATGGGGTATTCATAAAAAGTCTTCTCACAAATCTACAGGGTGGGAGAAAGATATAGATGGCTGCAGCGTGCAACTGGGGTTGTAGTTTAAATGGGCAAAGGGCAGCATCTGCCTCTAGTTTTGCTAGGTTGAAAGTACCACACCTCCTGTAAAATGTCATCAATACAATATGTAACTCTATGTTAATTAAATGAATACGTGAAGGTTTGAGTATCTGAGTGCAGGTGTCCACAGACATTGGATGAGACTATCAGATCCTCCCTCCCACCAGGCTGCGGGTACAGAATGCTGTGTGCTCCCTGACTTGTTTGCTGGGATGCACTCATATCTCAACATATTCTTAACTGCTGAACCATCTCTATTGACCTGTATTCTAACCACAAATAAATATCCTGTAGCCAACCATCAGAAAACATGTAGAATTTAGATGCAAAATATCCCATCTGAAAACCCACTTGCCATATTTAAATAAAAATCAGGATAAAACCAAAAGTGTTTTGATAATTTTACTCAGTATATAATTTTTGTCTCCCAGTGTAGAGTGAATAAAGGTCAATTTAAGTTATTTTACCTTTCATGTTAGGAAGAAAAGGTAAAAGTATAAATTTTGAACTCTTTAAATTTTATTCTACCAAGAACTGTGTGTTCTGTTGTAATGTAACATGTCGAACTAACATAAATGCTCTAAAAAATAAATGGAAACATTTTATTTAGCAGAATCCCCTTTTGTCCTACCCCAAGTTAACAGTGACATTTCCCCACTTTAGACTGTTGTTGTTTTGTTTTTTGTTTTTTTTTTCACATATAGGATGATGCATTTGGGAAAGCTGGGGTTAAAAATCCCATGGTAAATTCTCATTTCAACTAGCAGGAGAAAAGAGGATGGATATAGCACAAATCACTATGTACAATTTATGGAAGAAGTAAAGGTAATTTAATATTATTATGAAAAATACCTGTATAATGGAATCATTTGGGCTATTACAGCACGTCTAGAAATATAAAATAATGTGAGGAAAAAGTGACCCATTGTTGCAACCTTACCTTCCAGAGACAGTATTGTGCACCAACCAATCACATTTAGTCTAGCTAAAATTTAATAGTCATTTAGAGATAATGTATTCACTAATCACAATGGATAAATAACCGTAAAGCAAAGTGACTAAGCAGCAGCTACCAACTGGATTTATTAAAATAGGATAGTTTTTTGTAATATGTACAATTCAATGGCTTACTGTAGGACCTTTTTACATCTTTTAAAACATGTTTGCTAGAGTTTATGTGATGGGAGAAATGTATATCTAAGATGCAGTAAAAAAAATAATTTTCTGTAAATCCCCTGTTATTAACTTTTTCTAAAACAATATACTTTAGAATTTTACATGAGTAATCTTTCATAGGAAACACATCTATATTCAAAGAAACAGGAGAATGTCTTCATGTACATACATAAATGTATCTGAAATGTAGAATATTTGTCAATATCAGTGGCAAACTAAATGCCCTGAGATAGGCTTCTCTTCTTTTAGGCTGTAAGGTTGCTTCACAAGTTCCTTCTTTTAATCGTCTGTTAATAGATGTACGAACATTTGCTTTTTGAGATGCTGCATAATTTACCGCAACCTGGGAAAAATGGTTTGCCCGTGGTGTTCTGGGATTGGCCTGCTTCCAAATCAGTATGCATCAACAGGGGAGCCTGGGCAAGATTGCTGGCAGTCTCCTCCCTACCTTCCAGGCAAGGAAGATTCCAGAGCTCTGCAGGAGGTCTCTGAAAGGTCCAGCTTCTCATGTTGTTATGGGAACTGTTTCTCACAAAGGAAACCTAAAGATGGCAGTTTCTGAATTCAAAGAAAGGAATATACACTGCTTGGCAGCCAGGTACAGACATTTGCTTATATCCACATATGTAATTGGCAGATACTTGCAAAGGAGAGAGGCACTCATTTCCCATGAAGAAAACCAAGAGAGTCAGTGAGGAGTCAAAATGGTGCCATTTCTTCACTACCAATACAGAACTGTGAATGAATAATTTATAGCTGTACCATGGTATAATGCACCATGCCTTGCTCAGATGGGCATTATGGACTTGAGGAATTTTTCACCAAATTTCTGCTTTGGAATGGCTTTCTTATTTGGTTTCCCATCAGAATCCCTTTTCTAGGCTCTTTTTACCTGTACTCTCTCCCACCCAATTCATTATTTTCACTTCATTTCTTCTCTTCATTTGGACCTCAAATCAAACTTTCAGAGCTTGTGGCAATAGAAAATAAAAATGATTATATACACATAGACACACACAGAGACTTCTATATGCACACATGCACATGCATGCACACACACATGCACACACACAAACACACACACTAGCACACATTCAAATTACAAATTACTGCCCTCAGACTCTCCTCATCAACTTCTTCATCTTACTTGCATGAATATTTTCCTGGCATGGACAATTTTTGGTCTATATCATTTAAATAATAATATTTATAGTTTTGGAAAAGATGGGTGTGCTTTGTCAGGTCAGGCAATAATGTTTAGCTTGGAGAACGCATGGAGAAAAATTGAATTCTTTAATATTCAAACATCACCTCTGAAACAATGGCAGCCCTCAAATTATAGTTGAGAATCAGCAGTCTGTTCTGATTTATTTAACATCATCTTCTAAAATTTTTCCACAAAACCCTGAAAATTGGAATACATACTATTGGACATCAAAATCTGATAATTTTCAGCTAAGTCCAAATATAATGAACAGATATATTTCTATACTATTTCTACAGCTGTATTCTCAACTCTTACTACTAACTTTCTGTATAGAAGGAATTATTAATTGATCCCATCAATAAGCCTGACAAAGTTTAGTTCTTGTTATAATATTAGCCCAAGGCTTATTTAAAACTTATTTAATGAGCCCCAACTACCTGCCAGACATTGTAGAACACATCAAAAATATAGCTCATCTATCCTGATGCTTGGATTTTAGTGGGAATAAATATAAAATAATAATGAATATTTATATAAGGAAGTCATTTTATGTGCTCTGGAAGAAAAAGTTTGCTGAGTGAGTGGCAGAGGCAAGGGGAGAGAATAGATATTGTATATTGGGTATATTAGGAAATAGCTATGAACTGAGCAAGGGGACCCCAATGGAGGAGTTAGGGGAAGGACTGAAGGAGCTGAAGGGGTTTGCAACACCATAGAAGGAACAAAAATATCAACCAACCAGATCCCCCAGAGCTCCCAGGGTCAAACCACTAACCAAAGAATGAACCCATGGGTCCAGCTGCATATGTAGCAGAGAATGGCCTTATCTGGCATCAATGGGAGGGGAATCCTTTGATCCTGTGGAGGCTTGATACCCCAGCATAGGTGAATGGTAGAATGGTGAGGAGGGAGGGAGTGGGAGGATGGAGAAGCACCCTCATAGAGGCAAAAGGGAAAGAAGATGGGATGGAGTGTTTGCTGAGGGAAGATCAGGAAGGGGGACAGAATTTGACATGTAAGTAAATAAAAAAACCAAAAATGGAAATAGATATAGGAAGCTACCACTTTTCAAGGAGAACTGAAAATGAGATTGGCATGGAAAATACACAGTGATACAGCAATGGTCTAACAAAGGGCTCACTTCAGCATAATAGTGGTGTCAGACATGGTACTGATAATTGATCAGTATCTATTAAAAGACCATAAATAACTAAAACGATGAATGGCTGTATAGAGGAAGAGAAATATATCCAGAAAATGTCAAAGTATTTCTACCTAGATTATCTCTGGAAGACCCAGAGAGAGAAGCCTATGAGAAGAGGAGTGCTGGCGCACACCTTTTATCCCAGCACTTGGGATGCAGCAGCAGGCAGATTTCTGAGTTCAAGGCCAGCCTGGTCTACAGAGTGAGTTCCAGGACAGCCAGGACTACACAGAAAAACACTGTCTCAAAAAACCAAAAACCAAAACCAAAACCAAAAAACAAAACAAAACCAAGTCTTAAAAAAACAAAAATGAAAGAAAGAAAAGAAAAAAAAGAAAAGAAAAGAAAAGAAAAGAAAAGAAAAGAAAAGAAAAGAAAAGAAAAGAAAAAAGAGAAAAGAAAAAAGACAAGAAGAAACTGAATTTCTATCAGGGTATAGAAGGTTTGAGATGTCAAACAGAAAAGGAGGAAGATGTGTGATCTTTGGAAGAGTGGTAAATCCTTCAGTGGGGTGGAGGCATACATCATGTCTATCTTTCTTCTGTGCACATGCTTAAACTTAAAGTTCTCTTAAAACTGCCATTTTACAAACCCAACTGCCAAAGGGTATTTCAGGTGAGGGATGATGGTACAAACTGAAAGTCTGAGCATCATGTACATAATCATCTGATGCTTTCCAGATAATCAGAAATAATAAACTTCAGGATCCACAGATAACAACAAAAATCATGATAAGATTACTCTACTGGCTGATTTTGTATATCAACTTGAAAGAAACTGGAGTTATCTCAGAGAAAGGAGACTCACTTGAGGAAATTTATCCATGAGATCCAGCTATAAGGCATTTTCTCTGTTAGTGATCAAGGATGGAAGGGCCCATTGTGGGTGATGTCATCCTTGGGCTGGTAGTTCTGGGTTCTATAAGAAAGCATGATGAGCAAGCCAGGGGAAGCAATCCAGTAAGCAATATTCCTCCATAGCTTCTGCATCAGCTCCTGCCTCCATATTAGTACCCTGTGTGAGTTCCAGTTCTGACTTCCTTTGGTGATGAATAGCAATGTGGAAGTGTAAGTTAAATAAACCCTTTCCTCCCCAACTTGCTTCTTGGTCATGATGTTTTGAAAGAATAGAAAACCTGACTAAGACAACTACAGAAGTGGCTCATCAGACAATAGCACATTATTTCAGAGGACCTGGGTTCCATTCTTAAGTCTGACATGACAGCTCAAACATTTATTACACCAGGACCAGTGGATATTACATTCTTTTTGGCTTCTGAATGAACCAGGCACACACATGCTGGAGGCAAAACATCCATATACATAAAATAATAAAACAAAAATTTAAAGAAAACAATCATAAAAACATGCATGGTGACACACATCTTTAATACAGGTGATCAGTAGACTGAGGCAGTCAGGTCTCTATGAATTGAAGGCCAGCCTGATCTACCTAACAAGCTTAAACCAGGCTAGCTTAGACAACATGGTACAACCAGATCTCTCTCTCTCTCTCTCTCTCTCTCTCTCTCTCTCTCTCTCTCTCTCTCACACACACACACACACACACACACAAATATACTTTCATAGTAGACTGCAAGTTCTAGTTAATATGTTGTGTCCATTCTTGCCCTTATAGCTATATATTATCTTAAAACATTGTGTGTATTCATGTTTCCATTTACTGATCTTTCACGTCCTCCTCGATCCTAAACATATAATTGTGGTCACACAAAATTGCTCAAAGCAGTGAGTAAGTTTCATTTATATTACCTAGTCTCAGTATTTTGTTTCTTCATTACATTTTATATTATTTTTTCAAACTGGTTTAAGCATCTCCTTATCTCCTAATTTGATCCACATTTCTCATTGTCTCATACCATGGGACCATTTTTATATCTCAGTGCTTACAATATTCTATCTCCAGATGACTTTAAATATCCCTTACTACTTATTTGATGAAGTTATTTTGGTTTCAATGATATCTAAATTCTGTTTGAACACAAATGTCTTAGAATAGATTTAGTCTAAGTACTGAATCCCAAGCAACTATCCCTTACCATTCTCGGCACATAGTAGGTGCACATTAAACATCTGTGGAATGATTGGAAGGACCCTGGAGCAAGCATGTTTTAAAATAGAACAGGATTTTTAAAAAGAACAGCAATGTTTTCTGGACTTGTAGATAATTGCCTGTGATAGTTATAAGAGGAAATTAAGGTTTGAAAGTGAGATGTTCACACTGACTGGAGAATTATGTGTGGTGTCCTCATGGTCCTGTAGTATTAGACCTGCCTCCAGCTCTATGAGCTCTGTGAAAACCTGTGGAAACACCAGCAACAATCTCAGAAGTCTGGCCTCTCTATAGTTCTGACATCAAGGTGTTATCAATTTCACCTAACTCGATCTCTAGCCCTCTTTTCCTTCCTTCCTTCCTTCCTTCCTTCCTTCCTTCCTTCCTTCCTTCCTTCCTTTCTTCCTTCCTTCCTTCCTCATATGTTATATATATATTCATTGCATTTTTGCGTCCACCTCTTGTCTTAAAGTGGATATTCCTTCCAGCTTTTGGTAGTTTTATTCAGATGACTTCTGTGGACCCCAAGAGTGAAAAGACTGGACAATGATTGAGTTTTAGGTTAGTGAGTTCATTTCAGCATAATATGGCTCCTTTACAGATAGGTGTCTAAATCAACTTGCATCCTGAATAGCAATGATAGACTCTTCCTTTATGTGCTGTGTCTAGTACATACTCAGTGAACAACCCATGAATCAGTGCTCAAAGAAGGTTGCACCTGATAGGCATACAGAGAACAAAACAAGAATCCACAGAAACCCCCACATGTGGAGAGCGCATGATTTACCTGGAGAACACTATAGTCCAAGCCCATTTCAGGGATTCCTTTGTCCTCAGAGATTCCTCATTACATGGGTCCCCATGTCATCTCCAGTTTTACAAGTACAAAGATGGTCGGAAGAGGTTTGAAACCTCAGGTGACTAGCACACAGAATAGCAACTGGACCCAGTGACACCTAAGCCTGCCAACCACAATGCCAGTCAAGAGAAAGAGCAGGAGAAAGGAACAATCAGACTCCTTGTCAGCAGACTGTGACTCCAGGAAACAGAAGTGGAAGATCTGTAAAGGGCAGAGGACCACCAAAACCAGCAGAAGGACCAACAGAGATGCTCCCCAGTTTAGCAATAAAGAAGGGGCAGCTTGGGAATTTGCTCTCATCATCCCGAGCTTTGAATTCATCACTTTCCTCAAATATAAAGCACTGCTTATAGTCTCCTTGTCTCAAGACTGTCACATGATCTAATCTTGGCATTTAGCACCTGTGACATGACATCACCAGGCCTTTACTCACAGTCATTAATTTATGAATGGTGGAATCCATAAGTTAAGGAGAAAGCGCTATCAAATACTACATACATAGTTACATATAGAAATATATAAAATGTGTTTATTTAAATGTTTGTACATACATGGGCATCTACATACATGTAAAGAAGAAAATGCAACTTTAAGTTCAAGCATCTTTATTAGCCATGGCATACTTCTCTCCTTGTCCAAAGAGAGCTGAATTCCCCATGCATTTGACCATCTGCGAATTTTAAACCTTCTGTGACACATTTACAAGTCCAGTGTTTTTTGTCCCCAAAGCCCACTCTTTCTGCTTGAAGTGGGCAGGCAAGCTGCACACACGGCCTGGCAGAGCCCGGGTTCACTGTAGCTATGGGAAAACTGCCTGCAAAAACACTTAGGGAAAAAACATTGCATCCAATCTCGAAAATTAGTATTAACTTCAGATGTTCAGATTTGAGTAGGGAAGGCTCTGGTCGACGAAAGACAGGGTCCAGTTATCTCACAGAATAACACAGTTGTAAATCTGAATAAAATTAAAAAGAGATCAAACCCTGTAGACAAATGCTTTGGCTAAATGCCCTCTCTTGTGATCTGAATACCAACTACTGTGTTGTATAGTCATTTATAAAGGGGCTTGGAGGTAGGCAATAGTGTGGGGGGGGAGGGTCATTAATTTCAGCCCACCCAGAAAGGTGTTAACTATGCCCCATCCTTCTGGCTAGATGATAATGAAGCCGCCTCTTTTGTGCCTCCCCAGAGGAGGCATATATACTGTATTACTCTACAACACTGTTAGTACAGTGTGATTGCAGTGAATCAAATCTTGTTTATCCTAAGGATGGGGTGGGCTTGCCCAGCTAGGGGTTTTATTTTTAATTGGGGTTCACAGCAGACTGAACAACCTCTTAGTTGAAAATTCTGGATAGCTCTGGGGGCACATTTGGTTAACCCTCTCCCTGCTGATGCCTACCACCCTTCCCAGGGATTGCTGAATTTCATCCACAAAACGCGTTTGATCCCACAAAAGACATACTAAAATATATCTTTCTGAAGAACCTATATAATTTGAAGGAGACTCCCAGAGTAAACATTGGGATTTACTTTCGTGACTCTGGGCTAAAAACGTATTGTTATTCTCCACTAAATATTTTCCAGATTCATTTTGCACATTGAGATTTGGGGTCCTGAAGATGTTTCAAATGACTCATGTAGAACATGAGGACATTAGTTAATGAAGCAAAGACTAAGTTCTGCCAGTACATGTTGGCTGGCGACATGTGGTTTCTGTTCTGGTGACATCCATGCAGTTACAGGAGAAAGAGAAGACTGTGCCATGGATTTTTAATCTGGTAGTTGCTAGGACGGCATCATTTAGAACTCTAAGGTACTGTTTATTTTCTGCCTGAAGTGGGCAGCCAAGCTGCACACATAACCTGGCAGAGCCCATTAGGGGCAGCATCACAGGGAGGACTCTGTGCTTTGTAGTGACTTCTGGTACGCCCATGGTGGGTTTCAAAGCCTCTTCACAGAGTGACTCATGGGTGGTAGGCTTCAGTGTCTCTTTATTCACTGACTCATGGGTGATGTACCAGCGTGGGAAGAACAAAGGTTTTGAAATCAGAGTCGGTTCAACTTTTTCCCGAAACTCAGTGTGATTATAAAATTAAAAAAGAAATATAAGGCTGGGATAATAGAACAGTTAATCAAGTGTTTCCATTGCCCCAAAGGGGTTGTGTGTTCTGTTGCCCAGTACCTGGGTGCCACATACTTATAATTCCAGTGCTGCAAGGCAGAAGCCAGAAGATTTCTGAAGCTTGTGGGCCAGAGAAAACTAGCCTACTGATTTTCTTTCTCAGAGGCAAGATTCACACCACTGAGCAACCCTGTCTAAAAAATACATGCCCCACCTAATCACAGCCACATAGGCACACACACACACACACACACACACACACACACACACACACAGAGAGAGAGAGAGAGAGAGAGAGAGAGAGAGAGAGAGAGAGAGAGAGAGCAAGAGAGAGAGAATCCAAAGGGACATAAGTTTTGTCAGCACTTAGTAGCATATCAAATAAAAATTGAACAGGAATTTCCTGGCAACTTGCAAGTATACAGTTCATATATTTCTTGTAGCCCTCACTCATGAACACAACATCTAAGTCTTACCGTTTCTTTATATGTATATATTTTGGAGGAAGAGATGTCACAGATTTATCTCTGATACCTTCTGATGAAGAGCTCAATGAATGTTCATTGAACAAGTGCCAGTAGCCCAAATAGAGTCTAAGTAATGTTTCATTAGAAAGCAAACTTGGCCAGAATAGACTCTATCCTATGAGTAATGATTAAAGAGGATTCAAGGATGGTCATTTGTTATCAAAATGCAATATAACATGCTGGCTCCAGGGTTCAGAGGGTAAAGTGACTAAGAGGAGATAGAACTATTTGCCATGATGGAAATACAGTTAGTTTGGGAGGATGAAGTAAGTGACCCAAGGTTTAAATGGGACCACAACCAACAAGTAGGTTTTCCCTGGAGCAGAAAAACAGGAAAAGATTTTTGTATTGGGTTCAATGGTTAAAATAAACGTGACATAGAAAGATGCATGTGTGCACTGTGGAAAAGCATGTTTTAAGTACAGACACTTGTCACTTTCTGCAGCTCAGAAAGGAAGCGATTATGAATGATACCCCCCCAAAGAGACAACTGACAAACAGAAATTCATAATAATTTCATATACTAAAGTAGGTTTGGAAATAGGGTACCTTACATATAGAACTTACGCTTCAATAGAGATAACACAGAGACCAAAGTACATGACTAATATTCAACACCCTTTTCCACGTCTCCATGTGAAGCAACAGGAATCACTTTGTCATCTTCAAAATTGGAAATTATGATCAGTTTGAATTAGAAATTACATATGATTTGACTTTTTAAAATAAATAAATAATTTTGGAAGTTAATAAAGCATTTAAGCTGGTATTTAAATGTAATAAATTCTAGACTCTCAGTATTTTCCAAGTGAGAAAGCACACCCAAATATGAGGGTTCTTACTTCTTGGTGTGGCAAGCAACCTGACACTGGGTATCAATATTTCAGACTCGAGAGAGGAACATGTTTGTACCACAGTGAGATGACATCCAGACATCCATTATGTGCATTAAAAAGATAGAAAGATAGAAAGAAAGAAGGCTAGAAAGAAAAAGAAAGAAAGAGAGAAGAAAAAGAAAGAAAGAAAGAAAGAAAGAAAGAAAGAAAGAAAGAAAGAAAGAAAGAAAGAAAGAGAGAGAGAGAAAGAGAGAGAAGGAGGGAGGGAGGAAGGAAGGAAGGAAGGAAGGAAGGAAGAAAGAAAGAAAGAAAGAAAGAAAGAAAGAAAGAAAGAAAGAAAGAAAGAAAGAGGAGGATGTACTAGGGTACTAGGAAAGGGGGGTAAAGAAGGGACTGCCTAAAGCAAGCTCAAAATTTAATTGGTACAAAACAAAAGGAAGAATTATGTGTGGGTCAAATCAGACCTTGGAAGGAGCTGATAAATGGGAAGGAAATGCGAACGCTGTCTTTAGAAATGAAGTGCAAAAGCAACCTGCTTGCTTCTGGAAGAGAAGATATGTATGCACATTAAGAATAATGAGACATTTCTTTTAAAAAAGTACACCAGAACCAGAACAATTTCTTCAGTTGTAAAAAGCAGAGCCGCAAGCAAAGGTACAAGGACAGGGAGTGTTCTGAGCAAGAATCGGAATGCATTTAGGGATACAATCCCTCTGCTGCCTTCAGTGCTGTGGTCTCTGAAATTAGTAGCAATGTATCTACATACAAATATACACAGAGCCAGGACAAAGTCTTTAAAAAAATAAACTGTCTTTTTACTTACTATTTTCTTCTGCTGGTATTCATTATAGAAATGGGCTGTGTATTCAGTCCCATGATCTCTGGAACTAGCCTCGAATACAGAAAGCAGCCTTTTCTCACATGTCATTGCTGTGGCTTATGTTCGTGATTCAAAAGACATAAAGTCTACCCTTTTGCCCTTTGTGAGGTCTATAACTTAGTCTATATACTTCAGTAACAGTCCATTCGTGTTGGAGATTCTCTATTTGTGAACTCATCATTTTACCGAGCAAAGTTCTAGTCAAGTTTGACTTCTTCCCAGCAACTTCTGGCAACCACTGTTCTACCTTCTATTTGTTTGAACTTGACAACATGGTATGTATCATACCAAAAGATGCACATAGCATCTGGTCCTTCGGGGCTAGCTGGTTTCCCTCGGGATCCTGTCTTCAAGGTATATTTGGTAGGGTGAGTCAGAGTTTTCTTCCTTCTAAAGGCTGAATCACATTCCACATTCTGCCTTTCACTTATTGATTCATAGTGCAGAGGATACTTGGATTAGGGAATATGTTTTTGGCTTGAATCGATGTGTGAATATTTAAATAAATCAAGATGAGCAATGACTGAACTGGAAAGTACCCATCCCTCGGAGGAAACCACGAGATCCAGTCTAACCTCTCATTCCCCAGCTCTGTAAACTTGGCTACAGCGGTCTTTCTTAGTGAGTGTTATTTATCTGTGAGAAAGGAAGAGGGAATAAAATAAAAAAGCTAATCAAAATATAGCTACTGACCCTGTTTCTGCCAAGGGGCAGAAGAAACCGAGGTGAACATTTCCTTCAGGCCAGTCTCAGTGAGGTGAAGATGGAGCATGAAACAGTCCTAATTACCAGAGTACACTCTGGCCCCTTTCAAACTCTACCCATGCAAGGGACGGAACTCATGGACAGCGTGGCATAATAATATTTCCTTCAGTAAAATGGCAGGCATTCACATTTATTTGCTATTTGATGATATAGTGCTTATAGAGAATGAACTCAGAGAAATTTACCCCCAAGCTCCTGGATTTATATATCTATAACAATTCTTGCAGGAGTACAGGCTCTTATCTTATTGTAGAAATTTCAATGGAAGTTTAAGTACAAGACAGACTTGTCATGCCCAGGGAGTCTCCTATATCATATTATAAGCTGATGATATTCTGTTGCCCACAAGTTGAACATTGTGTGCCTGGAAAAATGTTCTCCTTGAAGCTCAAACCCTTGTCCATTTGTCTCACTATCTTGGCCTAAAGAGATCTCCATTATTTGAGGAGGCTGGGATATCCACAACTTAACTTAAATCTAAGTGGGGTGGACAAGTCAAGTATTTAGGATTATTTTATCCAGCCCCTCTCCTGCGCACTGCCTGAGCATCTCTAAAATAGGCAAGAGACAGCGAGCTACCTCAGTTTCCAAATATGTCAAACAGAGCGCCGGGCTTTATTTCAACAAGTGCCTCGTGAGCAGCAGATGAAAGCTACTCTGAGAGCGGCCATATTTCTTATTATGACTCTGCCATCAGTCACCACCAAAGCCCTCAAGTGTTTGATGTGGTTGCCTAGAAGCAGGGGTTCTCAGTCTTGGCTTGAAAGGGGTCTACAGTACATAAGTAGTTAACCCTTGCCCTGCTGAACAGCCAAATAAGAGCCTACACATATCAACATTTTCTCCATGCTGCCAAGCAAAGATGGGCAGTTATTTTTCCTTGCAAGCTCCGTGCTTGAGATCAGCTCCACTTAAAAATCAAAGTGTTGCAGAGATTATAGGGGAAAAAAATCATAGGAAATAAAGCTGAACTTGCAAAGCCAGTCTCGTTTCACAGGTTTCTTTGCACAGTTTTAAAACCTGATCCTATGTTTGAACTACTGGTTAACATAAGTTTACAGGGAAGTTAGAAATTTGAGTAATGACTCAGGAGACAGAGAACCTGAAAGCACTCATGCTTGCTACAAGCATGCATAGTCTCAGCTACAGCATGAAGAATATTTCCATTTCTACATATACAGCTGTCCCTATAGCCGAACAGCTCAGAGACCTATTTTCTTTATTCATTTTTAAGAATAGAGATGATTCACAGAATGCAAAAACACACTGACTATAGTCCTTTGAACCCCCTGTACTAGGTTCTTACATTTCCCTACTTTTCCTTTAGCTAGCGATGGTTTGGTAACACCAAATTTTATCTTCTCAATTTATGGGTAAGAAATGAAAGAAATAAGTAGAATATTAGAAATGATAAGGGATAGGGAAGATAAAAAATTAACAAACAAGAGAGCATGTTTGCTAAGTCTACATGAGGTGGCAACTTGATCTTTATAGCTCTGAGAGTTAAATATATAGATTTTTTTTCTTTTAGACATTTCAGCCTAATGTTAAAAATGAAGCATTCAGTTATTTGGGAGTGGGTGGTTTTCAGAGAAAAAAAGGGGGGTTATAATTTAGTAATTGGAGAAATAAAAGATGCCTTTCCAACCTGGCATTAAAAATCTCTAATAAAATAGGGAAAATGAAGGTCTAAGATGACAGTCTTTATCAAAGTGTTTATAGAGACATTATATGTTCCCGTAATTGTTTAGGCCAGTGAATTAATGAATCGTCGCTGTAAGTCTCCATTTGAAATGATTTTGATGGTGTCTGCTGCTCGGCTGCTTTGGAAAAAGCCTGTTGTCTGCCGCTCCGGAGAAGGGCCTTGAACCCTGCCATTCAATCCCTTTCAGCCCATCAGCTGACTCTAATTGCCAGAAAGCGCAGGAGACCCCGGAGCCTGATTGTTCCTCGACCTCCTTTGAGGTTTGGAGGCATGAAAAGAAAAAGGGGAAAAAAAGCTCCTTTTGATCTTCTGTCTCTCTCTCTCTCCCTCTCCCGCTCCCTCTCTCTTCCTTTTCTTGTCTGCCCACTCCTACTCTAAGAATGACACATTTCTTTATAAGGCTTCTTCTCCTTCTTCTAAGGACAATAATTAATAAGGCCTTTATAAAATGAGGCTTGAATTGGTGTCACCTCAGGGGTGGTCCAAGGCTCTGAAGTGAAACCTCGGTGGGCCCAGGCCTTGTCTGGCCTCTGCACAGGTCAGGTTTAAATACCCTGACCCCAATTTTCAGTCTCTTTCCCTAATGAGGCGATTCACACAAGGATACAAAATTATACGAGGAGAGAAAACAGACAAAAGAGCCAAGGTGTAGCTGACATCACACTGGCCACATTTTTATTATTGTCTTTGTGTCTGTGACATCACAGCTGTGTATGTCCTTCTGGCAAAGCTCTCTCCCTCGGTTCCTATGGTGAGCTTCAGAGAATGACTTCACAGACCCCAGCAAAGTCGCCTGCCGCTTGACAAGCTCAGAAAGGAGTGGCCCTCGCTGCGCAGGTTGACCACTGGCGGGTTCCTTCTCCAACTCCCTGTGTTAGGACAGAAGTCTCCTGAGTTTCTGCACCAGTGGACTCTGTCAATCGCTTGGATAAAATGGCATTATTTGTATCCATATAATTTTACAGGGCTTATCGTGTTGACATCCAGAGTTTAAAACGTTCTACTGTGCATGCTGTCTGTCCTAAATCTGGTGAGACTCGGGGCTGCCTTTGAATGTCGCAGGCTGAGAACGCTGCCTCTTGCTGCAACCTCTAAGAGACTTTTAGAATAACCGGGTGACCTTAGTAAATTACGGGAGTACTTTGTCCCAGAGTTACTAATAGGGGAGATGACCTGATGAATTCTATATTTTTAGCTCATAACATTTTTTAAAGTAATAAAACGTTGAGATTTTGTAGAGAGAAAAGCAAACAGCAAGTTAGTAGATTGGTAGGTAACACAGATCAATCTCTTTGTCCTGGTTAGTGTGTCTTATTGCATGCTATATATTTCTATTGATTTTTAGAAGGTTTCTCTATTCAGAAAGAATTAAAAATAACAAGAAACACCTACCTTTCAATTTGATTAATAAAGATTGCCAAGTTAAAAATAGAAAAGGATGCTGAGTCCGGAAAAAAGAAACAAGCCTTAAAAAATGCTTTAAGCCTATTTGTACAAAATGAAATGGAATGCTATGATTTTTTTTCCCTGAAAATCTCTACATTTGACAAGTGAGTAGATATTTTAAATTTCTACTTATGAAGTATAGATTCATATGTGAGCAAAAGTTATCACCGAATATAAAAGGATCCTCACACATTAACTTCGCATAAATACAGGTAATTAAATATGACCCATAAGAACCACTAGCTCTCAGTAATGAAAGAATGGAAAATACATAAGAATAATAGATTTTATGATGATATAGTTGATCCTTAATTACATTTATCTAACCAGAAATGCAGCCTCTGGTCACACTGTTTGGTTTCAGATCTCTGTTCACCTATGTCAAGGTGGTCAAGAAATTGTTTTAAGGGTCAGGAAAAAAAAGAACTGTCAGTGTACAGATTTTGAGAAAAATAAAAGATAGAAAGGAAAGTTTTAAAGGGAGAGAAAGCAAGGTCTCCCATCCCAGGCACGTAGTGATGGCGACAGACTGTTTTGTCTGAGGAAGTCTTGTCCTTTGAAAGGCTGTGACTGATGAGCTCCTAACAGAGTGATACCTGTCATCTCAGGATCAAACAGGACACAACAAGGACAGGACCTTCAGGAGCGCCTTCTTTCTGGTCTGACCACTGACTGTGTTTAAGGTTGTGATACACTACACCCAGATCGTTTCAGACTGGCAGTTGTCCTCAGCCTTCCTCATGCTGAGATCATTTTATACAGTTCCCCCATGTTGTAGTGACCCTGACCATAAAATTATTCCCATTGCTGCTTCATAACTGTAATCCTGCTATTGCTATGAGCTGTGATGTAAATATTTGTGTTTTCTGAAGATTTTAGAAGACTTCTATGAAAGAGTCCCCGATGCCTTAAAGGGGTTGTGACCCACAAGTTGAGAACCACTGTGTTAGAGCCATCTATCAAGCCAGGAACTGGTACAGGGAAGAGATCTTACCTGTTTCAAAACATTAAGGGCCAGTTGTTACTGCAGCACCAGTCTATACTGATACATAACAAAACAAAACAAATCTCAGAGGATTGAGCTGAGCCAGAGAGTTGTGCCTCACATTGAAGTGAATAACACAAGAAAATTCCTGGGACTTAAGGCTCAGAGGTTGGTTGCTAGTGAGTTGGTATCGGCGGTACACATAGATGCCGATTTAAAGAAAGAGAAACAAACAAACAAACAAAAACCCCAAAAACTAGAAATAGCTTCAGGATTAGAATGAATGAATGAATAAATCAGTAAATCAATCAATCAATCAATAAATCAATAAAGCAAGCTTAAACTCCCTCTTACTCTGCTCTGGGGCCTTGAATTTGGAAAGGTATGTCTTCTGATCTACAGCTCAAATTGTTAAATTGTGAGGGATTACCCCCACCTCCAAGGTCTGAAAAAGGAGTTTCCAAGGTACAAGCCCTCTCATTTCTGCTTTCTTCACACACACAGCTACTGGGAAGGACCCTGACCCCTGGCCTTATTAGCGAGACACTAACCCAATGAGCCACCAGCTGCACTCTGAAAGCCCACGTGCACTCGGGCTGCGTATTGGTCTCATTGTTATAAGACATCCCATTCATGTCTGATCATTCGTCAACATAGCGGCATGAGTTATTATTATAGGCTATAGAAAGGTACACTGAAACAATTAGAGTTTTGAAAATGAATTGTGCCTTGACAATGGCTCTTTACCTTAAGATGTTTATAACTCTTCTTTGCTTTTATGGTTTTAGTCGGTGTTTCAATGCCACTAATAACTTCCTATTTAAAAATTGTCTTCTCAAGTCAGAATCTTCTATGTGGTAGAAAAGACAGATCACGGGATTTCTCAGTTCATGGCTCTTCCAGTTGTACTGTGCCTGTGCTAATTACCCAGCAATGCCACTAATTGAACTGGAGTAAGGTCTGAAGTTCTGTTTCTTTATCTAGTAGCTGAGTGACATGGATGCTACTGTGCCCAGACCATTCTGTGAACACTCAGGGCCAGGGCCAGTTTCTCAACATTCACTAATTTATTTAACCTATCTATAAGTGTGTTTAAGGGCATTCACCCTAGAAGGTGGGAGAAGATCAATAAAATCAAATATCGACTCCCTTATAACTGCATCTCAAGCAGGAAAAAACCAAAAGCCCAAGAAGATTGGACCTAAGAATGCTTCTGCTGTGATAACCAAGGAAAGAAGTGTGAACTACATTTATTTGGGATACTGGAAGAGGCATTTGAGGAGTATATTTTGCTACCCAAATTCTGAACTCTAATTGTTTTCTTACCCCTTATCCTATGTAGGTGTATCAGGAAAAGAACAAGCCATCCCAGAATAATGAGCAGTTGTGTCTGTGGACGTAAAGTTTGGGCTGTATTTCTTCAGTGACTGACATCTCAGAGAAGAATGGATGTCAGAAATATCCACCCATCTCTGTAGAGAGGCTTGCTGATGGAGACAATTAAAAGCAATGATTGACAGATTAGAAATCCTTAGAACTATCAAGAAGAAGTGAAGAAAGTAAAAAGACAAAGGGTATGTCTCAGTGACAGAGTTTTTTTTAGTTTTTAGTTTTTTTTTGTTTGTTTTGTTTGTTTTGTTTTTGTTTTGTTTTGTTTTGTTTTGTTTTGTTTTTGCAAGAGATCCCAAGGCTCAGTTTTTAGGGGTATAGAATTAACGGATGATTGATTGAATAAGTGAATAGTTTTTAAAGACAAAGTTTTACAAAGTCTGATTTCACATGCCTGTAATATGCCTGAAATCCTAGCATTTGGGAGGCTGAGGAAAAAGGAAGAGTTTAAGCATAGCCTGTTTACATAGTGACTTCAAAAGCAGTCAAGGCTACAGAGTCATACTACACCCTGAAAATAAAGGGAAGAATGGAAGAAAAAAGATGAGCAATTGTTAAAATCAGAAGAAAAAAAGAAAATCAATGAAATGAAAAGAAGGATCAAAAACTAGATGGGTTTGAAGCAGGCCAAGGTGAATCAGTACATGATCAGTAAATGGTAGTTGCTGTCACACCTGCCCACAGCCCTTTGCCTGAATTTGTGAGGTCAAATGGTTACAGGAAGTCAAACTGAAAAGCATCTGGTAGCCCCAGCTGGTAACCTGTATTTAGTCCTTAACTAACTCGATTAACTCCACATTTCTTGCATAAAAGTATGGCTACTACCTATAAAGAGAATAGAATTGGTGGCAGGCCCATAATAGTGCCTACTCAAGCCATGACATATCATAGATTGCAAAAGTTCTTGCAGCTTTGTCCAGTTTGGAATTACACATGAAGGATAATACAGTTTTAGTGACTGTAATGAAGATCATGGTAATTACCACACTAGCATTTAGCAACCTGGGGATAGTTTATGTTATGCACAATGGAAGATAGATACATTTCAGAAGAGTATTTATCTCCAGTACTTGTTGCATGGCTACTCTGAAAAACACACGCATATCTATTCACTACATATTCAGCAGCCACAGACTGAACAAAGGATTCTATCCAAGTCCAGCTTGGCGAGCCAATGAGTTTATTGGAGTTACTTACAGGAATGTAGGTGACTTTCAAAAAGCTATACTGGAGGAAGTCCACTGGGTGACTTTGGGGCAGTAACATAAAAGACCCACCCCAACCAATTGTTTATCTCCACTATAAGGCAATTGGATCCTTGGGGGTGGGGTTGTGTATGTCTTATGACCTCCCTCCTGCCAGGAGAGAATGTTAATTAGCCTAGTCTGGGGAAGGTCTCCTGTGGGTTTTCACAACTGTTCTCCTTCAAAGCCACAGTGGTCCTATGGAACCTGGAGGGAACTCATAGATCACATAGATCATGCTGCCTGCCACAGAGTCCCGCCTCCAGCACATTCCAATCCCTTACATTTTAACTGGATCCACTAATTTCTTTGAAATTTTCAAAAACTTCCCTGATGTGCTTATTTCTGTGGTCTGTTTAATGTAACGACCTTTTATTGATTTTATACTGCTTACAGTTCTAAGTATTTTTGCTGCACGCAGTCACAAGATACCTTTTTGGGGGAAACTGCTGTGTGTGCATGTGTGTGTACACACATACACTTGAAAATGTTTGTTTCTGGTATAAAAAGTGAAAGAAGGGAGTGGAACGAGAAATACATAAAAAATGTGCACATAATACCAGAGAGGTGTGAAGAACTATTAACTATTAAGATTTTAAACAAACTCAGTTCTATGTAAATGAATCCCCTAATGCCAGGTTATTACAACTATATTTTTTTAACAAAAAGAAATCACCCTGGTGTCAAAGTACAAACTTTACAATTCTCTTTTCACCCTCGCCAACTCCCAGCAACAGTGTCAAACTTAATTAACTTGTGGCTTAACCACATTTACAGTGTTCCTGGGCCAGTTTCTATTAAATGAGTGACTCAAAGCCAGGGTCAAAGTTACTTTTCTTCCCCTGAGTGAGTCACAAAAAGTACTTTTTCTGGGTAGGTAGACATAAAATCGGTGAAAATATGCAAAGTCACTGATTTTGTAATGGTTTCTCTTCAAAAAGAAAGGTCTTGAAATGAGTTTTCTCCCTTTAATTTCCCAAAGGAATATGAGAGAAATGGCAGTGGAGTCACAGTATGGGAAGAAGGAGTCCACCTTGGTGGCCCTCTCCCTTTGTGTTCCCAACACAACGGAGAGAATGCAGAACCGAAGCTCTAGATTCTAGTCTGCCTTGAAGTGCTTGCATGAGGGTGTACTCCAGTGGAAAGTGTTATCCTTATTGCATTCAGGGTGGAATTTCATAAAAAAAAAAAAAAAAAAAAAAAAACAGTAAACGTTTAATTGTATACCCTTTGCTTTCCGTGGAGATAATGATGCGATGACACTTCAGGGGAGATTCAAGGGCTATTGCAAAAGGGCAAATATACAAATAAACTTGAACTCTAATTCTCACATTCAAGGACACAATTTCCTCCATATCCATGATCCCCACAGAAACCACATGCTCATGGCAGGATGCCCAATTTCCACAAGATTATAATACACGGGGAAATCCTCCATTAGGCTCCAGGGCAATGTTGGTTTGTTCCCCTTCCTGTGATCTAAACTATACAAGTTGCATCTTCCACAAACAGGGAGACCAGACAACCACCAGCAGCAGCAGCACTGAAGCAATGAGAATGTTTGTAACTTCAGTTGTTCTCATTACAGTCAAGTGGGAGAAAGCACAGCTCAAAGAACTGGGTAGTATTGCTATAGCTGTTTAATCCAGGAGCCAGAATTCTCTATTGGACTACAGATATAAGTATTAGAGATGAAGCAACTTGCAAATGCTCTCACGCTATGGAAGCTGCATAATAAAGAAGCCATGCAGAGAAATGTGCCTAGGAAGTGTATGCTATGGTTTGTGCATGAACACCGTGTTTCATTTGGAGAGCATGTATGTAGAATCTTACATGCTTACCCCCAGAGTAAGCACAGAGCCACGAACAGAAAAAAAAAATCGCAATACCCTGTGCCTCCTTGTGAGGTCACCCACTGCTAATGAGCACCGTAATGAGCACAGAGATTCTCGCAGATTAGGCACTAGCCTGCTAATGCTTAGCCACCAGGGTCCCCTCCAGGGAAGCTACTTAGACCAGAGCCTAATAAAGACATCTGTGCATGTCTCCACTCACATGCAGCTCCTAGAGAAGCATTCATTTCTATGGATTCCTTTTTATATTTTCTAAGGATCTTGCACATTAGAAAAGGTCTAAGTGACCGTAAACTGTAATGTTTCACATTGTTTTGTTGAGATGAACCATTATTTACTGATCATTTTTTTCTTCGATTTTTCCATAGACTTTCTTAAACATGAAATATGTGTTTTTCTCTTCATTCTTCAAGTGATAGGTAGGCAATGGTAGTGTCTCTGGTTGTACTCATAATATGAAACAGATCTTCATGTTGAAATATTAAGCCTTTAAAATATTGGCTGCAAAGTAAAACTCACCCTTGGGCACATTCTGAACTGCCTTAATCATTACACAGAATAAAAGACCCAAAATTTTCTACATTGATATGCTGAAACATGTCGTGAATATAATTTCAAATGTATTTAATTGGAAGACTACATAGGTGTTTCCTTGGAAAATATAGACAGTGGTATATTAGAGTGTATGGTATACAACACTATGGGTAAGCACCTACAGGGTTTATCCTTAGGCGGTCTTCTTTCAACCACGACCATTTCAGCACAAAACAGAAAGTCGGCACAGTTCAGTTAAACATCAATGGTCAGATTACAGGAAAAATTATGCTTGGTGCATAGAGCAGAGGACAGGAATGACGCATCTTACTAAAATTCGCTAGTACTCTTGGGACAATCAGACATATGTGTGAGTGACTGGATGGGTAGATGTATGTATGTATGTATGTATGTATGTATGTATGTATGTATGTATGTATGTGTGGGGGGGGGGTGGATGGATGGATGGATAAGAAACCTGAGGAAAATATAGATTTTATTTATTTGAGTTCTGTTTTAGCATTTTGACAAATACACAGTACAAATCTAAAACCCTTAAAAGGTAGCATAGTTGATTATAGGCATGCAGGCAATACAGAGTAGTTGGATTTCCAGCGACTGCTTTTCCTAAAACCTGTCTTCCAAAGTCATCTCTTCCTAGGGTCATCCTCCAAGTGCCTCTACTTAAGTGTAAATCTCCTCTCCTCCAGCTTTCTACCCCACTGTGCCTCCACTTTCCTCTTTTATCCACTCTTTTTCTCTCTTCCCACCGTACTGCTTATGCACACATGGAAATTTTCCTTGCGTCTTTCAACAGCTATATATCCCTGGAGATGATGGTAATGAACTCCAGGTAACCTCAGCAGTAACACCACTGGGAAAAGGCCACCAAACCCACCAAATCAGGTTTCCTGAGGTTTCATGAAGTCCACGGTTTTGATATACAGAACTTGGTGAGTTTTACTGAATATATCTTATCACCTAACTACCATTGTAATCAATTAAGCAACTTTCATGATCCAGACCAGAAAATGGCTCATGTTCCTTGGAGGAATTTCCTTGCTCTCCTTTCCCTCTGAAATCAACCCTTTTGTTGTTTTTTTTCTTCTTCTTCTTCTTCTTCTTCTTCTTCTTCTTCTTCTTCTTCTTCTTCTTCTTCTTCTTCTTCTTCTTCTTCTTCCTCTTCTTCTTCTTGTTTGGACAGGTCTGCCACAACAAGTTGGGAATATCTGGCAGGCTCAAACAATAGAAATGTGTTTTGTTTCCAGTTCTGAAGCTAGAAGTTCAAGTGCAAGGTGTTAACCCAGTTGATTCTTCCTGAGAGTGTTCAGGGAAGGATCCATTGCAGACTTCTCCTTGAGGCTTGCTGCATTTGGGCAAATAGAGATCTATAAGAATATCAGGGACATTGGGATAGGACTAACCTAATGACTTTACTATAACTTGATTGTCTCTTATTTATAAAAAAAAAAAAGTCATAGTCTCATGCATTTAGGGTTCAGACATCAGCATCTGACTTTGGGGTCATGAGTGAAAGTCACATATCTTAAAAATAAATGCAATCTGCAGCCTTTCTTCCTGGGTTCTCTATGGTACCATTTCTTTTAGAAATTCCCAATTTTGATTCATAAACCAAGGTTTATTCCATTTTTAGCATTAAATAATACTATATAATGTGAATGTGCTAAAGTTTTCATATGTTTGTAAGTTGAATATGAGTTAATTTTAATTTTTTTAAAAAAGTGTGTGTGTGTGTGTGTGTGTATGTGTGTGTGTGTGTGTGTGTGTGTGTGTGTGTGGTGTGTGTTTACATGCAGACATGTGCCTTCCTGAATTTGTGTAAATTAGGTCCATTTGGGAGCCCACAGTGACCTAAAAGTTATAATTCTCCTGGAAGTAGAATTATAGGCAATGAGATCTTTCATGCTGGTGTTGGGAACTGAACCCGTACTTCCGGCAAAAATAACAAATGCTCATAACTGCTGATCTATCTCACTAGCACCATGTATTTTCATTCATATATATGTTTTTCAAGTGATTATATATAGTAGATAGCCCTGGGGCTAATTATAATTGATGTTAATTCTGTTCTCTTGTGAGTGGCTGCAAACAAGGAATGAGTCATCACTCAGGTAAACCTGCTTTCCCACTTTAATTTGTAAAATAAAGGAGAGCTAGTGATTGGGCAGATAAAAGGGAAGGTAGAGCTGAAGGTGAGAGAGAAGAAGAGAAAATAGAAGAGGGAGAGGACACATAGGAGGAGGAGGAAGAAGAAAACCAGAACAGCAACACATGACCTGTAGAAACTGCAAGTTCTAAGTTCTAGGCACACAACATGTATTCATATTAATTGAGTTGTGTTTTCATTGCCTGTGCATATTTGGGATGGAAATTTACTGCAGCAGAAGGCAGAAGACATATTTACAAACAAATTATATATATATATATATATATATATATATATATATATATATATATATATATATTATGCCTTCAGCAGTTTAAGTTGAAGATATGGATCATATATGTAAGTGTTAAATGTTATTAAAACAGTTTAACTATTTTCTTATTCCTCATTCCCCTTAACAATGAAAGTGAACTCCATGTATCATATCATCACTAGAACTTTATCCTATCCCTTTTTCTTAATTTCATCACTGTTGTAGATACACCATGATATTTCATTTTGCTATTAATTTTATGGACAACATTTGATGTGTATATTCCTTTGTTGAGCTTTTATTGGATTCTTAGCTCTTTTGTTGAGAAGCAAGGGCCCTTTCTAAAGTCTGGATACAAAGCCCTTGCAAATACATGCTTTCTGGCAGTCTGTATTTTTTTCCCATTTTTCTTAATATCTTGTAAATAGAAGAGAAAGCAGTTTTAATGTGTTATTCTTGTCACAGAACTAGAAGAAGAATGCAAGGTCTTCTTTGTAAATGGTCACAATAAACTTTATTAATTCTCACTGTTGTCTGAAATTTTAATATGAAGTATAATAAGAATTTTGCTTGAGTGAGCTTTATTTCATGTCAAGGATTCCTAAGATACCCTGAATGTCTGTTTTCAGTTGCTTAACTTCCATTAACGTCATGTCATGTTAACCCTCACTTGGGGTTCATTTTCTGCCTCTTTATCCTCTATCTTCTTTTCTTTACTCTGCAGACACAGGTGCTATATCACAGCCCAATCTGAGTTGGCAGGCACTATGTAGTCATTGCAATCTTCAAACTCCAAGCAATCCCTCTGCTTAAGTCTTCTCCGTGTTCAAGTGTTGAGATTGTAGATGTGAGCATCTATACTTGGATCCCTGCTTGAACACTGTTCTCTGGTTTACTCATTCATATTATCTCAAGGGCTGGGACAGTAGGTTGGTAGTTGAACTCTTGCTTAGTATGAATGAGGACCTGAGTTCATTTTTTTTGCCAGTCCGGAAGTAGAAAATCTACTGTATCTGTAAAATATCTCCAACCCTTTCCTGTGGCCAAGTTTCAAAGTGCTACATGTTCCATTGTTTCATCTCTCTTTCTCTCAAAAGTATAGATTCACACTTAAAATGATTCTGGACATCAAGATGGTAGTTCAGGGTCTGAGGCCCCCTTAGAATGGGCTCCTTGTATGAAGCTGCTCTGTTTGCTAATATTGTCTATCCTCACTTTAACCAGAATAGTCTTCTCTCATTATTTCCTTTTGTAGCTCCCAAATTCTACCATCTCTTTCTATATACAGCTCAAATGAAGCCTTGGCTTATTCTCAATCGTATATATTGAGTAGATCTTTTCTCAGCTTATCATTGATGGAAAGCAATCGCCATCTTTGTTACAAGGTTTTGACATAAACAGTATTCCTGAAAATATCCTGAATATATCGAGAGAGAGAGAGAGAGAGAGAGAGAGAGAGAGAGAGAGAGAGAGAGAGAGAGAGAGAGAGAAAGAACTTTTACAAATTAATATGTTGATAGTCACTTAGGTTGCTTTCATATTTCAGCTTACTTGGAAAGTGCTTTAATGGCTATCAGACATTTGTCTTTTTGGCTCATTACCTTTGGGCATATAAGAAGTAATGGGATTGTTGGTTCACAGTTGGTGAGTAATGTCACTTCCTGTGTGACATCAGCAGACACTTGGAAATTCTCCAACACACATGAAGTGTTTTCACTCTCACAGGTAGGAGACTTACCTCTCTTTAGGCTTTGCAATGTGCTTCTTTCCCTCACCCCCTCCTATATGTACCTCCTCAGCCCTTCCTGCATACACCCTAATTCAACTTGTGTTCAGCACTTCCCGAACAGGACAATTTTGTCTATCAGCTTCTTCTTTGTGTTTGGTTCTCCCTTTATCCTATTCCTGTGATTTTAGAAGAGCTGGCTACTGCTTTGTGTTCTCCTTTTTGCTATGGCAATATAGTAATTGTCAGCCACATTCTATTTGCTTACACCATTGGCAATGAACTTAGTATCATTTGCTAAGGACCTTCACGGGTATGTAAGAACTATACTTGCCCAAGTAACAAATACATAACTAATAGAACAGCAGGTACTGAGAAATTGACAAAGGTCTACATGTCTGCAAAACAAACCCAAAGGAACCCATCAAAAGAAATCACTAAAATACTGCAATGTGAAGAGAGGATACATGGATGACACAAACTCTTATTTTAAAGTCAATGAGTCACTTTGGACATCACATGTAAGCACTCTGGGATATAGTCTCCTACCTGAAATACTCAAGTCATAACTACAGATATTTCAACCACTATCCGTTTATGACCCCATCTAAATATTTTTAAATTGTGTATGTGGCTCTGATTTTGAAATTTTATTTTCAGAAACATTTTGGTTCCGGGTTCCCACTCAGTGGTTCAGTCACTAATCACCTTGTGGATTTTTTTCCCTTTGCTCAAACTCTAGCTTCCATAGGAAAGAGTCCCACTGCACATGGAAAAACAAGGTTATCTGTGCTGCTCAAATGCTGAAGAAATGTCACAATTCAATTTCTTTCACCTCTTTGGAGAATTTGATTAATTCCCAGAAATGATTGTGTCTACAGGAGTTACTGTAGGTCAGTGTGCTGGCTCGTTTTATGTCAGTTTGGCACAGGCTAGAGTCATTTGGGTAGAGGGAACCTCAGTTGAGAAACTGTTTCCATCCAGATTGCCTGTAGCCGAGTCTGTAAGTACTTTCTTGATTAGTGATTGATGAGAGAGGGCCAAGCCCACTGTGGATGGTGCCACCCCTGGAACAGTAGTATTGAATAGTCTGAGTGTTGGAAGATGAAATAAAGCCCATGTGCTTTTTCATTGTAGGTTGGTTTTGGTTTTGGTTTGTTGTTGTTTTGCTTTGTTTTATCACAGCAACAAAATGCTAAATAAGACTGTCAGTTAACTATTCTTTTTATTGTTTATTTTATTAGATATTTTCTTTATTTGCATTTCAAATGCTATCCCCCAAATCCCCAATACCCTCCCCCTGCCCTGATCACCAATCCACCCACTCCTGCTTCCTGGTCCTGGCATTCCCCTGTACTGGGGCATATAATCTTAGCAAGACCAAGGGCGTCTTCTCCCATTGATGGCTGACTAGGCCACCCTCTCCTACATAGCAACTAGAGACACAGCTCTGGGGTTGCTGGTTAGTTCATATTGTTGTTCCTCCTATAGGGCTGCAGAGTGCTTTAGCTCCTTGGGTACTTTATCTAGCTCCTTAATTAGGGGCCCTGTGTTCCATCCAATAGATGACTGTGAGCATCTACTTCTGTATTTGCCAGGCACTGGCATAGCCTCACAAGAGACAGCTATATCAGGGTCCTGTCAGCAAAATCTTTCTGGCATATACAATAGTGTCTGGGTTTGGTGGTTGTATATGGGATGGATCCCCAGGTGGGGCAGTTAACTATTCTTAATTTCTTTTGAAATCAGGATTGAGAGTTTACACATAAGAGTTCTGATATTTATATAGCTTTTTAAAAAATTCTCTGTCTCTATCTCTCCCTCCTCCCTCTTTCTCTCAGACACACACACACACACACACACACACACACACACACTTAGCACTTTATGAATTTATCCCCAGATATGAATTCTCCAAAACGAAGAAAATGTACTAATTCCAGAAATGTCTCTGAGCTCTCTTTGCTGAGATATTTCTTTCTGGCCTTGGTAGAGATCATAGAGTTTTTTATTTAGCATTCCCTGGAAATATTTTGCCTTGAAGATTCAATGGTATGACATACCTCTGTTCTCTCTCAAGAAGAAAATAAGATAGCAAGAGATGCAGGATTGAATGTATTTGTTTCCATATGTAACTGATGGAAGAAAACAATATTTAAAACGACTGATCCACAGCTAAAGAAGACCAGATTTCATTGCAACCATCACTCCTCAGAAGTCCAAGATATCTGAGGGTTTACCCAGTGGCAGAAGACACAGAACAGATGAGTGGATATTTTGAGTTTTTGTTCTGCTAGGTACCATTGATGGAATTAACCACGAAGAAATTGATTACACAAGAGTGTACATGCTAGGGATCAATGCCCCTCAAGCTAATGATTTTGCTAACTTTATACATTCTCATATATACACACTTGTTTTTAGTAGATACCTATATAGTAAGCAGCATGAAGTGGAAATAACTAGGCTAGGAGCAAGAGGATCCAACAGGCAGATCTCCAAGTAGCAGGGAGATTAAGAGATTCTAACCTATGCAACTATTGACAAGCTTTCTGACCTCTATGAAAGAGAATAAAAGACAGACCTCAGGAAGTAGCTTTATGGAGTAGGATCAGCTTTTGAAAAAGTTGGTTCTCATTGTGTGCTTGAGCAAACTGTTGCTCCATACCTGGCAATTGTGTTACCAAGGACAGCAGTAATTACCTCTTGTCAGGAGTCGTGCTATGGTCCTCTCTAAGTATTGTGTGCAGGTGGGAGATGTCAGGGAAAGAGTATAGCACCAGAGTGACTGTGAAACAGCATGCAATGAGAGTAATGAAACTCAGATTTCTTGAAAAAGCCAATTTGGGGTTTTTCTTTTGCTTTGTGCTTTTCTTTTTCTGCAAATCCTTATTGCCTTTTACAAAGGTTTTTAAAAATATCTTCAGTCTGTTTTCATTTAGTGTTTCATAAAGACAGGTTTGAATATCATCGTGTTCTTTTACCATACTTACTTCTTTTGCTGTCTCTCTTTAGCCCCCCATTTCAGTTTTCTGCTCCCCTCAATCTTCCTTCTGTTTTCATACCCCCCACAATATTATATATAATCTTATATATAATCTTATAATGTAATATCTGCATAGCAAATGACGTAAGTCATTGTGCTTATTCACTAAATCACTTTATTTTCTTACAAGTTTTATTATTTTTTTTTAAATTCTCTTATGCATACCTTGTATCCCAACCACTCTGGTCAGCTGTCTCCCAGACTCCTTTGTCTGTCTTCTCTTGCTAGTTACAAATCACACTCAAGTTTTCTTCATCTCTACTCATTTTGCTTTGCAACCAAAAATGCTTAGCCAAGGTTATTGATATAACTGTCCACAGAAGACTAGTAGGCTCTGCAGAGGGTATAAAGCTAATTAAAGATAGTCATTCCTGTGATTGGGTAGCACATTCTCGTTATGTATTCATTAGTTGATAGATGATGAGTCTCTAACATAGCCATTGTATATAATACTACACTAAAGACAGATGTGCAGGTAATTCTATTGCATAGGTTGACTTACAATCATTCAGGTGTATGCCCTGGAAGGCTTTAGTAGTGTGTATGGTAGTTATAATTTTAGCTTCTTTATTTTTTTAAGGAAAATTCATGGTGATTTTTTATTGTTACTCAGTCTTGTACATATATTTTACACCAGCATTCCATATGTTTTACCATTTTTCCCACATTCTTACAAGCATTCTATATTGTTTGTTCGCTCAATGGTAACTCTTGTGACTGAGAGGAGAAGACATCTTAGTTTTAATTTACAATAGTCTACATGGTTTGGGTTAGGATTTCTCTTGCTATGATACAACACCATGACTACATGCAACTTGGGGAGGAAAGGTTTACTTCAGCTACACATTCTGATCATAATCTCTCACTGGGGGAAAGAACTCAAGGCAGAAACGTGGAGGCAGGAAATGAAGCAATGGCCATGGAGGAGCAGTGCTTCTCAGTGGCTCTGTCTGCTTTCTTTACCATCCTGGACCACCTGCCCAGGGGTGACACTGTCTAAAATTGTTGGAACTCTCCCACATCAATCATTAATCAAGAAAGTAACCCCCACAGACTTGCGCACTTGATAATCTTACAGAGTCCTTTTCTTAATTAAGATTCCATCTACACATATGTGTTTAGGTTTGTGTCAAGTTGATAAAAACCAACCAGCACACCAAGGTTGTTAAACATGTATCCAAATGCTTATTGACAATCTGTACCTCATCTTTTAAGAACTCTCTGTTCATTTACATAGCTCACTGACTTATTAATAAATGCATATATACACATATCACACACACACACACACACACACACACATGGTCTAAATACTAAGATGACTAGTTTCCTAAATCCCAATAGCATTAAATATCAAATCCCTGGTTCAAATATTCTTAGAACCGAACAACAGTATTTAAATTTATCTCCAACTATAGATATTTGGCAATATTGTTCAAGAATGCCAAAGATGAGTTAATTTAAGGCCAATTCACTGAAAGATAAATAAGAATAAATACAAAATTATTATGTAAGCACCACTTATTATAAACAAAGTAAAAAATCTCTTAAAAAGGTGACAATAATAGTTAAATTTTGACACAGTTATAAAGTAAAAATATTACATATATATTTTAAAATTATAGTAGAAAGTAAACATAGAAATATGCCTATCCATGTTCAATCACTTTATTTTCTTTTAAGTTTTATTATTATTTTTAAATTCTCTTATGCATACCTTGTATCCCAACCACTCTGGTCAGCTGCCTCGCAGACTCCTTTGTCTGTCTTCTCTCGCTAGTTACAAATCACACTCAAGTTTTCTTCATCTCTACTCATTTTGCTTTGCAACCCAAAATGCTTAGCCAATGTTACTGATATAAGCATGGGATGAGAGCTGTGAGGAGCCGCCCTCACATTTGCCATTATAAGATGGTGCTGACAGCTGTGTTCTAAGTGGTAAACATAATCTGCACACGTGCAGGGGCAGTTTTCCCGCCATGTGTTCTGCCTTTCTCGTGATGACAACTGGGCCGATGGGCTGCAGCCAATCAGGGAGTAATACGTCCTAGGCGGAGGATAATTCTCCTTAAAAGGGACGGGGTTTTGCCATTTTTTCTCTCTCTTGTTCTTGCTTTCTCTCTCTCTTGCTCTTGCTTTCTTGTTCTTGTTCTTTTTCTCTCTCTTGCACTCTTGCTCTCTTGCTCTCTGGCTCCTGAAGATGTAAGCAATAAAGCTTTGCCGCAGAAGATTCTGGTTTGCTGTGTTCTTCCTGGCCGGTCGTGAATGCGTGTAAGAGTTGGTGCTGAGACCCGGGACGAGAAGACCTGGGACGAGAAAACCCGGGACGAGAAAACCTGGGACGGTTACCATCACCGGCACAAGGAAGATCCCTCATTCCGGAACCAGAACTGCGGGTCACGGTAATGAAGTGTTCCCGTAAAACAGACTGTTGAGAAGGATTCAACTGCGTGAATTCAGAACTCTTCAGCTGGGGAATGGTGGTAATGAAGTGTTCCCGCATCACAGACTGTTGAGAAGGATTCAACTGCGTGAATTCAGAACTCTTCAGCTGGGGAACAGGGTACTCGTAAGTATAGCTTTACAAGGTAAGTCTGGCCTTGAACTTTCTAACGAAATTCAAGACAGTCTATCAGAAGTAAAGTGGGAAATAGCTTTACAAGGTAAGTCTGGTCTTGAACTTTCTAACGAAATTCAAGACAGTCTATCAGAAGTAAAGTGGGAAATAGCTTTACAAGGTATGTTTGGCCTTGAACTTTCTCTAGTGTTAGGAGCCTTTTTGTTCCTTTTCACATGTTATCAAGTGGTTAAGGCAGGGCTGAAAATTCTGGATGAAATTCAGGGCAATCTATCAGAAGTAAAGCGGGGAGAGAGAGTAGGAGCAAAGAGGAAATATGGTACACAAAATAAGTATACAGGCCTTTCCAAGGGTCTTGAACCTGAGGAAAAGTTTAGGTCAGGTAAGAATACCTGGGGAGAGATTGGAAGGAAGGAGAAGGAAAAAGAAAAGAAAAAAGATCAATCAGCGGAGGCTTCTAGGAGAAGGAGCCTATACTCATCACTAGATGAGCTCAAGGAGCCAGTTCTTAGTAGTTCTGAATCAGATGAAAAGGCTATTAGGGCCTGGAAGGCACTTTCCCAAGCAGGTGAAGCCACTGGACAACTAACAAAGATCGTCCAGGGACCTCAGGAGTCATTCTCAGATTTTGTGGCCAGAATGACAGAGGCAGCAGAGCGTATTTTTGCAGATTTGGAGCAAGCCGCACCTCTGGTAGAATAGCTTATTTATGAGCAAGCCACACAGGAATGCAGAGCGGCCATAGCCCCAAGAAAGAACAAAGGTTTACAAGACTGGCTCAGGGTTTGTCGGGAGCTTGGGGGACCCCTCATTATGCATTACTTCCATTCAGTATGAGAAATTTACTAGGGCAGCTAATTTGTCAAAAAGTCTTTCTCAGTATATGTTACAGAATTGGACGGCTGAATTTGAACAGACCCTTCGGGAATTGAGACTTGCCATCATTCAGGTCAACTCCATGCGCTTGGACCTGTCCCTGATCAAAGGATTACCCAATTGGATCTCCTCAGCATTTTCCTTCTTTAAAGAATGGGTATGGGTGGGATTATTTGGAGATACACTTTGCTGTGGATTAGTGTTGCTTCTTTGGTTGGTCTGTAAGCTTAAGGCCCAAACTAGGAGAGACAAGGTGGTTATTGCCCAGGTACTTGCAGCACTAGAACATGGTGCTTCCCCTGATATATCTATGCTTAAGCAATAGGTCGCTGGCCATTCAGCTCTTGCACCCCATGAGGCTAGTCTCATTGCACGGGATAGAGTGAGTGCGCTTCAGCAGCCCGAGAGAGTTGCACAGCTAAGCACTGCAGTAGAAGGGCTCTGCGGCACATATGAGCCTATTCTAGGGAGACATGTCATCTTTCAAGAAGGTTGAGTGTTCAAGTGTCCTTCCCCCAGGAAAAACGACACGGGAGCAGGTCAGGGTTGCTCTGGGTAAAAGCCTGTGAGCCTAAGAGCTAATCCTGTACATGGCTCCTTTACCTGCACACTGGGGATTTGACCTCTATCTCCACTCTCATTAATATGGGTGGCCTATTGCTCTTATTAAAAGAAAAGGGGGATCTGTGAGGAGCCGCCCTCACATTTGCCATTATAAGATGGTGCTGACAGCTGTGTTCTAAGTGGTAAACATAATCTGCACACGTGCAGGGGCAGTTTTCCCGCCATGTGTTCTGCCTTTCTCGTGATGACAACTGGGCCGATGGGCTGCAGCCAATCAGGGAGTAATACGTCCTAGGCGGAGGATAATTCTCCTTAAAAGGGACGGGGTTTTGCCATTTTTTCTCTCTCTTGTTCTTGCTTTCTCTCTCTCTTGCTCTTGCTTTCTTGTTCTTGTTCTTTTTCTCTCTCTTGCACTCTTGCTCTCTTGCTCTCTGGCTCCTGAAGATGTAAGCAATAAAGCTTTGCCGCAGAAGATTCTGGTTTGCTGTGTTCTTCCTGGCCGGTCGTGAATGCGTGTAAGAGAGAGCTGTCCACCGAAGACTCTGCAGGGGTATAAAATTAACTAAAGATAATACTTTCTGTTTTCCAGATTTTACACATTGTTGATAATTCTGAGGTAAGTAGTAGGGACTTGGAGCCCCTCCTCCTCCCTTTGCTGATGTTTTTATAGACGAGTCATAAGTGGACCCAGTACAGACAACTACAGTTGGTGTGATGTAATGACTACATTTGCTGTGTGGAATCCAGAAAATCATGTATTCTAGTCCTCCATTCTATTTTTTGATTATGTAAGATTATATAATTTTTATTTTAATCTATTTATTTATATTATAATTCAATAGTTAATGAAATATATGTTCTATTGATTTCATGTTTTTAACTATGGTAAAAATCTAATTGTACCTAAATATACTATGGATCTCTCGCTTGCATGGTTCAAAAGCTTTGTAATTGACCTCGTTCTCCTTCTCCTGTTCTATTTCCAATACCTTCACAGTCCAGTTGGTGTATGGTGACAGTTATTACTGTTTCTGACATGAACATTACTGTGTTTGAACAACGCACAGGGAACTATCATGCACACACATCTACATATAAATGTAATTGCATACTGAACTGTACTATATGTATTTATCATATATTGTGTTAATGAAGTTTTATCCATGGTGTTGCATTTATTTACAAAGGATACAGATTATATAATAGAATAAGTCAGAAGTTTTGGGCTATGCCAAGAAGATATTCAGCAGATACAATCACTTGCCAAGGAGCCTGAAGACCTGAGTTCAATCCCAGGGACCCACATGAAGTTGGAAAGAGAGGACTGCCTCCATAAAGTTGCCCTCTCACCTCTACACCTGTGCTGTGGCTTACAAAAACCCCCAAATGCATGCCGTATATACATAATACCCCCAAAAGTTGGGGGTCACATCATACGTTATGAAGCATATATGTTATAACTTGTGTTTCAAGGTATACTGAGTTCTTATTGTGATCCGGTCCCACACTATAAATCTTTAAAGAGTCTACAGAAGTGGAAAGCACATTTGGAAGTTGAGTTACTTTAGTAACACATGATTGTCAGTGCATATCTGCTTAGTGGAAGCATTCCTGTTAGTCCTTGGCACTATCCACACTTCAGACCAAGTGCAGACTCCAGTATCAGTAATCTACATAGTTATGATAAACAAAGCAAAGAGCACAGAAATGATTTTGAATTTGAGCAAAACACACATGAATTACATTGAATTTGTCCACACAGAAGAAAACAATGAAGGAAACTTTAAATGGCAAATTGTAGTGTCTTTACAAACAACTGAGAAAAATACTATTTCAAATGTTTGCCAACAATGAGACCCAATTACAACATGTAGTGAAAATTTCCCCACAATACATTAACATGTATGATCTCTGGGTTCATTGTTATGAATATCTTCATTCAGGCACATATTAATTAGATTCCCTTATATTTCTTAGTTACAACATGCATTTGATCAACATGCTTTTGAGATCAAATTAGTAAAACATCCATTTTATTATGAAAGGTTATGTTACATATTTTAATTTTTAATCATTCCATAGTTTTTATGTTTCTCGTTTGTAAATCTTATGATTGCTTTGTTTAATTTAGCCAAAGGTCAAAGTGAAAGAGACATAAAATTATTCATGCAGAATTTATGCACCATGGAGGATTTTCATGGAATTAGACTTAAGGTCTGAAGATAATGAGTTGGATTTTATTCCTTACCATAAGTGCCAGTTTTAATATAGTGAAGAAAAGATTTTTGGAAAAGTTTGCTTGCATTAATAAATGTTGAATTTTCTTCTTCTGCACATTGGAGCAATGTCTGAGTGTAACAAAGGAAAAAGCAGAGTTCTTGAACCATGGCCTTATTTCTCTTGATATTCAACTTTCCCCAAACAAGCAGCTGCTGATCCATGCAAAACAGGCTCATGGGAAAACTGAATCTTAGCGAAGTAAGCATTTAATGTCCATGGAAAAGTACACAAGGGCAGCGAGCAAATGCAGAATATTTAACTGGCACAACCTAGTGAAGCTTGGGAGGCAGAGCATGTCAGTTTGTGGGAATGTAGTAACAGCTGTTTACCTCTGGTTCTAGCTCAGGAATGACCGTCCCAGGCTAGATGGTAATAATCAAGGATTCAAGACTCCCTTCCTATCCATCTACTGATTAAAGGGCCACAGTGTCTTAGTAGGGAGACAATACATCTGCACTTCTAAATGGAACCCAAACAGTGGAACTCATGATAGAGAGCAACTTCGTTGCAAGTGTTGCCAAAATACAATGGGTCCCATATCTCTTTTTCTCTACAATTAGTATCTTAATCCTTACATTTAATTTCTTGTTCCATTTTATTTAATGTTTGTGTCATCTATTAGGAAAATCCTTTAACTCATCAAGTACACACAAATAGCAAACTCTTCAAAGCACTCTTTAATGCTTCTTCCCTGCCTTTGAACTTCTATGGCTATTTACTCAGGACTTGTGATATATTCCTATATACAAACATACATATATGCATATATGTATGTAGTATGTATGTATGTTTGTATGTATGTATGTGTGTATGTATGCATGTATGTTGTGGGACACTGTCCTCCTATACCCATGGCACAGCCTTTGCTATCTTGACATCAGAGAAGCCTATGCTAGTCATACAAGACTCTCTCACTAAAATTCTCTCATGGAGGCAGTAGGTGCTTATAAAGCAGTTTATGAAAAGTACACAGGACCTCATGAGCAGCTAGGAGGATGGGGCATAAAGTAGTACACAGACATATGTAGTGGCACATTAGGGACTCAAGAGGGGCTCCAAAGTTTGTGTATGAGATGTACCAATAAGGTGTGAGGGATATCTCTCCCCAGACAGTGTAACAGGTTCATAATCTATGCATGGGATAGGAAAGCTCTCTGTAAGTATTTCATTCTCCTATAAGTTATTCCAATTAAATTCATTGGTTCATCAAACTAGACACAGGCATATATCAATATGAGATTGAAATAATAAATTTCAGATATGTTCTTGTTGAGGCTATCTATATTTTACATGTATCTAAATACTTGGCTATACAATTTTCTGGCATGTAGTTTTGTTTTTTAACAATGATATAAATTACAGAAAAGAGTGACCTAGTCAAATTTAGCCTCCTTTACAATTATATTGTATAGGCTGTGTGTTGAGATTATTTTGGTCACAGAGAAAGTCTTCTTACTTGTCAATCTAGTTGATCCGCTTAAGAAATAATTGATATGATGGTTTATCATATTACTGAACGATCAACTAGTTCTCTTATAATTGCTTTTCACCACATAGTAAATTGGTTTAAGTGACTTTCTAGGCTTAGCTCCTCTACACTCCATTGCAATGAAGTTTGTATCTGTTTTAGAACCTTCTTCCACTGTGGTGCAAATATCTCTTGGTTGAGACCTGGAGCTTGTAGCCTATAGGAACAAAAGTGTTTTAATAAATGGTACTCCTTACATAGAAGGATGTTGTGGGGTATTCTGTAGCTTCTGCTCTTCAAAGCTAGTTTGTTGTATTGAGGAACAAAGAGAATGAAGGTCAGCTCTGTCTCAGGATTCCCCATGCATGACACCTAACATGCATACTATAAGAGAAGATTGGGCTGAAAGTGGGTTGTCCTCTTTACAAGGTAGGATCTGTTGTGGTGGATCTGAGTGATTAGATCTGCATGTAAATCAGGTTGGTAAAAAGTGAAAATCACAGTGGAGTTCAAGAAATGGGAATAGCAATGTGTCGGGGCTTATCCTAGAAACCCGAAGACAAACGTGCAAGAATTTTGTCAAGGTAGAATTCCCATAAAAGTCAGTGCAAAGGCAAATCCTATATTTGTGAATATTTAATAAGCTTCAGGATCTAAATAATTCATCAAAGTAGTGAAAAAGAGTAAAAAATATAGAGGCCCAGGTGATCCCCACATCTTCTGTGAGTTCTCTGGTTAGAAAACAGTCAGAAGGCATGGTACCATCAGAGTATCAGTGGCTAGAATGTAGAGTGTTGACTTTTATATTAATCTTGAATTGGGCAACATTTCTGAACTCATTTTTATTATTGTCAAAATACCAAGCTTTCTAGTGTTCACCATTTCTTCGTAGGTTCCAGGTAATTGTATGTGGTCATATCCTTTCCACTCATCTTGTTTTATTTTGTTACAGTTTACTTTAATATTGAGGCAGGGTTTGTATATCTCAAACACACCAGGTAGGTGAGGGTGACCTTGAACTCCTGTTAAAAACATAAGAGCAGCCAAGAACCTAAGGAATGCTGACACCTTCATAGGTTGCTAATAGAAATGCAAAGTAGCCAGTCTGAAAAACAGTTTTGTTTGAAAGAGTTAAAGACAGTACTGCCAGTTTTCAGAATGACACTCAAGAAATACAGATGGGGATACAGAAAGAAGGCATGACAAGATGTAGCTCCCAAACACATGCTCCAAGGGACCTTTTATTGTCATGAAAATTCCATCATGTCATGAGCCCTTTAAGGCATTAATTCATTTGCTGCAGGTTCAGAACCCTAATGATCCAATCCTCTCTGCAAACATCCTCAGAAACACTCACAGGTGTGTTTTACTAGTATCCTAGACATGCCATTACGTTAAGTTGAAAACTAACCATCACACCAGAACAGAAGATCAAATCAAGCACAGCTCCTTATGGGAAAGGTTAATCAAGAGAGAAACACACTGTCTTCAACAAATATGAGAAAACCAAGGAGACTGAAAAACTTTGAGACTGGCAGAGGTTGGCTCACAGCCTTAAGGAAAAAAGGACATATTCAAAGAAGACATACTAGGCATACTTGTATCGTGTAACAAAAACATGTATAAGTACTGGACCACTGAGAATGTGCTGGATTATTCTCTGGATTGGTGGTTTACTTTATTGCTCTGATGTGAAACCACAACCACATGATCTCCAGTGTCGGCCTGTGTTTGCTTAAAGGACTCCAGCACATGTGTGTAGTGTAGTTTATGGTTTGAATCTGCATTTTCTTCAAGGATAACAGTGTAGAACATCTATTCATATGGTTATTATCCAAACACTCTCTTTGATGAATTGTCAAATGTTCTTGCCAGCATCCTTGGCTGCTATGTTTCCTACTATTTAACTGTAAGCATCCTTTGTATGTTTGAGATGTCAGTCCAGTCTTGGATACATTATTTCAGATACTTTCTCTCAGCTTTGGGTTTCTCTCTCTTTCATTATCTCGTTATTTCTTCTATTTTTTCTTTTCTTTTCTCTTCTTTCTTTTTTTTTTTTTGCAGATGACTTTTTAAAGTTTTGATAAAGTACACTTTATCATTTTTTTCTTGGTCACACATCCTACTGTAGGTATCATGTCTCAAAGTTCTTTGCTTAACCTTGGGTCATGAAGTTTTATTCTCATATGTATTCTTTAAAATATTTCAAATTTTGATCTATGATATAAAACCATTTGTTGAAAGACTATCTTTTCTCCATTGAGTTCTTTTTGCACTTTTGTCAAAATCAAATAGTCATACATGTGCAGTCTATTTCTGGACAATCTATTGTGTTCCATTGATCTATTTGTCCACCTTCTCACCAATACCAGCCTAGCCTATTGTTATAGGTTTATAGTTATCATGAAATCAGGTAACATCCAACACTTCCACCTTTACCTCACTTTAATAAAACTTCAACTATTCAATGTATTTTGCCTTTCCGTATAAATTTTAGAAGTAGTTTGTTTTTATAAAAATTGTTCTACTGAACTTTTTAATTAAAATTGTCCTGTCTCTGGATTTAAACAAGTTTGATTTCCAATTGTAGGTTGATATCTGTCAAAATGTCATTGATTTTTTGTGTGTTTATTTCATATCCTAGACTTACTTATTGATGAGAGGATTTATGGAATAGTGTTCATACTGAGACTTGGAAATAGGAATAGTTTTAATTTTGTGTTTTCATTTGAAGTGTTTATTTCCTTCCCTAGAATTTTTTTTCCATAGCTAGAATCATGTGTATATGGATGAACTGAAATGATGAGGGTATGTGTAATTAAAGCACTATGAATCCCAATATAAATTATTTTTAAGTAAAAATTCTTGGTTTTTTTCTCTCGGCTTTTAAGAGTTCTTTATTTTGTCAGCTAAAAGATTTTCATCTACCAAACCTTTCACAAATATTTTCTTCCAGCCTGTTATTTCTTTTCTCATTCCCCTGGCACTGTCTTCCATGGGGTAGGAGGTTTTAATGTAATGAACCCAGTCTCTCAAGTCCATTATCTTTGATGTTGTGTCTAGAAGTCATGTCTGTACTTACGACTATATTTTTCTCCCAAGTTCTACTAGTTTACAGTTTCACAGTTGGACTATTGAGAAGTTTCAGAAAGTAAAGGTGCTTGCTGCTAAACCTGAAGACTTAGGTTCAAAGCCCAGAACTCACACAATGGAATGAAAGACCCAACTACTGCAAGTGGTCCCCTGACTTCCACATATGCATTATAGTATGACACTCACCCAAATAAATAAACTAACTAAATATTTAATACATAAATAAATACATAGCTCGTAAAAAGGTTTTCTTAAAGAAGCTCATTCCTCATGGAGATTCAGTGATCATTTAATAATATATAGTTGAAGTTAAGGATACAATTATCTATTATCCCCCTAATAGTTATCCCCGTCAAATTCCTGAACAGTGATGGCATACTATACAGTTCATCATGTGCAATGCTCTCTTCATCTCTTTTTGCACACTATCGTTTTATATCACTTATAGTTCTTAACTTAAAAACCGGTGACAATCTTGGTTTTTAAAATTTTATTAACCAGTTCTCTATCAACCTTTATTGTTCTCTTTTTGGACAAAAGATTGGAATGCAAATTTTATAAATTCACTTTTTGTCTAGGTTATTTTTTTTAAAGAGGATCTTGTGAAAATTAAAGTACAAAGATTTTAATTTTCAAATAATATTGGTTCTACTTGTTGTCCCTGACACTGTTTGTCTTCCCTTCATAAAAATATGTAAGAAAGGTAAGATTGTAAACTGGATGCTAATGTAGGTCTCATAGGAGAGCTAAAATAACCCAACCATGTTGTGAACTATAATTGAATCATTATGTAACCTCTTTCTGAGAAAATGAATTTACAGAAAGGAACAAATCTCCTGATAATTTATTTGGAGTTTCTTATTTATTTGTTCTTGATGTGTTTTCATGGATAGTTCAAATGACATTTCTCATATTGTCTTCAACTAGACAAAGTAACTGTGTTGGTAAATTACTATAAATAATTCTCTAAGGACATCTGTCTAAACTGAACTGATTTGAATATCTTAATCGTAAGCTCATCTGTTGGCTCAGGTTTAAGTATTAGTGGGGAGTACATAATGTGTGCAAAAACTTAGAAGGAATTGTCTTATACAAGAGAGAGAGTATTCAAGACCAATTCTTACTCTTTTTTAAAGTCTAAATAGCTCTTCTTCAACATTAGGTAATTTATTCTCTCTCTCTCTCTCTCTCTCTCTCTCTCTCTCTCCCTCTCTCCCCCTCTCTCTTGTGTGTCTGTGTGTGTGTGTGTGTGTGTGTATATGTGTGTGTGAGAGAGAGAGAGAGAGAGAGAGGGAGGGAGGGAGGGAGAGGGAGAGGGAGGGAGAGAGAGAGAGAGAGAGAGAGAGAGAGAGAGAGAGAGAGAGAGAGAGAACTTCTCCCTTGCTCTCCGTGTCCTTGCTGGGGTGGGTGGACCAGGGTTTCTTACTCCTTGGAGGCCATGTAAGCCAAGAGGTTCACCCCCTGTAGCTGTAGCTGTGTTCATTGTCATAGCAGGAAATGAGCTTTACAAAGTTGTATTGAGAGCAATGCCAGCTCCAGCATCAAGGGTATAAGAGTGGGAGTTGCTGTTGAAGTTTCAGGAGACAACCTGGTCCTCAGTGTAGCCCAGGATGCCCTTCAATGGGCCCTCAGATGCCTGCTTCACCACCCTCTTGATGTTATCATACTTGGCAGGTTTCACCAGGCAGCATGTCAGATCCACAACAGAGACAATGGTGGTAGGAACATGGAAGGCCATGCCAGTGAGCTTCCTATTCAGCTGTGGTATGACCTTGCCCACAGCCTTGGAAGCACCAGTGGATGCAGGAATGTTCTTGGCAGCCCCACAAACACCATACCACAGCTTTCTAGAGGGGCCATCCACAATCTTCTGAGTAGCAGTGATGGCATGTATCATGGTCATGAGCCCTTCTATGATGCCACAGTTGTCTTGGATGACCTTGGCCAGGGTGTCTAAGCAGTTGGTGGTACAGGATGCATTGCTGACAATCTTGAATGAGTTGTCATATTTCTTGTGGTTCATACTCATCACAAACATGGGGGCATTGGCAGAAGGGATACAGATGACCATTTTTGTCCGACCCTTCAGTGGGCCCCGGGTCTTCTCTGTGGTGGTGAAGATGTCAGTAGACTCTACAATGTACTCAGCACCAGCATCACCCCATTTGATGTTAGCAGGATCTCACTCCTGTAGGATGGTGATGGGCTTCCTGTTGATGACAAGCTTCCCATTCTCGGCCTTGACTGTGCCATTGAATTTTCATGTGTGGAATCATCCTGGAACATGTAGACCATGTAGTTGAGGTCAATGAAGAGGTTGTTGATGGTAACAATCTCCACTTTGCCAAGTGGAGAGCAGATGGCAGCCCTGGTAACCAGGCGCCCAATATGACCAAATCTGTTCACACCGACCTTCACAATTTTGTCTATGGGACGAGACTGGCACTGCACAAGACGATGTGGCTGTCTCTGGAACAGGGAGGAGCAGAGAGCTGGTAGTTTATTCTCTTAATTTAGGGAGGTGAGATCACTTTGTCTATGACAGATCCTGGTGAGTTATCTCTAGAAGGATTGAATATTGACAGATACACTTGAGGGCAGGTGAAGGAACTTGAAATTGATATACTCACCAAAGAAAATAAGGGTTCTAGATTTAGCTACTCACATGCTAGTAAGCCATTCACAACAAATGAATGTTGAGAGTACTGGAAGTGTATGACGCAAGCAGATTGGGAAGCCTAGCATTGCTTCACTGCCATAGCTAAATATAATAATCATACCCTTGGCCCTGTGTGTCACCATCTGTATTAGTCAGGGTTCTCTAGAGTCACAGAACTTATGGATAGTCTCTAGATAGTAAAGGAATTTATTGATGACTTACAGTCGGCAGCCCAATTCCCAACAATTGTTCAGTCGCAGCTGTGAATGGAAGTCCAAGGATCTAGCAGTTACTCAGTCTCACGCAGCAAGCAGGAGAAGGAGCAAGAGCAAGAGCAAGAGCTAGACTCCCTTCTTCCAATGTCCTTATATTGTCTCCAGCAGAAGGTGTAGCCCAGATTAAAGGTGTGTTCCACCACACCTTTAATCCCAGATGAAAGGCGTAGCCCAGATTAAAGGTGTGTTCCTTAAACTCGGAGATTCAATCTTCTGGAATCCATAGCCACTATGGCTCAAGATCTTCAAATCAAGATCCAGATAAGGATCTCCAAGCCTCCAGATAAGGGTCACTGGTGAGCCTTCCAATTCCGGATTGTAGTTCATTCCAAATATTGTCAAGTTGACAACCAGGAATAGCCACTACACCATCTTAATAGAAACAAACGTTGTCCAGTTCAAATGGCGACAGTATGGGGAAAGCAATAATCATGTTATAATTGTTATTTCAGATAAATTAGCAGGTTACAAGATTTTTTACATTTTGTGACACCATTAAATATGACAGCCTGAGCATCAACTGTGAAAATGCAGAAAGGTGGTTTAAAAATAGCCTTTCTACAATGTGTTCTTTCATCTAAAAGGTGATGACTTGGTGCTCTAAAGTCCAGGGGAGCTTCCCATTTCAGCAGTCTAACATTACTTGGCAGGAATTTCCAGGGTACTTGGAGAAGTTGGTTTATGGGATAAGGCTTTGACAGACTCCCAAATCTTTCAAGTCCATCATAAGTACATGTGCATACTGTAGCTTTGTCCTAAGGAAACAAAGGCTATAACAAAACTGTCCTCTCCAAAGTGATGTTTTGCAAGCTTGTATAGTAATTATTTTTAAAGCTGACCTTTGGGTAGAAGTATTTAGAATCAGATGAAGACATAGGTTCTAAGGAATGTGTAAACTAGGTCTCCTCATTCTATCTCACTGTATAACGCTTACTAAGATGTTAAGATAGAACAAGGAGTCAAGTGATGTACTTCTCAGTCTCTAGAAGCATGATGATGATATTGGACTAGACCTCTGAACCTGTAAGCAAACCCCAATTAAGTGTTGTCCTTTATAAGATTTGCCTTGGTCATAGAAAGCAAGGAAATGCTTAAGTGGGGCTTAATGGGCCATCCTTACAAGAATATGGAAGACATTGGTAGTGAGGAGGATTTGAACTTTGCATACCTGGCCCAAGAGTTTTCAATGGAGACGAATTTCAATATGTGGCAAAGAGACTGTTTTGTGGTATTTTGATGAAGAATGTGGCTACCCTTTGCCCTTGTCTGAAGAGTTTATCTGAGGCTAAGGTAAAGAGATTTATATTAATTGCATTGACAAAGGAAGTCTCAAAAAATGCCCAGCAGAAACTTTGTTTTCCAGTTTAGCCTCATGAAGAAAATTCTGATTAAGCACAGCAAGCTTAAAAATAGAAAATACAAAATGTACAATCCAAGTAACAATAAAGGGTTATCAGAAATAGAGCTGAATCCTGTGTTCAAGGAGATAGAGAGATTAATGAAGTGTTGGTCTCATGGCAAGTTCCAATCTAGCTAAGCTTATTGTTAGTGTTTATAGTTGAACAAGGAATAGTTTGGACTTTTAATCAGGAATAAACTACAATCCAGAAGCACAATCACACTTGTGATCCAAATATTGAGGCTAAGATACAGGCTGTTGATTCAGATCTTGAGGAACAGTGGCCATGAAAGCTTAGGTCCAACCATGGTAGTACAGGTCTTTTATCTCAGCATTCTGGAAACAGAGCCATGCAAATATCTGAGTACAATGTCAATCCATAGAGCAAGTTTTAGGACTGTGAAGTTTAGGCAGAGAGGGAGTTGAAAAACAGAAAGATGGTAGTAGAACAAGGGGACCATGTTCCAGCCCCAAAGCAGCAGAACTCAGCAGCTTAGGCCATATGGCTCTGGCTTTAGAGTCAAGAATAGAAGGGAATGCTCAGACAATAGATGCTGTTTAGCTGGAGCTAAAAATTAGCAGTGATTAAGAAGAGACTAGCATCATTGAGGTGAAATTTTCTGAGAAGTGTTTTCTGAGAGCACAAAGAAAATTTATTCTAGAAATAGCCAAGGTTGTGTCTCATGCTATAGCTGGACTTGATAATGTGTAAGAATCACCCAAGTGGTATTGGTTTTAAATAAATGAAGGGGTCATAGAAAGCAGCTGAAGCTTGGCAGTATGAGAGGCCAGAGAAGGCCATTGGTTAAGGTACAGCCTCAGTTAGGACTGAAGGCATCATGCAAAGAAGGTGAGGCTTGGTACCATGAAGAGAGCCTATGAGAGGCTATTGGTGAAGCCTAGCTGCAGCAGAAGACTCCAGCATATTCAGGATGTCAGTACCATGGGATGACCACCAAGAACAGCAGGAACAGTGGAGTGGAGTCAATCAGAACCTGGAGTGCTTTAGAGGAAAGAACTAGAGATGTGACTCAAAAACCCTTTGGAGGAGCCCAGAAGGTCATGTATGGATCCCAACATTGGAACAAGAAGCTATAAAGTTAAAGTTGTCATGGATACTCCAAGATGTTAGAGACTCCAGAGCTATAGGACACCAGCTGAGGAAAGTTTCTTACTGGGAGTGGAACCAGACCAAAAGAAAGAAATGTGTGACAGTCATCAAAGCAAAAAGGACTTGAAGACCTGATGAGTGCTTTGGCATCAGATACAGAGATGTAGATTTTGGAGCTTCCCCAGCTGGTTTTTAATCTTGTGTTTGTCCAGGATTTTCTAATGATATCATTTTAGAATGGTAATGTATATCCTGTGATGTTGGAGGTATGTGATCTGCCTTTTGATTTTCAGTTTATAGGGGATTATATTTAATTGATTGGATGAATCTCAGAAGAGATTTGAACTTTTAAACATTGTTGAGTCTGTGATAGACTGTGGGACTTTTGAAGTTTAACTAAATGTATTTGGATTATGCTATGCCTAGGCATGGCCCACATAGACTCATGTGTTTGAACAAGCTTATGGGTGCCAGGGAGTGGAATGTGGTGGTTTGAATCTGCTTGGCCCAGAGAATGGCACTATTAGAAGGTGTGGCCTTATTGAAGGAAGTATGTCACTGTAGGAGTGTGAGTTCTGGTATTGCCTCTCTGTATACATTACACATTTCCAACAGCTGGATGTTTAGAAATAAGACAAGATGTTTTAAAGTCCCATGGTATTGGGAGCAGTATTCTCATAAACTTGAAAGGTTCTTTGGTGGTTTAAACTTGTGAGACATTATGTCACCATTGTATGAGGTGACTGTCATCTGTATGAATGAGGGGGGCCACAGAAAGCAAATGGTAAATATAGTTTAGGCAATAGGAAAATAGACCAATGAGAGGACTATGTAGGAAGATCTTCATAACTGCTGTTTTATAATTTACTGTTCTTTTAAAACTTAGGTTTTAAATTTTCCAGTATTTTTTTAAAAGTTAAAACTACTATTTTATATTTATTAGAGCATACAGAAATAATCCCTTGGACAAAGAAGCTTTATATCCATATTAAATATATGTTAAAGCCAAAGTCATTATGAATTCCTGACATAGAAGAATAATGATATAAGAATGAATATTTGTGGATGATGAATTAATATTAATCTATCACAAATATTTATTGGATTAGTATGAAAATCATAAAAATATTAACAGAATTTTAGAGAAATATGAACAAATATTCTGAGATATTTTGAAACATATATAAAATATATGAAGTAAACATATTGCAGTTACATACTTAGGAGTTAATATATATATATCCATGTATATATGCATATATATGTTATATATATTGTTATAATATACAGATCATGTTATATATATGATGTATGTACATTATTTATTTTTATATAGATTATTATATATCTTCTAGTATATACATGATATATGATATGTGACAGATGACACATGACATGTTACATGTTATATTTTATACATTAAAATTGTACATAATATACTGTCTAACAGGGTTTTACTGCTGTGAACAGACACCATGACCAAGGCAAGTCTTATAAAAAACAAAATTGAATTGGGGCTGGCTTACAGGTTCAGAGGTTCAGTCCATTATAATCAAGTTGGGAGCATGGCAGCATCCAGGCAGGAATGGTGTAGGCAGAGCTGAGAGTTCTACGTCTTCATCCAAAAGCTGCTAGTGGAAGACTGACTTCCAGGCACCTAGGGTGAAAGTATTAAGCCCACACCCACAGTGACACACCTACTCCAACCAGGTCACACCTATTCCAACAAGGCCACTCCTCCAAATGGTGCCACTCACTCCCTGGTCCAAGAATATACAAACCATCACATATACTATATATTATCATTGTACATTATATATTGTTCATTACATTTTATATATTAAATATTATGTGTTGTACATGTTATATTGTATAGTACATATTATACACCATATATTGTGTATTATATACTACATACTACATATCACATAAAACATACTACATATTATATATCCACTATATACTATGTGTTATGTGCTTTTGCTATATGCTAAATGCTATATATAAAACTTTATACATCTTATATCATATATTATACATTACATCTTATATATTAATTATATATTATATATTATACCTACTATATTATATATTGTGAATGCATATATACATATATTTACACATATATAATATCCATTATTATTGATATATGAGTTTGTATAATATACATGTATTTTACATATATCTATATATATGCTCCACTATATAAACATGATATTTTATGATACATAGATAGATAGATAGATAGACCTTTAAAAAAGAGGTCAGAGTCCATAAATTTGCGATTAAGCAAGGGAATAGATGCGAGAGGTTGGAGAATCAAAAAGGAAAGGAGAAATTTAATTATAATTTAGTTATAGTTAAATTATAATTAAATTATAATTTAAATTTAAAAATAAAATAATTTTAAAATTGAAAGGAATAAAGATTAGATGAATTTTGGAAGTGCCATAAGAGAGACTCAGGAGAATGTTCAGGGAGAGAAAGTGGAGTAGACATAGTAGAAATATGCTCTGTGGATATATGACATTCAAAAGGAATACATAAAAACATCATTATAAAAACATATCAGTAAATTTTCAAACATTAAAGATAAGGCAAGAAACTTATATTTTAATAACTATATGCCTTCTAATTTGTTTTATTATTCTTATTGGTACATTTTATTTTATTTTATTTAATATTTTCCTGTATTCCCATGAAATCTTTCTCTCTTTCCAGTCCAACTTCTATTAAGTCAACTCGGTACTATTGATTCTCATTTCCAATCAGTGCTGTGTTGTTAGTTTCTTTTGTCTTCTTTCTTTGAACTAGAGAATCAGGACAATTGCTAACTGACTCTTCTCATGGCTGAATTCCTAGATTAAACTCAGTTTGGGTTTGTCAATAAACAAACTCAAGAGTGAAGAAAAACAATATGAAAATAAAAGGAAGAGACAGAATGTACAGGAGAATTAGATTCTAAACCATGGTAAGTTATAATTGTGCCTTCAGTAAGACTGGGCCCGTTATTTTAGAATTTAAATTACTTTGTAACTTAAAGAATAGAGAGTTTGTAGACTACCTTCTGCCTATGTTGTTCAGTGTTATTATTTACCAATTCTCCTATAGTACTTTCCAAAAGTTCTATAGAACTTTTGCTGTTAGAACTTTATTAAGAAGTACCAAAGACATGAGATTTTTACTCCTCTGTGTTTTTCAAATTAAAAGTCATGCATCAATTTTATTCATTTTGAAAAAACCATGATACTCATGGAGCTAATGCAGAAGACATTACTCACAGCACAGCAGGCAGTGCCAATTTCATGTTCCTGTCCATTCTCAGTGTCTCTGCAGATTCCCCAGGGACCCTTGCACATGATGAGATTGTAACTGAAGCACGAAACCCTAGGACTACATTAGAGGAATGATTTAAAAAAAAAGATATTCTACTTCAGAGCAATAGAATAGTAGTAGGATAGCAGTACTTATGAACTAATATTTATGAATTAATATATCTATTCATCTATAATGTATATACATATATAATAGAATATTATATAAAATAGAAAATAAAATAGTAGAGTAGTAATGGTATACATTATACATGTATAGTACACACATGTATAATAAATATATACATATAAGATAGAATGATACATATACATATATATAATACAGTACATATTATATATATAGTATATACAATAAATTAATAGAATAGCAATAGAATTCGTCCTTCTCCATGGGCCATGGCCATTCTCCACACAGATGTCTTTATAAAGATAGTTTAAACAAGAAAGATTGTTGGACTGTAACTATAGATTATACAGAAACTTGACAGATACAATGGATTGTTCTCTTCCAAGACTAATTTTGCTGCTACCGCTGCCTTGACTGACACTATGTGGAAGATAATACATTTCTCCTGGGTTTTCTCAACATTACCTCTCATGACATGAATGTAGGGAATATAACTTAGAACACATAGCATTCCCTTTTAATTATACTCTTTATTGTTAGGAAAGCAAGCACAAACAAAGCAATGGAGCAAATGAAAGCTTTTCCAAAGTGTTAATGAAAGCACTGGGTACTTTGAGTACTTACTGTGAATCTATCCACAAAAGCTTCAATCCATGCCTTTATCCACAGAATCTGTAAACACATTGATTTTACCTTGGCAGTGGATAACATGCGTAGGCTAGGAAGCTAGTTGAATGCCATCATTTTCTCCTGAGGATACCTTTGTATATTGTCTTGCAGATGAAATGTATAATAAATAGCACCATTATTGTAAAAGTGTGTCCATTGCTGAAGCAAATATCAGGGTTCCTGAAATGACCCATGTCTTTAGTTAAGACCAATGTTGGCTTTAGCTTGTACTCGCCTCCATTTCCATTTACTTGAACAAATGTTCTCTCATGCGTGTAATTTCCTTCATAACTCTGCATTTTCCAAAGCCAAATTTAAAGCAAGCATAGGCCAAGACAGCACTTGCTGTGACTTTTGCTACAACAGTATTGGATTCAGCTCTAAAAGTTGATTGCTTAAAAATTTCCCATCTCTTAGGTCACTAGCCTATTTATTACTTATTAAGAGTCTTGTGTTTTTAAATTTCTTTCTACTACAATGAGAAGCTATTTTCTCTCTTGATAGTATTTTATACTTTAATTTTTTGGTGATTTATCCATTATCTCTCAATGGGTTGTTACTTAGAAACACCAATCTTTTTCAAAATATTCTTTTGTGACTATTTGAATCTAGATTTGTTAAAGTGACATTAAACCAAGATCTCAAAATCTACAGTTTTAATTACATGTCTTATTCTCAAATCAAGCCATTATTATGAGGGACACACTTGATGATTGCAGCAGGCTAACCTATCTCTCAGCTGCTTCACTTCATTACAGATCTGAAGGCTGGATGCAATAACTGCTTTTCTAATTCTATAGATGTTCTGTAACTACCAATAATATATTTTCCCAAATTTGGTTATAGAAAATGTAATTTTTAAGAGTCATGATGAAACACATGCACTAGAGATAGGCATGATAGCACATGTCTGTCTGTAATCTATGAAACAGGAAGACCATCAGTCAGCCTGGGCTGGAAATAAAGATGCTGTGGAAGAAACACAAACCAACAAAACACACAAAACACACAGTAACGTGACTTGAAATTATGGGAAAAGAAACAGTAGAATATAGTCTTGCAGAAAGTAAAGCATAAAACTGAAGAGCTTGGAGCTAACTACTTAAGAAGTACAACTGAAAAAGGTAAGCAAGAGGAGGCCGGATAACTGCTGCAAGCAACAGAAATGTGACTCAGTTTACCTCGTTGCTTTCAGCATGGTCAGATACCATGCAAGGATGGGATGAGGTAAATAGCATTCAGAGTCCCCCTGTATTGCCATTTGTGTTGTATTGATGAAAAGCTATCAGTTAACAATTTAAAATCAAAATACAATTTCTCAGCCTAAAAGTATATTATATAGCCAGTTAGATTAGTCTATTTTTTTTTTCATGGTGATATTATTTTTTCCATTTTTTATTAGGTATTTATCTCATTTACATTTCCAATGCATTACCAAAAGTCCCCCATACCCACCCACCCCCACTCCCCTACCCACCCACTCCCCCTTTTTGGCCCTGGCGTTCCCCTGTACTGGGGCATATAAAGTTTGCGTGTCCAATGGGCCTCTCTTTCCAGTGATGGCCGACTAGGCCATCTTTTGATACATATGCAGCTAGAGTCAAGAGCTCCGGGGTACTGGTTAGTTCATAATGTTGATCCACCTATAGGGTTGCAGATCCCTTTAGCTCCTTGGGTACTTTCTCTAGCTCCTCCATTGGGAGCCCTGTGATCCATCCATTAGCTGACTGTGAGCATCCACTTCTGTGTTTGCTAGGCCCCAGCATAGTCTTGCAAGAGACAGCTACATCTAGGTCCTTTCGATAAAATCTTGCTAGTATATGCAATGGTGTCAGCGTTTGGATGCTGATTATGGGGTGGATCCCTGGATATGGCAGTCTCTACATGGTCCATCCTTTCATCTCAGCTCCAAACATACCTCTCCTGGGCATATATCCAGAAGATGCCCCAACTGGTAAGAAGGACACATGCTCCACTATGTTCATAGCAGCCTTATTTATAATAGCCAGAAGCTGGAAAGAACCCAGATGCCCCTCAATAGAGGAATGGATACAGAAAATGTGGTACATCTACACAATGGAGTACTACTCAGCTATTAAAAAGAATGAATTTATGAAATTCCTAGTTAGATTAGTCTTAACAGATTAGCACAGACTGGGGGATTACACAATAGAAATTTACTTTTCTAAGAGTTCTGGAGGCTGGAGATCTGAAATTAAAATGTGGTTTCTTATTAAAATATTATTGGCCATTGATGGCCCTTTCTCTTTGATCCCATACCTGCTTTTCCATGTGTCTTTACCTTCCACATGTCCTTCTCCTGCTATGAGGATTGCATTCATGTTGAGTTAAGACACCGTGTAATTGATAACTTTTTTATATGAAATCATCACATTAAAATTTGCATCTCAAAACCCAACAAGAATCTGCTTCCACAGACTCCCCATTAAACTCATGGATTGAAAATATGTGCTAAATTATTTTCACTTATACTAAGCATCTATGTTTTTTAAAGTGTGTCATTATCCTTTGAGCAGTGTAATCGGGCAATGATTTTTCACAGTGTTAACATATTAGAGATATTGTCATCTTAGAGTGATGTGTATAGACTATATGAAAATAACTGTTTTATGTGTAGAATCTGGGTATCCATGATGAACTATGTATTTTGGTACCAGTTAGAAAGGGAATTGACAGGTAAGACAATTCAGGATGTAAACTGCCCTTGCCTAGTAACTTGAGCTTCCTGAGTGCCTCTTACGTGAACTGAGCACACACCTATCTCATCTGCAGTAAATGCCCAACATCCCCTTTCCACCCCTCACCTCCTTTTCTGAGGCAACATTCCTCTCATTTGTAGGTAGGAGGCCACTTTTTCTATACTTGAGTACTTTCTCAGCTCTGGAATGGATTTCAGTAATTATTCATAAAATGTATTTGCCATCCCCGACATCTTGGCAACTCTCAGCAAAGTTAAACCCTTCTAGGATCTAACAAATCCTAACATTTGATGTGAAGGAAAAGGCTCAAACATTTTCCACGTGTAGTTTTCAATTTTTATTTTTATTATTATTATTATTTTTGAGACAGGGTTTCTCTGTATAGTCTTGGCTGTTCTGGAACTCACTCTGTAGACCAGGCTGGCCTCGAACTCAGAAACTCACCTGTCTCTGCCTCCCAAGTGCTGGGATTAAAGGCATGTGCCACCATGCCTGGCTTCAAAATTCTTTCTTAAAGAAATCCAGGTTCTCACAACAATCCCTGTGATCAGATGTTTCTGTTGCTCTTTCTAGACCATTCAGAGTCTCGGGGAGGTAACTTCAGTAATCTTATTACTCACTCCCCAGATACCACCTCTGAGCCCTAATGCTTTGAGTTGAACAATATTGATTATCTTAAACATTTGTATTAAAATACGAATATTCTCAGGAAAAAAAGAATTGCTTTCTTTGACTACTATAAACATGTATTCTTAGGTAACAAATTAACTTTCCACTAGAAATAAGAACCCTTCTTAATAAAACAACTAGTTTCTTGCTTAGTTAAACATGGAGAAACCCTAACAGAGCACATGATAGTCTATAAGCCAGTTCATTCGTGTGAATTTGATCACAGGAATATGCCATAGTCCTTATGATGGTAAATATAATTTTGGGCAAAAAAAAATGGCCAGAGGAAGAAATGTGTGTTTTTAAAGGATATTTTATGGGGGTAAAAACTAGAAAAACACTGAATATAGAAGTATTACTTGATAGATATTCTCTAAATATTATACTTGTTTATTCACTGTTTCTGGCAAAATAAGAAAGAAAATAAAGCAAAAAGAAATAACACCTTTCTTGTTTTTCAGCTTTTCAAGAACAACCAGAGTTAGGTAGGTAGAAAGGTAGAAATGGATATGAGAAAGGATGGAAGAGAATATGAACAAACACATTGTAGGTTGTTGTCCAAAAAATGAGTAAAAATTTTACAATGGAAAGAAACAAAAATTCAGCCCTAAAAAGTAGGTAACGTACAGCTTCTCCTCCTGGCTGTTTTAATGAATGTCAGGTAACAAAGAGGAGAGGTGAGACCTGAAAGAATACAGCCACCGACTGGAAAAGAAGATACGAAAGTTCATAGGTGAACAGTGACAGAATGAGGAGGCAAGGCAGATATCCTCTCTCTTCCCAGGAATACTATAATTTTAGCTTTTTCTATAGTACAGCCTTGCTAAAGGTGCTACAAAAATTCACCCAATGTTGCTGCCAATATAGTAGACAACCAAGAAAAAGAAGTTGTAGTCAAACATGGAGAAAGGACTTCATTTGAGGAAAAGCTATATTTCTTTCATAAATATGTAATCGCCAATGAATGTTTAGTCTCTTCATTTAAAAAAACAAAACAAACAAACAAAAAAAGAAAGTGAAAAGATGCACTCTGGTATTGAAGGTAATGAAGTAAAAAGGCATCATTTGAAAGTTTGTGGTTCTCCAAATATGGTAGTCTGAGGGAGGGGAATGGTTACATAATAATGGTTCTACTCGTGAATAAAATTATAAATTAAGCTTCAGAGAGCTTCCTGGCCCTTCTATATTCTTTGCCTCATGAACTCACAATAAACATTATTTTCTTGCCTCTCTGCTCCTTTTATATACTTCCCTTCTCTCCATTTGATGACACCTCTCTGTCTATCTCTGTCTCTGTGTCTCTCTATGTCTCTCTGTCACTCTCTCTGTCTCTCTTACTCTCTGTCTATGTCTCTCTCTCACTCTCTGTCTCTCTGTCTCTGCCTCTCTCTCTCTCTCTCTCTCTCTCTCTCTCTCTCTCTCTCTCACACACACACACACACACACACACACACACACACACACACACACACAAAACACACTCACAGTCCTCCCCTTACTCTGGTACCTCAAGGCTTTCTGGTACTGTGATCTTGGTCATCTCAAACTCCAGAAAAGTCAGATTTTTCTATTGTTTATGAATTTCAGAGACTGTTATTTTACTATAGCAACATGTAGTAGTAAGGCAACATCTAATCATTTAGAAAAGAGTTGATTGAAGGAAAATGTGTGAGACCTAAAAAATAATAATATTGAGAACACTACAGAATCATATACCATCTGTAGAAAAATCAAGTAGTTAAAATTTCTGAAGTACATAAAAAATAAAGGATACAAATAAATGCAGGGCTGGGAAGAGAGTTCAGTCAGAAACATGATACCATCCTTGACAGAATGAGAGCTTGAATTCAGTCTCTAGAATCATCTTAAAGGAGCCAGGTTTGGTGTCATGCAATTGAAATCTCATCTATAGAGAGGTAGAGGCAGGTCCCTGAAGCTCACTGGCCAGCAGGCCTAGCCTATTGAATAACTCTGCGTACGAGTTCTCCATAAAAACAAATGTCAAGGTAGACAGTTTCTGAGAAACAGGCTGACCTCTAGCCACAAGAGTGATATTCACAGACATGCATGTCAACCACATCACATGTACCTGCAAAAACATGACCATGCATATACATGGACACATAAGGACACAGATACCTATTACAGTCTTTTCTCTGCAAATTAAAAGTGACGTGTAGACTGGCATCACAGCAAGAAGCAGCCATATGTACACCCCTTATTCAGTGGATAAGTAACAACCTCAGAAACCCAGATTCTACCCATGCATAGTTAAAGAGTGATACAATACAGTTTCAAGACAAATCAAATACAGTTCCAATACATGGTTTTTACTTCAATATTTATTTGTTCTAGGATGGATAGGGATATGGTGTCTTCATGGGAGCAAACCAACTAGAAGTCTGCCCCAGGAGCAAGAACTGGATGGAAGGGGAGTGGTATTTGGGAGGGCAGGCTTTTGGTGGATGATGGGTCCTGAGTCCACCAGGCTTCCAGAAGCAGCTCCAGGACTGGGTAGGGGGGGAGGTAGGAAGGTCCTTACCAACTGCTCTGAGTGCAGCAGGTCCTCTAATACAAAATTTGCATTAGGTTCAGTTGGATAGAGTATGAGTTTAAATAGTAAGTACAGAATGCAACTTTTGGGATCTCTGCTGAAAATTTCTTGAAAATTCTAGAAAAGACAAGATCATACTGAAGGTGTATTTAAATGAAACTACTATGAGAGGCATAGTATGTAACACTAATTTAATTGTGGGGTATTCTGACTAGTTTTATGTCATCTTGACACAAGCTGTAGTATTTGAGAGGAGGGAACATCAACTGAGAAAATTCCTCCAGAAGGTGTGCTTGCAGGAAAGCTTGGAGTGCATTTTCTTAGTGATTGATGTGGGAGGGGCCAACCCATTAGGGGTAGTTCCATTGCTTCCCTGGTGGACCTGGGATCTATAAAAAGGCAGACTGAGAAAGCCAGTAAGCAACACTCCTCTATGACTTCTGCATCAAGTCTTGCCTGCAGGTTCTTGTCTTGTTTGAGTTCCTGTCTTTAATTCCTTATATGAACAATGGTATGGAAGTGTAAGCAAAATATAGTCTTTCCTAACCTAACTGGACATGGCGCCATCACCTTTAACTCAGGGGACAGAGACAAGGTGAAGCTCTGTGATTCTGAGGTCAGCCTGGTCTACGTAGCGAATTCTTGAAGAGCCAGGGATCCATAGAGATAACTACCTCCCCTCAAAGAATCAAAATGATACAGAAAAAATGATATAAACTAAGAAACTCAAAAACTAATTACTAAGGATAATTACTTTGTATTGTTTGATTTTATATTAATAACTGAGTGTACGTATGTGCATGTGTATGTATGTGAATTTGTTTTACTTTTAAAAGAATATAGTTTTCTAAATAGTATGATACAAATTCTCTAATAAATCTGTTTAAAACAAAATGAATTTGTATGTGTCAATAAGAAAATATATCCCATCACTGGCACTGTGGAGGTATAGTATACACATGTGTGTATACTATATATGCTATGTATACATATAAATACACATATACTAGTATGTGTATATATACACACACACACACACATATATATGCTGAAAATATAAAAATAGTCTATTTTTCCTGTAGAGAATCTATATTCCATGAGGAATGAATACAAAAAGAAAAATGTGGAAGTTCAAATTATTAGCCAGAATGAATCCTAGCCTTTAGAAATCAAGATGATGAGAAAAGATTGGAAACAAATGACAGAGAAGAAAGTGTTGATACTTTGGAAGCCAAGTTCACTTGACAGCTATTTGAAGAAGATGAAATCTTTAGTTGTGTCAAATAATGCCTTTCAGTAAAGAAGGGTTAGGACTGAGAATCTCATTCTACTTTTAGCAATAGAGAGGTTACTACTGATCTCACTGAGAAAAACCTGTGTGAGTTCAGGCTGAGTTTAGCAAAGAATGAAGGTATAGCATCATAAGCGAAGCAGAGACTGCTGTCAAGGTATTCTGATGAAAGGAGACCAGAACGATGGGTTATAACTGTAGACCTCCATTTTAGAGCTAGTTTATGATATTTTACTATCACAAACTTTATATTATTCATTTATTACTTAGTTACTTACGCTGTTTTGTTTTTAAACAAGATATTATACAGCCCAGACTGATTTGAACTTGCCTTTTATCTCCAACTGGTCTTGAACTTCGGATTCTCCCGTGTCTGCCTCTCAAGTGCAGGCATTATAGCTCAAATTCTCCCATGTCTGGTTTTATAATAATTATTAATATTACTTTAAAACTGTATATGTACCAGTGTACTTGCATGTCAATATGAATGAACTAAAAGAGAAAAATGAACTTAAGGAAAGAACTCTGGGACAATGGGCTTTATTACCTATAAGGACAGAGTTCAAAGACAAAGAGGATAAACATTCTCAGTATCTCAGGTCCCTACTTGTAAAGAACTAGAATTTATGGTTGCTAGTGCTGTCAAGCACATAAATAGGTTGGTATTGGAACATTTTTGTTGCTTCTAGTTTTTTCAGTGAAAGAAGTAGCAATTGGGAACTGGAGATAGTACAAAAGAAGGAACATGAAACCAAGACTAGTATCTTGCTGTAATGTGTGGTATGGGTATCTGCAACAACAGTACAAAGAATCACTCTGGAATATAGAGGTTCATTCTCCTATCACAGGACGGTAAACTAACCCAACACTTAAAGAGGATCTCCAGGAGGTTCACATGTCTAGTGAAGTTTGTGGCGCACTGGTTTCAGAATGGCCAAGAATAGAATAGAAAAAATCAGCAGAACAGAAGGCATATAGTTATAGTATTGCCAGATAGCTTGGGTGAACATTTCGGCACTTGATAAAGATGTACAAGTAAGTTGGTGAAATTCAAATAAATGTAGGGTTAAGAGATATTTTGACACTATAATTTTAATTAGATGGATTCAGGACAATTGAATAATAACATGACCACAATGATGCTTCATAGAATTAAAATGTATGTCTGGAAAAAAATGAAGCCATGCAGAAGTGAAATTTTTAAAGTGAAAAAGATAGCTTTTTAGTAGGGTTGAGTGAAGATACAGTTTGGAAAATGGGACTAATTGGAAATCAAAAATTGGTAGTCATAGAGAGTACTGTTCAGACATGAGACGGGGTGGCTAATTAGTATTAATGAAACCAGTGTGAGCTGTGGGAAGAGTGAGGATATGAACTTAGGTGGAGAATCATATTCATAGCAGAAATGGACGTCAATAGAATGGTTGGATTGAATCCACGTAGGACAATCTACATGGGCAACAGAGTTATGAAGGACGATGACAACAATATCAGGAAAACTCCCCATGATCTAGGAACAGATTCTTTTTTTTTTTCTTTCTTTCCATTTTTTATTAGGTATTTAGCTCATTTACATTTCCAATGCTATACCAAAAGTCCCCCATACCCACCCACCCCCACTCCCCTACCCGCCCACTCCCCCTTTTTGGCCCTGGCGTTCCCCTGTTCTGGGGCATATAAAGTTTGTGTGTCCAATGGGCCTCTCTTTCCAGTGATGGCCGACTAGGCCATCTTTTGATACATATGCAGCTAGAGTCAAGAGCTCAGGGGTACTGGTTAGTTCATAATGTTGATCCACCTATAGGGTTGCAGATCCCTTTAGCTCCTTGGGTACTTTCTCTAGCTCCTCCATTGGGAGCCCTGTGATCCATCCATTAGCTGACTGTGGGCATCCACTTCTGTGTTTGCTAGGCCCCGGCATAGTCTCACAAGAGACAGCTACATCTGGGTCCTTTCGATAAAATCTTGCTAGTGTATGCAATGGTGTCAGCGTTTGGATGCTGATTATGGGGTGGATCCCTGGGTAAGGCAGTCTCTACATGGTCCATCCTTTCATCTCAGCTCCAAACTTTGTCTCTGTAACTCCTTCCAAGGGTGTTTTGTTCCCACTTCTAAGGAGGGGCATAGTGTCCACACTTCAGTCTTCATTTTTGTTGAGTTTCATGTGTTTAGGAAATTGTATCTTATATCTTGGGTATCCTAGGTTTTGGGCTAATATCCACTTATCAGTGAGTACATATTGTGTGAGTTCCTTTGTGAATGTGTTACCTCACTCAAGATGATGCCCTCCAGGTCCATCCATTTGGCTAGGAATTTCATAAATTCATTCTTTTTAATAGCTGAGTAGTACTCCATTGATTCTTAAAGGAACAAGTTATAGATAGGCTCAGGAGCCTATCAGCAATGAGGGAAAAAGAAGGTATTGGGATGTTCAGTCTGATGACTTGATACTGATGAGTGTTTTCAGAGAGGTGAGAGGATCTAGAAATGGGGTACAGGAGAGACAACTAGTTGACTTCCAGAGTCAATCACATGAAGGAGAGATTCCTTAAAACCTGTCAGAACAAGGTGCTTAGTCAAAGAACTTAAACAGCTCTGAATGAGTCAAGAGCAATAATGTTTGGAAGTTACAGGATGATTGTAAAGAGGTACAAAGATGGGAGGGTATCATTGTTGGAACTATTCCACCCTTAGCACTCTGGAGGCTAAACAGGGGGAAAATAATCCGTAACGTCCTAAGGCTATGTACTAGTCATCTAAGGCTGCTCTAATGACTTCCTAGAGAGGAGGTGGCTGACACAAGGCATCTTTTTTTCTTTCTTTCTTTCTTTCTTCCTTTCTTTCTTTCTTTCTTTCTTTCTTTCTTTCTTTTTTTTCTTTTCTTTTGCAGTTCTTGACTCTGGAAGCTGGAGTACTATCCATATCTATATCCAAATGAGGAACTGAAGAGTTCTTCCTTTTCTTGTTCACAGATGACTGACAATGTTCTTCTCTTTGCTTCTTTGTGTGAGAGAAAGCAAAGAGGCAGCACATGATTCTCTCTGTTTTTCCTCATAAGGACACTTGTGTGCTCAAATCACCTCCCAGTACCTCATCTCTAAGGAACATGATATTAGATTTTAGGATTCCAACATATGGGCTTTTGGAGAAAAGAAAATTCTACCCCAGGATCTTTGCGCGCGCTCTCTCTCTCTGTCTGTCTCTCTCTGTCTGTCTCTCTCTCTGTGTCTCTGTCTCTCTCTCCCTGTCTCTCTCTCTCTCTCTGTCTCTCTCTCTCTCTCATTGATTTATATAATATAACTCATATGCCCCAAAATGCTCCCTTTCCACAAGCTGAAAACATTACTGGATCAATCATCCTCATGTCCGTGTCTGTTTTGAATTCTCTTCTGGGCACTTCTAAGCATGCAACAAATTACTATGTTGTTCTCATTCCATAGTTCCCTCTGGACATCTGCTGATGAACACAAGGGATTAGGCAAGGGTGACCTCACTATGTTTAAACAGTTCTCCTGGGCTTCCCTTTGAAATAGTGATTGTGAGCATAAAGGCCATGGAGGGATGACGTTGGGTCGAGATTCTGGATGCATGTTGAAAATTGATGGGAGGAGAAGCCCTTGGTCCTGTGAAGGCTCTAAGTCCCAGTGTAGGGGAATGCCAGGGCCAGGAAGCTGGAGTGGGTGGGTTGGTGAGCAGGGGGAGGGGGGAGGAGATAGGGGGGTTTCAGAATGGAAACCAGGAAAGGGGATAACATTTCAAATGTAAATAAAATACATATCTAATAAAAAAGAAAATTGATCAATACTTTCTTATTTTCTTAATTTTGCCCATTATGACAACAACAGGATTAGTACAATGTTGTAATCATGTGTTGGTCTACTTCCTGCCTCTCAACACACACATACACACGCACACACACGTCTAACTTATTATCATTATATTTATAATATCATCACTATCATTATTACTTAATTCCCATCATTTGATTCCATTCCTCTTCCATATTATGTAATTTCTAGTATATTTACCAGGAATAAGTATTCATCACTGCTTTTAATTCTAATACCAATGGTAGAATCAAGAAATTTCCTGCTAAAATTATGTGTTTAATCTACTCCCTAGCTCTGGGCTTCATGTTTCTCAAGTTGTAGCTTCTAAACATTTCCAATCAAATTCAAAACCTGTAAACTGATTTTGTAACACATATAATTGGAAGAATGGTGTTTTTCAGTGAATTAGACCTTTATGTGTTCTCTGGCCTAAAGTCCTTCCACAGGTGACACAAATATGCTAATTAAAGGTCTGCCAAGCAGAGAGTGAGCGAGCTCTTTTTACAATGCTCTAAGGGTAAAATGAGAGTTAGACAGAAGCATTTCTCTTTACAGTATTTTATTTTTTTCTGAATTTCACTAAACAGAGCTGAAAAGAAACTAGTTACTAATAATTAGAGGCAAAGGGATTAAGACACCAGCCTGTTATATGGGCTCTCAAGCAGTGAGAGGTACAGTTGAGTTGCACATTCAATGACCACGGCATTCAGTGTCTGAAACGCCACTGACAGTGACCCTCCAGTATGACTCTATACCCTAGAGAAATGAAACCATCTTACTATAAAGATTAGTAAATAAGATTAATTATAGTTTGGGTAGAGGAAGTAGCATTATGGAGATTTACGGGCTACAATCATTAAGTGGAGACCCCATGGCACAAGAAGCAGAAGCACAAAGGTTTATTGCCTTAAATGTAAACTATGAAGACTTTATGTGGACCTTCATTTAATTATATTTTTAAATTCTCAATAAAAAATTGAAACAGTAGAAAATAGTGTATAGATTGGTGACACTGTGGTTCCTAATAAATTTTCACATAAACAATGTTTTCAGTCTATATTTAATTAATTAGTTAATTCTGTTGGTCACTTCTCAGGGTCCACTGTTTTTTTCCTACTTTGTTTAGAGCAATAAAGAAAAGATTTAGCATTTCCATTTTCATAGAATTCATATTATCATGCAAAAACTCACTATGCTCTGAAAAATATCGAATTTCAGTTATCACCTGTCTGTTATGAGTCTAATCTCTATTTGTAAACGGTGTGTCCCATGTTCTAGTTTGAGGGTTTCTTGCATGCATCAACTTGAACAGGCTACCCAGATGCTAGGGTAACTGGTAATATATTTATATTATCTCTGGATGAGACTATGAGAGTATTTCTGGAAGAGATTTGCCAATGAGATGGTAGATTCTGTTGGGGAGATTCACTGTCACCAACGTAGGCAGGCATTGTTGATTCTGTTGAAATCCTAACAGAAGAATAGAAGGTCCAAAGAGCTGATTTTCTATGCTCTTGAGCTCTTGACATTTAGTTACCTTGGGCATTAGAGTGCTTTCTCTGGACTTTGGGCTCTAAGAGATGCTACATTTCTAACTAGTGCCTCATTACTTCTCAAGGAAGATGTAGCTCTTATTAGTACTGTGTCCCAAAAGAAACCAGACTAAAACATTTCCATATAACTCCAAATGAATAAAAGATACTCACCATCTCCTTTCAGACACTCACATGTCCAATGATGATGCTATCTATCATCCATGATCTTCAAAGTGGAGATAAATATTGCTTTGGATTACTCACCATACTCCAGTTCTCCATTATCATTTTCTGGTGTTAATGACTCTGCCCCTGTGAATTGGCCTTGTTCCTCCATCTTCAGGAGTCTCCGACTTCCATTCACACCAATCCTCATTGTTCCTCACATAGACCACTATCACAGGTGCCTTGGTTTCTAGTCACTCCCCCTCCCCCTCTAATGCATTGTACCTATTGCCCTCAGAAAGATTTATAAAGTAGTTTACAAATATTACATGTGTAGATAGCAAAGATAATTGAGTTCTAAAGAAGATTCCATTTAACTCTCTGTATTTCAAAAAAAAAAAAAAAAAACAAAAACAAAAAAAAACAAACAAACAAAAAAAAAACACCCTTGTACCAGACAGAATTTCCAGGCTGTTTGAAGAAGAGGATGTAATGGTGATTTTCATGTTTTCATAATACTTTAATGTGGATCAGAAAATTCTTCCTCTAAACGACCTTTGCCCTTTGGTATTAAACATTTGGATACTAGACAAACATCTAGTAATTCTTAACACACCTGTCTCTTTTTTAGGTAGGAGTAGTCAATTTATTTGAAAAACTAATGAAATCTATATACTCCATCAGAGAAAATTTGAATTACACATATGAAAGTAGGTCATTTACAACCCCATGGAAAATCAATCTATAAAATGACTTTAAAAGATACTTTTGTCCAGGGAGAATTAATATGCATTTCTTAAGTTAATATCTGCCTTGAGAACCTGAAAAAAAAGAATTAATTCAAGTCAAAAAATTATTTAGAATTACTTTTCTTCTCTGTTTGTATTGAATTTCTCATGTCATTGATGGATTTCCATTATATTGCAAAGAAGTAAGACCCATCACTATGTTTGTGAACTGCTGTTAGACATATTGTGTTCCTGGTTGGAAAAAAAAGTGCCCTCCTAACAGGTCAAAGGTATTCTTTCCTTAAAAGAGCCCTGGACTAAATGTATATTCCTTATTGTGGAGCATGGGTGACTTGTGAAAATAAACCTCACGGTGATGTCATGGGCATGAGAGCTCCTGTACCTCTGCAGCCCCTGGGTCTTCCTCAATAGAGAGAGAGTGAAACTTGAATTTTTTCCTTCTGATTATTGTTTGATATCCATAAAACTTTCTGAAATTTTTATCCTTATTATCAATTTACCCATGTACTTCTACACAGTGCTGTCTAATAAATATTGATTGAACCTAAAACGTAAACTCACATTAGATATCTAGCACAGCCTTTTTGATCGAATGTAAAATGTAAATTCGCATTAGATAGCTAATGCAGCCTTAATCTTAGAAAATATCCCAACGCTAGTTTTTCTACCCTGCTCCTTCCACTGGAGCCTGGGGTACTTTTATAGCATGTTGAGTGAGGTAGATACAAGTGTGTGTGTTTGTCAAGTCAGTTTTGGAACCAAATTGATCCGGAAACCGATTCCCTTACCAAGGCTACCAGAGGCACAATTCGTTGGAAAGAATCTCAGACTGAAACTTTGGTATAAGCTACCTGGCATTCAACCATTCCACCTAACAAGTACAAGAAATACTTTTCCTTAAGAAAACCCTGGACTAGGAAAGTATTCCTGATTCTGGAACATGTCTTATCCAGAGAGCAGAGCGAATAGAGCTGTTCATCCTTGAGAGCAGGAAGTTTCACTGGTTCTAAATGATCTGCAGAGGACTGTATTTTGCAAACCATGATCTTTCATGTCCAGAGCGATCCATTTCCTTCAGTACTATGTAACTAGTCAAAGCATCACAGCCTTAAAAGCAGTAAGGTCATTAGCCTCCTATTGGATGTGGGGTTAGTGAAGATTTTTTTTTCCCATTCTGTAGGTTCACAACTTGTTCTATTAACTGTATCTTTTATGTTACAGAAGCGTTTAAGTTTCATGAGTTTCCATTTATTAATTGTTGATCTTAGATCCTGAGCCACTAGATTTCTTTTTTTTTCCTAATGGTCTGAATTCTATCATCTTTTTTTATTATTATTTTTTTATTACGTATTTTCCTCAATTACATTTCCAATGCTATCCCAAAAGTCCCCCATACCCTCCCCCCACTCCCCTACTCACCCATTCCCACTTTTTGGCACTGGCGTTCACCCCTGGGCATATATCCAGAAGATGTCCCAACTGATAAGAAGGACACATGCTCCACTATGTTCATAGCAGCCTTATTTATAATAGCCAGAAGCTGGAAAGAACCCAGATGCCCCTCAACAGAGGAATGGATACAAAAAATGTGGTACATTTACACAATGGAGTACTACTCAGCTATTAAAAGGAATTAATTTATGAAATTCCTAGGCAAATGGTTGGACCTGGAGGGCATCATCCTGAGTGAGGTAACACAATCACAAAAGAACTCAAATGATATGTACTCACTGATAAGTGGATATTAGCCCAGAAACTTAGTATACCCGAGATATAAGATACAATTTGCAAAACACATGAAACAGAAGAAGAACGAAGACCAAAGTGTGGACACTTTGCCCCCTCTTAGAATTGGAAACAATCACCCATGGAAGGAGTTACAGAGACAAAGTTTGGAGCTGAGACAAAAGGATGGACCATCTAGAGACTGCCACTAGATTTCTATATAAAAGTCCACCCCTGTCCCTGTGTCAAAGAGTTCAAGGCTGTTTTTCACTTTCTCTTCTATTAGATTCAGTGTTTCAGGTTTTATGGTGAGGTTCTTGATCTACTGAGACTTGAGTTTTGTGCAATGTGATAAGTATGGATCTATTTTTATCTTTCTATATACAAACCACTAGTTAGACCAGCATCGTTTATTGAAGTTGCTTTCTTTTTCCATTGTATGTTTTGGCGTCTTTTTCAAAGATCGTGTTCGTAGGTATATAGATTTAGTTCTGGGTCTTTGATTCTATTCCGTTGATCAACCTGTCTGTCTCTGTACCAATACCACGTGGATTTTATCACTATTGCTCTGGAGTCTAGCTTGATTCCCTCAAAAGTTCTTTTATTGTTAAGAATTGTTTTCACTATCCTGGGTTTATTGTTTTTCCATATGAAGTTGGGAATTGCTATTTCCATGTCTATGAAGAATTGTGTTGGAATATTGATGGGGATTGCTTTGTTGAGTCTGTAGATTGCTTTTGGTAGGGTGGCTGTTTTGTAGGTTAATCCTATCAATCCACGAGAATGGGAGATCTTTTCATCATCTGAGTCTTCTTCAATTTCTTTCTTGAGAGACTTGAAGTTCTTATCATACAGATCTTTCACTTGCTTGGTAAGAGTTGCACCAAGATATTTTATACAATTTGTGGGTATTATGAAGGGAGTTGTTTCCTTATCATTTGCATAAAGGAAGGCTACTGATTTATTTGAGTTAATTTTATATCTGGCCACTTTGCTGAAGTTGTTTATCATCTGGAGAATTTCTCTGGTAGATTTTTTTGGGTCACTTATGTATAGTATCATATCATCTGCAAATAGTGATACCTTTATTTCTTCTTTGTCAATTTGTATCCCCTTGATCTCTTTTTGTTGTCTTATTGTTCTAGCTAGCACTTCAAGTACTGTGTTGAATAGATATGGGCAGAGTGGGCATTCTTGTCCCTGATTTTAGTGGGATTGCTTCAAGTATCTCTCCATTTAATTTGATATTGGCTGTTGGTTTCCTGTATATTGCTTTTATTGTGTTTAGGTATGGGCCTTGAATTCCTGATCTCTCCAATACTTATAACATGAAGGAGTGTTGTATTTTTGTAAACTGATTTTTCAGCATAATGTGATTTTTTTTCCTTTGACATTGTTTATATAGTGGATTTCTTTAATGTATTTTCAAATATTGAACCATGCCTACATCTCTCAGGTGAAGCCTACCTGATCATGGCAAATGATGATTTTGATGTATTTTTGTATTTTCTGTTTGCTAGAATTATATTGAGTATTTTTGCATCTATATGTATAAGCAAGATTGGTCTGAAATTCTCTTTCAATGTTGGGTCTCTGTGTGGTTTAGGTATCAGAATAACTATGTCTTCATAAAATTAATTAGATAGAGTTCCTTCTGTTTTTGTTGTTTGGAATAGTTTGAGGTGTGTTGGTGTTCGCTCTTCTTTGAAGGTCTGGTATTCTGCACTAAAGCCATCTGGCCCTTGGCTTTTTTTTTTTTTTTTTTTTTTTTTTGCTTGGGTAATTTTTAATGACTTCTCTTTCCTGGCATGATATGGGACTGTTTAGATGATTTACCCACTCTTAATTTAACTTTGGTACATGATATCTGTCTAAAAATCATTCATTTCATCTAGATTTTCCAGTTTTGTTGAGTAAAGGCTTTTGTAGTAAGATCTGATAATTGTTTTTAATGTCCTCAGTTTCTGTTGTTATGTCTCTCTTTTCACTTTTGACTTGGTTAATTTGGAAACTGTCTCTGTTTCCTTTAGTTGTTTGACTGGGGGTTTATCTATCTTGTTGACTTTTTCAAAGAATCAGCTTTTTGTTTTGTTGATTTTTTTGTTTCATTCTCTTTGTTTCTAATTAGTTGATTTCTGCCCTGAATTTAATTATTTCCTGCTGTCTATTCCCCTTGAGTGTGTTTGCTTCATTTTTGTTCTAGGGATTTCAGGTATGCCATTAAGTTGCTAGTGTAGGGTCTCCCCAGTTTCTTTCTGAGGGCACTTAGTGCTATGAATTTTCCTCTCAACATTGCTTTCATTATGTTTCATAATTTTGGATATGCTGGGTTTTTGTTTTTGTTTTTGTTTTCATTGAATTCTAGAACATCTAATTTCTTTCTTTCTTTCTTCCCTGAGCAAGTTATCATTGAGTAAAGAGTTATTCATCTTTCTTGGGTATATGAGTTTTCTTTTGTTTTTGTTATTATTGAAGTCTAGCCCTAGTCTCTGGTGATCTGATAGGATGCATGGGATGATTTCAATCTTCTTGTATCTGTTGAGGCTTGTTTTGTGGCCAACTATAAGGTCAGTTTTGGAGAAGGTACTGTGAAGTGCTGAGAAGAAGGTATATGCTCTTGATTTAGCATGAAATGCTCTGTATATTTGCTTCATAACTTCTGTATGTTGGATTGATAACTTCTTTAGTTTCACCGTGTCTCTGTTTAGTTTCTCTTTCAAACACCTGTCCATTGGTGAGATTGTGGTATCTCACCCAATCATTGGACTGACTTGGGGACTCACTATGGTTGAGTAAGGAAAAGGACTGAAAAAATGGAAGAGGAGGGTGACCCCATGGGAAGACCAGCAGTCTCAACTAACCCAGAACTCTGGAAGCTCCCAGACACTGAGGCACCAACCAGACAGCATACAGGAACCGGTCTGAGGTCCCCAACACATATATAGCAGAGAATTGTCTGCTCTGGCCTAAGTGGGAGACCTCTTAGACTTCTTTGTGCCTATTTCTTGAGAAACTTGAAGCCTCAGGGATGGGGGAGATCTGGTGGGGCAGGGAGCATCCTTTTGGAGAGGGGGGGGAGGAATGGGATGAGGATCTGGGGGGTTTTACCAGGAAGAGAGGCAATGGCTGCACTGTAAATAAAATAAAAAGGTCTCTCCAAGCCCACACTTCCTGTAAGTGAGCTTGCCAACTGCATAGTGCAAGTAAATAGTAGTGTTTTCTATTCTAGTTCTAAAAGGTGCTAAAGTACATGAATTCATGGCCAAATATAATTGTATACAGTCAGAAAATGTAACTCAGAGTATTATGTATAAGCCTAAAGATAGACTAATGAGGGCTAAACATTGTTCCTAAATTGGCCAAAAAACAGTAGGGAATCTCTAGAAAGAAAGTTAAATTGGTGATAATGAGCCGACCTAGAATGTATGCTGTTGTCCCTTTCCTAAACAGGAAAAAAAAAATCCCACTTTATGTAAATTTTAAACTTACTTCTGGATTTAATTGATCAAGAGTAACATATCTGTTATACAAATGTGAATTCAGCTTCTTAAATATTATTGTGCTTCTACTACATACCAAATACTTAGAAAGAATAGAATAGACAGAACAGAATAGAAATGCCTGCCTTAAAAGAATTACCCACATTTTCTGTACCCATTTCTCTGTTGAGGGACATCTGGTTTCTTTCAGGCTTCTGGCTATTATAAATAAGGCTGCTAAACCACCAACCAAAGAGTACACATGGAGGAACCCATAGCTTCAGACATATATAACAGAGTATGGCCTTGTCAGACATCAATGGGAGGCAAGTCCCTTGGTCTTGTGAAGGTTTGATGCTCCAATATAGGGGAATGCCAGGGTCAGGAAGAAGGAGTGGGTGGGTTGGTAAGCAGGGGGAGGGGTGATAGAATAGGAGGTTTCAAAGGGGAAATCAAAAAAGAAGATAACATTTGAAATGTAAATAAGGAAAATATCTAATAAAAAATAAATAATAAAAAGATAGAAAGAGGCTAAGATAAAAAATTCAGGTGACAGCAGATGCTGGAGAGGATGTGGAGAAAGAGTAACACTCCTCCATTGTTGGTGGGATTGCAAGCTTGTACAACCACTCTGGAAATCAGTCTGGCGGTTCCTCAGAAAATTGGACATAGTACTACCAGAGGATCCCACAATACCTCTCCTGGGCATATATCCAGAAGATGTTCCAACTGATAAGAAGGACACATGCTCCACTATGTTCATAGCAACCTTATTTATAATAGCCAGAAGCTGGAAAGAACCCAGATGCCCCTCAACAGAGGAATGGATACAGAAAATGCAGTACATTTACACAATGGAGTACTACACAGCTACTAAAAATAATGAATTTATGAAATTCCTAGGCAAATTTGTGAACAAATTGTTGTGAACCAGGAATGATTCAGTACTCAGGTGATTTCCTGTAAACCTTTTTCCCACCTTAATTTATAAAATAAAGGCTAGAGCCAGTGATTGGGCAGAGAAAGAGGGGCAGGTGGAGCTGAAGGTTTTGGGGGGGGGAAAGGAGAGAAAGACAGGGAGAGAGAGAGAGAGAGAGAGAGAGAGAGAGAGAGAGAGAGAGAGAGAGAGAGAGAGAGAGAGAGAGAGAGAGGACAACTGAGGATGAGGAGGAAGAGGAGGAAGAGAAGGAGGAGGAGGAGGAGGAGAAGGGAGGAAATTGGAGCAGAAGTACCTGGCCTGGAGAAATTGCAAGTTATAAGGGGTCTCTTATATGGGGAAGATGGTAGGGTAGTGGTAGATCTGCCCAATCTAGGTGCACAGCATGTATTCATATTAACTAAGTTGTGTTTTCATTGCCCATACTCATTTGGGTTGGAGATTTACCACAGCATTTCTGTTTAAAGGATAAGTAAATGAAATATTTGTCAACAAATAAAAATTAAAGTGAAAGAAAAAAAGTAAACTTGAAATTCCTAAAAACAAAAACAAAGGAAAAACTTAGTACTTGAGACTACATTAGCTATCCTTAACATATTAGGCTATAGCATATTTTGTAACTCTTTTATAAGTGTTGAATTCTATTTCTTAAAGTTTTTGTCTCTTGTGAGGCTATGCCAGTGCCTAGCAAATACAGAAGTGGATGCTCACAGTCATCTATTGAATGGAACACAGGACCCCCAATGGAGGAGCTAGAGAAAGTACCCAAAAAGCTAAAGGGGTCTGCAACCCTATAGGAGGAACAACAATATGAACTAACCAGTAACCCCAGAGCTTGTGTCTCTAGTTGCATATGTAGCAGAGGATGGCCTAGTTGGCCATCATTGGGAGGAGAGGCCCTTGGTCTTGCAAAGATTATATGCCCCAGTACAGGGCAATGCCAGGGCCAGGAAGCAGGAGTGGGTGGGTTGGGTAGCAGGGTGGGAGAGGGGGAGGGTATAGGGGACTTTCGGGATAGCATTTGAAATGTAAATGAAGAAAATATCTAATTTAAAAAAAGGTTTTGTCGATGGAGTTGGATCTGGGGCCAAAGATCAAACTCAGAGCCTTGTGCATGAACTCTCACTAAGGTATACATCCTGCCACTACTCCTTATATTTTAGGATATTTGTGTACACACACACACACACACACACACACACACACACACACACACGAGCCTTTATCTCATGTGTAGTTCTATAGTACAGTCCCTTGCTCCTGAAAGGTAGATTCTAAACCCATGACATTTTCTAAGGGATGAGAGTGTCTATCCTTATTATTCATATTTGACTCCTTAGAGCACATTTAATAGCTTGTGCTGATGAAATCATTAGAGATAGCAGATAGTTTTACAAGGAAGGCTAATCATGTTACTCAAGGATTGACTATTAGAGCACTTGATATCATTCCAAACTTTGGCAGAAAGTTCAGAGAAAGGTCATGTGGCAATGACATCAATCAGGCATAGCTTAATCAAGTCCCAGTGAAAAACTGGACATGGGAAAGCATAGGTGAGCCTCTCTGTCTGACAATACTAAGTATGTCATATTGATGTACCAAGAGAGTCATGTGAACAAGTAAGCCATGGAACTTCTGAACTTTCCTACATGTGCCTTACTGTGATTGGTTCCATTTTATGTTTTTTGTTGTTGTTGTTGAAAAACCTGTGATCCTAAGCAAAGCACTCTTTTTTTTTCCCCTCAGGGTCTGATCAGAACTGAGGCCTCAGTAGCTAGTGGTAAGGAGAGCTGACCGATAGAAAAATAGTTCCGTAACTCCTTTTTTAAAAATATTTTTTATTATTACGTATTTTTCTCAATTACATTTAGAATGCTATCCCAAAAGTCCCCCATACCCTCCTCCCCCACTTCCCTACCCACCCATTCCCATTTTTTGGCCCTGGCATTCCCCTGTACTGGGGCATATAAAGTTTGCATGTCCAATGGGCCTCTCTTTCCAGTGATGGCCGACTAGGCCATCTTTTGATACATATGCAGCTAGAGTAAAGAGTTATGGTTAGTTCATAATGTTGTTGCACCTACAGGGTTGCAGATCTCTTTAGCTCCTTGGATACTTTCTCTAGCTCCTCCATTGGGGGCCCTGTGCTCCATCCAATAGCTGACTGTGAGCATCCACTTCTGTGTTTGCTAGGCCCCAGCCTAGTCTCACAAGAGACAGCTATATCAGGGTCCTTTCAGCAAAATCTTGCTAGTGTATGCAATGATGTCATCATTTGGAGGCTAATTATGGGATGGATCTCTGGATATGGCAGTCTCTAGATGGTCCATCCTTTTGTCTCAGCTCCAAACTTTGTCTCTGTAACTCCTTCCATGGGTGATTGTTTCCAATTCTAAGAAGGGGCAAAGTGTCCACACTTTGGTCTTCGTTCTTCTTCTGTTTCATGTGTTTTGCAAATTGTATCTTATATCTCGGGTATACTAAGTTTCTGGGCTAATATCCACTTCTCATTGAGTACATATCATTTGAGTTTGTTTGTGATTGTGCTACCTCACTCAGGATGATGCCCTCCAGGTCCATCCATTTGCCTAGGGATTTCATAAATTCATTCTTTTTAATAGCTGAGTAGTACTCCATTGTGTAAATGTACCACATTTTTTGTATCCATTCCTCTGTTGACGGGTATGAGCCAGTCGCTGGCTGTTAGGGCAGCCTAGCAATGGATTTTGTCTTTAACCTCCTAAGTATGGCCCAATTTCAGTTAATTGGTCTCAGAAGTCATGTAGATTCATTGTACTACTTTTATACCCGGGGATCCATCCCATAATCAGCCTCCAAACGCTGACACCATTGCATACACTAGCAAGATTTTGCTGAAAGGACCCTGATATAGCTGTCTCTTGTGAGGCTATGCCGGGTCCTAGCAAACACAGAAGTGGATGCTCACAGTCAGCTATTGGATGGATTACAGGGCCCCCAATGGAGGAGTTAGAGAGAGTACCCAAGGAGCTAAAGTTATGTAAATGAAGAAAATATCTTATAAAAATAAATAAAATTGAAATTTAATTTTTTTTAAATTTTAAAGCTCTCATAAACTTCTAGAAGAAAAAAATAACAAGACAATGTTTAGTATACTACCCATGTGTGTCTTGGAGCACATCGTATCAAATGCTGTTACTTATCTCATTAGGTAAATGAGTAAGTTGATAGATTCATTTTTTTTTCTGGAAGTTAGTTGGGATCAAAAAAGAGGGTTTGTTTTAAGCTAAATGGAATTTATGAACTTAAATTATAAAACTACACACGAAGAGCCATTGCCAATTGCCAATGTGGATGCAGATCAGCTTCAACTAGAACAGCTAGGGCAATGTTAAATTTAACATTTCAAAATGCACTGGAAACATTATTCTTGGGAATAATAAATTGCAATAAATCAATCATGAAGTTAGCCACCCAAGGGCATTTTTAAAAGTCTGTGCCTGACACAAAGAAGATGCATAATAACAAGTAATTGTGGTTGCCTTTTGTGTTTTTTTTTAATGTGTGTATCTATTTTAAGATAATGACGAAGTCCCATCTATAGACATCTCTCACCACCAAATGCAACCTCTAGTGCCAGGAATGAGTTACACAGAATTAAGTTTTTGGACAAAGAGGTCCCACTGAAACTCCCAAACAATTCAGGCTATTGAAGAGGCTATGGGTTGCTCCCCACAAATTGATGGTAAAATGCTATTGCTGAAGACAATACCTGTATAACTAACTCATTGAGCATGGAGAACTCAAGCTGGTACTTATGGAGGGCCCTCACCCCCATTGACTACTTAGTGTTCCGGTTACTTGAAGGTATCAGAGAGAAAGGTAAATACAAATCCAGATACAAACCCTTCGATCTATAAAGGTGACTTACCTGCATGATATGCTGACATAATAGTGACACAAATGTTGTGGAAATACCAAACTGCAGTCTATTTAAGGCCCTGACTATGAGAAAGAATCCACACCTGACACTGCTCCAGTGGTCAAGATCTGAGACTAAATAGGCCAGGGACCTAGGGGAAAACCAAATACAACTGATTTATTAAAGGCTTGTAGCAATGCCTCCTAACACTCTGCTACATTCAAAGATAATTTCTTTTCTTAGCCATCATCAGAAATGCTTCATCCTGCAGTAGATGGGAACAAATACAGAGACCCATAACAGTACTATGCGCAGAGAATGAGGGACCTCGGAGCTCTTATTCCTAAATGAAATCCTCCATTAAATCACTTCCCTAGGAGCCCAGGAAGCTTAACAGAGGAGGAGGAGGAGGCAGAAACATTGTACCAGCCAATAGGAGTGAAGGAAACCAGGGAAATAAGCCTTCTAAATACAACAGGGCTGATACACATATGAACTTACAGAGGCTATGGCGGAACAGAGCCTACACAGGTCTAAGCCAGATGGTGTACCAACGCTAAGAGTGGACATAGACACAAGACCCCATCTCTAAACCAGCAGCTTTCTTCTATTGACAACCACATGCAAAAGAAAAATTAGTTTTCTCTAAAGAAGAAACATTGTGTACTGGGTATAAAAAAAAACACACACTTAAGAGCAGGCCCCATGCCCAGCAGAAGATGGCCAACATAAAACAAAGTAAATGGTAATTTTGGGAAGGTTCTTGTCTTATAGTGAATTGGCTAGGCATTTTTAAACTTTAGACAGAGTATTTGTCTACATATTATAGTTTTCTATTTTATTTTTTATGAGAGTTCTGTGTGTATGAGTGTGTGTGTGTGTATATCTGTATACATTTTTTGTGCTTTTTCTTTGACTCTTTTTTATGCTTATTTTTACTATTCTGTTTTTTTTTTTTGTTTGTCTGTTTTTAGGTGTCTGTTTCCTAAGAGAAAAAAGAAAGGTGTGAATTATAGTTGATGGGAAGGTGGGGAGATTGGGAGGATGTGGGAGGAGTTAGGGGAAGAAAACAGTGATCAGAATACAGTGTATGAAAAATGTTTTGAAAAAAATATTTATTTTAACAAATACTACTTTAAGCAAAAATATAAGAAACTTGATTAAATGTTTATCCATGAATCCTTCCTTGGAATAACACTTTTTGTTCTTAAATCTGAAAAACATTTGAGCAACATATTGTGAACTTGGGGTAAAATAACTGAAATCCCCAAAACACAAGCTGTAAAGTACTAGCAAGTTCTCCCTACCTCAAGTCACCTGTAATTTTGTTAGAAAGATAAGAAGAAATAATGGCAAGGCGAAGGTGAAAACAGGAAGGAAGGAAGGAAGGAGGAAGGAAGGAAGGAAGGAAGGAAGGAAGGAAGGAAGGAAGGAAGGAAGGAAAAAGGGAAAGAAGGAAGGAAAGAGGGGAGGAAGGAAGGAAAAATGGGAAGAAGGAAGGAAGGAAAGAAGGAAGGAACGGAAGGAGGGAAGGAGGGAAGGAGGGAAGGAGGGAAGGAGGGAGGGAGGGAGAGAGGAAAGGAGGGAGGGAGGGAGGGAGGGAGGGAGGGAGGGAGGGAGGGAGAGAGGAAAGGAGGGAGGGAGGGAGGGAGGGAGGGAGGGAGGGAGAGAGGAAAGGAGGGAGGGAGGGAGGGAGGGAGGGAGAGAGGAAGGGAGGGAGAGAGGGAGGGAAGGAGGGAGGGAGGGAGGGAGGGAGGGAGGGAGGGAGGGAGGGAGGGAGGGAGGGAGGGAGGGAAAAAGAATGCTTTTATTTCTTCAACCCAAAAGTTAAAGTTCTATTAATAACAACTAAATCACAGTTCTGGTTTTTTTCCTTTCAATCATCTACCATGTCATTGTCACATTGCCATGAGTATTCTCCTCTCTACCATATTATGAATTTTTCTCTCTTGTGTCTTCATTGTCTATATTCATATTATAGGTAAATGGAGTACAAGCAAATTTCATAAAATATTGTCCTTGCTGCCTTTTACTTTTAGAGAAGTGATAAACTGTGTTTCAAAATACAGATTAATTTTATTTCACCGACTTTTGTAGATCATCTTCTTCTTCTTCTCTATGTACTATCCCTGTTACACATTCTATTCCACATCATTACTCTGATATATGCCTGCCTTTTGCGTAATTTCAGTGAGCAAAACCAATTCTTTAGTCTGTCCACAGCGACAACCATGTTTCTGACAAGCTGATTGTATTCCTACCCGTAGGCAGGTAACTATATGCAGTAGCTTAAACCATCTGAATACTTCAGCTAGACTTTTTAATTATATTATATATCTCATCAGGCCTGTATTCAGAGGGTCTGCTTAAGTATTCACCCTGAAATAGACTGTATATTAAATTAAACTACCAGATAAAACAGCTTTGGTTGACGCGTCTGCCAAGGAAATGACAATTCACCTAATTAGTTGTCAATACAGAAGGTTTTCTGAATTATTTCCCTTTCTTTTCTTCATAGTCAGATGCATAGACGCCCACAGATATAAGTAGTTTCTATTAAACCATAGACTATCCGGCAATACAGGAGCCTGTGACTAGCAATATCCATGGTAGATCAAGTCTGTAAATGAACAAACTAACCAAAATGAGCCTACTTCGAACACCATGACAGAAAAGGTAGCAATGTTATGAAATAACCTTTGAGGAAGATGAAATCAAGTGACAAATGCTCCCACATTCACTCTCCTCTCTCACTATTAGGAACACATCAGTATAGCAGAGAAAGCATAGGACTCCTTAAAGCCATCCTGAAGTCCACCTCACTCATTTCAGAATCTCAGATCTCTAGCAACTTCTGAAGATGTCACTATATAGAACAGTAAGATACCCCATCAACAGAGGACTCCCACTGTGACCCAAGGGAGTGGGATGGACACCAATCTCAAAAGATAGAAAGATCTTAGGAGAAACAAACATAAGCCAAGTTTTGTGTCTAAAAGAAGAGTTAGGAAAGGCTCACAACAGAGATCAGGATGGACTATAGGACCTGCTGCAGGGTCCAAGGCAAAATCCTGGGAGATGAGACCATCAAGACACTTTGGAAGGGACACTGAGTGCATATTAAAGTGGTAATATTATTAAGTTGTTATTATATTTATATAGGGTCTCTCTCTCTCTCTCTCTCTCTCTATGTGGGACAGGCTACCTTTAATCTCAAGACTCCTTGTCTCAGCCTCCCAGAGCTAGGATTACAGATTTGCATCATCATGTCCAGGTTTAGCTTGAATTTGGAGGGCCACATACTGAGCTTTCATTTAAGCCTCTTGATTTGTTACTAAGGCTTCAATGCTATCATGTGATACATTCAGTTAATTCTCTATATGACCACTGCTACACTCGTAGATTCAATAGTTGAGAAAATTCATGTCTGTACTAAATGTGTATAGCCTTCTTGTCATTAGTCTCTAAACAATGCAGTATAGTAACCATCTATGTAGTATCGACATTGTATTGGGCACTATAGTGTAGGGGAAGCAGATGCAGAATGCAGAAGATATTATGGAGAAGTTCTATGCAGGCTCTATAATTCTGTATAATGGACTTGAGCCTCTTTCCATTGTGGTGTTTGGGGGCCCTGGAAGCAACTGTCATGCATACCCACAGACAACTGTATTTTAAAATACATCTCAATCGTTAGGGGTCGGTATGAGACACATGGAAAGAAAGGAAGAGAAGTGGGCATAGTAAAAATTTAAAACATATCAATAATGTTGCTTGGAAGGCAACTACAACAAGAAAAAATAAAAATTGGAAAGACGGGATATTCTGAAGCTTTCTGGTATTTACTACTTAATGGAATGTTGGCCGAAAACAGTCAAGTAAATATTTCATTTCATCCAGCACCACTTAAAACGTAGGTAAGACACAAGCCCTTCTGAGACAATTGCCTCGGCAGTATGGGGTAAGTATAATGGGCTTCAAGCTGCATAAAGTTTAAGCTAATATTCCTGGGCTGAGAGGTTTACCTCTTGTTCTTCCCTGAAATAGTCCCTTATATGATTCCCATAGGTAAAATACTCTCAGTAGGTTTTGAAAACCAGTGTAAATAAGTGTAAGTTTGCTTTAAAGCTCCAGCTACATATTAAAGCCAAATCAACACCATTCACTAATGGAGATGTTCAGAAAAGATAAAACAGCTCAAAGCCAGGTGCTGGGTTTGTGCAGCTATTTCATGTCAAGGCAATTACAGTGATAGTATTAGGAAGATCAGGGCGGGAGCGGTGTTGTCATATGGGGAAGGGAAAGCAAGCCTTTAAGCAATCATGTAGAGCATGCAGAACATCTTAAAGCTGGGGAAGGAACAAAGCTTCGCGCTGTCAGAATATTGATCTGCTCCAGAAGGTGCGGGGGAGCGGCACTGCGGTGATTGCCTTCCCCGCTGGGTTTAGAGAGGCCTGAAAGAATACAGTATTGATCTGGCCTCACTCCCCGAGATGCAACTTACAGATAAGCCCTGACTGGAGGCCACCAACCTTGAGAGCAAACTGTTGCAAAGAAGCCTCGTTTGCCACACGTCCAACATCAGAGCTAATGCCGTGGGGGACGATGAGAACAGACTTCCAGCTCCAGCCCTGTGCTTCCTGTCCCATGTAAACTACAGGTGTTTCCAAACCCTGAAGCAGGTGCTGCAGTGGAAGGTATAGGGAGGTGAACTGGGCACATTTGAAGTCCCATTTCGGAGGCTGCATTTCGTTCATTAAGGGAGATGTGAATATAATGGAATTTTATTAGTTTACTTGAAACCATTCCAAGCCTCATTTGCTGTGTATGTTACCCTCCTCAAAGAGTAGTATCTATTTGTGAATAAGGACATTAGACTATGCATATGCCACAGTGAACTCCAGGCACATTCATAGACACCAGGGTAAGGGAAGTTTGTGTGTGATTGTGTCCAGGTTTATAGCGTATTGTGTAGTATGCAGCGGTAAATACGTACATGTATGTACTAGGACACATTGATGGGGACACACATGCAGATGCTAAAGCATGACGTTGGATGTATTTGCCTCCTACTTTCCAACTTATTTTTTAAATCATGATCATTCACTGAACTTGAAACTCACCATTTCCATGAGTCTTGCTGGTTGGTGAGCTCCAGGCATGCCCCGGTCTCAGCGCCACACTGAACCATCTCCTCGGTCTCAAAGGGAAGTCTGCAAAGACACACAGGAGGAAGATCACGTCAGACATTTAGAGCAATCATCTTTGATCACAGTGGTTCATCACAAGAGTTGTGCATCCCACATCTTAGTGGGGCTAACGCCTGCTTCTCAAAATGTACTCAGGATTCAACAGGTCAGCAGAAAAGCCACTCAAAAAGTAGCAGGCTTAAACAGCTGGAGGGGTTCCAGCAAAATGTGAGGAGTCCTTTGTCATCTGCTCTCCAGCTGTGAAAAGCCCAGGAGTCAGGGTCAAGGGCTGGGGTTTCGAGATTGGATGGGAAGATGGTTCAGCAGGTAGGAGCAGGGAGGATTCCTCTAGAGGACCACAGTTCCTAGCATGCACACATCTGGTGCCTAGCAACTATGGAACGCCAGCTCCAGGGGAATCTGTTGCCTCGAGCCTCCAAGGGTGCCTGTATGCTGGAACACATGACCAGATAGACTCACACACATTCAATTAAAATAAACCCTTAAAAAGAAATAAAATATGTCAAAGAAGAAAAAAAAATCATTCCTTCAGAAAAAGGGAAGCCTTGATATTTTTCCCTTCAAGAGCTTTGGTCACAAGTTATGTACCCCATCGTCCATGCATGTGATCCAACTTTATTTCAAACACAGAAATAAAAACAAATACCCCACTCCCACAGTACCCTGTAGTTTGTTCATGGCTTCCTGGAGGAAATTACTCTAACCATGGGGTTTTGCACGGTTTCCATGGCCAGCCACAGGTGAAAATGGGCCAGTTGTAACTAAGAAGCCAGGAAACTGGGCTGTTAGTGTGAAGTTTAAACTCCAAAAGACAACGATGTTTGGAACGGGATTTTAGAACATAGCTAGGTTTTTGTTATTGTTGTTGTTGTTTGGTGGTGGTGGTAGTGGTTGTGAAGTTTTTGGTTTTTTTGTTTTGTTTTACTTTTTTCAACAATGCTATGGATACCTCATTTGCAAAGGAAAAGGGTTTCAAGTTTACTTATCACTCCTCCCAGGATCCCAATAATTCTGACAAAGTACCAAAAATCCTATGAAGAGCAATGCTACTGCCTCACTTAATTTGTGTATGAAATGTGGTGGTGCTGGGATGGGGGTTGAGGGATGTCTCAGCAGAGAAAGGTGCTGACTGGCAAGGCTGGTGAGGAGCCTAATCCCTGGGACCATGGGGAGGAAGGAGAGAAGCAGGACCAATATCAAGTTTTCCTGTCACCTCTACATATGTGCTGTGGCATGCTTACACACATGCACACAGACAGACAGGCATACAGACAGACACACATACACACATATGCACACACACACACACAGAGAGACAGAGACAGAGAGACAGAGAAACATTCACACACTAAAAATCAATGTAACAAAAGTTCTTAAAATAAACGTAAAAAAGTTCAGTGAATTCTTAAGCTCCACCTAGGAAGGATTTGTCAGTCACATATAAAAAAGAATATTCTAACTGGGCCATGTGATGCGATCCATTTCCAAATCATTCTAGTTTAATTTCTTGTAGCTGTGTGATCATAGCTTCACCCATTTCTAAAACTTACTCTGTGAACAGAAACTTCTATCAGGTTATAGAACTCAAAGCAGATTCATGAGTTCAAAATCATCCATGTAGACAGATGACAAGCCCCAGGTTCCAGGTGACTCTCTGAGATGGATAAAGAGCTAGACTTCCACACTTGCAAGGACTGTGAATCACAGCAACAGTAGCATCTCACTATTGCCAGTGTGCTTTCCCCCATTACATTGTCTGTGCATTACCTATTTTCGGTTTGGTCCAGGCCCCTGGAGGTGGGTGTGCATATTCACCTCTGTTCCACTTGATCTACCTCTGCTTGACCACTGACCGACTTTTTCCCAAGCAAAAGGAGAATCCCCAGGAGAACTCACAAACTGGACAAAGGAGCTGCAGAGGTAGCTTGATTTCACCACATTTATTTCATCTTTCTTAGCAGAAATCCCTCGGGCTGGCCTGGAGTGTATAAACTCGCCTTTGCTCACAAAGCTCAAATGGAAGGCTTCGCTTTCAAAATTTTAACCCTTCTCTCTGAAACACGCCAAAGAAATGGGGCCTGCAATTATTCAATCAGAAATGCAAGATACTGGATCCTTTGTCCAAGGTTAATTGTTAACCTTTTAAAACTTCAAGGAGGTGTGTTTGGAGCCATGACACAATAGTGGAGTCAAATAAGAATAATAATAAATAGTATATTTTCCACAAGAAAAAGTTTTCTTCCAACAATGCTTATTTCTATTATAAACATCCCTTTAGCCAGCCTTGCACCTCTCATACAACAGTATGCAAAGGTCATTAAGATCATCGATTTTCTGAGATTTAACCATAATTGAAAAGCTATAGTAGCTGACTTCCTTTCAGAAGGACATGTTTCAAAACTAACATTTGTGACAGAGATTAGTGGCCTCAAAGGCTAGAAATGTACATCAACTTAAGAAGCACTTATATGTAAAACAGGGGATAAAAGCATTATAAATAGAAATCGTGTGCAGCAAGCCCACAGCCTATCCACACCCCGTTTGTGAGCAGAGTAATCACCCATGTGGTAAGAACATCAGCATCCCCTTTTCTTTCTTTCTGCCTTCCCTGGCTTTGCTTTCTAAGAGAAGTCAAGGTGAAGGGCTTAATGCCTCTGAAGCTGGGGCAAGAAAACACTCACCTTTTCCAGTGGCCAGTAAAGAATACAAGGACACAGTTAAAACACAGCCACTGAAGTGAACAACCAGGATGCTACGGACAGGAGAGACGCCCCCTCCAGGTACTCCCCACAGGGCTCCCTTTTGGTTGCAAGGCCAGGAAGGTCATCCCATCTCTATGGCATTCCCTTTCAAGTGCACAGGCTGAATGCCAGCAAACAGGTTCCGCATGACTGCTGGTGCACAGGGAAACTCCTCAGAGAGAGACCCCCTGACCCACCAGAGGGGCAAAAACCAAAGCAGGGATCAGGCACTTTATTTCAAGGGTGTGTGTGTGTGTGTGTGTGTGTGTGTGTGTGTGTTACAAAGCCGAAGATGCCTTTCAAATCTGGAAACACTGCACGCCGGCATGGATAAGGCAGAAGCAAAGGAGACAAATAAAACGAGAGAAATCCTCCTTTCAGTAATTCACACGATTAATACAGAAAGAACACTGGTGATGTTGGACAGTTAGAATGTTGTATTTTAATTGGATCCCATTGTTCTGAATAAAGGCCTTTACTATTACATATAATAAACAATTCTCCAGGTAAGGTCTTCCCTTGGGCACATGCTTCTCCATCAGCATCCGATACACGACAAGCTGAACATAGACATTGCTCACAAATGCTGTTCTGTTATTAGGAGTAGAGGCTTCTCTCTGATGTGGGTGACAGGGCTGGGGTCTTTAGTTCCACTCTCCACCCAGAGCTACTCACTGTTTACTTGATGTGCAGAGCTCGTAACATTATCATGCCACATGGGTGCTACTAGCAAGTGCTCAAAGATGCCACAGCCTGTCAGAAGTAAATGTTTCTTGCGTGCACAGTGGCTGCAGTACTACTTCCTCACAAACAAAGCTGTTGTGACTGAAGGTCTCTTCTACTCTCAAAGAGGTCGTAGAACATCTTGGAAGACATCACCAACCCTAAGTATGGCACTAAAGCACTCTGGTTACATGCCATCTCTCAAGAAATCTCTTTGAGTTAGAGCACATTAGAATGTGGCTGTGGACCAGTGAGCAATGGGTGAGAGCTTGAGTCTCAGGGGCCCACCCTGTAATGAAGTTTCAGTCTAGAAAGCCATCCCAGTGGGAATACTGCAAAGCAGGTTCAAGCCTCCCGCCTGCATTTGCCAAATATTTCCTGAACTCCAACTTTATTTCAGGTCCCAGAGATAGTTTAATCTGACAGATTCAGTTCAGCTCTCGAGCAGCTCACGTGCCAGGAAGGATGGCAACAGGGACAGGCAATTCTACTTGTACTGAGACACATGAACAAAGGAAGTAGTGGAGACTGAGAGAGCATCTAAATGATGAAGCTTAGGTGCAAGACTAAGGGAGGTGTTCAGGAGACATGGGTGTTTGCTTGCTGAGGAGTGAAAAATCAATGTGGATTCAACTTGTAGACCTGTATTTCCGGTTCATTATTAGAGCTATCACATGTATAAATAGTTTTCAGACTCAGTCCCTTCAATTGTGCCCTGTGCTGACTTTTCTTGTTTTAGCTTCCTTAGTATACTAGTTGGATTTGAAAACCTGCATTCAATAAAATTTGGAAATCTCAGAACATTCTTAGCAGATTCTCTGATAGGAATAGAGTAAGAATAATGTTTTTACATCTGTAATCAAACTCAACTGATTGAAAAACTCATACTTTAATCCTATATCAAATTTATTTTTTACAGCAGGAATTCTAACAATCCACATCTTTCTAACATACTGTCCTAATAAAATACTGTAAGTCTTAAAAATTTTTGAGAGTGAGGTATAAGTATAGATGACGTTCCTCTTTCAACAAAATTTGGGTTATTAACTTTTCATTTTATCAAGCTAACAGAAAACATACAGTTTTTTTATTGATACAGCTTAAGTTAGTTGCAGGTATAGTGCGCTTCTGAGAGAGGAAAATAAGACTTTTAAAATGTGGAATTTGAAGATAAAGTATAAAACGTTGAGTTGCCAACTTACGGCATATCAAAATGTCAGCTCAGCACCTTAAAGAGTCTAAAGGGATTATTCAGCCCAATTTTCTCTGTGCTTAATGCCATATACTGGCTTAGAGTCAGCCTCCCCTGGAAGAAAGCTTAACTCTTTCTGCACAAAATGGCCTCATTTCAAGCAATGAAGTTGCCATTTCCCAAAATGAAGTGCCTATAGCCTGAAATATTTCCCTCAGCTTTGAAAGGACCCTGGCTTGAGAATACGGCTTACATACTGAGATGATTTCTTTCATTCTGTGGTAAGAGCATGCCCAAATCACACTTACTGTCCAACTAGTAGACCCTCAAGCAAATGGAATATTCCTAGTGTTGTCTCCAAGTCAGACGTTGACTTGAGGTTTACTGCAGTTTCTGTAATTCTGTGCCATGTATTGAAGGCTTTAATGAGTCCATCTAAGCCTCAGGAATGAGTAGATCATGGGTATTTGGAAGAGTCCCAGGAGTAGTAAAGTGTACCCATAAGCACGATTCCTGAGTTCTCTCTGCAATTACCCTAATAGTTCTCTTGTTATTAAAGACCACTCATGCCATGTCCAGAAACTGCCCCACAACCTTGTTTGATTAATCAGAAATGAACTGAACCTGCTTGAACTATTTTCATATTAAGGCTACAAAGAATTGCCTCAACTAATTACCCATAGTGTATCTGTAGAAACCTAATCTGTAGTATCATAATGAAATTACTATTTCCATCATTCAACCACTTGAACAATTCATTATGACTTAAAAATGAATCAAATTGATGACGATACAGAAATCAACAAACAAAAGTTGTTTCTTTTATTGTTAGAACTCCACCATATTATTCTAAAAGTTATTTTTTTTGTGGTACTCATATTTTATGGAGGGAAAAAAATCGGTAAATAAATAAATAGATAAATAAGTGACACATAAGAAGCAGAGAAAGGAGCACAGAAACTATGATATGCAGAATGGAGTTAGGCACTACAAGCTATTGTCAATGGTAAAAGAAGGTCTCACTTATAGAAGGTAGTTGAGCAAAGGCCTGAAAGGATGGGTCAGATAGAGATAGAGGTAAGAGGGCAAGGGTCCTAGTCTCTGACACGTAGGATTGATACATAGATCTCACAACTACGGTCACTCTGCTTGGAAGCCCCGTTCCGATCTCTATATTGAAACATCAACCCTGTTCTGGCTAGTGTAATGGAGGATGATGAATAATATCAATTATGTTCATTCTATAGGAGCTAGAAGGAGACAGTCCCTGTGTGCAGACTACAGATCCGTAATATATTTGCTGATTCTCACTCAGGACCTTTGACCCAGCTTGCCTAGCCTCACTCGATTAAGTGAATCTCTTGTGGGCTTTTGATTTATTTATTTTTTAATCAGTACCATGCTTGTGCTTTCTTTGGGGGGGGTTACAGATAAGCTAGTAAATCTCTCTCTAGTAAAGGGTAAAAATTTAGTGTTGGAATAATAATTTAGGAGTTTTTCTCATGAGCACAAAGGTCTTCTGGCTTCAGGCCCTAGTTCTAAGCCTCAGGCTGAGATGTTTTCTGTCTAGAAGCATGCTAATTTGATTTGGGAAGGATTTCTCATCTTGCCCATGTGTTTAATGCTAAGTAGCTGTCGAGGTGTCAAATCCTTTCTTCTTCCTTTCATTCCATGGCTAAAACCTTCATGCAGAAGTGAAAAGAAGCTCCCTGCCTAGGAAGAACCACCACGTGTCAAGGAAGACTCCACTCAACTTCCACCTACGAGTTCTAGCACACGGCACAAAAGCCACAGTTTGACAATGCCTACCAAAAGGTTAATGGTCTAGCTTTTTAAAAATTTGGATCTGTGGGTTGGTAATTGGAATAAACATTCAAATTTGAGCATCAAATTTCTCATTAGTTTCACATCAATACCTGTGCTGCAACTATGGATCAGCGAACTGGGCTCCTCGCTGCCCAAGTGGGTTCATTAATCACTCTCCCCTCAAGATGGCTGTGTAAGTAGACAGCTGTTGTGAGCAGCTGTCTTTGGGTCCAACTCCTCGAATACAGACTGCGGGAAACTTTGTGCAGGAGTTGGCTGTTGGTGTACCTGGATACCTGACTTGTACTGACAGGTCCAGAAGCAACTGAATCTCAGGTCAATGACATGTTTTATTGTATAAATGGTTGTTCTGTGGTCACAGAAAGGTTTAAAGCCATTAAGGATATGTTTCCATGCCTTATCTGAGTTACCGACAAGAAGGAGAAAGACAAAGCTATGGTTTTCAGGTCCCCACTTCCTTAGGTGAAAAAAAAGCCACAAACCTTACTCTGAAGGTTCATGACCCGAAAGAAGAAATTCTTGACCAAATGATATAATCTGACTCCTTAGCTCTCACGGTTGTCATAATATAGACAGCTAACCTTATTTTTCATAATTTTGGGTACACTTTGCTGCTTAGAGATCAGGATCCACATGCTTCTCCGATTCTCCATTATATGGAGCAAATACTTATGTAATTGGAGCTTATCCTGTCTTAATATATGCAATCAGGAAATTTGAAACAGCCTTGATGGCCCCTATAATATTTCCTTTAGATGCTCTCTGATACATCAGGGGCTATAAGATCATCCACACAGCAATGGCCTCAGATGTCAACATTTTCCCGTGCACTAGAACACTTAGCAGTAACATGAGAACTGGAATGTCTTCTCTGAGGGAAAACTGGGTGGGGGTGGGACAAAAAAGAGACAACACACATAAACATGAACTCAATCAAGAGCTGTCTCTCTCTTGTAAGCAGAACTCTAAGCAGTCTAGTGGAGAAAATGAAGTCACAGAATCCAAACAATGTTTTTGTAGGAAGGACATGGCTGCCAATGACATCAGGAAACTGAAGGATTTCCAGGCATATCTGTTTCTTATGAAATACACTTTAGCCTTTTCACTTCAAGGAAAAGCAATGAAGATGTTGAAAGTTCAAATCATGAAAACCTTCATTTCTCTCACTAATTGTCATCAGGAAGTAAATGCAGGATAGGGTAGAGAGTGAATATGCTTTCTCAATACTTTGTGCCAATCATTAAAAGTGAGCATTCCTAACAGGGCTGCCCTGAGAAACTACCTCAGGTCAGGTGCAAACAAGGCACAGAGAAGTTGGGCTTTCACAGTTTACATTTAGTGTGCAAAAAAAAAATCATATAAGTTTTATCAAACTTAAAAGACTTAAAATCCCAGTTTCTCAAAGATCTCACATGTAGGATAATATCAAAAACAGGAATTTTTTTTAAGGTTGCGTGACATTGGAAGTGTCACTGAATACAGAGGACATGCCAGTTTAGGAACATAAAACAAGAACCAAAGTGGGAAATGTTGGCAGCAACAACTCTATTTGTTCCCAATTCCAGCGTTTGCAGAGCAACAGAAAGAGACTTGCTGAAAGGATGTTAGCCTACTCTGTACAGTAAGCCTCAACCTCTCCTGGATTGTACAGACTCTCATCTCCAAAGGCACAACTCCAACACAATACAGTGAGTGGGTATGCAAGAAAGAGTGTGTGCACCTCACCTGTCTGATTCAAAACTCTAATCTTTTTTACTTTTTCCACTTTACAAGATCATGGGCAATTTTGTCAACTGTAAAGTCAAAAAGATAGGCAAACTGTATAAAATGGGAAGTGTAGAGGATGAGTCACCAGGTTGTGTGTGTGTGTATGTGTGTGTTTGTCTGTATCGATGTATGCATATATGTGTGTAGTATGTATGTATGTATGTATGTATGTATATGTGTATGTGTGTATGTATATGTAGCATCTGCTAGTGCCTATCCAAACTAGTTCTCTAACCAGATCCATTTTTCTGAGCCATTGCTCATTGCTCAGAAAAAAAGGGCAAACTCCATTTGTTTATAATTCTGACAGTTTGTAGATAACCTAATTCTTAAATTTCACTTTTTCCCATTACAGAATTCTATTCTTTGTATTAATTGATTCTGACTCTTAAAAACAACATGGTCTAAGTGTTACCTAACGTTATACAAGTTTTAGCATGGAGGGTGTTGTAACTAGGTCTTTGCTTACATAAGCTAAGAGTGGAATCTTATCAGAACAGAGATTAAAAGATTTTGGCTGAATGAATACAAAAAGACAGCTAGCAAGTTTGTAGACTTGGGTGTTCTCTACCCAGTGACATATTAATGGTTATTGCTAATAAGTATCTTTTAAAGTAACAACCCATTAAAGCATTAACTCAATGTGGGTGACCTTAACTGAAATTCCCAACAGTGGGGAGATGGAACCTGAAGTGCCCACCTTCTGTAGTTAGACAAGGTCCTCAGTGAAGAAATAGAGACACTAACCTACCTTCAAAATTTTCAAGCCAGAATTTTTCTGTCGAAAAGAATACAGGGACAAAAAAAAAAAAAAAAAAAAAAAAAAAAAAGCAGAAAATGAACAAATGGCTGGCCAGTGACTGGCTCAACTTGGAATCTATCCCATAGGTGGACACCAAACCCTGACACTATTACTGGTCCTATATTGTGCTTTCAGACAGGAGCCTAGTATGGCTCTCCTATGCAAGACTCCACGAGCAGGTGACTGTGACAGATGCAGACATACCCAAGCATTGAACTGAGGTCGGGGACATCTATGGAAGAGTTAAGGGAAGGACTGAAGGAACTAAAGGGGACAACAGCAACCTCATAGGAAGACCCCTGGGAGCTCCCAGAGACCTAGCCACAAACAAAAGAATATATATGGGCTGGTCTAAGTCTCCTGGCACATAATGTAGCAGAAGACTGCCTTGTCTGGCCTCAGTGACAAAAGGATGTGCTCTTCCTGTAGAAACTTGATGCCACAGAGAGGGGGGATGCCCAGGGGGACCACTCTCTCAGAGTAAAGGGGAAAGGTGATAAAGAGAAAGAACTCTGAGGTGGCGGGGACCTGGAGCAGGGCAACATTTGGAATGTAAGTAAATTTTTAAAAAAAGTAATTATAAAATAAAAACTTTCAATGGAAACTTTTGTCTCTAAGAATCTTCTAGTGTTTTATAGACATTATTTCACCCATTGCTGTATTAAAACCTCTACTGGGTTGGTTGTTTCAACTCCCTTCATAAACTTACCAGAGACTTGGGCTTCTATAAATAGAGATGACTAAAGAGTAATTCTAACTGAAGGTTAATTCAAGAGGCAACCTAAAAGTTGATAACCTTTAACTTTTAGGATTCTTCAATACTCACTGAAGTAAAATAATATATTTATACATTTCATGATTTTTTTTTAATTCCCTTATCTACTTGTTTATATAATTGGTGGTTGGAAAATCTATCAGGCAAAAATGTCATTGTTTTATGGCATAGATGAAGGAAATTGCCAGGCAATAAATATTAACATGAAGAAGAAGACTCAGATTTTGAAATATGATTTTTAATATTACATCCATAAAAATGAGTTACATTGTACTCCTGGAATGTTCCTCCTTTCTCCTTACTTTGCTGAAATTCCAAATATGGTTCCCATTTCTCCTTTGAATTTGAATTATATTTCATTCCACTGGCTTCTACCTTTAAGAATCCAAAAAGTGAATTCTACATATTTCATTATGTCGAGTATAACAGTAATATATGGAAAGATTTGTATAAATGAACTTGGTGAGAAAATAAGCACACATCCATAAACCATCCAACCATACGATTCTAACTCTGCATATTATAAAATACAGTCTTTATCACATTATAATTTCTGGCAGCTGCATCATAAGTGTGAAAACATTGGGCCATAAGAAATAGTCACTTTATGAAACTGGAACCTAAAAGAAATTCAAAACACATATAATCTAGTTCCTCCTCTTTAAAGACGGGAAGAGATCCAGATACTGAAAATAAGCATTACTGGCCTATCTTTCAATCAGAGCTGGTTAAGGGTAATGTCAAGGTCTTAACGACTGCTTTAGAAAAGGGAATGTGAAGAACACCCATTGGGCTATCAATGTGAAATTACTTTCATCTAGTCATATAATCTTATTTGAGAGTCAGTAAAATGCCACAATATTTAGAAAGTGTCTCCTTAATAAAAGTTTCACTAACATAAAAGATCCTATGTTACAGACTGGGGGGTCTAAATTTCCAAAAAGTCATAGATAGGGTGAAACCCTTGACAATAGTTCACCTCCATTTGATGATAAGGTCTATAAGAAGGTATAATGATTAATGTTCAGTTAGGTTACAAGAATGGGACCCTGGCCTAAAAGGATCATTGTCCTTATAAAAAATAAAAAAATCCAAAGAACTTCATAGTTCCCTTTCCCTTCATCCTCTCCTGCATTTCTTCAGCAGTATGTGCTATGCAAAGCACATTGTTTGATAACAAATGGCAAACAGGGTCCTCATGATGAAATGTTCTTTTCAGTTTCTTGGTCTTAGATTCCCCATTTCCTGGACTTAGAAATACATCTTTTTATTTAGCTATCTCTGTGGGGCATTCAGTTATGGCAGCCTGGGTAAACTGACATCTTTAACAGTTCAAGTGGTATTTACCTAAATGTTCTATATCTGTCTGGATCCCAGATTTATTAATTTATTTTATTAAATAAAAGAAAGATAAACTGCCTCTGATACAGGGTGAAAACTAGTATTAGGTATATTATTATATAGTATATATTATACATATTATATTACATGATTAGCTATATTATAGTATATGTTGTACATAGCATGTATTACATTATTAGCTATATTATAATACCATATTTGCTATACATAGAATGTATTATAACATTATCATCACTGTCATAATAAATATTACTGTGGTGAAGTCTTACATTGGGTTGTCTTACTCAGAGGAATTTTTGAAATGTGAATTGCTGGCTGAAATTATACATTTTTAAATATTTGGAGTGTTTTCCACAGAAATGTTAATTGACTATATATACTAGCCCAGTAATTAGTTGCATTAATCGGTTGTGATGGTTAAAAGGCCTGTTCAATATATACCTGCTCCATAGAGAGCTCCCTCTCACACTTAAGGAATTCAACTTAGGTTGTGATTCCCAAAGAACTGTATGATCTTCAGGTTCATAACCTCAACTATCATGTGTGCCAAAGGCCCAGAATGAGTCCATGGCCAGCAAGGGAATCTTCTCAAGCCATTGCTTCTAAGTAAAATAAAATGGTCTTATAATTTAGATAATGTCCTGCTAGCTGAAAATAGTATCTCCCCATGATTTGAATTAACTGAGAAAAAAAAAAAAGAAAAAGAAAAAAAAGAAAAGAAAAGAAAAAAGAAAAGAAAAGAGAAAAGAAAAGAAAGAAAAAAAGAAATCCTTTGAAGAAGGAAGACAAGGAGGATTTACATGTAAAATGACCAGATCAAGGCATTCGAGATGGCCTTCAGATCATGACTTATTTTTTTCTTCTTCATTTCTTTGGGGTTTGTGTTTCATATATACTCATATAAACACACACACACACACACACACACACACACACATATGAAAAAAAAAAAAAAAACAATCCTCCAGTCTCCAGTTTCCTACAGATACAATTTGCATCCCCCTCAGTCACCCTCCCATTTAACACTTATAAAACACCCTCCAATCTCAGCCAGTACCTCCTGACAAAATAAGAACTGGCTATTTTATATCACTTCATATCAAGAAATTCTTCAATATGACTGGCACAATTGAGCCTCCCAGGGAATGAAGAGTTTGGAAGACTAGGCTAAGAAAACCTGTCCCTCTCACAGCCTCTCTGGCTTGTAGCTGCTTGGGGAATTTGTGAACTGCAAAGATGAGCTTTGCATGCATTCACCTTGACCTGCTTCCAGCTGAGGCTTGGGAGTTGAAAGGCATGCGGTTTGATTTCAGGTATCTACCTCCTATAGAGCATTGGAAACAAGAGCATTGAAGGATGAGCTATGATCTACAAGTATAAAAAGAGAGGTGATTATTTCAGGAGGAAATCCTACTGCAATGAATTTTAAAGCCAGGGTGTGAGATAGAGCTTCAACTCTAGGAATACCCTCCCAGCCTCTTCCCAATGCTTATCCTTTAACGTACTATGAAAAGTTAAATTTTAAAAGGAGAGAAAGTATATCATAGAGATAGACTAATCCCCTAATTCCTTGGAGGAGCAAATAACCTTTCCTCTTGATATAGGAACCAAGCATTGATCTGTCACACTGTTTGTTCTAGTAGAGTTCCCAGAGGCGCACTCAGTTTGAAACGTTAAGGCTAGTTCATTAGGCGTCCCTGGCTCGTTTCTCCGACAGAATCAAGATAACACTGTGGTTAGTTAATGGCTTTCTCTTGTTTCCCCCAGAGCCCGCCTGTCTGAAGCCTTCGAGCCCAGAAGCTTCATCCTCCTTTCTCTTTGCTATTAGTCACAGCTGGTGAGGCTCACAGGAGCCCAGCCTGTTTGAAAACAGTCGGATCATGAAAACATTTGAGTCTTTCTGCTGCAAGCAACAAACTTGGCCTGGGCTGTCACCAGAGATGGAGGGAGAGAGGGGGCAGGGAAACAGTGCTCCAGGAAGGAACGGGGAGGGAAGGAGGAAGAATGAAGGAAAGAAAGTAGGGATGAAAAACATCATACCACCTCTTGTGGGGGGAAAAAAGCCTCTGAGGAAGCCTGAGTGGACACCCTTGAAAGTGGGCAGATTTTTAAGTGTTAAGTCATGATCTTGAGGGCCAGTGCCTCCTGCCCACAGTTCATAGTGTCCCTGGTGGGGAAAGGCAAGAGGCAAATGGTGAGATGCTATGTCAGGTAGTCGAATCTTGTCTATAATATTTCTCCAAGACTAGATCACTCCTCTTTATCCTGTAACTTTTTATAGAACTTTTCATGAGAAAGGGAGAGAGAATAAGAAAATTTAGTACTTACAGATAAATGCCAATTTTAAAGTCAATACCATAGTCCTGCCTTGCGTTTTAGAGCAGAGGTACTGAAGACAGGGTATCATTCATTGCCTTGGTTGTTTAATAGACACCTCTTCCCCAAATCACCTCTAAAAACACAGAATTGTTTAGCTCTTGCAGCTGATAGGGCCTTCTGAACTGCTAATACTGACTGGGTGTCTGTTTAATGCTGAAGAGAAGGGATGGTTATACAATAGATGATAATGATGATGTTACTAGGAACGTCTCTCTCCTCACCAGTGAATGCTATGATGGCATTGGTTTTATGAGTCCAATAAGCATGTGTACTTTGGAGTCAAGTTTAAATACAAGCTGGAAAGGTTTCATTCCTCCCTCTGGGTATTGCCAGGATTAATATTATATGGAGACATCACAGAGGAAGGCTTTACCAGGGATCAGGTTAAGCCCCTAAAACTAATGAGGTTCTTTGTGTCACTTCTTTCTGGGCAGTCTAAATGAGTCTCCACACCTTGCTTGGATTTTTCAGATGAAAGACCTGCCCCTTAAATGGCTTGAGGAAATTTAGGTTCTTCCTCTCCATGTTGAACACTCTAGTGACTCGGTGGAGATGACAAAGACCAGACTGTTTACAGAACTGTAGATTCAAGTTTCATTGAAAAAATAGGAAACAGCACATAAGCACACCTTTCCCTTTCTACAAAGAAAGTATGTGGGTGATGGTTTTAATTGCTAAAAACCTGCTGCAGTTGTGTTTCAGGTCTTTATTCACAGTCTAAGATCCAGCATAGAAGATACTGAAGATCAAATAGGAAGAGATGATTTGAGGTCCATTGCAACGCGGCCAACTACTCCATTATAACTCTTGCTACACAACAGAAAAGTGATCACTACAGGATGAGTATTTTATTTTTATGTTTATCGAAAGGATGTGGCTACTCTGTGCTTATAAAACTTGCCAGAATTCTCTATAGCAAGCTTCATATCAGAATTATTGAACCAATCAGGTAGAAACAGCTATATCATTCAATAAAATCAAGTCATACTCAGGAGAAAATGACTTGGATATTTGCAGAATTGGTCTAAACTTTGATGTCGTAGATGAGTTTACTGCACGGCATTTAGCCACACATTCTGAGAGTGAATATGTCTCTGAGCATCTATGAACTTGCATTAAAGTTGTTCATTTATTCATTAATCACCATCATCAGTCACATTATTTAGCACAACTCATTCTCAGCACTTTTCTTCTAGACAACTTCATCATTCTGATTCTCTTCTTTCTGATTGGCCTTTCTCCAGGGTGTGTTATTTTCCACACCCTCTGCATATCTAGGTGGGCTATCTAGGGTGACTAGAATCCATGTTTGCTCAGGAAAACTGATATATAAAATAATGCTGTGAAAATTATGACATTGATTTTAAAATATCATAGTAACTAGTTAGTGTTCTGTTTTGTTTTTTGTTTTTTTTTTTTTTGCATATGTTTGTGTTCAAACTTGACTTTTGGTACCTGCAATGTATGCGATTGGATACTAGAAATGTTATTTTGTGCTCAGTAGAAAAATCAAGATTGCTGGATCCTCCGGTAGTACTACCGGAGGATCCAGCAATACCTCTCCTGGGCATATATCCAGAAGATGCCCCAACAGGTAAGAAGGACACATGCTCCACTATGTTCATAGCAGCCTTATTTATAATAGCCAGAAGCTGGAAAGAACCTAGATGCCCCTCAACAGAGGAATGGATACAGAAAATGTGGTACATCTACACAATGGAGTACTACTCAGCTATTAAAAAGAATGAATTTATGAAATTCCTAGCCAAATGGATGGACCTGGAGGGCATCATCCTGAGTGAGGTAACACATTCACAAAGAAACTCACACAATATGTATTCACTGATAAGTGGATATTAGCCCCAAACCTAGGATACCCAAGATATAAGATATAATTTGCTAAACACATGAAACTCAAGGAGAATGAAGACTGAAGTGTGGACACTATGCCCCTCCTTAGATTTGGGAACAAAACACCCATGGAAGGAGTTACAGAGACGGAGTTTGGAGCTGAGATGAAAGGATGGACCATGTAGAGACTGCCATAGCCAGGGATCCACCCCATAATCAGCATCCAAACGCTGACACCATTGCATACACTAGCAAGATTTTATTGAAAGGACGCAGATGTAGCTGTCTCTTGTGAGACTATGCCGGGGCCCAGCAAACACAGAAGTGGATGCTCACAGTCAGCTAATGGATGGATCATAGGGCTCCCAATGGAGGAGCTAGAGAAAGTAGCCAAGGAGCTAAAGGGATCTGCAACCCTATAGGTGGAACAACATTATGAGCTAACCAGTACCCCGGAGCTCTTGACTCTAGCTGCATATATATCAAAAGATGGCCTAGTCGGCCATCACTGGAAAGAGAGGCCCATTGGACTTGCAAACTTTATATGCCCCAGTACAGGGGAATACCAGGGCCAAAAAGGGGGAGTGGGTGGGCAGGGGAGTGGGGGTGGGTGGATATGGGGGACTTTTGGTATAGCATTGGAAATGTAAATGAGTTAAATACCTAATAAAAAATGGAAAAAAAAAAAAGAAAAATCAAGATTAAAAATGTAATTAAAAAAATTAGTTTAAAATGGTTTTGATTTACAGAAAACTCCAAACTAATAAGTAAGCTCTCCATATGCTATGAACTCAGATTCTTTGATTATCAAAATTTCACACAACTATTGTACTTTTTTACAAATTAAGAAAATAATACTTGTTTTTGCCTGATGACAGTTTCTGCTTCAAGATGTTGTACTGGAGACTGGAATACATTTTGTAACTCTGAATGCCGAGCCTTCTCTTGGCTGACACAGTGTCTCAGACTTCCTTAGTTTTGACAGTTTTGGAGGAACAGTGTTTATAAATCTCCTAGAAAGTTACTTTATTGAAGTTTCTCTGGTTGCTTTCTCTTTGGGGGACAGGGAATTATGCATCTTTGGAAGTATTCCACAGCTTATGTCTTTTTCTATTCTTCTTATTAAGGCCACATGTCATGAGTAAGAACATGGGTGTTAAATGGTATGAAATGCTTGCCAGATAGCTCCTGACCATTCCCCAAGAGTGTTACTCTGCATACTCATTTGGCTCTTCAGGAAGAAGACACTGTGTAGTGCACCCCTCAGAAGTCAAGAGTTATGTTTCCCATCCTTGAGCGAGTCATATCCACATCAAAGGCCTGGAGTTCTGATGCACACAATGCTTGTTTATTTCTCCTAGTTATTATTTCATATATTTGCTGAGCTATTTGTATCTGTTATCAGCTTTGAGATTGTCTATACTTTCAATTATAATCAAATACAATGTTTAGCTATTTTATTTTATTTTATTTTATTTTATTTTATTTTTTGTCCTAGGCTATTAGGAAACCAAACCTTACAAACTTCCTTTGGCATACCAGATCATCAGGAAGGAGTGTTCATTACACTGGTTGGGTAATAGCTTCTTAGAATCCTTATTTCCTAGCACTATAAGATGTTTAAAAATTATTTTAATATTTCTTATCCTTGACCTATAACTATCCTAAAGGTCCCTGGATCTTGTTGTTAGAGAATGGTATCAGAAGCTAATATCCAAACATTTAGTGTGATAGCTAATCTTGATTGTCAGGTTGAAAACATAAAGAAATGCATAAGAACTTAATAAAAGACACCTGTCCTATACATGTGAGAGCAGTTTGCTATACAATTAGATCAAGAAGGCTGTGACCTAATGAATCATTTTACCACTGAAGGCGTGAAAATTTAATAAACTACTATAACAGGGCAAGTATGCTACTAAGAGGGTGCCTTTGAAGAGTACATCTCACCTTAGGATCTTCCTGCTACTCTCTTTGCTTCCTAGCTGCTTTCAGGTGAACAGCTTTCTTGCAGCTTCCTCTTATTCCATGATGTTTGCAACGAAGCCAACCAAACTTAGAAAGAAGGCCTTTAAAAATTAATCAGAATAATTCATGCCTTCTTTTAAATTGGTGCTTTTCAGATAATTTCCACCTGCCAAAAACATCGATGCAGTTGACTTTCGCTACTACTTTGCAGATTCTTCTTTATTTCACAGTTCTCTACTCTTTGCAACCCTTTCAACCCCAAATACCAGATAGGGAAGAATAAAAGAATGGAAAGGAAAGTGGTAGTAATTTTGTTAGATGACTTCCTGCTGACTGGGGTCAAGTTCCTTGTGGCAAGCTTCATTTTTGCCATCAAGATACCTAATTTCTTCTTATTTCTTCTTCACTCACAACTCTTTAGGAAACCAAGACTAACAATAACCAACAGCAACTAACCAACAACTAACAGCCCACTATGCCTCTTACAGCTCTAGCATTTATATATCCTCTGAAAAGTCCCCAGAATCCCCAATGTCACACAGCTGCAGAAACTATCTGCCGCTGTCACAGTCACGCCCCTGCTAGAGCATGAGTCAAATCATAGTCAGCTGCTGTGGACAACCTGAAGCAGCCCTATATCCCATGCCTGAGATTTAAATGAAAACATATTCTTATAATATTTCTATGAAATTAAAGAAACCAAAATTCCAAAATTGTCACTACATATAGGTAATATATTAGATGTGACTATTACTCTTTAAATGTTATTGCTTTTATGGTTTCTTAGAAGACAAGAATTTATATATATGTGTGTGTCTGTGTGATAGCAACTTTTATAAATGTGCATATCTATAATATTTTGTATGCAGTCATCTACATCTATATTAAGTAAATGTGAGTCCATTTGATTTGTCAAAGTGCTAATCCATTGGGAAGTGAATTTTCCTAGTCTAATTCGCATGTTCCTTTTAAAATTCCCATTACAGTAAGATATCTGGCTCCCACTATCACCATTCATTTACTTCCTTGTTTACTTCAAGTAGTCATGCCCAGTAGTATCAGAATTGTTAGCCCAAGGCAAATAACCTTCTCAACTATAATATAATGCTTATATTATGTCCACATCTCCCCACAAGGCTACCAGAACACAACATTTCAAAGAATTACTTGCACAGTTAATTGCAAATGTGAAGAATTCTGATGAGTTTGCTGCAGAAATACAGGAATCTGACATTCAAAGAGGAACACACTTAATCCAGTCACTCCTGTATATTCCAGCAGACCCAGGAATATGACTTGAGTACTTCATAGATAGTTGGATTATGAACACATGCATTAAAAGCACCTTAGGTCTTACTGTTCATTTCAGCCTGATATTCACACATTATGTTTATTGTCTTCTTTGAGACCTATTTATTTCATTTTTCCTTCCTCTTCATCAACCAAGTTTGATTATTCACACTCTCAGGGTTAGCATGTCCCTTTCAATTTGTAAACTACTCAATGATACATCATTCGATTGCTTATTTTAATTTGATATCACTCAACTTTGTCATGAGTCCTGATTTATGACACTGAGAGAGGAAGAAATCTATATTAACCTTAGTAATCACTCTCTGGGCACCAGCAGTATATATGGAAGTGGCCTTGAGCAGCTATATAGGATAAACATGGAATGATGGGGTAACACTTACACATTTATATAGAAGAAAGTATATTACCAAGAATGAAAATGACTTAGTAAGTATAAAAGACAAATAGTGCCCAGCTTCGAGTAGAAACTATCAAGGAATTGCATGATAAATTTGATGAGTCAAAAGAACTTTCAGTGGTGAGACTATTATGGGGTCTGCTTAACTCCAACACAACTCAAACACCAGGTCTATGCAGATGACAAAAATTATTATAATCAAAACACTACTGATTGATCGTGGCCACAGAACAGGATGGTTCAAAGTAGTCATTATGTTCTTGAACAGTCATTATGTTTTGGGGATCAAAGATGAGAAATGGGGGTTGTTTGCTCATGTAAAGTTCCCTGCTCTCCTAGGGCCTGGGAATTTGAACTTAGTTCCCCTATGATTAAATGGAGGCTGAAAACAAAACGGGAGTACTTAGAATAAGTTTATTTTGCTTGTTCTCAACAGTGAAAATTCAGGGCATTCATTGTCTTTTTTCCCTCAGGTGCTGATTCCATTCAGAGGCAGAAAAGGAAACATGGTATCAAAGGTCCTGCATCACAATGAACCTCGAGTTTACCATTGACTAGCTGGATAATCTTCATACACAACTATACTGAACATCAGTTACCATACCAAATGATCCTTCTCTGGAATTAATATAAAATACAGATTAAGGTGAGCGGGTTTGGAAAATAAAGGGGGTAAAAGAACAGAAAAGACAAATTTCAACTGTGTAGTCCTGAACCAGTATATAAATAATAGTGTTATTAAATAAGACAGGAGAATGAGGAATGGGAAGAGGTCAAGGGTCTCAGGAGGTGGGGGGAGTTGGGAGAGAAGAGAAATCTGGGGAACATGTGACTCACCGAAACAGTTTCAAGGCATTGCTCTGGGTTCATGTTTTATAATGGTCTTGCCACACACCAGTCTGTTCCCTGCTTCTTGGTCTATTAAGCCAAGATAGGAGGTTTAATTGCTATATATCTTATCTCACTTGAGTTTAATCTTAATACCTGGCTATTTTTAATCTGTGTTAAATTTCTGTTTGTTGTTTATATACACCACCACTAGATTATAAAATGCTAAGCAGACAAGCACATCCCATTGTTTCGTTTAAACCTCTAATGCCTGGCATTGTGGTTTCAATATCATTGACAGTGACGGATGAGTAGACAGAGCAATAAATGAATGGATGTGTCTAAGTGAGGATGGGAGTTAAACTTTTGGCTCTGGGAGTTTGGGCATCATGTTTTAAATCAGAGCTAAAAAGCAGGATTCATGCACACAGGATTTAAGCTGTGGGAATGTGTATAAACAAGAGACAAGGGGGAAATGATGAGGAGAGATTGGCTAGGAAAGATGGAGAGACTTGCCCAGCGCCATGAAATATCTAGAGAAGAGTCAAGTTTGAGCTCAGTTGTGCATTTCAGAACTTCTTTCCTGTTCTGTCTTTCTCTAAGAATAAGTGGTCCTTGCCATGATCTCAGCTTCCAGAGTCCAATAAAATCTGTATTATCTGCATACTCTACCCTGCCGTGTGCAAAACTATAGGCATTTTGATGTTGCTGCGTTAGTGAAGGGCTGCTTTTGGAATTTATAGTATAGGTGTCTCTATTTGTGTTTGGTAACAAAACAATATAATTTGTAAAACAAAACAATTATTTTTAAAGCAGAATTTTAAACATTAGTCTTAGATCATTTTTCTTCTTCACTGAGCACAAGTTATTAGCTGCTTAGTTAGTCTCAGTGGGTAGTTGCTCGTGTACACTTGAATGTAAAATGTCTGCTTCCTGAAGAGTGAATACGAAGGAAATCTTTGATTCCAATTAAGTAGAAATTTGTTTCAATTTGCTATTTTAATGTAAAGGCTAAGCCCTCTTAGGGTCTCACAGCATATTCTTAAAAATGGATGAGCCAGGCGTGGTGGCGCACGCCTTTAATCCCAGCACTCAGGAGGCAGAGGCAGGCAGATTTCTGAGTTCGAGGTCAGCCTGGTCTACAGAGTGTGTTCCAGGACAGCCAGGGCTATACAGAGAAACTCTGTCTAGAAAAACCATATATATATATATATATATATATATATATGCAGACTGATATCTGCTCAGCAGGTTTCAGTGAGTAAGGTCATCACAGATGGTCTCAAAACAACAACAACAACTACATATACTTGCAACCTCTGAACCGCTGTTTCTTTACAGAAACCATGGATATAAACCTCTTCTTTTGCTTAAAGGGATCAGCCACCAGATATGACGTTTTGTCCACAGAGTCTGTGATCAGGAGTTTTAGATGTTTGAAAATCATGACAAAAAGAAGATATCATCAAGAAGTTGTGGATATTCAATCAGCTTAGTGATTCACTTCCTGATGTTCTTTCTGGTTTAATCAGTGTTAAAAGTTGACTAGGAATATGGAAAAAGGCAAATAGTATCTTTATTCTAATAGCTAAGCTTTCTTTGTTTCTATGTATGTACAAATAGTTCCTATTTTTCTAACTGGAGAGTTTATGGTTGGAATTTGCTTCCATGAGAAACATTATTTTCTTAAGGCCTTTAATAAGAAATAAGACCAGAAGGAACAGCTTTGTGAACAAGAACCCATGAAGGTTCCTGTCTTTTAGAAAAGCATTTTTATTTTTAATTATAGTGCTCAAGAATAATTTTTTTCATTTGTATATCAAGAGCTATGACTAGGTCATATAATGGTGTTCCCTAATTTGGACAATAAGAAAATGCAGAGTAGGGAATTTTGTAAGAAGAATATGGTTAAATATAGTAAAGGCAGATGGAGTCACACAGAATAATTTTAACAGGATGGTGTAACTGAGCTGAGGAGGATTAAGCTTGACAAATCCTTTTATCTAAACCCTTTATATACACTTCTTAGACATAGGCAAAGCAAGATGGTAACAGCCAATTTGAAACAACAATGAAAGATTGTCTGTCACCTTACGTACCCATGAAAGCTTCATTTTGCACCAGAACAATCTCAGAAAAGCCTGCAAATTCTTCTTCACTTCTGGCTAATGCACTGTTCCATTAAAAACATGGTGTAGCACCAAGGTTACTCCATGATGCCAGTAAAGTCAGTCGTGAATAATGTATTTATATTTGCTTTCGGGGATAGGAATGGCGGTGGGGTTGTATGCAAACTTCTGAAATAAAACTTAAGAGTGTCTGAAAGAACTTCATTTCACATCTGACCTTTTACAGTAATTGGATCTGAATTATAATCAGTCACCTGAATCCTGAAATAGATAAAATAGTTTTTTAATGTTAAAAAGTTTTAGCCCTTCGTTGATTATCTATCAGTGCTTACAGTCCTGTGAAAATAAGATAAATGAGAAATTTGGTCTCTAATTAGACTTCACTAGATTTACTGCTTTTAATTTATACGCCAATGCAGCTCAGGCCGGCACTAACGCGGATAGAGATGGAGCCACAGTTTTCAATTGATTTAACAATTTAATTGCAGCATTAACATCCATTAACATTTAACTAACCTTTTAAACTAACCTCAGGCACAACCTTAAAGACTAAATGAAGTAAAATTGCATATAAAAAGGTACTAACATACAGCTGTAAGAAGCCAAAGTGAATCTTGAGGGAGATTTTGCAAGGCTTCCTCACATCAGCAGGAGGGAATCTGTTTGCCTTCTTGCAAAATTCAGTAGGGAAGCAAGCTCTAATTTATAGGGAAGGGAAATAGGCACACTTGATAGTTATTAACTCTCATTTATGTCTTCTTGTCTACGGAGGTATATGAAGAACCCCTTCAATGGAGAAGTAATATAGCCTGGAGGAAGACAGCATCCAGAAAATAAGTCCAAAGAAGGATTCACTGCAAAGCAAAGTCTTCTTTGATATTATGCTGAAATATAGTGTATTCCATGGTCTGTTGCCTTCAAGAAACAGACTATGATGCTCACAGTATACTTACAGAAACAGCCTTTCTTATGCGCTTAGCTGTTTAATTTCCATCTTGGGTACCTGAAATAATGTTTCCTTTAAAACTTTTCCAGCATTTTACTTTTCGTTTTCATTTAGTAAATGGAATATTGGTGGATATTTGTTTTTTTTTAACTTTCCCGAAAATAAACTCAGAGTTTTAAATGTTGGATTGGTATGCATGTGGTATAGAGAGAAACACTAAGATGCCATCTTTTGGCATCTGGCTTCAGTTGTAAACACGGAATGACCTGCATTAAAATTCACACAGGACTCTCCATATATGAACAGCCTCGTGGCATATTTTTCCTCCTATGTTGGGTTTAGGAAGTTTCTAGAACACAGTTCTTGAAGTGACTCAACAGGCAGTATAGAAGTATTGTTTCTAGGCAGTATCATGGTGTCCAATGGCCTGGAGCTGGTCTCCAAAGACCTGTTATGGTCAATGCCCTTGATGGAGACCCTTGGAAATCAGTAAAACATTCCAAAAAGTAGAGCCACACCACTCTCCAACCCAATCCATCATCCATCTATCAACTCAATAACTCAGATATTAAGAGCCCATAATTGTAAGCATCAGTATACTCTATTGTCACTCCATGCTATTTTAATGCTTCTTGGCACTTCAGTTCCAATTTATGGCGTAGATATCTAGGATACAGTGTGTAAACAAAGTGCTTATCAAAGAAAGATGGGAGTATTACAGACAGGCTTACCTTAGACGTTCTTCAGTAACACGCTTCAAGAAAGGGCTATAATTAACTTCAATAAACTGAGAGAAAAAGTGATCATAAATATCACCAACATTAGAATATGTTATATTCATTCTTCTTTCTGTTTATATTTTGTTTAATAACTCTTTGATGAGTATCATATACTATATTATAAATCACCCTACATGTGAATCTAGTACAGAACAGGGGACTCTGAAGTTCATAACATGAACATGCAGCCTATCTTCACTGTATGCTAGTTCCAAGTCTACATAAAATCCCTGTGATTAAAATGCTTGTATGAAAATTAGAAAATTATCAAAGAATACACAAAAATACATATTATACATACAAGTAGCATTATATGGACCCTGCAAGTTATATTTATATATTTGAGTATATGCACATAATTTATGTACATATTTATATGCATGAGATAAATAGGATAGATAGATAGATAGATAGATAGATAGATAGATAGATAGATAGAGATATGAACTAAAGATAAGACATGAATTTGAGAGAGAGAGATCAATGTGAAAGTTCATGGAAAAAGTGAGAAGTAGGAAATGGGGTGTGAGTGAAAAAAGATATTATTTAATATTTTCATTTTCTAACATTTTTAGAATATAGTATAATTACACCATTTCCCTTGTCTCTTTCCTCCATAAAAGCCCACATGTACTCTCCCTTACTTTTTTGCTCAATTTCAAACTTATGACCTTTATTTCTTTAATATGTATGTATGTATATATATATATATATATATTTCTAAATACATAAATCCAACCTTTTCAGTCTGTAGGTGATATATCTCTGTGTGTATATATATATACACATATATATGTTTAAATACATAAATCCAACTTTTTCAATCTGTAGGTGATATATCTCTATGTGTATATATGTATGTATGTATCCATGTTAGCATATGTATTGATGTGGTCTTTGTTCAGGATATGTATAGGTAAGTAGTCATATTGGTCAGACTTTATGAGTATACCTTTTGACATTTCTAGAAGACAGGATCTCATACAGAAATCCCTAATCCTCTGACTCTGTTGTTGTTTTTGGATTTTTTTGTTGTTTTTTAAAAAATTTTTATTAGATTTTAAATTTACATTTCAAATGTTATCCCCTTTCCTCATTTCCTCTCTGAAAACCTCTTATCACAATTCCCCACCCCCTGCTCACCAACCCACACACTCCTGCTTCCCTGTTCTGGCATCCCCCTACACTGGAGCATTGAGCCTTCACAGGACCAGGAGCCTCCCCTCCCATTGATGTCCAACAAGGCCATCCTCTGCTACATATGTGGCTGGAGCCACGGGTCCCTCCATGTGTAATACATTTATTTATTCACTTTACATCCTAGTCTCAGGCCCTCTCCCTCCACTGCTCCCAGTCCCAGGCTTACAAATATCCAATTATCTCTCCTCCACCCCATTTGCCTTAGAGAAGGGAAAGCCCTCCTTTGATACCACTCTGTCCTGGGACATTCAGTCCCAGTAGGAGTAAGCACATCGTCTCCCACTGAGGCCCAACCAGACAGTCCAGTTTGGGGAAGAGGATCCAGTATGTTAGATATTTTCAAAAACTTTCTGCATCTATTGATATGATCATGTGGATTTTTGCCTTATTCCTATTTATATAATTTATTACATCTATTCACATGTATGTATGACACCATCTCTAGACTTCAGAAATAAAGCTAATTTAGTCACTAATTTGAGAAAGAACAAGGGTTTTATATGGGAAGAAGTAAAGGAAGGAAAGTTAATAGAGAAATGGTTTGCTATATTTTAATTACAAAAACATTTGAAATAAAAATATAAAATAATTTTCAAAATGAAAATAACTTCTTATTTTCTTTAAGATGATTCTGATTGTTAAATGAGTAGTTCTTAGTATGGCATGCATTAAGTGTAATGACCACGATATCTTTATTCCACATTGATGGGAAAGAGATAAAAGGATAAAAGATGGAAAAGGCTTGGCAGAGAGTAATATAAGTGAGCTTCAAATTACTTTCACAATAGAATTCAGCAAAGCACCATTGAAATAACTCTAAGAATATATAAGAATATGGTAATTCATAAAAACAAATGTATGATTATGAAAGATATGATGATGAATCCTTATGGAGCTACAGTGAGTGAAAGAGCCAAACACAAAAGGACATGATCTCTATAATTTGTTTGAACTAATAGCTTCAAAATGACAAAATTATAGAAATAGACCTCAGACTAGTTCTCCGAGGGAGGTGGGGCACTGAGGAAGTAGACAGTCTTAACAATGATGGCACTCATTCTACTTTTGACTATGGTAGTGACATACCATAATATTCACATGGTGAAACCACATGGAATATGGCGCACATGTACACACATACACACTGTCATGTGTACTTGAATGTACACATTTTACAAAATAGATGGACTGTAAATGAGATCTATGGATTCTATGACTGTCATCTGTCTTGCTAATAGATTACATTTTATTATAGTTTCAGTACTTGACTATAAATGGAGATTGGATGAAAGATACTTGATATGTCTTTGTATTTCTTACGGCCATAAGAGTGTCTAAAATTGTTTCAAAACAAAGTATCCAGTTAAACAAAAAGAGGAATATTTTAAGCAGAATAGAATCTTTAATATCAATTATTCCTGAGTTAGAAGTGAGCCAAGAAGGTTGGTGAGCCTACATAAAGGCCAGGTACCCCAAAATCCTCTTAAAGAGAATAGAAATGGAAGAAACTCAGTTGTGGAATTATAGTGCACAGAATTCCATGAAAACAGGAGATAGATTGGGGTTGGAGGCTGCTGTTCTCAATATACCACTGTAAGGTGTCTTCCCAGCAAAATTCAAGATTGTGTTTGCCACCATTGTTTTTGCCCTTCTGAGAGGTATTTATTGTGGTCATTACATACTCATGATTTCGTCTCTACAGTACATGTAAGGATTCAGGGTAGTAATATTTAAGTCTTCCCTCCAAGAAAGAGATTATTACATGAGACCTTAACTCATTGAATAGGCCTTTGTCTTGACTCTTACAAGATGAAAAAGATTGTCTTGTACAGGATTATGGAGCTGGAGTTTGCTCCTAAGGAGGGCACATGTGTGGTTGTTACTCCGACTTTCAGATCCATTTCCCATCCTTCCAGCCCAGACAAGGTTACTTTTTTCTTCCTTCTTGAAACTGCTAAGAAAATGTAAGTCTTTAACAGACAGTGCTCAACTGATTAATTATTGGTGTGTTTATTTTTGGATATGATATCCCCATAATATTTAAATACTTCAGGGAATAGGTAACATAGAACAAAAAAAAAGCCTATTAGCTATTAGCATAACTATTCATACTGAATGACAAATTATTGGTTTCAGTTAAAATGTTTGCTACTATGCTACTACCTAGTTCATTTGGACAGCTACACTGTTCTCACGTAACATACAGTAACTCAGAGCAAACAACTTATTAGGAGCCACTGTCTGGGCTCTATATTTGTTTTGTTTTGTTTTTCCTATTAGACTATCAGTGATATCTGTTGATCTAGAAAATGTCCTATTGTGAAATTTGAGCAAAAGACAAAATTTGTGTTATCTAAGCCTGTGGAGACAACACTTGTTTGTTTACCAACTTCTCATACAGTCTAAACCAGACAAATGAAATGTATTGATCTAATGCTCTGTTCAACAGATAGTAATACAGAGACTCTACTGTGGCTACAGTGGCAGTGGCATATGTTTTTGTTTTTTTTCCTTAGACAAATGCTGATAAAGGTAACCAGGATGCTTGTTGTCAATGGCTACAGTGACTCAGCAGAAATTGTTACAGTTTCCTCATAGCATTTGTTTCATGGAGATGACAAAGCACTGTTGTAATTTGTTCTGAACATTTTTTTGAGCTTGATTCAATGGCTGTCTCAGATATTCTGCAAGCAGCCCAGCATATTTGCAAGGATCTCTACAATGTTTGAACAACTCACTTTGCCAATTACTGCTAGCAATGGAGAGGTCTGACTAAGACAGACTGACGTGGATATTATTTCCTGATGCTGGTGGTTTTGAGATGGTATGAATGAATGAGACAAATGCTCCTTTGAATTCTGAAAAGTTCATTTGAAACTAAGCATAATATACAATTGCTTGAAAGGAAAAAATTAAAAATTGTATACCAAAAGATCTTTGAATTGTCATATATCCCAAAGATTCAAAACTAATATTTTAGCTGAAGAAATTGCTTAAGAATATTTTTATGTGCACTAAAGTAGTCAACCCTGGTGTTGCAGTTATACCATGGAGAAGCTAGCAAAAAGCTAAAATCAGTGTTTACAAAGGTATTAACTATGAATGATGAGAAAAAAAATTTTTTCATTTGCTTTATCATAAGAGAAGGAATAGCTGAGAGAAAAAATAATTTGAATCTTCTTAGTGCCTATTGGATGAGCTAGAACTCTGGTTACTGATTCCACTGCCATAGAAACCATAGGTGTTTGTCATCAACCTTCTGAAGAGAAACCATAACCATTGTTTTCTAGTGATGACTTTTTTCTAGTGATGTTTCAAAAATGATAGCAGTAGTATTTCCTATTATATAAGGACATGTTAACCCATCACTCATTCACTGAGTCAAGTCTATGACTCTTTTCTTAAACCTGCTTCTACCTTGACTAAGTAAGTGAGATTGTGGCTGTGTACAAGTTTGTTAGCTATAAATCCAAAAATAAAGAGAGGCCATAATCCTATGTGAAACTAAGGGTAGCCACTACTTGTACTTCAAGGAAAAAAAAAAACGAAAAAGATTGTTGAATAAGATTTTTTATTAAATTAAAACAAAACAAAACAAAACAAACTTACTTAACTCTCAATGGAACCTAGTAAGTATTCTATTTTTTACAGAACAAAGAAGAGTTAGTAGGACTAGTTGACTTATTATGGCAAAATGAGTCCACAGTGGGCATCAACATTTGAAACAATGGTCACCATGTTCCCAAAGTTCTTACACAAAAGTACCAACTAAGCTAACAAAAGAATGCAAAGATACATAATACAATCAGTACTGTTGTAAGCTCTCGGAATGCAAATATCTAGTGTTCAAAGTTGTTGTTTTCTATGACTAACCTAGATGGATGTTGGTGAGATAAGTCCATTATTATTTCTCAGCTCTAGAGAAATAATGGTTCAGAGATTCTTATTTCACTCCTATACACGTTTATAAAATAGCTCATGTAAGAACTCTTGTTTTTGTTTAAGTATTCACTAGCTAGGTTGTAGGTATAGTTTCACAGGAATGAAACAAAGACTTGTTAGCCCTGACCCAGACTGAAAATTATGGGAGAGTGTTCTTCTGATGGATGGGCATTGTTCCTACTACAGTTGATTTCCAGATGAGGGAAATGTACTGGAAGCCGAATGACCACAGTGTGGAAAGTTCCTCCCCTTTAACATGGTTCACCACCTGTCAGCCTTTCCCCACCATCTGCGATCATGATGAGATGTATCATGACAAGCTCAGGTAAGGGAGAGAAGCGTGCTCAGGAAGCAGAGAGGTGCATCTTCTCCTCTAGAGACTCCCTTACTCTATTTTCCCTTTGACTCTTAATCGATGCCACAGGGGTAAAGTTGTAGAAAAGCAGAGGTGTTCAGAAACAGAAAAAGAATGTTAAAGAAAATGAAGTAGTGGGAAAGTAGAAGGGGAAGATTTACTTACTTTATTCTGAGCTCCAATGTTAAATGGTTATTTTTTAAAGATATGCGTACATATATGTGTACCTGCTTGAATTAACAAAGAGCATGGACATGTGGTACTATGGAGGCCAGATGGTAGTAAGCCTCTACATGGGTGCTGAGAACTAAATCTGGGTTCCCTTAAATAGCAGGAATTGCTTTTTACTGAGCTATCTTTCTAGTCCTTAAATTTTTGTTTTTGAATCAAGTTATTTCCATTGAGGAATTACCAAGAGGGCTGCCTTTAAAGAGAGGCTAAGTTATAGTAGATCCTAATGGATAGGGATATTTTACTTTCCCCAGGAGGACCAATTTTTTAAGAATGAATAGGAAAAAGAGTCAGAGACATGGCTCAGCAGTTTAAGAGCTCATGCTGCTCTTTCAGAGGACCAGAGTGTACTTCCTACCATGGGTTCCTCAAAACTACCTGCAACTCTAGCTCCAAGGGATCCAACATCATCTCTGGACTCTGGAGGCATCTGGACTCATTGCACATACTCTGTACCTACCCACCCCACTCCCATCATATAATTATAATTATTATAATATATTTTATTTTGAGACAAGATCACACTGTGTAGTCTTGGCTCATCAGGTCTTGTTCTCACAACAGCAAACAAGTCATAATCCTATGACTATATCACAGCATAGACACTTCAACCTGTTTTGGTTCTCAACCAATACATAAGCAGCAGCCTCCAACCTGAAGTACCCACCCGAAGATTACCTAATCACAAGGCTATGGTTTGTTTGAAGGGTTTATTTTGTTGGACTTTACTGTTTAATATGGAGAGACAGGCCATTTCTTCCCTGCCATTGCTATTTATTATTTTTTATGGCTTTATAATTATTGAAGACAAGAATTCTTATTGTGTCTTTTTAGAAAATGCTACTAAAATTTATCCTTCAACTCAATCTGAATATAGATGAAAACAAACAAAACCTTGAAGAATAACAGAAGCTTATGAATTTACAGAATCAGAAAAACAAGTATTTGAATATATTTAACAATGTCTCTAATATATGTTTGATAATTAAGAACTTCTAAATGTCTCTAGGGCCTAAGAGGCTGATAAGTTAGTAATTAAACAAGATTTTCAGTCTCAAGGATGAGTTCTGAACATTAAATATAATAAATAAAAGGATTGAGGAGATGGCTTAATGGATAAAGCACCTGTCATGCAAGCATAACGACCTGAGATCGGATCCCTGACCCTTGCATAAAAGTCCTAAAAGCCAAGTCTTCATTGGCCACATAGATCTGGAACACCAGTGCTGGGGTTAAAGGTTAACAACAGACAGGATGGACTCTGTAGCTCTCTGGACAGCCTAGTTCAGTGAGCTCCAAGTTTAAAATTGACCTCTTCTCAAGAAGGATGTAGAGAGCAATAGAGGAAGACACTCAATGTCAATCTTTGGTCTTTACACACAAAAATGTCCAGGCATATCACCATATCACACACACACACACACACACACACACACACACACACACACACACACACGTTCATATACACATATCCTCCCAACACAAATGATAAATAGGCAAATATTTTAAAATAAGAAAATAGTCAAAGCTAAGTGAGATTAAATGGTAAGGTCAATTGACCCAGTATTTTTGGAAAACCATTTTGTCAGCCTGAACAAAATGTCCTTAAAATTACAGCTACAGAAATGGTACAAACTATAGACAAATATATTCTCTATAAGATGGTTCTATCTATATTCACAAAGTTGAGAATGTGAAAGGCATAGGCAATCTGAAATCAAAGGGTTAAGTGTGCGCTGTTCTGACATACAACAAAGATTTGTGAGAATATAATCAAAGATTCTGGTGTGTTGTGGGTTAGAGAAGCTCTAAACTTCAATGCTGAGCAAGGGGATGGGATAGTGATAAAATCGTATTTAATGTGTGTCCAGATGCTCACCTTTACTAGTTTTCTTTTACAAATAGGCATATTTTACTGTGTATTTAAATGTACATATCTACATACTGACAAGAGAAGCTTTCCTCTGGATCCATCAGAGTGTACAGAGGACAGTGATGGGGTCTAGAATGCAGTTCCTCTCCTGCCATGTCTCTCTTCCGTGTAACAAAACAGAATGAATTGCAGGGTTCTTTCAAGAATACACATGTGTAAATAGAACAGGCAAAACCAGGAAAGCACCACCTACCTCCTTGTCTGCCTTTGCTTTGCATTTCATCATATATATATATATATATATATATATATATATATATATATATATATATTTTAAATTTTGTGAAGGAGGAAGGGAGATTAAAGCTTAAGATCCTTGGTTATTATCAGAAGTAACCATGCAAAACACATCTGTGTTCAACACCTCATGGGACACCCTGAACAGTCTCTGAAGTGACTAAATATAAGTATCCCCTTCCTGTCATGTCTAAGTAAGGCCAATACTCACTCATCCAAAGTCCTTACATGCTAGAAAGAGAACAGTGACTAACCAAACTCTCTGTCAGGAAAATCCAACACTTGCAGACCTCCTTCCTCTTTCTTTGCTTCCTATACTGGCTGGTTTTGCATGTCAACTTGACACAGGTTGGAATTATCACAGAGAAAGGAACTTCAGTCGGGGAAGTGCCTCCATGATATATATCTGTGGGACATTTTCTCAATTAGTGAACAAGGAGGAGGGCCCCTTGTGGGTGGTACCATCTCTGGGCTGGTAGTTTTGGTTTTATAAGAAAGCAAGCTGAGCAAGCCAGGGGAAGCAAGCAAGTAAGTAACATCCCTCCATGACCTCTGCATCAGCTCCTGCTTCCTGACCTGCTTGAGTTCCAGTCCTGACATCCTTTGGTGATGAACAGCAGTGTGGAAGTATAAGTGGAATAAACCCTTTCTTCCCCAACTTGCTTCTTGGTCATGTTTGTGCAGGAAGAGAAACGCTGACTAAGACACTTCCCTTATGTACTCTCAAGTTATATGCACAGTCTCTCTACCTAACAAGCTTTTTACAGGAACAAAACTTGTTTTGAATGACACTTAAATACTTAATATTACAAAAATATGATAGCAAACCCTCCTGTTTTACTAAAACCCCTTCAATGGAGATATGAACAATGTATACCTCCTGGCCTACAGGTACCAATGACAAACAATGATTACATCAATGTTCGCCCCCCAATGAACCTATGGGATTATTGGACTTACTTGAAGAGAATGAGTGACTGACTCATAGATGACCCCCAACACAGGGTCAAGGGAAAAATCTTATCTTCTCTGTTGCTGCTACTGCAATAATCTTCTTCTGCTGGTTTCAGAACTCTGCTTCTAGAGCTCTCCAGGTATCCTTATGTCTTAGTTGCCAGTTTGGGACCAGTGAAGCATCCATCTTCAGGGGCTGAGCAGTACTTTGTCACTCCAGTGTTACACAAGAATTGTTGGGCTACTCATAACTCATTGTTTAAGCCAATCTCTTTATTCTCTCTTGTAATGTGTAGTCATTCTATCAGTCCTGTTCTGCTAGAAAATCCTGACCAATACAGGAAAAAAAGGGAATGCAGAGAAAATGTACCTGCATGATACATTAGACCCAAAGTAATGGTAGTCCAGCTTGTTATGCATCTTCTGGATCTTATCTTACAGTCATAGTTTGGGAAGCTACTAGGTTACGGGTTGAGTTTCATGCTGAATCGTAGCTTGTGGGTTGTTCATGTTTCAGACATTTGTGGAATAAAATTTATGACATCAAATGTGAAGATATATGACTCTTAAGTAATGTGCTTAGCTTGTGGGCTCTGACTTTCTTCTGTGCTTTGGTTGTGGGAACTTTTTCTGGCCTAACACTAGAACTCTGTGCCTGCCTGTTTTTGCAACAAGAAAGCTCCACTCAGGCTACAAGGGAGGACCTGGGAAAATCACAGTCCTCTATCTATCCTTCCAAGCCAGATTCGCTAGGCAAATCATATTTGATTCTTTATTAACTGTGATGGCCAAACTGTCAACGTACAGCCTTTATTGCTTATCTAGAAGTTAGACAATCAACAATAATGTTTTAAATATATTTTGTTTAGCTTTGAAATCAGAAAACTTGGATTCATTTTTCTGAACAAAATTGTTACTGATAAAAATCTTCAAGGTAACTTTAAGGATTCAATTACAGAAATAGGTTTGAAGGTTGCTTTCTGACATATTAAATAGAATTTTTAATTTATTTCTCAGATTATTATTAAAGTTACTACTTTGCTAACTTACAAATAATAGAGAATATTAAAGTATGTTAGACTTCTACACTTCTTTAATGCAGATTGATCCATGAGAGTGTCACCATTTGGGGGATTGTGGTATTCCATTATATTGATATAGCTGAACCCTCAAGCATGGTCCACTTGACAAAGCTGTATGACCAGCTGTGCAGGTGTCTCTTTGACATGTTTCCTCCTTTCCCTATCAAAAAACCAAACCAAGACATAGTCCTTAAGACCTGTTCATAACAGAATGCTCCTCTGTAAAATAGCCTAAGTTGTTGTATCTATCATTCAATTTATGGATTTACTAATAAATATGATGTTTATTCCATACAGTCAGGGAAATCCCAGTCCAATAAATATAACCAGTGAATCTGTAAATTGTTTGATTTCTCTTACTTATGCAATTCTTCATTGTTGCTAAGCAAAAGTCTGAAGTCACTTCCTAATTGTTTTTTTATGGAAAGATCCACAGTAATGGGATTCCTTCCAATACCATTATACAGGCTTTCTTGTAATTCAGACCACCCCCCACCATATCCTTCCCATCCCATATATTCCCCTCGAAATAGTTCTCTTTCTCTTCTGTTGTCCAATTCTTCTTCCGTATTATGTATATCCCATCACTTCATACCCTTCAAGATTACTTCTGACCCTTTCTAGTTTCACTTCACATGTGTTTGTATGTTCACACATGTGCAGGTGTGCATGTACACACACACACAGCATTTGTATTTAGTTTAAATTTACATTGTAGATATTTCAAAAATATGATATTTGTCTTTCTGAGCCTGGAATAGTTCACTTTACAAACAGATTCTATGATCCGTCTAGTATTCTTGCAAATACTGTAATTTTTTTCTCAGGTATGCCTAAAACTCCACAGTGTGAATATGCCACATTTTCCTTATCAAATCTTAATTAGGAGGATATCCAGATTATCTCTGTTTCTGTTAGCTATTGTAAATAATGCAGCAATGGATGTATTTGCAATTCAGGTATTTGTGTGGTGTATATAGCCAGGTTCTATGACCACATGAATCACATGGTACTTCTATTTCTTTTTAAAGGAAAGTCTGTTCTGGTTCCCATAGTGGCTGTGTGTTGGGAACAAAATAAAGGGGGGCCCTGGAGGAGGTCCCAGGAAGAAGTGGGACAGGAAAAAGATGCCTACACCCTGCCAGAGTTTCCCTATTCTCTGGTCAGTCAGGCTTGGGAGGGCTGCTACCTACCCTATCCACTCTTCCCTGGGTGGGCATTCCTCTATCCCACTCTTCAGGGGGTGGCCAAGGGGCAGCCATGCCTGGGGACACCCCCCCCCAAGCTACTTTGCTAAAGCCACCAGGGTTGTGGGAGAGAGGGAATGGGGGAAGAAGTTCCCAACACTGACCAGAGTGCACAGCAGAACTTGAAGGGCAGAGACTCTCTATGGTTTAAAAGCTTTATTATAGAAATGCAAGGGAAAGAGAGAAGGTAGAAAGGAGGAAAAGAGAGAGAGGGAGAGAGAGAGTTAGAGGGAGAGAGGAGAGAACAAAGAGAAAGGAGAGAAGAGAAAGAGAAAGGGAAGAGGAGAGAGAAGTGTGAGAAGTGAGAGGACAAAGGAGTGAGAGAGCAAGGTTGGGGCTGAGCACCTCTTTTTATGGTCTCTTCCCTGTTGCTAGGTAACTGGGGAGGAGTTTAGCCTGAAGGTCAGAAGCTTGGGCCATTGCTTACATGACTACTGACCATGCTTCTCTGTGGGGGCTGTGGGAGGTGGTACCTTAGGCAGGGGCCGGAGTTCCAGGAGCATGAGGGAACGCCTTCCGTGCCATGTAGGCGAATTATGACCATCAGGGTTCAGACCTCAGCTTGACTGGATACCAGCCTGCAATTCCCCACAGCTGTGTCGGTTTACATTTGCACCAGCACTGTTTAAGGGAAAATATGAACTAATTTTAGTGATAAAATATGAAATTAGATATTTTCCCTGCTATTAAAGACTATTTTCTCCTAAATTCCTGCTCGACATACTCAATACTGACTGTACGGCAGTAGTGAGTCGCTAGTGATGGTATGGCATTAGCATTGTGGGTATCTCTTCAGATCTAATCATCCCCATTCACAGTATTCTCTCCATCCTCACTTGGGGCATTCACACTGATCCCTTGTGGGAACAATAACACACGTATTACCATGGGAGATAACCAAATTATTTACATATATCTATAAAATAAAAAGTGGAGGAAAATGGTGGAGAGAAAGAGGGATAGAAAGAAATAAAAGGAATGGAAGGAAATGGCAGAGGAATGTAGATGTTGACAAAATAATAAAGAAATCCCCACAGATGATCATATGGTATTAAAAGAAAGTACACATTTTGACAAGATGAGTTTTACCCATCTAGGTAAAGCTGTGGTTTGTATATACGAGTTTTGTGTAGTCAAAATTTCCAACATAAATCAACAACTCTTAATTCTTCTAAAATACTTATCTAAAATGTCTATCTAAAAATATCCTTCCCTATTCAGTTATTTATTTTGCTTTAATTAGAAAAATGTTTGCTTAGCACAGCAGTAACACAGACTTGACTAGTAAATTATTTGCCACTGTCAGTGACTTAGGCTTCCCTGCTAATGTTATTTTATGCCACTTGACAGCAATTAAACAATAATTTCATCACAAAATAATGAAAATACCCACCCCATCCTGGGACATCTAATCCCAGTAGGACTAGGAACATCCTCTCTCACCGAGGCCCAACCAGAAAGTCCAGATAGGGAAAGATGATACATTGGCAGGCAACCGAATTGAGATAGCTCCTGATCTATTTTTTTTAGGGGACCACAAGAAGACCAAGCTGCACATTTGCCATTAATGTGTAGGGAGCCTAGGTCCAGCCCATGAATGCTTTTTGGCTGGCGATTCATTCTCAGTGAGCTCTCCTGAGCCCAGGTTAGTGGCAGTGTAGATCTTGTGGTGTCTTTGTCCTCTCTGGCTCATCAAATTCTCTCTCACACTCATCTACAAGACTCCCAAAGATATGCCTGATGTTGGTCCATGGGTCTCTGCATCTGTTTCTATCCACTAGTGGGTGAGCCTCTCATGAGGCAGTTATGCTAGACTCCTATCTGCAAGCATAGCAGAGGATCATTAATAAGTGTCAAGGTGGAGCAGCCATTGGATGGCTGTTCCCTCAGCCTCTGCTCTATCATTATCCCTGCACATCTTGTAGGAAGGACAAATTTTAAAACTTATTTTGAGACATTTGTCTTAAACTAGCTGCTGTCATGTTTAGATAAATTCTAACAATTTGAAATGCTGCTAGTTGATGAGAATGAAAATAATGCCATTTAAAAATTGTTGAATTTTGGACATAGTACTACCGGAGGATCCCTCAATACCTCTCCTGGGCATATATCCAGAAGATGTTCCAACTGGTAAGGACACATGCTCCACTATGTTCATAGCAGCCTTATTTATAATAGCCAGAAGCTGGAAAGAACCCAGATGCCCCTCAACAGAGGAATGGATACAAAAATGTGATACATTTACACAATGGATTACTACTCAGCTATTAAAAAGAATGAATTTATGAAATTCCTAGGCAAATGGATGGACCTGGAGGGCATCATCTTGAGTGAGGTAACCCAATCACAAAAGAACTCAAATTATATGTACTCTCTGATAAGTGGATATTAGCACAGAAACTTAGAATATCCAATATATAAGTTACAATTTGCAAAACACATGAAACTCAAGAAGAACGAAGACCAAAATGTGGACACTTTATGCCTTCTTAGAATTGGGAACAAAACACCCATTGAAGGAGTTACAGAGACACAGTTTGGAGCTGAGACGAAAGGATGGACCTTCTAGAGACTGCCATATCCGGGGATCCACCCCATAATCAGCATCCAAACGCTGACACCATTGCATACACTAGCAAGATTTTGTGAAAGGATCCAAATATAGCTGTCTCTTGTGAGACTATGCCAGGGCCTAGCAAACACAGAAGTGGATGCTCACAGACAGCTATTGGATGGATCACAGGGCCCCCAATGGAGGAGCTAGAGAAAGTAACCAAGGACCTAAAGGGATCTGCAACCCTATAGGTGGAACAACAGTATGAACCCAGTACTCCCCAGAGTTCGTGTCCTATAGCTGCCTATGTATCAGAAGATGGCCCAGTTGGCCATCAGTGGAAAGAGGGGCCCATTGGTCATGCAAACTTTATCTGTCTCAGTACAGGGGAATGCCAGGGCCAAGAAGTGGGAGTGGGTGGGGGAGCATGTGGGGGACTTTTGGGATAGCATTGGAAATGTAAATGAAATAAATACCTAATAAAAAAAGAAATTTAAAAAATTGGTGAATTTAAAGAACAATTTCTGAATTAACTGAAGAAATTATGTTACATTTAAACATTTGGTTGATGATTTAATAAGTGAGCATAATTCTTTGTAAGTAGCTAAAGAGGAACTCCCATCTTTTCAAGTATCAAAGTAGTAATGTCCACATCAAAAATTCCAATGAAACAGACAGACAGACACACAGACACATATACACACATATTCACATATGTATATATTTATATGGGCATTGTGTTATTTTATTTAACTATTTGTAATATCTAATAGTTGTGTGGTTATTTATAATTTGGAATCATATTTCCATAGACACCCATGAATTTCAGATTGTATGCTCGGGTTGTTAGGACAGTGCTTTATAAAGTAAACTTCAGAGTTTCTTGAGAAATCTGTTGGAAAATTCCATTTATTTGCATAATTGCTTTCAGTTTAAAAGAAACTTATCTGGCTTTAAGGTCATCCATTTTGAGTATAAAATTAATGAATTTTAGTACATATATATTATGGACTATTTTTTTACTTTTTCATCCCCTCTGAAAGTTCTTTGGGTGTTGTTTGCATTCAAATTGTGCTCCACCTCCAGGCCCAAGTCAACATTGATCTGCTGTCTGTCTTTGTTGATTTGCATTTACTGGAAAAGTATCCTTGTGGTTTCTATCACTCACTGTGTCCTAGAATTTGTAGGGTTGTTAGAGTATGGCAATACTCCATTCCACTTCATTACTGTTCCAGCCACTGCACCTTATTATCTCAGTCACAAGTTGAAGAACACATAGACGATCCACAGCTGTGAGGTATTTTAAGTAACATTTCTATGAATATCTGCATATAAATCTCTGGGTAAGTATAGATGTGATAGCTAATCTTGGCTGTCAACTTGACTGCATGTGGAATTCAATAAAATCTAGGGATTTGGGTATACCTCTAAGAGATTCTTCTTGTTTAGATTCTTTGAGTTGAGAAAATCCACCCTAAATCTGGGCCACACCTTGTGGTGGCAGCCAACATAAACAGGGATGGAGAAAGCTTTTCCTTTATGCCTGCTTGCTCTCAGTCTTTTTGGTAAGTTCATCTGATACTTTACTGCTTTGTTATCACTTCGCTGGTACGTGAACATGCAGAATTCCAATATAAACAGTAGAGCAGCTGAGACTCTAGCCTATGGACCAAACAGTCACCAGGTTATTGGTTTTCCCATCAGGAGACATCTGTTGTTAGACTAGCCAGAACACGGACTAAGACTAAAAGCCGCGCGTGCGTGCGTGCGTGCGTGCGTGCGTGCGTGCGTGCGTGTGTGTGTGTGTGTGTGTGTGTGTGTGTGTGTGTGTTTGTTCAAAGATCTGACTGAGACAATAGGCTTTTGGCTTTCCTTGAGAAGAGACGCGTGAAGAAAGTAACTATTTTATTGTCTGTGTTTATAGTAGTAGAAACATTTGAACCTTTCTCAGTGAGCTCATACCAGCATCACAGTATGAGAATTTCAGCTTCTCTTTCTCCTTAACATGACCTGGTATTGTCCATCTATTTATTGAAGCCATATTTGTAGTGGCTGAGCAGTAGAATCTTCTTGGGATTTTCACTTCTTTAGTGACTTTGATATTGAATGTATTTTCAGATGTTGATTACATATTTTATGTCTCCATGATAATGTGAGTAGACATTTCATTATTTCAGATTTTTTCTCATCTTCTTTTTTTTTTTTTTTTTTTTTTTGTTTTTGTTTTTTTGAGACAGGGTTTCTCTGTATAGCCCTGGCTGTCCTGGAACTCACTTTGTAGACCAGGCTGGCCTCAAACTCAGAAATCTGCCTGCCTCTGCCTCCCGAGTGCTGGGATTAAAGGTGTGCACCACCACGCCCAGCCAGGATTTTTTTTTATTTTCTTATTGTTTAATTCATAATATAATTTTATATATTATAACAATATTCCTTTCCAGATATATAATTTGCAAGCTCTGATTTTTTATTGGATATTTTATGTATTTACATTTCAAATGCTATCCCACTTCCTTTTCCCCTCCAAAAACTCCCTATCCCATCCCCACCTGCTTCTATGAGGGTGCTCCCCTACTACTCACCCACTCCTGCCTTACTGCCCTAATATTCCCTACACTGGGGCATCAAGCCTTCACAGGACCAAGGTCCTCCCCTCCCATCGATGCTAGATAAGGCCATCCTCTGCTACATATGCAGCTGGAGTCATGGATCCCTCCATGTGTACTCTTTGGTTGGTGGTTTCATCCTTGTGAGCTTTGGGGAGTCTGGTTGGTAGATATTGTTGTTCTTCCTATGGGAATCTCGTTCCGTCCTTCCCCTAAATCCTCCATTGGGATCCCTGTGCTCAGTCTGATACTTGGATTCAAGCATCTGCATCTGTATTGGTCAGGTTATGGCAGAGCCTTTCAGGAGACAGTTATTTCAGGCTCCTGTCAGCAAGCACATCTTGGCATCAGCAATTGTGTCTGGGTTTGGTGTCTGCATATGGAATGGATTCCCAGGTGGGGCACTTTCAGGATGGCCTTTCCTTCAGTCTCTGTTCCATTCTTTGTTCCTGTATTTCCTTTATACAGGAGCAATTCTGGGTCAAAATTTTTGAGATGGGTGGGACTCTCCTCTCCTCAGAAGGGGTCTGCAACCCTATAGGTGGAACAACAATATGAACTAACCAGTACCCCCAGAGCTCGTGTCTCTAGCTGCATATGTAGCAGAAGATGGCCTAGTCGGCCATCACTGGGAAGAGAGGCCCCTTGGTCTTGCAAACTTTATATGCCCCAGTACAAGGGAATGCCAGGGCCAAGAAGTGGGAGTGGGTGGGTAGGGGAGAAGGGTGGAGGGAGGGTATAGGGAACTTTCGGGATAGCATTTGAAATGTAAAGGAATATCTAATAATAAAAAAGAATAAATAGTAGAGGCCAAAAAATAATATTTTTATTTTGTAGTATAAAAATAATACTCTATCTGTAATATATTTGTTTTGATAATTATGAAATCTGCTCAGATAATTTTATATTCTATCTTTGTGACTTCACTTAGTTTGTTCATTTACTTTTTCACTCATGATATAATTCCCTTGAAATGATTCAGTCCCTTAGAGAAAACCAAAAAACAAGCAGTTCAAACTCAGTTTGAGGAAGCTATGGAAATTAGGAGAAGATGTTCTCAACAAACTGCCAAGTAAATGTGCTTGGCCTAATATTGAAATGTAGATAAACTATAAAGGATGTTTGGAGTAACTGGTAAAGTTGTGGATTAGATATTATTATGTCAATATTAGGTATCCCCACCTTGATAATTACACTGTGGATAGGTGTTAAGATATGAAAGAATACTATGAAAATGATGTACTCTGCAATGAGAACAAAGTAAGCCATATGTACTTATTCCAATTCTGACTATCTATGCTTGTGTGATTACCCTCGTACAGTGAGATAATAAAACACTTGTTGTATATAAGTGAAAAACGACAAAAGAACCCTCAGTTCCTTCTTCAGTTCCATGTCTGCTCGTATGCTGCCATGCTTCCGTAAATCTATGAAACCACAAGCCAATCACAATCAAATGTTATCCTTTATAAGAGCTGCTTTTGTTGTGGTGTCTTTTCACAGCAATAAAACCCTAAAATGCCAGCTAAAGCAACAGGTATGAATTTTACCCCGTGGACATCAATCTACTAGGATATTGGTAGGTTAGTTATATGATGTTCATGCTTCTCTTATATGAATGAGCATGTTTTTGTTTGTTTGTTTGTTTTGTTTTCTTTTGTTTTGCCGCAGTCATTGTTGTACCTGTAGGTTTCCTGGTTGGGTAACACTGATGATTTTCTTTACCCTCAGTTATTTTGCTTAACACATCTCAGTACTCTGAAAGCTAGCCAGGAAGTGTAAAATTGTCAGGTCAGTACACTACCAAAAAATGGCTTCTTTATAAACACTACATACACAATGGGTGTGTGTGGTGGTGGAGTAGATGGTATTAAGGACTGTATTAATTCCTGCTAAATATTGTCATGTGCAGAAACTACATACTATCTATCCAGATGAATTTTGGTTTCATAATTTCAGTTATAAAGTTTTATACATCAAAAAGCTTGAAATTGAATCAAGCTGTTAATTAATCATCTCTGTAAAAGTGGCATTTAATTTTAACTATACTTATATTTTTTACTATAAACAGAGACACAATAAAACTAACAGAAGTGATGGACCAAATGGATTGAACAGATATGTATAGACCATTTCATCCTAAAACAAAAGAATACACACCTTCTTATCAGCACCTCATGGTACCTTCTCCAAAATTGATCATATAATCGGTCACAAAACCATCCTCAACTGATACAAGTAGATTTAAATAATCCTATGCATCCTATCAGATCACCATGGACTAAGGCTTGTCTTATATAACAACAAAAACAACAGAAATCCCACATACACATGGAAGCTGTACAACACCCTACTCAATGATAATTTGGTGAAAGGAAAAAATAAACAAATTTTTATAATTTTTATAATTTAGTGAAAATGAAGGCACTAACTACGCAAACTTATGGGACACAATGAAAGCAGTGCTAAGAGGAAAACTCAGCCGTGAGTGCTTCCAAAAAAAAAAAAAAAAAAAAAGAAACTGGAGAGAGCATACACTAGCAGCTTAACAGCACACCTGAAAGCTGTAGGACAAAAAAAAGAAGCAAATATACCCAAGAAGAGTAGACTATAGGGCAGGAAATAATCAAACTCATGGCTGAAATCAAAAAAGTAGAAATAAAAAGAACTATACAAAGAACCAACAAATCTAGGAATTGGTTCTTTGAGAAAGTATTTCCTTCCTTCCTTCCTTCCTTCCTTCCTTCCTTCCTTCCTTCCTTCCTTCCTTCTCTCCTTCCTTCCTTCTTTCCTTCCTTCCTTCTTTCTGTCCATCCATCTGTCTGTTCCTTCCTTCTTTCCTTCCTTCCTTCTTTTATTCCTTCCTTCCTTGTTATGTTCTTTCATTCTTTCATTATTTCTTTATTTTTTTTTTAATCAAATATAGTCTAGTAGGAGTCAACTGAAAAAGGAAACTTCAGTTGAGAAAATGTCTCCATCAGATTGTCCATTAAGCAAAAGATCATTGAGTATTTTCTTGATAAGAATAAAGCTAAGAGGCTAATCATAATTAAGTAGAACTCCCACACCAATACACACATTAATTGGAATCAGATAGTTAAACACACAACACACAACTGAGAAGGAATAGTAATGGGAGGGATGGAAGAAGCACTGGGTGGGTGGGCTTAGTCAAAACATAGTATGTGTATACATTAAATTCTAAAAAAAATAAAAGGAGTAGAAAGAGCAGGAGGAGGAGAAGGAGGAGGCAGAGGAACAGGAAGAAAGGGAGGAGGAGAAGGAATGAAATAGAGGCAGCTTTGGCCAGATATGTGTTATTCTCCCCCCTCCACTCTCTGCCTGTAAGATGTACTGTATGTAGTCATGCACTTTGTATTAATATATTAGAAATCTGCAGATCTGTTTTTTACTTTTTATACTGTTGGATACTTATAATCAAAACTTTACTCTAGGGTATTGAATACATTTAGTCTTATTAGAAAAATAAAAAAAAAATAATCATGTTTTTGTCCTTGGTTAATCTGGTGTGCTATATTGCTGAATCCATAAGGGATTAAAATAAGCTTATATCATTGAAACAAATTCTGCTATTGATTTAAACCTTTTAAAGAAGTTGCTGTATTTTATTCCATCTTATTTTGCTGACAATTTTTATATTTGTATTAATAAGAAATACTGATGTATAGATTTTTATCTTGCCTTGAACGTCATCTGTCTATAGTATGGCACCAGAGCATGATCATCTGTGTATAATGAGTTGGAAAAGAATGCACTTCATAATCTTTATAAGAATTTGTAAAGTTTTTCTATAAATTCTTACATGTTTATTAAATTTATCAATGAATCCATGTAAGTGGAGGATTTGGGGGAAGTTTTTTAATTGAATTTCTCATTTTTTATTGTTGGTAGTATATTTGTATTATGTATTTATATTTGGGTAATATAAGAACTTGGAGATATTTGCTTATTTGATTGACTTAATCAAACTTTGACAATTTCCATTATTTTATCTGATACAATTTTTATCTCTATAAAATTTGATGGCTATCACTTCTTTCCTTACTGAAGTTAGTATTTTAATTCCATTTTGTTTTATTTATTTACTTTACATTTTCTCCTTTTGAAGCTACAAAAGGCAACCCTGTAGGAGGCTCTCAAAGGTAGGTAACAGAGTCCAAAAGTCCCTGCTCCAACTGTTAGGAGTACCATATGAAGACCAAGATATATAACTATAACCTATGTGCAGAGGGCCTAGGTCTCTTCCATTCAGGATCCCTGGTTGGTGGTTCAGTCTCTTTGAGCCCCTATGGGTCCAGATTCCATAGGTTTTCTCATGGTTGTCATGACCCCTCTGGATCCTACAACCCTTCTTCCCCATCTTTTACAGGATTCCTCAAGCTTTAGCTAACATTTAGGTTGTGAGTCTCTACATCTGTTCAAAATCCACCCCTCCTCATCTTGTAGGCAGAACAAATTGTAGGCAGAAGATTTCATGGCTGGGTTGGTGTTCCAATCCCTCCACTAAATGTCTTTCCTGGTTACAGGAAATGGCCATTGCAGGCTCTATATTCCCCAGTACTATGAGTTTTAGCTAGGGTCACCTTCATAGATTCATAAAAAAATAAAATAAAATAAAATAAAATAAAATAAAATAAAATAAAATAAAATAAAGTTTCTATTGCCCCAGGTTTCCTCTTTTTCTTGAGCTCCCTAGTTAAATGTTAGTCAATTTTGTTAATCTCTTTAAAGAAGCACCTTTTGATCTTATTGATTTTTTTCTATTGTTTTTCTGTTCTCTGCTATTTGATTTGACAAGAATCTATCAGTTCCTTCCTTCTGCTTGATTTGTCTATAGCTTTCTAATCTTAAATTACAAGGTTCCTGTATATCAGGTTCTTAACATTGCTGTAACAAACTAACACACACTAAATAGCCATCATCTAATGAATTAATTATTGCATTTGTTTTCCTGAAGTACTCAGGGAAAGAACCAAAAGCTTTTTGCATGTTAGACAAATGCTTCCCACAGAAGGAAAACATGCCGGCTTTAAGGAAACTTATTGTCTTTCAGGGCCATAATTTAAAGTCAAACATGTATCTAACCTCAAGTCAAGTTGGTGATAGACCTGAGTTTCTTCCAAGAACCTTGCAGAAAAGGAAAGTTCCCTTTGTTTTTTTTTTTTGAGTTTCTAGAGATTTCCTAAGTTCCCTGGCTCAGGACTGCTACTTCCTTCTTCAAAAACAACCATGACTTCATTACCAAATTTCTCTGATAATCAAACTTTTTATTTATCTTCTACTTTGTAAGTCTGTGTAATTATACTTCAGTGGCACAAGTAATTTACAAAATACATGTAATTCAAGGTCAGTAGATGAGTTTATCTGATACTACCTGTGTATCTATTTCCTTATAGTCTTTAGAGGGGCCATCCTCTTGAGTTTTAAAAGTGCCAGTAAAACACTTTGGGATAGGTCCCAGATACCTTCCAATCTTTGACATATTTCTTACTACACTGCATTAATTGTCCTTCATCTTCAAATAGTTTTTAAATTTTTGTCTTTAAGTCACATTTTTAAAATGTAATACATTAAATTTCACATATTTGTGATCTTTTCAAACGACATGTGCTATTAATTTTTATTATTCCATTTTGGTTGAAGAACATAATTCATATTGCATTTTGAGGCTCATTTACTGGCATAGGCATTATGTCTCCTAAAGGTGTTCAATGTTTGCTTGATGTGAATTCTACTATTCTACTATTGCAGGTTTTTTTAAAGACCTGTTTCTGTTTAAGCTCTTTAGAGCAGCATGGATCTCCCTAATATTTGTATGCAACATTAAGATTTCCAACTATTATAGGAGTTGAGTTTTGTTTTTTCTCTCTAACTTTGAGAATTTGGTAGTATGTGCTTTGGAGCTTTGTCAGTGTATTTAGATAATTCTATGAATTGTATAAAAATGTTGATTCTTTTTTCCAACCCTAAATTTTTCTTTACTCACTTTCTGTGGTATCTTAGTTAGGTTTGTATTGCTATGATAAAGACTATGACTATGGGGAGGAAAGATTTGCATCACCTTACATTTCCGGGTAACATTCCATTACTAAGGGCAGTCATAACAAGTGTCAGGAAGCAAGGAACTAAAGCAGAAACCATGAAGGAGTGGTGCTTATGTCCTTGTTCCTCCTAACTTGCTCAGTTTGCTTTTTATACACCCAAGGACCACACCTTCTGGGATGGCACTGCCCACAGTAGGCTAGGCTCTTTCATAGCAGATATCTATTAAGAAAATGCCCCATGTGCTTGCATACAGAACAATCTGATAGGATCATTTCCTCATTGGTAATGGATACCTGTTTTCACCTTAACCTACAAACATATCTCTATTAGACTATAACTCTTTGTTTATTGTTTGTGCCCCAAATTACACATTAATAGTATTGTCACAATATATAAGATGGGATAATTTTTTTTTATTTTTCATCTCAAACTATACTTTTTCCAGTATAAGCATAGTCAATTGTAATCTTATGATCACAATTGTATTTTATTATATCTTCCTGCATTCTTAACCTTCAACCAACTTGGGTCATTATTGTTTATAGACATGGTCTCACTGTATAGTCCTGGCAGGCCTGAAACACATTATGTTGATCAGGATAGCTCTGAACACACAGACTGCCTGAATCTACTTTCTAACTACTGGCTAAAAGGTACATACAACTATAGACATATCTAAAGCCTTTTTATATTTTTGAATTAAGTGTACTATCAATGAACAGTATATAGTTGGGTACTTTTCTTTAATCTACCCAGTTTTGGAATCTCTCCATTCTGAGTTGATTGTTTAAATAATTTACACCTAAAGTTAATATTTTTAATTTGTTGTGTTTATTTTTTTGAGACTATTACACATGAGTAGTATAGGGACATCATTTAAATTTCCTTTTTCCCTACTCAACTCTTCTCCTGTTCCCCTTCACTCTCTCAAATCTGTGAGTTCAATTTTAATTATTAGCTTTACATAGAGAAAGAGAGTATATTTATTTTCAGTTCTCAAAACACATTTATAGGTCTTACCACTGGGTAACCTCCCAAAGTTCTTGACTCTAGAGAACACTGATTCTCCATCTCTTTCTGCAGACATGGAATGATTGTAGTTCTATGAGTCAGAGCTCATGAAATTTCCAACATTCATACTGGCATGTCAACTGCTATTGTATTATTCAGGTCATGTTTAGGTAAACAGAGTAATGAGATTTTATGGATACCAAATTTTCTATTATGTCTGGGAACATTATCTAGCAGGAGTTAGTTTGGTCTTCTAGATCATGCAATCTTTCTGCTCCCAGTTCAATAATATCCCCCGAGTCTTGAGTGTAGGCCTTGTAGGAGTTAGGCATAGACACCCCAGAATGGCTTATTCTATGTACTTTTATGCATTGTATAATTTTGTATGTGTGTAAGTATAGGTACATACGTGTACATATACATGTGTGTGTGCATGTGTATATGTGTGTGCTTCCTGCAAATACATACAGTATAACTCATACTATGTAAACATACTACCCATTCAGAGAAAACAACAGAAATTATATATTTAGAGCTTTCATATAGCACAGGAGTCAGTTGTTACCACTGTGTGTGGGACATAGATTTACAAGCCAGAAGAGGAACAAGAAGGAAAGCAATGGAAGACTATATATATATATATATATATATATATAATGTGTGTATGTGTATGTATATATATACATATATATATATACATGTATATATATATATACATGTATATATATATATGTATATATATATGTATATATATATGCGGCAACTGTGGAAGTTGCTGCAATGTGAATGTTTGAGAATTAAGAGGCTCTAACATGATGTTTGGTGTGGAGCACATGTATGGCTTTCTCTCAGAGATTCAGAAGTGACATGAACCAAACATACTAGTATTAGCAGTCATTGAATCTTTCCCAACTATCCTGGATCAACTGCTAAAAGAGGCAGTTTGCCAGAATCTTACACTTACATTTGATCTGTACATTTTTCATTGTCTTATTCAGTCCTTGTATGCATTATTCTTAGTTCTTACTATTGTGCTAAATTCATTTACTAGCTCTAGAAGTAATTTTGTGGGTTCTTAGGACATCCAGCACACGGAGCTGTATCATCTATCATCTATATATAAGGGCAGTTTTATTTCTTCATTTCTAATTGACTATCTCAAAATTCATTTTTCCCTCTCATCCATTTTCCAGTGTAGTTGTCTTAATGCACATGTAACAAAATAAAAAAAAATAGCTAAAAGATCAAACACACACACACACACACACACACACACACACACACACACACACACACACACAGAATTACAGGCAAAGGAACTAAGCAGTGATGTTAGCTGAGTGCAGTTAAGTTGGTCAGAATAAATGCTGCCAAGTCTATTTTACATCAGGAGATGCTGTATCACTAAGGTTTACTTGTGAGTACCTTTATCTACAGTCAATATAACCCCAGAAGAGTTATAAACACACTACATTTTGCTAAAATACAGTAAGTGCCATTATGCTGCACATTGAAGTGCAAAAGCAATAGCATAATCAGACAGATATAGAAAGATGTTTGCTCATTTGAAAACCACAAGGTGTGTTATCAGCACGGATGGCAGTATAGCATTGGTATGAAGATATGCAGACATCAAGATTTATCGGAAACTCTCATGTTTGGCAAAGATGCAGTGTGGCATGTAACAAACATATCTCTTTATCTGAAATCTATAAACAAATAGCTAACCTTTCAGAGTTTGACATTTTTGAAAGATAAAAGCACACATGTGGCATTTAAAAACAGTCCATCCATTTCTAAATGTTTGTTAAATACAGATGAAAAAATATTCTGATTAGACATTTGCATAGAAATAGACATAGTAACTTAACCAAAAGCCAAAACTCTAAACAACTCACATCCCATGTCCTTGAATATTTGATTTAGTAAACAAGCTGTAGTGTATTTAACCATGTACGCTATTCAGAAAGGAAGAGATGAAGGAGTGAATTACTGTTGTATGTTATTCCTGATTGAAGCTCATGACAGAGACCCTGAAAAAATTTCCAAATATAAAGTAGTACGCACTATATCATGCCATTTACATAAAAGCAAGAGCATTTTCATCTGGCCACCAAGTCGTGTTCATAACATATGTAGGATTCTACAAATCAGTAATTAAAATATATCTCACTTAATTAAAATACATATTTTTAAAATTTGAACACAAGATATGTGAGTGAAGTAATGACTATAAAGGAATAGAATCAGTAGTTTGTATTTATCATTTTATTGTATATGTAACAAATTTTATACATACATTATGTTGAAAGTAAAGGTGGCCGTGAATTTGGGAACAAGTTGTGAGGGGACAGGTAAGAGGGAGGAAGTAGAGAGAAATATATCATATTTTAAACAAACAAACAAGTAAATCAATAAGAAAGCTGTCGCAATTTCTCCACTGATAAAAGCATCTTTTTCTTTATGTTTAGCTCTGATACTTAGAACCCATATTGGACCTCCTGTGAAGTCATGGCATGGACATATCACTTGGGCCCACACAATATACTTAGTAATATATGAATAAAATTAAAATGATATTAAATAGGTAACAGGTAATGATTTTGGGAGGGAGCAGAAACATGAGAACTTGTGCAGAGGTGATTTCAGAGTGTTCCAAGATTGTGATTTGTGTTGGAGTATACGTTTATTAAAAACAGATCCAAGTGTACACAGACAAGCTCTTCATTTCCCTTGATGAAATTAGCTTTAAAACAGACATCCCAGAGTTACTATTATCTCCAGGTAGATCTTCTAGAATAAGATGAAGTCTTAGTCTAGACTTAGGAGAGTCCGGGTACTTCTATATTGTTAGTTGTGCATAGCGATGAAATTCATGCAATATACATTATGATGATGCACTGTCCTGATAAACCATCAATACTGCTCAGTCTGGCTTTGTGAAGCTTCAAGTACCTCTCACCAGCAATAATCCTAAATATATATTTAATTTTAAGACTATATATGCCTTAGTTAGGTTTTCATTGCTGTAAAGAGACATTATGACTGTGATGGTTTGTATATGCTTGGTCCAGGGAGCAGCACTATTAGGAGGTGTGGCCTTGTGGGAGTAGGTGTGTCACTGTGGGTGTGGGCTTTCATACCCTAGTCATAGTTGCTTGGAACTCAGTATTCTGCTAGCAGCCTTCAGATGAAGATGGAGAACTCTCAGCTCCTCCTGCACCATGCCTGCCTGGATGCTGTCATATTCCTGCCTTGATGATAATGGACTGAACCTCTAAACCTGTAAGCAAGCCCCAATTAAATGTTGTCCTTGTAAAAGTTGCCTTGGTCATGGTGTCTGTTCACAGCAGTAAAACACTAACTAGGGCAATGACCATGACACCTCTTAGAAAGGAAAACATTACACTGGGACTGGTTCACAGTTTCAGAGATTTAGTCTATTACCTTCTAGGTGAGAAGCATGGCAGCATCAGGCACACATAATGCTGGAGAAGGAGCTGAGAGTTCTACATCTTGATCTGCAGGCAACAAGAACGAGACTATGACACTAGGCATAGCTTGAGCATATGAGACCTCAAAGCCCACCTCTACAGTGACATACTTCCTCCAGCAAGGCCACACCTAATAGTGTCACTGCTTATTGACCAAGCATTCACACACATGAGTCTAAGAGAGCCATGCCTATTCAACAATTCAAACTACCACAGTGTGTTTGTGTGTGTGGTGTGGTGTGTGTGTGTATTTGTGTGTGTGTGTGTGTGTGTGTGTGTGTGTGTGTGTGTGTGTTGTAATGAAACCATAGCGTGTTTGTTAAATCTAATCTTCAGGGTCGTGGCTTTGAGTTGCTTTGAGTTTTGGCTTGTGGTTAAGTTGCTCTGAATATTTCTATGCAAATGTCTACTGAGGGAATAATTTTACATTTGTATTTAACAAACACACACTTATATATATGTAGGGTTAGTACCCGGTATCTTATAAATTCAAAATCACTTTAAAATCTTCCATATCTATTAATGCTAAGTTAGACCAAAATTCCTCAGAAAATATATACTCTGAGTGTACAAACAGCGAAGGAATTAAATATGATTGATTTTATTAATTTTCTGTATAATGCCTTTGAAATAATGGAAAGCTTAAATATTGAGTAGGTATTAAGTGACACAGCTAGTGATTACCTGAATACATTCCTCGTGGCATTATTCTTACTTCATGTAAAAGAAAAAGATGTTAATGTCAATTACACTGTAATTAACCCTTTAGTTTTCATAAAATTATAGTTGTAAAAATCCTTCTATAAATTAAAGAAATTAGAGATGTCAATTTTGCTTACTTCAACCAGGGTCCCCTGATGACAACAACTGGGCAAACTGATACAGCATCACAGTCAGGAAACTGTTGTCCATACAGGGAAGGTGACATCATATGGTCAATTAACTCTTAGGATTGAAAGGTGGATCCTGCAGGATGTGGCATCATTCTCTTTTGCTCAGTGTAAGTCTTCAGCTATTCATCCCGATCATTGGAATTAACAATGCTCTATATCTTTCTATTTTCAACTGACATTAGTTGTTCTATACTTTAAAATGTCACTTATTAATCAAATACAGACTTATTTTTCTGTTGGGTATTTTGTGTAGCAAGGCTGCCATATATGTACAGGAATAAGTAGAATGAATATGACTTCACTCTTTAATATAAATATCCAAGACTTCCAGAGGGATGCTATGTTCTGCTTAATAATGCACTGCTAAACAATTTTCTGGATTAGTTCTACAACTGGCTTTTTTTTTAAGCAGTGTGCATGGTCTAGCTGTGGTATTTCATTGCAAACACTTGATATTGCTGTTCATCTTTACCACTCTTATGTTTAGAGAAAAATACAATGGCAATTCCAATCTTTTTTTAAAAATAATTATTTTATTTATTTACCTCCCTCTCCTGCCCCTCCTCTCAGATTTCTTGACTCCATACCCTTTCCCCTTAGTCTCTGAGAGTGTTCTCCACTTCTGGGTATCATCGCAGACTGGGGCATCAGGTCTCTACCTGAGTAGGCACATCCTCTCTCACTGAGCCCTCTGATACATATGTGTCCAGGGCCTCAGAGGAGCCTGTGTATGCTCTTTGGTTGGTGGTTTAGTTTCTGGAGATAATTCCATTCTTAACTTTCCTATTGTCTAACAATCTTTTTAAAATTTCTTGAGAATCCCATTCATGTATAGATGGAGTTTGGGAATTTTTTTATTTATTATTACTCTTTCTTTCCTTCTCTATTAGGAAAGTACTTTTTCCCTCCTAGTTTGATATTAGTTTGTTTGTTTTTCACTGACTGGGTTCAGTTACTTACCTTGCATAAGCATGAGTGGGGAGTGATGTTCAGAAACAAGGGCAAATTAATAAATAGGAAAAAAATCACTGAAGCAAATATACCTTGTCACCAGCATCCACCCTACAGTCAGGGCTAGTGATTCATAGGTGCCTTTTACATAGGTGGTGAATGGTGACAGCTCCAATCTTCTGTGGCCCCTGTATGGGTAACCAGAGCTGTGGTAAGTTTACAAAGGCAGAGATGATGTCTTGTGAAGGAAACCCCATTTCCCAGCACTCTCACCCTCTGTGTCTCACATTCTTTTTGCCTCCTTTTCTGAGTAGTTCTTGGTGACCCTTGAGCCTTGCAGGGGGTGCTAGACATGGCCCACCTAGAGATAAGCACCTCAGCTGCTAATTCTCCTCACATCCACCAGTTGTGAGTCTCTGCATTAACTGTAGTGGACAGACAATCAAGCTGCCATGTAACTATCTGAAGGGGTCCCATTCACTATCTGCATCTCTCTTCCTGACTGAATGAGTTATATTTGTTGTTGTTGTCTTTTAAAATAAACGTTCTAGTTGATTTATTAATTCACAAATATTTTAGTGTTGATTTTTGACAGTTCCTAATAATTTTTTTCTTTTTTCTTTCTTTCTTTCTTTCTTTCTTTCTTTCTTTCTTTCTTTCTTTCTTTCTTTCTTTCTTTCTTTCTTTCTTTTTCTTTGAGATAGGGTTTCTCTATATAGCTGTCCTTGAACTCACTTTTTAGACCAGGCTGGCCTCAAACTCAGAAATCTGCCTGTCTCTGCCTCCCGAGTCCACCATGCCCGGCTCTCCTAATAAATTCTTAAAAATGGTTCTTGATCATAACATACTGCAAATACTTTTTCTCTTCTTTGATGCTTTCCAGTCTTCAAATATGTCTTCATTGGTGAAAAAAATGTAACTTTGATAATATTCAGGTTGTTAGTCATTCACTTTATAGATTAAACCTTTTATATAAAATGTTAGACCTCTTGACTGAGCTTGGGAAAGCAGTGTCTGCTGCTTAATTTTCCTATTCTTCTATCATTTCACATATTACCTGTATGTCTATTATTGATTTTGGACTACCTCTATGTAAAATATCAGCCTTAGTTTAACGCCATTCTATTGATGTAAAATGACTCTGGCATTGTTTTGAAATGTCTGTCTTTTCTCTTAAATTTCACTGGAATTTCTTGCAGAAATGGTTGTGCTCATTCTTCCTGGGTCTATTTCTCATTCCTTTGGTGTAATCTATGTTCCCACCAATATCCGTCCATCATAGGTTTGATTACTGTGACTATTTAATGTGAATTTGGTAGGAATTTCATAGAACCTGCATGTCAACTTGGGGGTACATGATCAATGGTTGATAAAAAATTTTATATTAAACATGGCATAGATCTCCATTATATTTGATCATTTTTGTAAGTGTTACAGAGTTTTCAGCATACATACACACATATACTATATGTTTATCCAATATTTTATGGTTACTAAATTTGTAACTATAAATATTATAAATATATACAGACATTCTTACACTTCTTTATTACTACTAAGACTATATTATTTATTGGAACTTTCTACATAGGCTGTTCTTTGCAGATAGAGTTAGGTCTCTTCCTTTTCAGACGATGCATTTAACTGATTGCTTGTTGCTTTACTGCATTGACTACACGCTCCAGCAATACATTGAAGGCACTAAGAAGAGAAAACATGTCTCCTTATTTCTAATATTGGAAGAAAATAATATTTTAATATTACCTATATGTTTTTATATAGATCAACTTGAGCAAATTTTCATAACTAATTTACAGGAACTTTTATCATAAATACATTTTAATTATTTTCAGTGAGTTTCTGCATTAATTAATAAGATCATATAATTTTTCTTTAATGTTATAACATAATGGATAATAGGAATTAATTTTCAAGTATTAAATCAGTTTTCACTTTAATAATAAACCCCACTTGATCATGACATAAAATTATTTTTATACATTACTGATTTTTATTTGCCATAAAGTTTTAGGAGTTTTCATACCTACATTTATGATTTTTATGCCTTTTATTTGTATAATTTTGTCTGGTTTTAATATTGGATTAATACTTCCTTTATGAATGAACTTGAAAGTGGACCAACATCTTCATTTCCTACCCACACACACATATATATATGTTAATTATTAATTCTTTCAATAACTTTTAATCACTCCAGGGAAACAAAATGAAAATGAAATTTTACCTGGGAAAATTTTAAAGTGTGAATTTAATTCTCTAAGTACTTATACAATTATTCAAATTGTTTGAAATTAGATATTGTGGTGGCTAGACTTTCTTGAGGTAGTTGGTTCATTTCACCTACATTGCCATAGTATACATAAAAATGCCTGCAGTGGCCCCTTAGCAACCTTTAGCAGCTATGGCATCTGTACTAATAGCTCCGGGTCCATTCATGATTTTGATAACTTGTGTGCCTTCTCTTCCGCTTTTTTTTTTTTTTTTTGCTCTTGGTCAACATGACTATTAATATTCTTACTACAAAAGTGTTATTTATGGCTTACCTATACTGTATTGCTTTTAGATTTTATTTATCTCTGCTCATTTATTAATATTACTCTTTCTTTTCTTCATGTTTTGTGTTAGTTTTCAGTTTTTACTATTTTTTAAATATGTGTTAATGGTTACTGTTTTTAGACTTTTATCTTTTCTTTTCATATATATATGAAATTTGTTTACATTCTAGTCATTGCCCACTCCCTCCCGGTATCTCCTCCCAGAATTCCTCATTCCATTCCTGCTCCTCCTGGCCTTTGAGAAAGTGTTTCCTGCCCCACCAGGCCTCACTCTCCCCTGGGATGGAGCCTCAAGTCTTTCTAGGAATAAGTGAACCTTCTCCCACTGAGGTGAGGCCAGAACAGGCAGTCCTCTGTGGAAATTTGTGCCCCAGGCCTCGTTCTACCCATGTATGCTCCTGATTGGTGGTTCAGTCTCTGGGAGATCCCAAGTCTGGGTTAGCTAAGATTGCTGGTCTTCCTATGGGGTTGCCCTCCTCTTCAGCTTCTTCAGTCATGACTGTCCTCTGAGAGGCCTTTCCAGCTACTGATTGAGACAAATGCAGATACTTATACCTAACCTTTGGACTGAAGTCTAGGACTCCTATGGTTGAATTAGCGGAAGGAGTGAAGACGCTAAAGAGGAGGGCAACCCCATAGGAAGACCAAGGACAAGAGGGTCCTGACACATTACATTTCCCATTAAATGTGCTTGTTTTATGAGTTTTATGGTTATGTGGATGGATACAAGGAAGAATGACTGCTTTAATTATAACTGCATCAGTGACCCGTTCAAGATCACATAGATATTAAGCAGAGAATACTGGGATTAAATACCAATTTAGCTAAATCTAAAACCCCCATACCTACTACGATGTACTGTCTTCTGTTAAGTTTAGTGAAAATTGGAATTATATATCTTAGAACACATAAACTTAATTATGAATACAGATAGAATAAAGACAACCATAGCTATAATGGTATAGACTCTAAAGTTGACTCTTTTTACCATAGCTCTAGAACACTAAGTAAGTTTTAAGAAATATTTATTCAGTACTAAAAATTGAATATTGAATTCTACCAGAGGAATATTTAATCTTCAATGAATGAAAGCATTGGATTTGTGAAGTTAATTCTGTGGAACCCCAGAAGCATGAAGGAAAATGGACAAAGCTTAGTCTAGTTTTGGAGGTAGTAGAGAACAGAAATCAGGGTACAATATTGACTGCTTTTTCTCAAAATACTCAAGAAGCATTCAGTGACATGCAAGAGCACAAGCTTGTACTTGATGTGCTATTCCCTACCCTCTAGAAAATAATATTTCTTGTTCATCAACTTTACTCAATCTAAGGTATGAGAGACAAGACATTATAAGCAAATGATAATCTAGAATTTAACTATATTTTAGTCGGATTTCTAGTAGCTATCATCGGATGCTATACTTAATTGTTGTATTGAGGATTAAGTTTTCTTCAATTTTAACATGAAAGCAGGCATTCCTATGAAGAGTTAGATGAAATGCTGACCAAGTGTTCCCAGGGAGAAGTGACAGAGGCTGAATTGGGTGGAACAAGGAATTGTGAGACTCCATGCCAAGCAAGCCATCATACTAGAAACACAGCTCTGATGCAGATCATTGCTTTACAGGCTGCAGTGTTGCAGCATCACTGTGTAAAAAACAAAGCAGAACAAACCAAACCAAACCAAACCAAGTTCCAAGAGTAAGAATGGCCTCACTTGACATTTGATGATCTATAGTAGGTAGATTTTTCTAGGGCAAGGAGGTCATCCTTTCGGGGAGACAATGCTCAGAGGATAGTGTAGGCATCACAATGTGAAGAGTGACTCCCCCATCCCCATGGAATGACTGAAAACTTACCAACCTTTATCAGATTCAAATTTTATCCTTTCAAATTTCATTTAATTTTGTATTGACATGTGCAAACTATATTTTTGAAATGTCATGTGATCTTGAGATGGCCCTCCATTTATCTCTTCTCAAGATAAAAGCTTTAGAAACCCACAAATTACACTAGTATGGATCAAATTAGACCAAATGTTTTTGAAAGTTTTTTTTTCTTTTAAATAATAGCAAAGTGTTTTCCTATGAACTATAGAGGAGCAAGACATTTTGCATATATAAAAGCAGTACTTTCTGCTATCCCAATACCTTTTGTTTTGGGGACTTCTGTGGGGATGAGTTAGTCTTTTTTTCGAGGAGGTTACAACTTTAGAGTCAAAGATGTTGAACTTTAAGTTGTTTATAGCTTTTTTTTCCTATGTCTCATTACCCTCCCACCTCCAAGATGTGGTGTTATACTTTCTTCCTTTGATAGGAGAAAGTGAATGAAAGTCTCACCTATGCAGGATGTGACCTGCTGGTACAGGAGGCCAGCCCATTCACATCATGTTTGATGTGAACTCAGCTGTAGGGAAAGTCAATAGAGAAATAACAAAGTCCCTTATTATTTTGTTGACAGTTTTTCCCTGAAATCACCTTTTCTAAACCTAAGCCTCAACAGTTACTCTCAATCTTTGCCTTTGTCTTGTTTATCTAAAACCAATACTGAGTCCAGCTCACATCAATCAATGCTGTTCTGAGAATCATGACAAAGGACTCCCAATTCTCTTGTTTAACAGCTTATTCAACACCTATTGCCTTCAGCGCCCTTTCTAGATCCACACTTCCTGACTTCAAAGCCTCCAATAGTCTAAGGTAAAAAAAAAGGGGGGGGGCAGTTAGAAAGAAAGAGTTTAGCTGAAGAGTATCAGTAGAAACAACAGTTATGCAGAAAAAGACCTTATTCATCAAGCCATTTTTGAGACTCTCAAACTGAAAAATAAATTTTGAAGCCTATTGTTTTTGAACAAGGTCTGAGAAGTCAGCACCTTGCTAGTCTGAAATGTATACTAAAAAGCTGAGGACTGGATTGAAACAAATCTATGCAAAAAAAAAAAAAAATCCATGCAGATTTGACTAGCAAATTATCAAGGTACACAAAATGGTAGCCAAGATTATTTGTTTAAGGTAAAAAAGTTCAAACACTAGAGGAATGCATGTGTTTGAATATAATAATGGAATTATTTGCATATGCTAACTGAAAATCATGAATGCTGCCTCTCATTTTGGAACTTTTTGATTCTAAGTCACTGTAAGACTAGGAAAAGTAAAAGATATTGCCTTACTATTAAAAAATATAGTTTTGTCAATTATTAAAGCACATAAATGGCTTCCTAATTAATTTAAATAATTTGCACCTTTTAATAATACTCTTCCTTACATAATGTTTCTAAGCAGATTAATCACATAAATACACACATTGAAGGGGAAAATTACACTACCAATTCAGAATCAAATGTTTCTACTATAACCCTTCTCGTAATGGCATCAACAAAAGGATCCGTTATGACACTGTACCACATGATGACAGAGTCATGTGACCCGAGTAAATCAAGGCAATAGAAAGAGAAGCTTATTCCACATCACATATTCACGTAGGTGTGCACAGTGTATGTGTACTATGTGTATATTCACGTAGGTATGTACAGTGTATGTGTACTATGTGTATATTCACGTAGGTATGTACAGTGTATGTGTACTATGTGTATGCGGTGCTGTACTTATGGTATACAAACAGGTAAATATTAAAGAACAAAATATCCGACATGGCTTATTTTGTGTACTCATAGAATCTACAGCATTTTGCATACATTGACATCATCATCATCACTACAGTGGTTGTGTTTTTCTATAACAGAAACATAGTTTATTTTTCAAAACCAAAGGAATCTTATACTCTAGTCCCTCTTTTAACAAATATCTGTTTTTGAGAGTGGTCAAGATTAAAAACAGGCTCATTAGTTGGCAATATTCTTCATTGTTGAAATTGAAGATATTTATCCTAATTTTGGTCAGTTCATCATACAAACAATTCACATGTACTATATTGTTGTTATTCAATGAGTAGATTTGAAACCCGGTAAAATCCCTTCTCCCAGCCACATCCATCCCCTTGAGGTTCACATTTTTCTGTGGCTATAACGTGGGTTTCTTCTTCCCCTATGCTTACATTATTTAAATATTTAATCTTTTCATAGTGTTCCGGGATGTTATGCATCTGAAATTTCTTAAGATTTAGGATTTTTTTCAACTGAACTGTCTATGTATAGCACAGACCTAGGATTTTCCTTGTTCTTCCATACCCCTTTCAGTTATTCCTCATAATCATCTCAATCTCCCTGGAACTCCCCATTGACCAACAGAACCATTATACTCCAGGGCTCCCACAGCTGATACACTTGGTAAAACTCATGTAGACTGCCAGCACCCTTCATCTCCTCCTCAATTTGGGTATCTCCAGAATATTATAAGACCTCATCTGTCTGCCACTCTCTGCTCCATCTCACAGCTCACATCCACATCATTCAGACTCAATGTCCCTTATGGCCATAGCTAGTTCTGTCAGTCTTCAAGGAGATGGACCTTCATCCTGTATCCACATCCTGCTTAAGAGAAACCTAAAGTCAGTCCCTTCCTCTTTTTGTTGTCCTTTCACCCACCCCTTCTAAAATACTAATATGACAATGCTTGGAGTTGAATTCAGCGCTCCAACAGGAAATTTAGATCTTAAAATAGTCACAGAATGAATCATAAAACCTGCAGTGACACCAAGACGAAAACCAAGCATCATTCTTTTATTCTACAACCTGTTAAATTAGAGCAACAGCAACCAAAGAACCAAGCACATATCCAGCAAAGACAAGCCCAGACATCCATACCAAGAAACACAACAAATTTTATGAACCCAGAAGGTAAATACAAATAAAAAACAAAAACATGAAAGAGCAAACAAAATGCCTCCTCCAGAAATGAGGACACTATTGCAATAGACTGTGGTAAAGGCAAATTAGTTCAATCACAAGACAAGCTATACCCAGCAAAATTATCAATCATACTTGGCAGAGAAAGATAAACTTTTCATAGTGGAAATGAATTTCAGAAATTTCTGTTCACCTGTTCAGTTCTGCAGAAGACACTAGAAATAAATAACTTCAGTGTGAAGACAAGTGTAAGCATATCATATAGATACAAAAATAAAACATTCCAGAAGAGGTAAGAAAAAATATCACAGTGAAATAACAAGAATTAATAAACCCACTCATTGATAACAACACTCTAATGAAAAGACTTTTTAGCCTACATAGTGACCTGCTTCAAGATGTATTAATGCAATAGTGGTACAAATATTATCTGAATAACCCAGCTTTTTAAAATTGGAATTAAGCCTTATTCCATGAGTTGGAACCTATACCTGACACTGCTAAACGTCCAAGAACCGTAGCCCAGATAAATCACGGACCCTAGTAGAAAAAGTTTGCTGTTATTCTGCATAATTAACATAGCCATAAAAGGACACTTAAGGATGTGCTGTTCTACCCATAAATCAGTGGGGTCTTCTACTCTAATCTCAGAAGCTTTGCCATAGGTGGTCATCAGCACAAAGATCTACAAGTGGGCAATTTGCAGAAACAAATATTGCTATGCACTCATCCTTAAATGGGATATCTTTTTCAAATTTTTTTCTTAAAGATTTGAAAGTCTATATGGAAATGGAGGCAGGAAGATTCCAAAAGCTAGAGGTGGTGGATGATCCCAAGTAAAGAGCATCATGAGACAAAACAGGTCTGATGAACCCATAGAGATGGTGATCGCATACAAGATCTCTACAAGTCAAATCACACAAAATTCCAGCAGTAGTGAAGATGGAGTAGACACAAATGTCCACCTTAAAAATGTTATTTTCAAAGATACCTCTGTGAGAGGGAAATCCATTTTCACTAGCAGAGTGACATTGTATATATCAACCCTGCTCAGGTGTGGATGCCAACACAAAACAGACTCCATTTCTTTTGGTCTATACTTTTGTTTTGGTTGTGATAGTTTTGTGTTTCTAATTTTTTGAAATAGCAAAAAAGAACATTGGGTGGGTAGGTGGCAGAAGGATAAAGGAGGAATGGAGAAAGGAAAAATATTCAAATATGTCATTTGAAAAAAAATAAAACAAAGAAATACAAAAGTCCAATGAAATTATAATTTGAATGATATTTTAAAGATGTAAGGGAAAATTATATTTCTGAAGAAAATAAAGTAGAGTTATAGAAGTATGTGTTTGCTGCCTATGCCCTGGACTACTCGCTACCCAACCCTGCCTGCCATTGGGGGTTGGAGGTGAGGTGGTGCAGAATCAGACACAGACTCGAGGAGTAGGTGAAAAATGCTGCAGCAAGCTCATCTGAAGACTGCTGAAAGCTTCTTTAATACCCTCCATCCATGCCCCATTGCTCTCAAGAAAGCATTGCTTCTAAACAGCAGTTCCAGTTTGGCTGGCATTGTCTGTATCGGCAATCTGTGGTCTCTCAGGCAGTTCTCAATTTGTTCCTCCTGCAGGAGATGCCTTTGTGGGTGCATGGCCTCCAGCGTTTACATAGAGGTGGCTCTACTGTTCCTCCTATATGTGTGTGTTTAGATTCTTGCTGAAATAAGAGATTTCTGTTCAGATGTATTATTTGATTTAATATGTTATGAGAATTTTAAATTTTCTTTCTTCTCACCCCAAAATGTGGCCATTCCTTAGGGAGTTCTGTCCCTCTCTTTGTCTCTACATATGAAAACAGTTGAAAGTATTGTTTTATAAAATCATTACACATTTCCAGAAGTTGTAGTTCTTCCCTTCCAATAAGTGTTCCCCAAGTATCAAAAATAAGATGCTACAACCACGTTATACATTTGTCTCTTGGGCCAAAATTATCATAATACTTAAAGATAGGATCTTATTAAGAAAAAATTGCTTATAAATCAAAATATGGGCATTGAGAAAAATCTTCACGAAGCAGTTCAATCCTGTCACTATTGAAGATCCTGGCATGTGTAATGAATGTGAAGCAGAGTAAGTATGTTCTATGTCAACACAAGGCTAATATATTTTTCTAATTGGTAGAAAAAAGTCTCCTTTGCTTGTTCTACACTCCTTTTCAAATTACAATATACATCCACTGTACCACCACTCTTAGCAAGGTCTATAGGCATGAAATACATATTTCTTTTCAGAATTATGTTTTCTTTTTTTTCTCTACAGCTATGCTTTCTTAAATTAACATGAATAATTCATAAACATTTATAGGAATAATATTATAGGTTTGGCACCATTTGTAAAGAAACTAATTCAAAATCACTTTTGGAATTCAGTTCTGTATCCTAATGTATTTCGTGTACATGTTTATTTAACTCTCCAGGGCAGCAGAGGAAGATCATTTTAAAACAGATTAGACTTAAGGTGTATGTCTGAAATACATATCGTGCCTGTATACGTTTTGAGTGATTGGTGAAAATGTGCTTATTAAGGACATTGTGTATGAAGTCTGATTTTATAGTAATTAGAGTAGAGTGAATTACCTAAGCTTGATTTCACACCACATATGTATACATTCATTTCTGAAGGTACACAATAATAAATACTTTCTCTTCAAAGTATTGTGTTGGCTTTCCATGTACAAGACTATATGTCACTCACTCACTTAGTGAAATTGTCATGAGCATCTCTGCTGTTTAGAGAGATATGTTTCTGTCTAAGCCCTTGTGTTGAAGTCCAACTTCCTATGATTGATATACAATAGAGCTTTGGACATGATTAGATCATGAAGGCAGGGCCCTCAAAAGTGAGATTAATTCTTTCATATAAAAGACTTCAAATATTTGTCTGTCCTTTTTAGTGAATATTATGTACAAATCCAAAAGCCCCCTCCTGATACCCAGTCTATTAGGGCCTTGAACTTGAAGTTTTTTGTTGTTTATAAGCTATCTGCTTTATAATGTTTTATTTTATCATCTGACACAAACTACGGAAATATCCTATGTATGCATCTTCTAATATATAGAAGAACCCCGGAAAAACATAAAACAGCCTCTGCCATTAGCAAGTCAGCCACCTGATTTATCAGTGACTGCTGAGTATCTAAGACAAAAAACATAGTACAAATTTAATAGGTGCTAACTATTTTTTTTACTTTGGCAAAGGAAAATGCAGAAACAACTTGTACATAAACAAACTGGTCAAAACAGTCCTGGGTGACCAAAAGATAAAAAAACAATGGCTAATTTGAAAGAGTTTCACAGAGATGTGTCACACATAAAAGAGTTAGAAAAACACTGAAACCATTGGCAAAGTAATGCATGCTTCATGGATCACCAAAGAGCAACAAGCAAATCTTTTTTTTTTTAATATTTTTTTATTACGTATTTTCCTCAATTACATTTCCAATGCTATCCCAGAAGTCCCCCATACCCCCCCTCACTTCCCTACCCACCCATTCCCATTTTTTTGGCCCTGGCCTTCCACTGTACTAGGGCATATAAAGTTTGTGTGTCCAATGGGCCTCTCTTTCCAGTGATGGCCGACTAGGCCATCTTTTGATACATATGCAGCTAGAGTCAAGAGCTCCAGGGTACTGGTTAGTTCATAATGTTGTTCCACCTATAGGGTTGCAGATCCCTTTACCTCCTTGGGTACTTTCTCTAACTCCTCCATTGGAAGCCCTGTGATCCATCCAATAGCTGACTGTGAGCATCCACTTCTGTGTTTGCTAGGCCCCGGCATAGTCTCACAAGACACAGCTCTATCTGGGTCCTTTCAGCAAATTCTTGCTAGTGTATGCAATGGTGTCAGCGTTTGGAAGCTGATTATGGGGTGGATCCCTGGATATGGCAGTCTCTAGATGGTCCATCCTTTCGTCACAGCTCCAAACTTTGTCTCTGTAACTCCTTCCATGGGTGTTTTGTTCCCAATTCTAAGAATTTCGGGAGATATCAAAGAACTAGTCTTAGACAGAACATCTTAGAGACAGTCTTGAGGGCCCTGACAAAAGTGATGTGCTGTAGTTTCTCTAAACAGAAATTAGACCAGTAAAAGAGCCAAGGAACTATACAGAGGCCTTAGAATTCAGAGCCAGTATAATGCAGGTACCTGTGAGCCCATAAGGTAACTAAAAGGAAAGGATTGAAAATGAAGAGGCAACTTCCTGTCCATTCCTCTCAGATCAAAGTAACGAAGAGGATACTAAGACCAATCTTCACCAGCCTGGACCACTAAGAAGGAAAGAGAAGGAGGCCCATTAAACACTAAGAGATGTAGGACCTGTCCGTCTTCTGCAGTCTGGGTAGTAGCTTTGACAATCAGATCACTGAGGACAAGGAGAGGACTCTTAGGAGCACAGATCCATTATGAAAGGAGAAAAGCTCTGGATGTTCATTTTCCCTCCTGGTTATATAAAATGGCTGCAAAGATTATCTGCAGTTTTTGACATTCAATAAAAAGAAGAGAGCATAATGAACATTGAAATTAAGCCACCCCACATACCGGCGAACAACTCAGATGTGGTAGTAACTGTATAAAGTCAGAACAGTGTATGCCAAACTGTAAGAGGCAGAAGTAACCCTTGACCTGTTGGCCAAAATCCAGCCTGTGATTTGGCTGTTTGGAAGTGGGGAAGAGAGATTATATATTTCTAACAAACTCTCAGCTCCTGTTGATATCGGTGGTCCCACAATCACACTGAAAAGCAAGGAGTTAAAAATACAGAAAAGGGGTTGATGCCCTGTTACCATGGAAACAATAACCTTGGTTGAGGGCCACTCCACTCCTGTTGGCATCATCAGTAGCCTGAACTCTATGCCCCACCTCAGTTTACCCTGGATTCTGGATGTGGAAGCTGGCAGTTGACAAATCTTAACTGGAAAGATAGACAATATGGAAATGTTTGCTGGGCCATGATGTAGGCAGTATTTATCATTCCAGGGAACTCAGGCATTGCAGGAACAAGCCCCTGTAACTGTGAGTATGCCATGGTCATAACATAACCGCATTTTTACATCTTTAAAGATTTAGCACTAAGATAGAAAGATAAGTCGAGTGCCTCAAAGGATGGACAACCATATTTAACATTAGACTTGAGTAGAAAACAAAAAACCAACACTGCAGTTTTAGGGTAAAGATCGGAGAGAAAATGCATGACAGCTCTCTGGCAGAGCCTGAACATGATATAACATCCCCTGGTTTGTGTATTTTCTCTGCTGACCATTGACATTGATTTCTGCAGTGATTGAACTAACAACTTTTAAAGCAAGCACTATGGCTATGAGTCTTATCAGTGGAAAAGAAACTTGAATTCCCTAGTCTGTTTCTCACACACGCACCTATTTTGAGAAATCACTGAAGTCAATGCTATGAGAACCGCATAACACAATGAAAGGGAGGTTTTTAACTGGGAGCTACATTTGCTGTTGAGAACACAGGAAGACAAAGCTATTTTCTATTCTACCAAGACTGAATTATGGTGGTAAGAGTATGTCTGTGACACATCCTATTCTTTTTCAGTTACAAATCAGGAGTAGGTCTGAATCTCCATTTTACATAAAATATGTGTACAGTCCCCATGATTTCCTTCTAAGGAAAGGTATGGGACATGCTCCAAGATTAGACTAGGGGGTTTCTAGTCATCCCCTGTTTGAACAACAAAATAACAGCTACCTGTCATAGCAGTTTGTCAGGATGCTCGTCACAGTTTGACAAATGGGACACAGAAACAATGCTCATTTGCTACCTCAGAGTTTCAAGGTAAGACAGAGAACAGTTCCATCTAAAGGGTCTGGAGAAGAATGTGATTCAGGGTTCTTCCTCACCTTACAGTACTTTGCTATAAATCCTCAGTGTTCCTTGACACCATTATAATCTGCTTTGATCTTAGCATTACATAATACTGAAATGTGTATGTGTGTGTGACATAATACTGAAATGTGTGTGTGTGTGTGTGTGTGTGTGTGCACGTGCACACACGCACATGTGCACACAACCAGTGTACCCAGATTAACACATATAAAGACATCAGCTATTGAATTAGAAGTCTACTCTACTGTATTATTATTTTTCTTAAACTAATTACTGTTGTGGTAACTCTGTTTCCAAAGAAGGTTATGCCCCAAAACACTAGGGACTGAGAATTTAACATTTAAATTTTGGTAGTGGGGGGACAATGTTGCAACTGGACTCATAACAGTTCCAAATCCCTCCTCATTGTTTATCCAGAAGTTCTATTATAACCACTAACTGCTTCTAGAATTGAAAGAGCATGGGTTCTGGACCCCTTTACCACTACCATCAAAAAGTCCAAAGCAGGGTCCAGATTCATGTGTAAAAAATGCTTGCTCATATGACCTGAGTTAAGTTGATTAAGCCACACTTCCTAATTCGAGGAAATTGTTAAACTTACTCTCTGAAAATTAAAGAAAGTAGAACCCAAGCTTTCCAGAGCAGTCTGCTATCCCAGGTAGACCTCCATTCCTCTGCCACCTCTCTCCCACCTCCATCAGACTCCTGAGCCATTCAGGTGATTTTCCCTTCCCCCACCCATCTTCGCAGCTCTCTGAGCCCTCTGGGTCAAGCCAATCTCCCCTGAGCAGCCTGCTGTCCTAGGGAGACCCTCATTCTCTGACTACCTCCCCCCTCACCTACATCAGACCTGAGACTTCTGAACTACACAGGTTAGCTTCCCATCTTTCCTGGTTGCTGAGGCCTCTGAGCCAAACCAAACTGCCCTGAGCAGCCTGCTATATGAGGGGGACGTTCACTATCCTGCCACCTCTCCTCCACCTTCATTAGACCTAAAAAAATGTCTAAATGCTGTTTCTTTATGTCACCCAACACCTCTGGCTCTTAGAGGCTTTCTGCCTCGTGTTCACAAAAGATATCTAAGCCTTGAGGGGAGGAGTTTAATAAAGACATACCATTGAGGATCACTGCTCCAAAGTGTCCACTCCTGGTCTCTTTGTTAATTCCCATCTACTTCAAGAAGCAGCTTCTCTGATAAGAATTGAGAAATTCACTGACTTATGGGTATATCAGCATGCCATTGGTACCCATGGAAATCCGTCTGGCGGTTCCTCAGAAAATTGGACATAGTACTACTGGAGGATCCAGCAATACCTCTCCTGGGCATATATCCAGAAGATGCCCCAACTGGTAAGAAGGACACATGCTCCACTATGTTCATAGCAGCCTTATTTATAATAGCCAGAAGCTGGAAAGAACCCAGATGCCCCTCAACAGAGGAATGGATACAGAAAATGTGGTACATCTACACAATGGAGTATTACTCAGCTAATGAAAAGAATGAATTTATGAAATTCCTAGCCAAATGGATGGACCTGGAGGGCATCATCCTGAGTGAGGTAACACATTCACAAAGGAACTCACACAATATGTACTCACTGATAAGTGGATATTAGCCCCAAACCTAGGATACCCAAGATATAAGATACAATTTCCTAAACACATGAAACTCAAGAAAAATGAAAACTGAAGTGTGGACACTATGCCCCTCCTTAGAAGTGGGAACAAAACACCCATGGAAGGAGTTACAGAGACAAAGTTTGGAGCTGAGATGAAAGGATGGACCATGTAGAGACTGCCATATCCAGGGATCCACCCCATAATCAGCATCCAAACGCTGACACCATTGCATACACTAGCAAGATTTTATTGAAAGGACCCAGATGTAGCTGTCTCTTGTGAGACTATGCCGGGGCCTAGCAAACACAGAAGTGGATGCTCACAGTCAGCTAATGGATGGATCACAGGGCTCCCAATGGAGGAGCTAGAGAAAGTACCCAAGGAGCTAAAGGGATCTGCAACCCTATAGGTGGAACAACATTATGAACTAACCAGTACCCCGGAGCTCTTGACTCTAGCTGCATATATATCAAAAGATGGCCTAGTCGGCCATCACTGGAAAGAGAGGCCCATTGGACTTGCAAACTTTATATGCCCCAGTACAGGGGAACACCAGGGCCAAAAAGGGGGAGTGGGTGGGCAGGGGAGTGGGGGTGGGTGGATATGGGGGACTTTTGGTATAGCATTGGAAATGTAAATGAGTTAAATACCTAATAAAAAATGGAAAAAAAATGTGACATGAGACCATCCCATGCATGCTCTTTGGTTGGTGGCTTAGTTTCTGGGCGCTCCCAGGGGTCCAGGTTAGTTGACATTGTTTTTTTTTTTTTTCCCCTATGGGGTTGCCATCCCCTTCAGTTCCTTCAACCCTTCCCCTAATTCTGCCAGAGGTCCAATGCTTGGCTGTAAGTATCTACAATTGTCTCAGTCAGCTGCTGGTAGAGCCTCTCAGAGGATAGACATGCTAGGCTCTTGTCTGCAAGCACAAGATAGCATTAGTAATAGTGTCAGGTTTTGGTGCCTGCCCAGGGAATAGATCCCAAGTTGTGCTGGTCCATTTTTGTTCCTGCATTCCTTTAGACAGGAACAATTGGAACAATTTGGGGTGGAAATTTTTGCAGGTGGGTTGCATATGTAGCAGAGGACTGACTTGTCTGGAGGAGAGGATATATCTAATCCTGTGGACTTGATGCCCCAGGGAGGGGTGAATTCCTGGGGTGGCGGTTGTTATCCTCCCAGAGGCAAAGGAGAGGGAGAATGGGAGGAAACTCTGAGAGGGGAGACCAGGAGTAGGACAACATTTGGGATGTATATAAATAGCATATTTTTTAATAAAAGAATTAATTATTTTGGATACCTTACATTTATTCAATAATTCTTACTGTTAATTTTTTAAAAATTTGACATGAGGACATTTAAAAACTTGACAAAACTTTAGGGAAAAGGTTTTAACTTTAGGAACTTGCAAATACGGGGACAGATAAATAATGTGTTAGATGACAATCAGCATTCAATAGTATAGTAGTGAGCTAAAGAGAGCTGACTGTCCCTCAACTTTAGTGTATAGCCTATATTACTATAGGGTTTCCACTTAAGAGAGAGGGGTAGTATAGTAAAAAATGAAACTTACTTCTAGTAGATAAATACAATTGTCTCCTCCTTTAAGAGTTTATCCAGTTGGGTTGTTCTATGACCTGGCCAAGGAACAGCTGCTCAAGTTGGTAAAGGGACCCAGGAAAAGTGAGTGGTCTTTCCGTTATTCATGCTAAAGGAGAAGGTGGGATAATTATTCCTTTTCTCTTTCAATGAGATGCTATACTTTTTCTTCACAGAAATCTCAACCAGTAACACAGTCCCCTACAGCAAACCTGCTCCTGCCTGAGTCTTTCCACTTTTTTGAAAGTATTCATGAACTACAACTTTTCCTTTTCTTCCTTTCTTTAATCTGTTTTAATCATACTTTGGCGGAATACTATGGGTTTCCTTGCTTGCCTTTCCCACCCACATACTTACTCTCAACCACCCACCATACAGCTCTATATAGGCTTACTGCCATACAGACTTACTCAAAGCACACTTCCTCCCTTTTCTTCTCTAGTCTCCTCCTCCAGGCAGCTGCTGAGATTTATAGTTTGCTTTATCTGGGATTTTTTTTTAAACTCTAATTTAAAAGGAAAAAAAAAAGACATTAGACTTAAAAAAAAGGTATGCCGAATTTATGAAGAGAAAACAATGTCATTTGGATAACCAAACAAAGCTGGAGGATTTTATAACCCGGAGCAATATTAATAGTGAATATATATAGAACAATCTCCATGTACCGTACATCAGTATTCATATACTTAGGAATGTTCAGTTACTTCTGCCTAAGACATCCCAGTGTAGAGAAGATCACGTTATTTTCTTGTCAGCTACTGAGGAACCCCAGGCTATGTGTAACAGTAGAAGAAAAAAAATAGGGATTTAGAAACCAGGTGTGCTGGACTGAAGTGTTTTGTTTGAAACACTGCAGCAGAGTAATATTCATTTTTAAATATGATAGTATAAATTTCACTGAGCCATTATCATCCCACTTGCTCAATATTAACATTTTCTAGACCATGGCAATCAAAGTCATTCATTCATTTAAACTATATGTCTCCTTCGAAACAATTGGAAGGCTTTCTAGAATTTGAAACTCATGGGGGAAAAATGATTAAATTTAGACACATTAGGAGATGAAATCCAGAGAGCTAGGTTTATTCCACACCCTGTGAATACTTGAAAGCAAAGAGGATATTCGGTATGGAGGAAAGGTTTCGGTGGCATTTACTTTAGAATCACGAAGCTCCTGGGACGCCACGTTAGAGAATCCCATCTGATCTAGCAGCTAAATGATTACCAGGCTCCTTAGCGTTTAACAGAGAAGAGAAAACAGAAGCAGGGTGTTGTTTGCAGGAAAAGGAACCAGGGAGGAAGCAGAACCTGGGTACAGACCCTCCCTGGAGGGGAGTCCGAGGCAGAAAAGAAGGAAATGGAATGAGGAGATGGTTTTCTGCATGGAGGAGAAACACATCCTTGGCATTTTCTTACTGGATGCCTCAGTCCTACTCTTCATAAACAGCTTACTTCTGGCTCCAGAGGACCCACTATCCCTTGCACCAGATGGCTCCTCTCACTGTAATTCAAAAACACTGAAAGGCAGAACTGTCCTCTTGGCCGTGCCCAGACAGGCAGTGTCTCTCAGCTATGCCACTTACTCCACTCTTGAAAAAACAGCATGGATGTGGACCACTGACTTTCTCCCTGTGCCACAGCAATGGCAGGGGATGAGGCAGGCACACCGGACTTGACTTTGGAAGCATCCAGGGCAAAAGGAAATTCTGAACCGCTTGTTCAGCAAATGATGGAACACTTCAAATGCTGACAGCCAAGCCTTGCCGTGGGGCCTCTCCGTGCCACTGTTCAGACCCAGGAAAGTGCTGGAGAGCACTAGAATACATCAGGACTATTTTGCTCACCTTTAGTTTTTCACTTGTGGCTTGGAATGATTTCACATATGTGGCCAAGCCCCTTGAAGCTCTGTGAGTCTAATTTCCCCCTCAGCCCCATGCTGTCCCTCTGTTCTTTATTATTTGGTAATACGCTCGTCATCTAGGAAGGAGCCTGAGTCTGCATGTCTCGCGCATCACTATCAGTGTAATATCATGTTTGCTTTATCTTCCCTGAGAAGTAGGAATTGTCTAATCCGCTTTCTAACTCTCTTTACCATGGCCAGCTTAGGGACATAATGAAGTGAAAGGAGGCAAAATAAAACAGAAATCCACACACTGCTAATAAGGGCATATAGACAAATGAGCCTATTTCACTCTAAATACCTAAGATGAAGGAGGCCACATTACAACCAGCTCTGATTCCACAAATCGAGTTAGGCTTGACGTGGTAATCAAATCTTCCCTTTTTCTCACTAATTCATTTTACCCATCAACAGTAAGTAGGGGAGATATATGCAAGGATCTATGGGGAAAATAGAAAAATGATATCTGTGTTTTATGACAGATATTTATAAAGGTGCCCTACTTTACTTTTGTTCTTAACTTAAATATAGAAATATTCATCTACCCGGGGTCTTTTCTTGCGGTGATACACAGCTGGCTGGCATTTTCAGACATTTATTTTTAAAAAAGGGTGATTAACCGAGTGTTGCATCCTAGCTAGGTAAGCATGCTTGGCAAAGACTGAATGATTAATCGCATTCTAATATCTGTAATTAACAAAACAAACAAAGAAGTCGTTATCTAGAATTATTTAAAACTGTGCTTGAATTCTGACCAAGAAACCAGGGAGAAAGTAATTTTTCCCCCCAGCAAGCAACAGGAAGCACAGATGCAAGTAGAGGGTTAAGGTAGTTAAATAGAAAGATATATGTTTTAACGGAGTTTGCTTTAAAATTACTTCTAATTTATCCACTTACCAGACATGTATTGAGGTAAAATGATCACATAATGTGCACTGGAAAGATATATACTTTTTTAATTGTAGCCAAGAGGAGAAAAGCAGCATGGGATAACTTAATCATTGCTAATTATAATATCACTGAGGTAATTACAATAGATTTTGATTGTCTCATTTTCACACCAGAGGAGGGCACAATGCTGGCGTTTCTCTTAATACATATTTGTTTTTAAAGAAGTGCTGACAATTACACTAATTGTAGTCACAGCATGAAACTTTGTTTTTGAGGAAAAAATTGTCTACATGTCACATGGAATAAATGCACCCTTTCTGTTTGGTTAGGTGCAAATTAAAGACACATTAATTGCTTTGTTTATTGTGGAAAGAGATCTCTGCATTCTTGCAGGCATTACCAATTTCCCAGGAGCAAAATACATCTCAAAGTTCTTAACACCCCAAAAAAGTGTCCCACTGCTTAAATGGGTCACCTGCATGAAAGAGCATTGTCAGTTATATTGCGTCCACCATTTGAACATCGAATCTCAAATTTGCAACTTCTATTTGTGAAGTCGGGAGCAAAACCTGTTAAAGTGGAAGTGCAAACTGAGTTGAGCTATGTCCTCAGCTCTGCTTCAGAAACCCATCTGGGTGCCAGTCATTCCTCCACATCAACAACCAGCCTGTGAGGCGCTAGCTGGAAAAGTCTCAAAACCACCAACAGCTGAACGCTTTAACCTTGGCACAGCTGAGCAGAGGAAATCAGAAACTACACACTTGTGAATCCAATCAGAATGGGCATTGGCTCAACTGGTTCTTCTTTTTGTCCAGCTGTAGGCTGCCATTAGTAGAGAACACAGAGTTGGTCCTTATAATAACTTCATAATAATATATTATAAATAATAACTTTATAAAAAAGTTCAAGCAGTCAGAGCTGTGCTCCCCTATTTTCTGAGTCATCTGAGTTTCTTCTTGAGTTGACCTCTCCCATAATGCATAGTTAGACCACTGGTCTTGTCTGTTCCTCCCACATCTTCTATAATTGTCTGGATTAAACTACAGAAGGAAGAAAGAATGCTAGGCAGCTGCATGGAGGTAATAGAACCATGTCCGAGAAGGTTCCTAGAGTGCAGTGGAAGGTTCTGAAGTTTATAGCCCTGTTATTATGGCAAGATACTGTTTTGAAAACCCAAAACCAAACCTGTTTTGTGACCTCAAATAGGGGTCAGCTGTGTTCTCAGGATCAAACTTATTCTAATGCACTGATCCAACTGAAAGAAAATATACCAGTGAGTAAGAGATGTGCACTGGTGTCATCATAACAGATATCCACACTGAGCAGTGACTTTCTTGATAATATGGTAAAGCTCTGAAGCATTACAAAGTCCTATTGATTATTGAACTCATGTATAAAGCCAGAGAGATTCAGAAGGGTGTATATATGTATGTGTTCTCATAGCTATCTAAACATATATATATCTTCTGTCTAGAAATTAGTTTGACCATAAATATCGAATTTCAAATAAATATATAAGATGATAAGTCAACACACAAATTTCAGATAAGAGATAAACATGGGAGTTTGACAGAATGATCTCATGTCATATTTACTACAGTTCTATCTATAATGAAAAGACACTTTACCTTTAGTCAAAATGGGGCATCCACACAATAGAACACTACCAATCAATCATATTTGCTTACATGTAAATCAGTTGATTAAACATTGTGGCAAAAAGAAAAATTTACAATAGCATGCATAAGATGATTCTACTACAAAGAAGGCATGCCTGCCTATGTAACATGCATCCTTTAGAACTGTATGTGACTACATACTTAGAGAAATATTCACAATTCAAAAGGTATGATAGTGAAAATATTATACTGAAAGAGGAGGTTGGTTTTGTACAGGAGCTGAGACATGACTAGCAAGTTCGAAGGTTCTGTCTCTTCATTTCTGCTGACTGAAACAGGCACTCAAAGATGTCTGTTTAAATAAAAAAATGGTTTAAATCAAAACCATCACCCTAACTGGGCTTCCAAAATAAATGCTAACTTGCAAAGGAAGAACATTTCACACACACACACACACACACACACACACACACACACACACACAGAGAGAGAGAGAGAGAGAGAGAGAGAGAGAGAGAGAGGGAGGGAGGGAGGGAGAGAGGGAGAGAGAGAGAGGGGGAGAGAGAGGGAGAGAGGGAGAGAGAGACTCAAAAGGAGCCAATACACACTAGCACATCCATGCTAGAAGTGCCACTGGGTGAAGTTTGGAACTTTCCTGAAATAAACGTTCCAGGTGTGTGCCCCAAAGAAAGATGCAGTTTCTAGGAGAGGGCACCTTCAAGTCCACGGCAAACAATAACAGATGAGACAAATTGAAATAAATTGTGTTTGTCTCCAGATTTTCTGTGGAAATCAATGTATGGGAGAACCCTTTGGGACTGGCTAACACAGGATGTCACAGTTAGCAGAAAGATCAGCACTTCCAGGGATTAAACTGAGGTTTGAAAGAATAGGGACATTGGTGTCCTAAGACTTGATTCTGAGAGCCTGTTCTAGCCCTCAGTAACTAACCTGATTCTGTACAGATGGATAAGCCATCATATCAATGACAGTGATTTATTTACAGGTGAACTGACTATACCAATGTAGAACAAGCTTTATGCACACATGAGTTCCAGTATTCAGAAAGACCATAACTTTGTCTTTAAAAACACTAAAATGAGATATTTTGTTTCAAATATTATTCTGAAGAAAAGTATGTCATCTTCTATATAAATACATAGCCCACCAACATCCCTAATGCTCTGTTCACATCCTAGCAATCTTCTATTGCTCATCTTGGAGTTGGGGCTCCTCAGTCACCCTAGGTTTCAGAATTTATATATTTGATTCTGACATTCAGGTGAGAGTACATAGTGTATTATCTTCCATGTCTCTGGATCAGGTTATTAAATAATAACAAAACTATAAACTGTGCAAAAATTAGGCCAATTTTATAATGTGCATATACGCCATTTTCCATTTATATTTAGTTTTCATTTTAAAGGGTAACTGGACATATTTAAGAATTAAAATAAACTGTTAAGATAATTTTATGTGTTTCTTAAATAGTAGACACAATCTTCAATTATTACTTAATCCCCAAACAATATAAGCTTTATCATGTTTTCAAAATCATAAAATGCTCAAAATGTACTTTGCAAGCCCTCTGAAAAGACTTAGGGGCCAGGGAGTGAATTTCACTGTGATGCGCAAGGGTGAAGAATTGGGTTTGAATACTCAGAACCCACAGGAATCCTGTCAAGTCATGGCCAGCTGAAATCCTAGTGCTCTCAGGCAAATTGAGAGGCAGGGACAGAAGCCCCGAAGCTGATGGGCAAGCCAGTTTCCAAAAGCCCCAGCAAACAGCAGAAAAAGAAACATATTCCAAAGCGGTAAAGCAGGGTGGAAGGTGAAGACAGAAGCTGGAGGTGTACCTAGGACCTCCACATACACACTGTGGCACAAGAGTAGCCTAATGTACACACACACACTTGAACACTGCAGCACACACGTAGACACATGCATACGTACTCATGTGCACTGTGACACAAATGTACCCTCACATAAACACACATGACAATCACATGTGTGGCACAAATAGGCCCTCTTGCACACACACATGCACACACACAGTCACAGTGTGGAACAAATGGACTTTCATATACGCACATACACACACAGAGTCATACTGTGGCACAAGTGTGCACAAACACACTCGAACCACACATGTGTCAACTGGATGCACACACACATACACATATATGCATATATGTGTAGACACATCAAATACACACTGGAACACATAGGGAGATTTAGTAGCACTCCTATGATTACTAAAATTAGAAATCTTCATGTTCACTTGAGATTCAAGGTCAAGTCTTGCTGTTTCAAATAAAACAGAAAAAGTGAAGAAGAAGAAGATAACCGAGTAAAGAGATATATTTCCAACATATGTCCATATTTCAGGCAAAAAGTTAATTACTGTTATTGGCTAATTCCAACAAAAGAAAAAACTGCTTTATTTACCCAGGAGTATTTATCTTCTATCTGAAAATATCTGAGTCAGATCAAACACGAAAATTTTGTAAAGTTTTCCAATACCATATTATCCCCAAATACCTTATTAATTATAATTCTTCATAAAATTATTAGTTCACGAATATGAAAGGCAAGAGAAAATCAAACACTCTCACCCCTTCCAGGCACTGCAGTTGAAAATTCGGTGAACACTCCTATTTAGTACTTATCTCCTGAGCTGAGAGTGGGTTTCTCAAATTTGTGACTTTTTAATTTCCCAATCTATAGTATTGAGTTTTCTCTTTCTCCAGGTTTGTGCAGTTTGCACATTACACCTCCTTATAAAGATCTATGAAATCTTTTATGGCAAAAATCATCAAGTTCTGTCAAGCAAAGCTCTGCCCTTCACTGAAAGATACACAGGGTAAATTGTGACTGGCCAAATGTGACCTTTTCAAAACTATAGTGGCTTTTCAGGGCTAAGCTCTGTGTCCACGTCCTGCCAGAAGGAATGATTATAGGGAGGAAATCTTGGGCCCTATTGTAAATGCTGTGTGTAATATTTATATAGGGTAATCTCTCTGGCATGTAAATAATTCAGGATTTAAAAGTATTAAGCGAACAAATACTAAGACTTCAACATGTTGCCACATTCTGTAAGTGGTGATTTATCCAACTGTGATATAGATCCAGGGCCAGGGGAATGCACATCCATCCCAGAATGACTACTTACTTCTAGAAATATTTATTCTAAGGACTGGTTGTATGAAAAAAAAAAGCAAGCAAACAAACCAACAAACAAAACTCTTTTATTTAACAAGTGTACTGGTTAGTAAAAGAGGCTTGGAGGGATTATGTTGAGCCTACTTCATGCATGTTGAACTTGACTAGGGTCTTTAAGGGCTGCAGAAGACCCCTCTGGGTTGTGTTGGTGACTCCAAAGTAGGAAAGAGAAGGTAAATAAATGGTACATTGGCTCGGCTGCAGCAAGATCTTCAGAAAAGGGTTGGGACATGACAGTTAGCAAGTAAGGCTGAGTTGCTTGTATTTGTTGAAGAGGTAGCATAGAAAAGGCCCAGGGAGCCTCTTTTCTCTACTTCCCTAGGGATGGGATTACAAGGTTCCACCAGTATGCCTAGCTTTTCACCTGGATGCTGGAGATCTGAAACCCATGTCCTCACTCTTGTATGGCAAGCACTTTACTACCATAGGTCATCCCTGATCTTACTAAGTTTCTATGCAAGACCTACCAAAACAAATGAATAAGCAAAAGCTTAAACACTAAGACAAATTTCAGTATGCAATAATGTGGGGTTTTATATGAGATTACCTAATTGCATTGATGTACACAGTCCAGAATTGCATACACACACAATTCTGCATATATATATACACATATGTACATACATATATACATATATACACATGTGTACACACATATATACATACACATATGTTTATAAAAACATATGTGCATATATGTATATGTGTGTGTATATATATACATACATATATATATATATATATATATATACACTTTAAATTACTAGTAAAGCATCTAGTGAAGATGGGGCTTGTTTGCTGGGGATTATTACCAAGTGCAAACTGTGGAAAGCTCTTTACTTCCAACTCCCTCTCAAGCCTTACCCATACCCTCTCTCTGCTTCTACCTCCATCCACTGCTTCCCTCCCTCTCTTCCTCTTTGTCTCCCTCCTTTTCTACTTTTTACTCTGAAGCCGAGGCTGGCTTCCATTCTGGAATCCAATACTTGGTGTACCACCACTTCTTAGCACTCTCTCAAACTTTCTTGCTGAGCACTTCAACTCTTCTGCAAACTGAGAACCACAGTCTTTTGCTGGGGAGATGGGCAAGTTGTTAATTCTTTGACAGATTAATTTAGAAAACCATTTGCATATGCAAAATCAACCAGGTGCATCATGCTAACAAACTGCCAGTGGTGGATCCTTCCTTCTAGCAAACAACAACAAAAATAACCCAGGATCAGCTTTTGCTGCCCTGCTGGGTTAAGGATCTTGGCAATTTGCCTGAGGCTTCTTTTAGAACTTTCTAGGATGGTCCTTCCCAGTGTGCACACTGGTTATATTCTCTGCACTATTAACAACCATCCCTCCCCAAGTTCTCTGAGGTCTCAGTAGACACAATTTATAACTACATGGCCTCTCAATGGAAAAGCCTGTAAAGATTCCAACCTCACAGCAGACTGCAGTGGCTTCCTTGTCCTCTGACACCATCCGAGGTGTTCATTACCAACAGACCATTCATACTTTGTTTTACATTCCACACAATTACCTCTATGGTTATTTCAGTTACTTCAGAATTCACATTCAGCACTCCTGGGCCAGCTTCCTATGTCCTGGGAGCAAGGACTTCAGTGTGACTATGTAGTCTCTATCTACCATGACCTTAAAAGAGAGATCTCATATAGGAATGAGAAAGATAACTAAATTCTACATATTTAAGAAGTATATATGGTATTGATCTTTCTACAGCGTATAGATTTATATAATAATTCTTTTCAAAAAACATTTTGTAGACTACAGAAGTAACACTTTATTGTGAATGTTTTTATACAAGGTTTGCTTTATGAGTTAGCTGAACATTTAGATGTAGTAAACAGAACAGTTACACTTGCTGGGTATTCAGATATTTTATCTGTGTTTAACTGTGTCCAATACCCATGTCCTTACCTGCTTGGAATATGGTTTTGTTATTTTTAATATTTTTGTTTAGTTGCTTGCAAAGTCAGAAAATTGAATTTTCTATTAAAACTTTTCATTGATGACACATACTATTTTGCCAGTACAGAGAACATGCCATTTTAAAATTTAAACTATATAGTTATATATGAAAACGTGTTCTGAGTAACTTGGTTAAATACAGAAAATAATACTCTTTATTTAACTTGGTTTGAAAATATGTAATAATATGAAAATATGAAATAAGTTTACAAATATTTTTGTGACATTTTATTCTGATTGCATTTTTTAAAATTTTAGTACAATTGTTCTATCTTCTGAAAGTAGAATATATCAAGGTAAATTTTCTCCCTTGGTGAATCTTGGATGTTAACCCAAATTTAACTACTGATAAATGAAGCTTCTCTGCTTTTCTCCAGTTTGGCAGAGAATAGAAATGGATCTGGCTATATAAAATTATTTCTTCAAATCAAGAATTTGATATCAAAACAATAGAAATTTTAAATTAAACTCTATACACTATTTCAGGTCATCCATGCACAAACACATACAACATAATCTCTGTGAATCTAAGGCCAGCCCAGTCTATAAGTGAATTTGGGGACAGCCAGGACTACAAAGAAAAACTCTGTTTCAAATGAACAAAAACAAACAAACAAACAAACAAATTTATTGTGCATATTTAAAGCATGTACCATACATATTGTAAAATTGCCTGTTAATATGAATCAAGTTATAATATTTATCATCTCACACATGTACTGTCTCTCAGTGTGTGTATGATCATGTCTGTGACAAGAAAAGCTAATACATTTGCTTAGATATAGGGTACCTGAACTAAGTAAATTGTTCTGAGATAAGAACAAACCAGATAATCATCTCTGGAGCCTCATTCTAGAATCTTCTGTTTGTAGTAGATGATCACTAACACAAAGACCCATAACTGCCCAACACTGAGCAAACAGAAGACCCAGAATGCTCAGCTCTAAAGGGAAAACATACACTGCACTGCCCTTCCTAGGCTCTGAGATCGTTTGGAACATGAGTCAGAAAGAGAGTGAGAGTCAAAAGCAGCAAGCAGACTACAAGGAAACCTGGCCATGGCTGTGACAGTGACAGTAGGAACAGCACATGTGCAAACCCAAGCCAGACTAAACCCCAGCTTAGAGAGGGGAGCGGAGCATAGCATTCCAGTCCTAGCCATGGACCTATGAGCAGTTGATAGCTGCTGGCAAACAGAGTTGGTTCTCTGTAAATTAGCATCCCCTGGAAAGTCACACACATTCTAGTAGAAGATTACACATCCAAAAATGCTTGGGCAGCACAAACTGGTTTTGAAGGATATGTTGAAGTTTAGAAACAAAGTTGTGTAGGAAAGGAAGGAAGAGTTAGGGATTCAAACGATCAAAACACATTGAAGGAAACTCAAAACTCTAAAAGAACAACAGTGGAATTGGGAAATAAAATAGTTGTTATCAATAGGACTGGTACTATGAAAACTTTATTTTGTCTTTAATGACTGCTGAATGCAAAGGTACATAAAAGAATTGTTTGAAATAATTTTTATGTCTTATTGGTAAATTTTGTTATATCCACTTTTCCTACCTGTATCTCTAAACTCATATAAAATTTTCTCAGGCAATAACAAGTCACAATGGAAATCAGTTTAAGATGACCTGAGCTAGAAGGGACACAGTAGCAGATATCCAGGGTAAACAATTTTGAAGATTGAGTGTGCAACATGGGGATTATAATTAATTACTAAGATAGCAGCTTTATTAATAATCCCCCCTACACTTGTAGGAGACCATTATGTATGAGGGTAATAATTGGTGGGTGAATAATAATAGGTGAGTAAATAAAGTTTAATAGACAATATATTTCAAGCAATAAGTTATTAGATCATAAAACATGTTTGGAAAATCCTCTATTTGCAGTAGATGATGACGAACACAGACACCCACTGCTGGCAGAAATGAAGCTAATAAGAGATTGCAGAAAACTCAGCCCATATACTGCTCTGCCCTTCCTCGGCTCTGGGATCATTTTGACAGATGGGGCAGAAAGTTCTCTCCATTGACCTGAAAATTTCATGCTGTCTTTGTGTTTAATAGATGAGTAATATTCTATTGTGTAAATATCCCACTTTTTCTTTATTCATTCTTTGATTGAGAGACATCTAGGTAGTTTCTAGTTTTTGGAATGAGCAACAAAATTGAAAACACAACTTACTCAAACTTTTGGGACACAATGAAAACAGTCCTAAGAGTAAAGTTCACAATACTAAGTGCCTTCAAAAAGAAATTGGGGAGATCTTATAGTAGCAATTTAACAGCCTGCCTGAAAGTTATAGAAGAAAAAGAAGCAAACACACATAAAAGTAAGAGATCCCAGATAATCAAACTCAGGGCAGAAATCAACCAAAGAGAACAATATAAAGAATCAACAAAACCAAGAACTCTTTTGTTGTTGAGAAAATCAACAAGATAGGCAAACCCTTAGCCAAACTAACTAAAAGCCAGAGAGACAGTATACAAATTAACAAAATCATAAATGAAAAAAAGGAAAATAACATGAGACAGACACTGTGGAAATTAAAAAAAAATCAGTTGGTCTTACTTCAAAAAGCTGTACTCAACAAAATTGGAAAATCTAAATGAAATGGACAATTTTCTTGATAGATTTAATTTGCTAAAGTTAAATCAAGGACAGCTAAACAGTGTAAGTAGTCTTATAACAACAACAACAACAACAACATCAACCACCACCACCATCACCACCACTACCACCACCACCACCATCACCACCACCACCACCACCACCACCACCACCACCACCACTAGGGCCAGATGTGGGGAGCGGGTGTGGCGGCAGTCCCAAAGGCGCCAGGGACTGCAGCTAAGTCATATGACTTGCACCTGACTTCCTCATATAAGACACAAACATCTTGAGTGCTGCGCAGGTGTACCAGGATACAGGTGAATCCAATTTGGTGGAGATTTGCCCCTGCTGCCCTGATTAGCTGAAGCCTCGTGACTGGCGAGGGGGCGTGGCCTGCGGTTCGTGGATGAGAGAGAGTATAAAAGAGTGAGAGGCCCAGGCTAGAGGGAGGATTATTATTCGAGAGAGGATTACTATTAGGAGGGAGATATAAACAGGGGAGATATATAAACAAGGGAGATATAAACGAGGGAGAGATACAAACAGGGGAGATATAAAAACAAGGGAGATATAAAAACAAGGGAGATATAAACAGGGGAGATATAAACAAGGGAGATATATGGAGAAAGAAGAAACAGGACTGAATAAACGTGTGCAGAAGGATCCTGTAGCAGCGTCGTTCTTCCTGGCCAGTTGAGCGCGCGCAAGAGTTGGTGCTGAAACCCGGGAAAAGAAACATCTTCAGGCACAAGCGAAGACCCCCTGCTACAGGGAGGATTCAGAACTGCATAACGGGGAAGAAGGGGTTAATAAAGGTTCCTGTAAAACAGACTGTTGAGAAGGATCCGGCGTGGATTCAGAACTCTTCAGCTGGGGAACGGTACTGATGAAGAGAAAGAAGAAAGATGAAGACGGAATAAACTGCTGTTAGAAGGACTGGTGGTCACGTCGTTCTTGCTGGTCGAGAGTGGGCGCGACAATTGGTGGCCCGTACGGGGAACCGACTCCCCCACCGAGTTCAGAACTTTCAGCAGTCAGTGGTTGCCGGCAGGGTAAGTTCACGGTGAGTGAAACTTGGGACCCCAGGAGTTTGGGAAGGACCTCGGATAAAATAGAGGTGAGTATAAAGTTGCCAGGAAGGAGGCACAAAGTAACGATAAGGTTCCTGGTTTTGGGACAAGTTAAGGTTCCTGGTTTGGGGACAAGTTAAGGAACTATGATAACCTCAGTGTAGTGATCAATAGATCCTCGCTGTGTAGTTATGCTTTTTTCTCCCATTGACCCTTTGTGGGTAGGTCTGATAGTTTTGGTCTTGTTTGTTCTGATATATGGACTCTGTTACTGTTTGAAACTGTGTGTAGAGGCAGTCAAGACAGGTCAGAAAATCCTTATAGAGCAACAAGAAAATATGTCGGAAGAGGAGAAGGGCTTAAAAAGAAAAAGGAAAAAGAAAGGAGACACAGTGTTATCAGGTGGTCAGGAAGGACGAAATAAAAGAGCCGAGGTGGAGGAGGAAGGCAAATTAGCTTTTGTGCCGCCTCCCTATGCCTCCTCAGCAGCCACCTGTAGGTGGACCTTCTGTCTGGAGATTTGGAGAGGATCGACAGGATCAGGTGTTGATGTGGGCGAGAGGGTCTGTTTGTGTGTTTCCACAGGACCAGATGGAACCTCTTTGGGTGCCAGAGAGATTGGTGAGACGCTGCAAGAATGAGGCTCCTGATCCAGTTGCCCCTGTGGATGTGGTGGATGATCCCACAACCACAAACAATGGAGTCGAGATGGGAGATCCTTTCGGTATTCCAGAAGCCGATACCAGCTCGACATGATATTCTTTCCACGCTTTTTGATCCCTGAATTTCCCTTAAAGAGATAGCCCCGCTGGCCATCTATCCCTTGCTTCAGGGAAGATGAGCGGGGATGAGAACCCTGGGATGTATGCTTGTTATAGTGTGTGTGTTTTTTTGTGTTTGGCACATGTGTTAGGTGCAGAGTGTGCGGCCCGCACTTTCGCCATGGTAGCGTAGGCTTTTGCTGCAGTGGAGGCGGGACAATCTCCTCAGATTCGGTTTGCCGCTCTAAAAGAAATTATGCTGCGTTATGCCGTGGGGTGCGAGGCTAAGCACTGCACAGAGGATAGCTTGCTGTTGGCATCCTGTGGAAGGCACGTCTGATTGCATGAAGGTTCAGTGTCCTAGTTCCCTTCCCTCAGGAAAAAACGACACGGGAGCTGGCCAAGACCTCTCTGGGTGATGAGCCTAAGGGATGGTTTTGTGTAGGGCCCCTATGCTTGCACACTGGGGATCAGACCTCTACCTTCACCCATGAGGCTTGCTTGCAGCAATTAAGATCTGGCTGTAGATTAATCAACATCCTGGCTTTTGATGCACCTGCCGCAAGCAAAACACAATCTCCCCAGGTGTGGCTTGGCATGATAGAGAGGTAGTCAGTGATAAGACTCCCTGGGCATGTCACCAACCTAAGACAGGGATCAAACCAATGCTGTTTGTCACCCAAGGACGGGTAAGGGACATGGCTGCGGGGGGCTTTCTACAGACATTCTCTCTGCCAAAAAAGAAAAAAGGGGGAATTGTGGGGAGCGGGTGTGGCGGCAGTCCCAAAGGCGCCAGGGACTGCAGCTAAGTCATATGACTTGCACCTGACTTCCTCATATAAGACACAAACATCTTGAGTGCTGCGCAGGTGTACCAGGATACAGGTGAATCCAATTTGGTGGAGATTTGCCCCTGCTGCCCTGATTAGCTGAAGCCTCGTGACTGGCGAGGGGGCGTGGCCTGCGGTTCGTGGATGAGAGAGAGTATAAAAGAGTGAGAGGCCCAGGCTAGAGGGAGGATTATTATTCGAGAGAGGATTACTATTAGGAGGGAGATATAAACAGGGGAGATATATAAACAAGGGAGATATAAACGAGGGAGAGATACAAACAGGGGAGATATAAAAACAAGGGAGATATAAAAACAAGGGAGATATAAACAGGGGAGATATAAACAAGGGAGATATATGGAGAAAGAAGAAACAGGACTGAATAAACGTGTGCAGAAGGATCCTGTAGCAGCGTCGTTCTTCCTGGCCAGTTGAGCGCGCGCAACAGTTTTGGCCAGAATTCTACCAGACTTTCAAAGAAGAACGAATACTTTGGTAATTCTCAAACTACTCATAAAATAGAAACAGAAGGAACACTGTCAAACTCATTCTATGAGGTGAAAATCACCCTGACACCTAAACCACACAAAGGCCCCAACAAAGAGAGAATGTAACACCAATTTTCCTTATGAACAAACATTAATGCAAAAATACTGAATAAAATAATTGAAAATCAAATCCAAGAATACATCAAAAACATCATCCATCTAGAACTAAAATATATCATCCAGAGTATGGTAACCAAGAACTAGAAAACATCATCCCGAATATGGTTAACTCAGACCCAAAAGGATGTGCAAGACAGGAGCCTAACCTGGCTGTTCTCCAAGGGACTCTACCAGCAGCTGACTGAGAAAGATTCAGATACTCACAGTCAAGAATTAGACTAAGGTTGGAGACCCCTATGAAAGAGTTAGAGGAAAGATTTAAAGGAGCTGAAGGGGATGGCAACCACATAGGAAAACTAACAGTGTCAACTAACCTGGACCCCTGGGAACTTCCAGAGACTATGTCACCAACCAAAGAACATACAAAGGTGGTCTGAGGCTCCAGGCACATTTGTAGCAGAGGACTGCCTTGTCTGGCCTCAGTGGGAGAGGATGTGTTGAATCCTGTAGAGACTTGATGCCCCAGAGAAGGCGGAATGCCCAGGGAGGTAAGCTCTCAGAAGGGAAGGGAAGGGAATATGGGGAAAAAACTCTGTGAGGGGGGATCAGGACAGGGGGCAAAGTTTGAATATAAATAAATAAATAAAATAATTAATTTTAAAAAGTAATAAAGAAAAGTGTTTCCATACTAAAGTAAAACAAAACAAACAAACAAATCAGCCCATCATAATCAACTAGGCTTCATCTCAGGTATGCAGGGGTGATTCAATATACAAAAATCTACCATTTAAACAAAAGAAAAGAAAAAAAAACCCACAGGATCATTCCCTTAAGTGATGAAACAAACATTTAACAAAATCCAACACCCCATTCATGTCAAAAGTCTAGGAGAGATTAGGAATACAAGGCACATAACTAAGTACAATAAAGGCAATATACAGCAAGCCAATAGCCAACAGTGAATTAATTGAAGAGAAACTTACAACAATTCCATTAAAATCAGATACAAGGCAAGGCTATCCCTTTTTTCCAAATCTCTTCAATATAATACTTGAAGTTCCAGCTAAAGCAATAAGGCAGCTAAAGAGATCAATTGGATACAAATTGGGAAGGAAGAAGTTAAAGTATCACTATTCATAGATAATATGATAGTATACGTAAGTGACCCCAAAAATTTACCAAAGAATTCATAGAGCTGATAAACACATTCAAAAAATGGTGCCATTAAAAAATATAACTAAAAAGCATTACTAACAATGGATAAATGGGCTGAGAAAGAAATCAGGAAAACACCACAGTTTACAATACCCACAAAAAATGTAAAAAAATCTTGGTATAACTGTAAGCAAGTGAAATACTATTATGACAAAAACTTCAAGTCTCTAAAGAAACAAATGGAAGACTATATCAGAAGATAGAAAGATCTTCCAAGTTCATAGGTCTGTAGGAAGAACATAATAAAAATAACCATTTTAGCAAAAGCAATCTACAGATTCAATGCAATTCCTAACAAAATTCTGACACAATTTTTTTAATAGTTTTATTAGGTATTTTCCTCATTTACATTTCCAATGCTATCCCAAATGTCCCCCATACCCTCACCCCCCACTCCCCTACCCACCCACTCCCCCTTTTTGGCCCTGGCGTTCCCCTGTACTGGGGCATATAAAGTTTGCAAGTCCAATGGGCCTCTCTTTCCAGTGATGGCCGACTAGGCCATCTTTTGATACATATGCAGCTAGAGTCAAGAGCTCCGGGGTACTGGTTAGTTCATAATGTGACACAATTCTTTTCAGACCTTGAAAGAACAAGTCTCAGCTTCATATGGAAAACCAAAAGAATCCAGGATAGCGAAAACAGTCCTGTAAAATATCAGAAACGTCCGAAAGCGTCAGCGTCCATGATTTCACTGACTTCAAGCTGTACCACAGAAAAAGAATGATTAAAATCTGCAAGGTATTGGTACAGAAATATACTGGTTGATCAGTAGAAACTAACTGAAGTAGAAATAAGCCCACACACCTATGGATACTTGATTTTTGACAGAAATGCCAAAAGGAGAAAAGAAAGCATCTTCAACAAATGGTGCTGTTCTACCTGAATGTTTGTATGTAGAAGGATGCAAATAGATCCATATTTATCAACCTGCGCCAACACAATTCAAAGTGGATCAAGGACCTCAACATAAACCCAGATATACTAAATCTGATACAAGAGAAAGTAGACAATAGACTTGAATGTGTTGTTCAGGAAGACTTCCTAAACAGAACACCAATAGCTCAGACTCTAAGATAAAAAATTAATAAATGAGATCTCAAGAAACTGAAAAGCTTCTGTAAGACAAAGGATACCAACAATAGGACAAAATGGCACCCTACAGATTGGGGAAAGATTGTCACCAACAGATGCTAATATCCAAAATATATAAAGAAATCAGTAAGTTAAATTAAGTCCAAATAACCCAATTAAAATATGGGGTACAGAACTAAACAGAGAATTCTCCACAGAGGAATCTCAAATGACCCAGAAGCACTTTTGTCATCCTTAGTCATCAGGAAAATGACTCTGAGATTCCACTTTATACCCATCATTGTGGCTAAGATCAAAAGTCCAAGTGATGGCACATGCTGGAGCAAGGGGAACACTCCTCCATTGCTAGTGGGATTGCAAATTTGTATGACTACTCTGGAAAACAATCCAGACATTCCTCAGAAAATTGGGAATAGTTCTACCTCAAGACCCAGCTATACCTCTTCTGGGCTTATACTCAAAAGATGCCTCACCATATCACAAGGACACACGTTCAACTATAGCCAAAATCTGGGGAAAAAATCCAGAAAACCTTTAACCAAGGAATAGATTAAGAAAGTACACTTGCAGAATGGAATACTACTCTGCTATTAAAAACAAGGATACCATGAAATTTGAGGGCAAATTAATGGAACTAAAAATATCACCCTGAGTGAAGCTAACCCAGAACCAAAAGGAAATCCATGGTATGCACTCACTTATAAGTAGATATTAGCCGTCAAATACAGGATACCGATGCTACAATGCATACACCCCAAAAAGCTAAGTAACAAGGAAAGCCCAAGGGAGATGCTTGAATATTTCTCACAAGCAGAAATAAAATGCTTACTAGATGCAGATGGAGGGAAGAAATTGGGTGAGACAGGGGGTTGGGAGGGGAACAAGGGGGGATTAAGTGTGGGGAGAGCCAGGAGAGAGAGCAGGAAGAGGGAATGGAAATTGACAGCTAATGTGTGTTTGGGGTAGAGGTAGGGCAGCATTTCTAGGATGTACTAGAGACCTGTGATGGGTTGAGGCTCCTGGGAGTTTATGCAGGAGACTGGGAGCAGTGGGTGATATGGAGACTGAATTGGCCACCTCCTGTTTACAGGCAGAACTACCAGTGGAGGGATAAGGACACTAACACATTTACAAACCTTCACCACAAAATGTGTCCTGCCTACAAGAATTGTAGGGACAAAGATAGAGCAGAGACTGAGGGAATGGTCAACCAATGATCAGGCCAACTTGAGATCCACTCCATGAGCAAGAACCAATCCCTTACACTACTATGCTTACAGACAGGAACCTAGCACAAATATCAGCCGAGAGACTTTATCTAGCACCTGACTGAAACAGACACAGAGACAGACCCACAGCCACACATTGGACAGAGCTTGGGGAGTCTTGTGGAAGAGTTGGGGAAAGAATTGAAGGACCAGATGGGATAAGAACTCTACAGGAAAACCAACCTTGTCAACTGAGGTGAACCCTTTGAGGGTCCTAGAGACTGAACCGCTGACCAAAGTCCATACACGGGCTGGATCTAGAACCCCAGCAAATATACAGAAGATGTAAAGCTCTATATTCCTACAGGTCCCCCAACAACTGGAGCAGGTGCTGTGGCATAGTCCGTTGCGTTGCCTCTTCTTCTAACTGGGCTTCCTGTCTGGTCTCAGTAGGAGAAGAGTTGCCAGGTCCAATAGTGACTTGATGTGCCAGGGTGCATTGGTCTCTCTGGGTCAGGGGAGCTCTTCCTTCCTGGAGGAGAAGGGGAGGGTGGGGGAAGAGCTGTGATGGAAAGGCAGGTGAATGGGAGGAGAAGGGAGGCTGCAATCAAGATGTAAAGTGAATATAAATAAATAAATAAATAAATAAATAAATGGAGGAAAACAAAGATATCAGAATAGTGTGTACACAGTACAAATTAATGAGAATTAGGTCATATAGGCCATATAATATAATTCATAGAATATTTTGATTCTTCTCAAGCTTAGATCCAGATAAGGTTACCTGGAGAATTTGAAATACATACAAGCCCAGTTTCTATTCTCCCTTTCTGGAATTCAAATCAAATGGATGTGCCCTGAATTCTGGATGGGAGATGGTCACACTTCCAAGGTTATTCTAATGAAGGTGCAAACTTGAAAGATTCTACTTTAGAACCAAGCAGCAGGAGACAAGTCCTCAGTTTGGCAGTCTTTGACTCTGAAGATCACACCTCTTTCTTTCCTTCTGTCTTTCTTTCTTTCTTTCTCTCTTTCTTTCTCTCTTTCTTTCTCTCTTTCTTTCTCTCTTTCTTCCTCTCTTTCTTCCTCTCTTTCTTCCTCTCTTTCTTCCTCTCTTTCTTCCTCTCTTTCTTCCTCTCTTTCTTCCTCTCTTTCTTCCTCTCTTTCTTTCTCTCTTTCTTTCTTTCTTTCTTTCCTTCAGACTTATTTATTTTATGTATATGAGTACACTGTTGCTCTCTTAGCACAGAAGAGGGAAGGAATTGGATCCTATTACAGGTGGTTGTGAGCCACCATGTGGTTGCAGGGATTTGAACTCAGGACCTTTGGCAAAGCAGTCAGTGCTCTTAACCCCTGAGTCATCTCTCCAGTTCTGAAGATCACATCTTCAGGACCATAAAATGCACCAGTTATCCCTTATGTGGGCACAGCTGCAGATGTGTCCTTGTCATTGTGAGCCAGTATCTGTCCTCACACCAGTTCCCCTGCGCAGCACTTTCAGGAAGAATCGGTACCTAGTCCAAATCGTTTCTTTTACTGAATGTCAAAGGTTACAGAGTTCTTGTTTGGAGTCACTATTACAAATGAGAGACCAGAGGCCTAAGAAGGTAAAGCTGAAGATAAGCATTTTGTGTAAATGAAAACCAGAACGAAGACTATCACATAGTGTTACATTAGGGTTTTTTTTTTCCCCACTTTAGATGTCACTCCTGTCTATGCTACATTACTTGAAAATGCAGCAAAGTCACTGTTGAACTGGGAAATAACTAGCAATAAATTGTTAACATCTTCTCAGTAGCCTTTATTTACATATATTTATCCTACCTTCCTTCTTAAGTGTTTTATAATCATCCACATTCATTATTTTTACATAGCTGTGATGAAAAATACCTAGAAAGAAAACCAATGAAATGGAAGTGTATTTATTTAATTCCAGGTTTAAAATTCTTTAGCCCATAGGTGTGTGTTGCATTGATTCCTGGCCAAGAATAAGGCAGAACATCAAGGCAGTTGGGATGTGTGGCTCTGTGTAACTTCTTCACTTCATGAGGGACAAGAGGTAACAGGCTAGAGTAGAAATAGAGATAAGTTAGGGTTTACAGGACATGCCCCAGTGACCTACTTCCTTCAGGTATGTTGTGGATAGCCCTGGGACTAATTATATTTGACGTTAATTCTGTTCTCCTGTGAGTGGCTGAGAACAAGGAATGAGTCAGCACTCAGGTGATTTCCTGTAAACCTGCTTCCCACCTTAATTTGTAAAATAAAGGTGAGCTGCTGATTGGGCAGATAAAAGGGATGGTAGAGTTCAGCAGAAGGTAGGAGAGAGACAGAAGGAGAAAATGGAAGAGGGAGAGGACACAGAGAAGGATGAAGAAAAGCCAGGCAGAAGCACATGGCCTGGAGAAACTGCAAGGTCTAAGGGGTCTCGTAGATGGAGAAGATGGTAGTGTAGCAGTAGATCTGCCCAATCTAGGCACACAGCATGTAATCATATTAACTGAGTCATGTTTTCATTGCTGGGGCATATTGGGTGGAGATTTACCGTAATACGGGTAGATTCTTTTCCTAAAGGTTCTAGAACTTTCTCAAATAATACCTATAGAATACGTTCATCTTCAAATGGTATTTGCTTTTTTTTTTTTTTTTTTTTTTTTTTTGTTTTCCGTAGTGCTATTGATTAAGCATAGGCTTAATGAACGTTACACAAAAGCTCTAACACTAAGCTATATCCCCAGCTACTTAAAGTACACTTTGGTGAATGATGATTTCTAGAAATCTGTGGGTAATGACATTTGGCTTCCAGTTAGAAAGTAGGAGAGGAGAGGCTTTGGTTCTCTCCAAAAGTCCCTGCTGAGGAAGAGCCACTTGCCTTTCAGAGCTTCTATTGCCCATACCTGGTTCTTCTCTCACCAGCAGTCTGCCAGTGACAAGGTTAACCAGCAACAGCCCTACAACATTCAGCTCCCTGAAGGCAGATGCTTGCTGAGTGCTCTTCTAGCTCACTCTTGCATTGCATCTCATCCCAGCCTCTGCCTAAAGGAGGTGGTCAGTACCCAAGGCTTGAAAAGAGCCATCCTTGAAACTTCAGGATCTGCCAGCATTCCAGTAAACATCCAAACAGCAAGGTGCCCTTGGCTGTGTTCCCTTGCAGTCAAATCAATAAGAAAGTGAAAGCAGACTCTGGTAAGAGGAGGGCAAGCGAAGAACCTGCTCACCAGCTCAGGCATTACTTCTGACTTAATTGGACCCATTTTCTTTTTCTAACTACTTAGCTATTCTGTGTAATTGATTCCAGTGTTCTTTGGTTGAATGTCCTAGGAACTCGTGTGATTTTTTTTATTTGGAGTGAGATGCTTTCTTTCTTATTTTTAACTCATTGATTGCTGTTGCGATGTTTATTTTATTTTTAATATTGTGTAAATTAAGAAATAGCTCCATGTATCATCGTCATTAATGTAGATTTGAAATTTAAAATTATATCAGGGTACCTAGTTTTCTTAGATTCTCTGTAAGATTGTCACTGGGCTACATTGTGTTTTTATAGCCTTGGAAAGTTTAATAATAGGAGTAGTTTTTGAGGCCATTTTAAATTTTAAATTCTTATGAGATTATATTTTAGTCAGTATTTATAATGTATATCCCATGTCTCTTTCTAATATTTTAATAAATGCTATCAAACCTTAATATTCATAAATATTTTTGAATATACTATAAAATATACATTCTTATTTTGTAGATCTAGATTTAGGTAAGACATGCTGCCTGCTCATCAAACTCCAAAGAAATCCATGCTGTTGCTCATGAGATTATATTAAAAATAATTATTTATGTTATTCTTTTGTGTGTATGTGTATGTATTTATGTGTGTGTATGTGTGTATATGTGTGTGTGTCTGCGTTTGTGTGTTTGTATGTGTGTGTGTATGTGTGTTTGTGTATGTATGTATTTGTGTGTGTGTGTGTGTGTGTGTGTGTGTGTGTATAACTGCCACATATGTGGGTGCTCATAGAAACAAGACTGAGGCATTAGACTCCTTGAAGCTGAAATTAACAGGGTCGGTAAGCTACCTGATGTTGGTGCTGGGAACCAAACTAGGATCCTTTAGAAGAATAGTCAGTGTCATCTCAGCATTATCCAAGGAGGTTAGCAGAATCCAAATATATACATTCAAGAAATGAATCAAGATTGGTAGAAAGAGAAATATGTATAGCATTTAATTTTGTAAGAGAAGGAGTTAATTTTATATGCAATTTGGTATATCTCAAGAGCAATATTTGAGGGGCATTGTTGTAGTTGATCTGAAATGTTCTCAGCGGGATCAGGTTTGAGCACGTGTTCCACAGCTTGCACTATTTTCTGAGGGCTATAGATAGAGCCTTTAGGAGGTCAAGCCTGACATTTGGATAGGAGGGCTGGAGGGGTGGACCTTTTAAACATATAAGAAGGGTTACAGTCATTATCTGCTTGTTGCCCTACCAGCTTGGGAATAGCCACCCCCTCCCCCATTCCTGACACCATAGATTGAGTGATTCCAACCTGCCGTACCTGCGGTGATGTCTTGCAACATTTGAAAGCATCATCCATAAGAAACTCTGCTCTCATTAATGGTTTCTGCCAAGGGTTGTAGTACAACAGCCAAAAGTAGAACCAGAGAACGGATATCATTGCTGAAACTTAGCCCGGCTGTAGAAGGTCCTTAGAACTGGCTGGTAGGAACAGGTTAGAAAAGTTTGCATACAAGAACTAGAGAAACTTTAGAATGTTATAAGTAGAGTTAAATGAGCTTTTCTAGTGGAAGTTCAAGAGACCAGAATATAAGTGGGAATGTAAAAAATAAGGACCCTGTGTCTGTGGCATGGTTATTGCTCACCACTTTGAGGCATGTTGATAGGGAGAACTCCCTTAAGATCAGGCTATAGGCAAGGGTATGGGGCATTTTCATAATGAGCGATTGATAGGAAAGGCCCAGTCTATTTTGGATGGTGGCACTCTTGGGCTGGTGATCCTAGACCTATAAGAAAGTAGGCTAAGTAAGCCAGTAAGTAGCAGTCCACCATGACCTCTGAATAAGCTGCTAAATATTCTATCCAGGTTTGATTTCTTGCCTAATTTCCCTCAATGGATTATAATTTAGAAGTGTAAGCCAAATAACCTGTCCTCCCCAAAGTTTCTTTTGATCTGAACCTTTGGCCATGTTTTATTGTGGCAATAGAACTGGAACTCCACCAAAATATTCAGAAGTCATGATCCAATGGGATCTGGATGCTTCTTAAGATCACAATTGATATCATTAGCTTTTTGTTAGTTTTGAAAATATGGAGAATGCAAGAGTTATGGGCTCATAACTCTTGGAGTTTCCACCAAGTTTCCAGATAAAAGAAGCCTACAGCAATCTCAGGACAGGAGGTATCAAGAAAATGGCCATTTGCCAAGTACAGTTTCAGAAAGAGTAGCTTGCCCAGAAATGTGGTTTCATATGATACAAAATGACATGCTCTAAGGCAAGAGCTACTCAAGAGAATCTGAGCCCATATCATGATACCACATACCCCAGATGCTAGATATATTTAAATAAGCTAGGGTTTGTCATGATACTGAGTACAGAAGTTGATGTTTGCCTTTCTGTGTTTCCATATTGCTTAGTTCAATCATTTGTTAATATCCTCCTTTTTTTCTCCCTCTGTGATGGAAATGTTTACTTTGCATCATTATATACTAGACACATGTCATCTTCATTTTTTAATTTTGTCAAGTTATATAAATAAAATACAATTTTGAGTCTCCTGATTCTGTGCATATTTTCCATGCTTTATTTAGAATATTTCTTGTACATGTAGTATGTTTGAAAATATGTATCAGTTGTTGGGATTTGTTTATTTAAGATTAAATGCTAAAAACATAAAGCTTGTAGTATTCTTTGTATTATGATTTTTGGTCAACATTATATTTCTCCCATGTTGTTGCTTAGACCCATTATTCATTCACTAATACTAGTGAAGATACTCTTTTTACCATGCCACAATTTACCTATTTTCCTATTGATGAGTATTCCTGTTATTTGCTACTGTTGGTATTTTAAACAGGGTTTCTATGAAAACTCACATCATGTATTCTGAGGCAAATAAGCTTGGGGTCAGTGTAAATTTAACTTCATGAGATAATTTTCCATTGCTTGCCAAATCAGTTGTAAAAATGGCAACTTTTACCAGCAAAATATTTTATATATATTCTTTGATTTTTCCCATGGTAGTCGTACAATATGACTACCTTCTGGTGGTCCTCATTTACATTTATGTGTTTACTAATACAGCTTTAGATGAACAAATGTTCATACATTTTGTAGAAATTTCCACTTTCTTTCTAGTTAGCTTTATTTATATTGTAGTTTTGCTTGTGATAACATTGTGTGTACTAAATTAACTTTTGTACTATTATATTCATTTCAGATATATTTTGGTGTGCTTATGTCTCCCATTTTTCTGTCTTTAGTCATTAATTTTTTAATGATTTAAGTAGAAAGAGATTCCTAGTAATTTAATATCTAATATCTTGGGACTCATAGTTTATATCTCCCAGGAAAGAGTTCCTCCTCTCTCAAGAGGATTTCTAGCCCATCGGTGTGTCCTTTTCTGTAGCTGTTCCTTCCAAATAGAAACTGCCCTGCCTGGAGGAGAAAGAGACATTTCTAAGATTCAAGATTCTCCTGAAACCTGTGTTATTGCAGAAGCTCATGAAACACGATACTCAGGAAGCTCAGAATGTATGAAGTTCACAAAGCCACTCCCCCAAGGTTATATAATAAACTAAACTGCTGACAAGGTAAAAGGTGATTTTTGTTGTTGTTGTTGTTGTTGTTTTGTTTGTTTGTTTATGGGTTGTTTTTTGATTTGTTTTGTTTTTGTTTGTTTTTTGGTGGAGCTGCTTGCAAGTTAGTCATGGAGCTCCATAATTAAGATTTTGGTTTGGACTGGTTTGGTTTGGTTTGGTTTGGTTGTTGGTTTGTAAATGCGTTGCTTTTGAGTGACCCAAAACTCAGGAAGTAATCCCTCATTCATGCTTTGGTAAGTAAACCTCATAGACCCATTGGTTCATAAAGCAGGCCTTGGGCAGAAGCATTTTCTTGATTATGTCAGTGCCCTATATAGAGTGAAACAATACTTATGTCTTTCCAGGAAAAGTTATGCAACAGTGCCTTCAGCCTCATCAAGGAACCATTTGAGTTCCTGCTCAATTTCCTAATGACTTTCATAATGCTCATTTAATTAAAAGTTTCCTCAATCTGACTGTGACAATTTTGATGGAGCAAATCTCTTATTACTCATCTCTAATACTAGAATAAAAATTGCTCCCTTCTCTTAAGTTTGCCTCGAGGAGTCAGTGACTAATTTTCTATAGACAGATATTCCTAGCTTAGTTTTTAAGGTATATTCATTTCATCCATAATATAACACTCCAGTGATGACTCCAGATTGGTCTTATCATGGCATAGGTAGCCAGAGATTATTGGTCCAAGATTTAGTTAACACATCATGGTCAAGGCACTTAGGCCTGATTTCATTCAACTGTTAAGAATTGCCTATGTTTGGAGGCTGATTATGGGATGGATCCTGGTTATGGCAGTCTCTAAGATGGTCCATCCTTTCTTGTGAGGCTATGCCGAGGCCTGGCAAACACAGAAGTGGATGCTCATAGTCAGCTATTGGATGGAACACCGGGCCCCCAAAGGAGGAGCTAGAGAAAGTACCCAAGGAGCTGAAGGGGTCTGCAACCCTATAGGTGGAACAACAATATGAACTAACCAGTACCCCCGGAGCTCGTGTCTCTAGCTGCATATGTAGCAGAAGATGGCCTAGTCGGCCATCATTGAGAAGAGAGGCCCCTTGGTCTTGTAAACTTTATATGCCTCAGTACAGGGGAACACCAGGGCCAAGAAGTGGGAGTGGATAGGTAGGGGAGTGGGGGGGTGGGGTATGGGGGACTTTTGGGATAGCATTTGAAATGTAAATGAAGAAAATACCTAATTAAAAAAAAACCAATAACCTATGTTAGGTGTTGCCTAAGTAATCCAGCTCTGGAGTACTGACATATGCATTTTAAATTTGATGATAAAGAAAAGTGTCCTGGTCTGTTGAAGAAAGCTATGCATCTGTCTGCAAGCATGCCTTACTGCAGTCATTCTGCCCCTGTATCAGCCCCATTCATACCGCTAGTGATCTGTGGCCAGTCCATTACAACTTCATGCTTACAAAGTTGGCAGTTTCCTTAGTTTCCCTTCTAATCTGAGTTTGATGCATGAACCTAGTGGTGGGAGCAGGAGACGTCTGTGAACATGGAACAAAACTCCTCCCTGGCATCTGTGCTAATTGAATTGCAGCTTCCAAGTCATTGGACCAAGAGAGGAAAATTGTTGCTATGGACACATGGAGCAGAGATGACAAGGTTGGGCCAAGTTTGAGGGAGGGGAGGTAGGGCAGGTGATCGAGCGAATTCAGATGCTTTCACGGGACTGCGAATAGTGGTGTGAGACTCTCCAATGAAAAATGTCTATTCAGAATTTTAAGTCTACACATCGGTCTGCTTCCCTTCTCTTTTGTCACACATTATTTTATTTCCTTTAAGTTTGATTAAATACCCTGCTCTGTTCCCAGGACAAAATTAATGATTCAAGTGTGCAAGGAACCAAATTAATCTCTCTTGACCTTTCTAATATGAAGTGTAATCTTTTGTGGCTATTATAAAAAAAAAAACTTTATACAAACTGAGGTTAAACATGATTAAAGAATTCCTGTGTAACATGGAAATATCCCACACATTATTTAACTGGTTAGAGGTTTTAGAAATCTAGGTAATATTGATGGACATTTTTAAAGTCTTCTTAAAGATAGTATCGGTACTGTTGAGATTTAGAAAAGGAAAAAAAAAAAAAGAAAGTTAAAACTTTGGATCTAAAATTGAAGTTGATAGCTTCCTTTGAATTTCTTCTTAGGTATAAATTTTTACCATAGGATTAATCTGTGAGCTGTGTCAGCTACAGGTTTTACATACTTAGTTAATTAGCAATTCTTACCAAACCGAGTGTATCATTTCTCTTTAGAACCCTACATGGCCTCGATTAGACATATTTACGGGAAAAGTCAATGGATCAGACATTAGAGGCCAACCTCAAAGTCAGGAGAGAGCGACCATAGACCTCAGAGAAGTGCTGCATTTGCCAAGAACTGGTTGGTTATTGATCCTGGTCTGTGTCTCTGGTCACAGTAGCACTTACCCTAATTTTTCTAGTGTAAATATAAGTAAATTTGAATGGGTGTTGCTGAAAACAATCTGTAAATCTACATTTTGTGGTTTTGATTGTAATTGTAGTTACTGGAAGGTTCAATATCTGGGGCATGTCGAGGAGACAAGGCTGTGGCCTGGCACCCTGCTCTCTGCAAATACCTCCTGAAGCACTTTCCTCGGAGCTATTAAGGCGACTCTGGCTCGCTCTGCTCAGAAGCACAGAAACCACACGGGTACTCAGCAGAGAGGAAACTGGAGGCAGGGGATGAGCATTGTCAGAAGATATGTTGTGCATTTAACTTGGACTTCGTTTTCCCCCTGAGGTCAACCAAGCAATTAAGGCGATACGATATGAACGATACGAACCGATTCCCTGCTTTCTGAGAGGTAAACAGCAGTGCATTCACGTTCCTTGCAACATTAGCGTTTTTCTTTCATTCTTTTATTTTTCCTTTGACAGTCCTTCCCCCACCCCAGGTTTGATTTTAGAGCCGGTCTAACAAACACTGTATTCTCAGCACAACCCAAGTCTTCGTCTTACTGGGAAACACCTCCCCTCCGCAGAAGACGCTTCGGGGTTAATGAGGGTTAATGGGTATTGTATTTCACCTGGATACTGCCAAGAAATTTTGAGCTGAGACAAAGTGGGGGTGGGGAAGGCAAATGGCTTCACTGGTGCTATGGCAAGAAGAAAGGAAGTACAGAAGAAAGCTCACCACTGGAGCCCCACCCTGGGACTGTGAATCCCCCATGGTCAGACATTTTGGGGTGTCTCATACTGAGGCCTCAACACTTTAGTTCTTTCCAAAGGATGCCTAACTACTTCCAGAGTTCGCAGGAAGTTGTTTTCAACCAAAAGGGAAAATAAATAAGGGAAATCAGGAGTGTATTAACATGCCTGACCAACACCTGCTTGTAGTAGCAAATTACGTTTTCAGTAGAGGCAAAAGAGCACCGGAGGTCACAGGCACCCGATAGCTGCTTTCTCATTGGAGACTGACTCCACTCTTACTCCTCCGTGTTTACTGTGCCTTGTGTAATGCCCACCGTTTTTCCATGCAATGAGCAAGTCTTTTGTTACAGCTGTTGTCTATAACTTCAATTCCTCCCTTCCCATAGCCACAGACTCATGGATTAATTACAAGCCTCAAACCTTGTGCTTTCAGTTGTGCAGCAATGCCTTTTTTCATCCTATTCCCTCCACCACTGTTCATGCCTTCTCTACCTGACAATTTTTTTGTTTTCATCACTCTGATGAAGTGTGGCCTCCTCTGGGCCACATGACCACCCCAACCCCCAAGTCAATATTCTTGTAGAAATGCATGCTAAATTCATAGAGTATAACGTATCTATTGGTTTCTTCTAATCGCTGAACACCCAGGAAATTGTGTGTGTATGTGTGTGTCTGTGTGTGTCTGTGTGTGTGTGTATGAGCTCTATGTCTACAGAGAACCATTATCAAAGTGTTTCTTATAACATTATAATGAACAGATAGAAATGATATGTAAGTAAATGAATGAATGCGTGGATAAAGAAATTAATGAATGAATGAACTAATGTACTTTGCTATGACTGCACAAGATCACCTGAGGAGAATAAAATAGAAAATTTAATTTTGCATATATTTCTTAATAAAACTGAACTTTATATATCAAATGGCTTAGAAGAATGACTCTCTACATCCAGTGTCGCTATGTTCTCTTCTTTCCAACATAAATCAGAAGTTTGGTTTTTTATTTGAAACTACCCATTCTTTTTATGTCAGAAATCTACCATTTCCCTTTGTAGTTTATACTCTGGCAAGTATAAACCTTGAATAGAAAGTTTCATAGTAAGAACAATGTCCAGCTGATTTTATCTATGAAAGTAAAAATTCAAATCTACCTATAGGCAATGACATGGGCAAACCCCAAAGATTTCAAGACTGGAGAACTAAATTGATCTGTGACTTTGCAGGGTTGGTTGCATCCTGTAAATAACTTCTATTTCTTAAAGCAAAACAAAACAAAAAATGTAGAATTAAGAAAGCATATTACCTAATGGAAGTTAAAAGTAAATATTTTATCAACGAAATCATGATGGGACTGAGAGACCTAAAGAGACATGGAACCCAGAAACCCACACCATGTAGAGCTCCGGGGTGTACCTAGTCCTCATCCCTGCTGAGCCGCCTCTTCCATCCCGTATGTATTTTGCCCGTACTTGAGAGATGTAAAATTTCTACAGCTCATCATAAAAACATAGATTTTTTTTATAACTCCTCAAATATATGCATGTGAAATGGGTTAATGTGTGGATCAGAGAGACAAAAACTCCTAAACCAATATCAAAGTCCACAGTTAAATCAACTACGCTGTTCTAGTCCAGTCACTTACCATGAATATTAACACATGAGGCATATCTAATAAGTTTCAATTTCAAATTCTATGTTTATAAAATCAATCTTATTCTTTATTATATCTAGCATATATGCATATATTTATATATACAGACATATATATATATATATATATACATGCATACAAACACACACATGATCTTTTTGTTTTATATAAAATTTTCCTTTGCTCTATGTTTTGGTCTCAATAGCTCTAGCTCCTGGAACTATAAGTGAGTTTTACTTCATCATTTTCCCCTGTAAAGAGGTTCTTGTGTAGCCAAGGATGGATGTGAACTCACTGAATAACTGAGGATGATTTTGAGCTTCTGATATTCCTGTGTTCTACCTCCCTCATGCTGATTTTTCAGGCCTGCAACGTACCATATCCAGTTTATGTGGTGCTAGGAGCTGAATCCAGGCTTCACCCATGGCAAACAAGTATTCTACCAGTTATATCTCTTTGTTTGGTCTAACATACGCATTTTTATTTATGAATTCATTGCAAAGAGCAGGAACTACTTTTATAATTATTCTGTCCACTTGGGCAAAAATACACTATTCACATTTTAACTCTGGCCTTGGCTGTAAGCCAGAAAGTCTGTATTCAGGATGTGGGGAGAGAGAGAAAGGATCCTTCCTGTATAACTGATGGCTATAGCCCTTGACCCTTTCTTTGATTAACAGTAAGGCTTGCTGACTGATTTAACGTGGTCCATTTCATGCAGATGGTTCCTACAGCCTTTTAAACCATCCTTTCAGGTGATCTATGGAAAGAGGAGCAATCTCCAGAACCAGCCTTTGCTCCACTTGTTAACAACTTGTTTTTCAGACAAGATGCAGTTTGAAATAAATGAGTATTTAAAAACTCATGGTAGGAGCTAGCTTGAATATGTATTTAACAATTAATAATAATAATAATAATAGAATTCTGAACGATGTTAATTTTCCATTTCCTAAGGCTTCCATGTAAAGCACCACAAACTAGATGAATAAAAATAACAAAAGTTTATGAGCACATTTCTGGAGGCTATAAAACACACACACACACACACACACACACACACACACACACTCAGGCAAATGTATGCATACATGTAAGCGTACACACATGCACATAAGTATAAAGACACACATTCAAAAATTGTGCCCATATTCTTACACTGAGTAAAGCCAAAGATACATTTTCCTTTAGCACTATACATGCTTAAGGCCTACTTCAAGTTATAAGTCTTTAAAAATTATTTTGATGTGGCCTTCTTCTATCAGTATAGGTTTTGATGTGTGTGTGTGCGTGCTCGAGTGTGTGTGTGTGTAAACACACATGTACATATATATCTATTTTTTTTTATTTGTCCTGTTTCTCTCTCCTATTAGAGAATGAACCATACCTGTACATTTTTTAAATTTATTGTGGCAGGCTTAGAACATGCTATGGCAGGCATGGTTGTTGTCAAAGCCAGGTTGTAAGAGTCAGGCCTCTGATTTCATCCTGTGGCTTCTAGGAATTGAACTTGAGGTCAATTGGTGGCCAGCAACTGTACCCATCTCACAATGCCCTGTAGCTTTTTAATAATTGCAATCTTAAACCATTCTTGAACATTTGTTCAAAGAATTGTGTATAGATGCATCTGGGGAAGGAAGGGTTCTTTCTGATTCTGGATATCGCCCTAGTGACCATCATAATGCCTAGACTATTGCTATGATTTGGAAATCCAAGGGATGAATAAATAACTTTAAGGTTATCCTTCCTGAAGATAGGCATCTGAAGTGGAAACTCAAGGGTTCTTTGGAAGTCCATTGTGTTGGACAGTGTTTTGCTGCAGCAAACACATGAAGGAGTGTTTTCCTGAAGCATACACAAGTGAAAGAACATTTTGCTAAAGCAGACATTTAAATAAACGTTTCGCTGAAGCAGATAGAGATGAAAGGATTTTCTGTTAAAGGAAATCCATGAAAGGACAGTTGATGAAGGGTTCCTAACTAACGACGTTTATGGATTGGTCTGCCTTACATTGTGTAGTTCAGCTCCATTTGTTGGGACTCCATAGAGAGAAAAATAACAAATTCTTCTGGTCATGTGTGTGGCTTCTTGTCACTTCTTTGGACTTGGCCTGATTGGCAGAGTAATGTCAGCTGAGATAAACTCATATGCTGAGGCAAGATCCATGGAGGGTATGTGATGTCTGGAGGGAGAATAAAAAGGACTCCATGAACAGTGAAGAGAGTCAAGTTCGGCTTGTTGGTAGAGCTAGCTGTACAATGTTTGTTGGTCCCAAGTCTTTGCTGATCTTCACTTCACTGAGAGAGGCACAGCCATGAACTATTCCTGGAGTTCCTGTTGGCCCTGGTCCCTCTTACTGATATGCTAAGCCTGAGTGAAGCCTGGCTGTCTCTGCAAGATAATGCCACTGCTGCTGATTTGGGTTTGCTATTTTTTTAATTTTTTTTTATTGGGTATTTATTTCATTTACATTTCTAATCCTATCCCAAAAGTCCCCCACATGCTTCCCTACCAACTCCGCCACCCACCCACTCCCACTTCTTGGCCCTGTCCTTCCCCTGTACTGAGCCATATAAAGTTTGCACGACTAATGAGCCTCTCTTTCCAGTGATGGCCAACTAGGCCATCTTTTGATACATATGCAGCTAGAGTCAAGAGCACCGGGGTACTGGTTAGTTCATATTATTATTCCTCCTATAGCGTACTTTCTCTAGCTCTTCCATTGGGGTCCCTGTGATCCATCCAATAGCTGACTGTGAGCATCCACTTCTGTGTATGCCAGGCCCCGGCATAGTCTCACAAGAGACAGCTCTATCTGGGTCCTTTCAGCAAAATCTTGCTAGTGTATGCAATGGTGTCAGTGTTTGGAAGCTGATTATGGGATCGATCCCCAGATATGGCAGTCTCTAGATGGTCCATCCTTTCACCTCAGCTCCAAACTTTGTCTCTGTGACTCCTTCCATGGGTGTTTTGTTCCCAATTCTAAGAAGGGGCAATTGTGTCCACACTTTGGTCTTCGTTCTTCTTGAGTTTCATGCGTTTAGCAAATTGTATCTTATATCTTGGGTATCCTAAGTTTCTGGGATAATATCCACTTATCAGTGAGTACATATTGTGTGAGTTCCTTTGTGATTGGGTTACCTCACTCAGGATGATGCCCTCCAGGTCCATCCATTTGGCTAGGAATTTCATAAATTCATTCTTTTTAATAGCTGAGTAGTACTCTGTTGTGTAAATGTACCACATTTTCTGTATCCATTCCTCTGTTGAGGGACATCTGAGTTCTTTCCAGCTTCTGGCTATTATAAATAAGGCTGCTATGAACATAGTGGAGCATGTGTCCTTCTTACCGGTTGGAACATCTTCTGGATATATGCCCAGGAGAGGTATTGCAGGATCCTCCAGTAGTACTATGTCCAATTTTCTGAGGAACTGCCAGATTGATTTCCAGAGTGGTTGTATAAGCTTGCAATCCCACCAACAATGGAAGAGTGTTTCTCTTTCTGCACATCCTCACCAGCATCTGCTGTCACCTGAATTTTTGATCTTAGCCATTCTGACTGGTGTGAAGTGGAATCTCAGGGTTGTTTTGATTTGCATTTCCCTGATGATTAAGGATGTTGAACATTTTTTTCAGGTGCTTCTTGGTCATTTGGTATTCCTCAGGTGAGAATTCTTTGTTTAGCTCAGAGCCCCATTTTTTAATGGGGTTATTTGATTTTCTGGAATCCACCTTCTTGAGTTTTATATATATATTGGATATTAGTCCCTTATCTGATTTAGGATAGGTAAAGATCCTTTCCCAATCTGTTGGTGGTCTTTTTGTCATATTGGCGGTGTCTTTTGCCTTGCAGAAGCTTTGCAACTTTATGAGGTCCCATTTATCGATTATCAATCTTACAGCACAAGCCATTGCTGTTCTATTCAGGAATTTCCGTCCCCCCCCCCCCTGTACCCATATCTTCAAGGCTTTTCCCTACTTTCTCCTCTATAAGTTTCAGTGTCTCTGGTTTTATGTGGAGTTCCTTAATCCACGTAGATTTGACCTTAGTACAAGGAGATAGGAATGGATCAATTCGCATTCCTATCTCCTTGTACTAAGGGTTTGCTATTTCAACTCAACCAAACTGGACTGTTGGTATATCCATGAAGTGTTTGTGAGTGGATCGAGCTGCTCCAAAGAATCATTCCTAATCAGGTCCACTTCCCCTGTATCCTTTCTTTTCTACTACATCTGGTAGGTGGTGGGTTAGAAGAGAGGGTAAAGTGTTTAAGAACCATCATTAAAAGGAGAATTTGAAAAAAGTTAAAGTTACAGGCATTAGCTTAACCAACATCACAGCTCAGTTAAAAAAAAAATCCATTAAATGCACTATAACCTTTAATAAGGAAAGAAGTTCACATCAAAATCATTTTGAGAGACCTCTAAGTTTAAGAATGTATTATTGTACAGTGTCCAGTGCAAATGTAAAATAAACTTTCAGATTTGTTCAGTGTGAGCACATTATACGCCATTTTTTTTCTATTCTACAATATTGAAACAAACAGCAGTAACTGAAGTCCTTGCTAATTAGCAACAGTGACCATCAACTAGGTATAGTAACCATGTGGAGTTCTTAGTTTCAGTGTGGGCATGCATACAAACACACACATGCGTGTGTGTACAATTCTGCAGGTTTGTATTTTAAAAGTTGTAACTTTAAAGGATAGGGGCTTAATACCCTTAGAGATTCCTCTAATTAGGCTCTGTTTCTCTTCCTAGATGAGCTTAGTACCCAAATAAACGAACTAATTAGTAGTCTGTTGTTGAATGAGGCTATGGTGCTTTATAAAACCCCTGGTCATCTTTGGGAGTTCCTACACAAAGCAGCAATCAAACAGTTCAGAAAGAGAAGTCTCCAAATGTATTACCTCTCCCCTCATCTATCCCATGTCTGACAGACTGCTTCTGCTGCTCTCTTCCCAAGTGGACTTGGGCAGGAGTCCATGCAAGACAGGCATCAGACAACCCAAATCTGGGCCACAATGTGGAGACAAAAAGACAAAGGTGATTCCTGGTAAACCAGTAGTCTCCTGAGTGACCCACAAGGTCTCTGCAAGCCTTTGAGTTTGCCTTTAAGGTTTAAATGAAGGAGCACAGAAAATGTAAGAGCTAATTCTACTGAATGCTTTGACTTAGAAATCTAGCATCAAAGACATTTATAATTTAGAGGATATGTGTTCTGGCTAGTTTTATGTCAAGGTGAAACATAAACTAGATATATCTGAAAGGAGAGAACCTCAGCTAACAAAATGCTTCCATACGAGCTGACATTTTCTTAAATTACTGATTGATGGGGGATGACCCAGCCCATCATGACTTGTTCCATCCCTGGGCTGGTAATTCTAGATTCTATAAGAAAGCAGGCTGAGCAAGCAATGGGGAGCAAGCCAGTAAGCAGCACCCCTCCATGGTCTCTGTATCAGCTCCTGGCTTCATTTCTCTGCCTTATTTGAGTTCCTATGCTAACTTCTTTCAGTGATGATCAGTGATTTGAAATTGTAATCCAAATAAACCCTTTTCCCTCCAACTTGTTTTTAGTAATGCTTTTTCACTACAGCGATAGTAACCATTGTCATAAGTAAGGTCATATGTGACCTAAAAATACATCCAGTTCCATATGGCTCAGGTGAGCCTTTTCTAATGTCCCCATAGATTCTTGTAACCCATTATATTGGAATTTAATTTGGTACCCATTCATTAATAAACACATAAATCAACACATATGTGACTAATATTTAGCATCTTCAGAAATGAAAACATGTAAAGAAAAAATTAACTAACGATTAGGTTTTCCTTTCAGTTTTTTCAACAGGTTCTCCAAAGTCATTATACTATAGTCGAATTTCATTCTTACCATGGATTCCTGGTCCTCAGTCTGTCTTTACTCCTTCATGGGGATGGTGGTCTATTACTTTAGACCAATGGTTCTCAATCTTCCTAATGCTGCAACCCTTTAATAAAGTTCCAAATGTCATGGTGAGCCCCAACCATAAATTTATTTCATTGCTACTTTATAAATATAATTTTGTTACTGTTAATGCATTGTAATATAAATATTTTTAGAGATAAATATTGGCCAAAGGAGTTGCAACCCATGGGTTGAGAATGACTACTTTAGGGTTCCATTCACATAACAATAGAAGCTAAATCACCAGGTTTATCTGTACTTCAGAGTAAATGCCTTGTACTTGGGGCTTTATAAGGATCAAATGCTGTCATAAAGATGAGGTTAGCACACATATCAATAGCACACAGCATAAGGCTGATGCTTCATACACTTTAACTTAGTTCTTACTGTGATATTTCCTAGGAAAACCCCCCTACTGGCATATCTTCAACTAACCCACTATCCCAATCTCAAACTTCCCTATATCATATCTTCTTTTACAGTTAACAGCCTCTACTTTGCTATCAACATCTGAGTCCCATACTCTTGAGTTCTGCAATCCACTAGTTCTCAAAGCTTTTCTTCTCGGCTGGCTTTTACAATAAAGCAAAAGAAATGTGGGCCCTGGTGTCAGGGGCTAAAGATTGAACAGTATGGGAACTGGGGCTCAGGAGAGTGCTGTCCCCATTTCTCGGGAGGAGAAAAAGGCAGGGATCAAGAGGATGCCACTTCCACTTCTTAAAACATAAAATGAAGGGTATCTCTTCCCACAGAGACATCAATTCCCATCTGTTCCAAGAAAGTCACACCACTCCCATCAGTTTCCATATGACTCCATTTTGAGAACTCACTCCCTGAGTTCCTTGACAAGTCATCTTTAAGTAATGGGACAGGAGGGAGCCTGAGAAACCCTTGCTGCCTCTATCCTGGGAGGAGAAAGATCCTTTCACCTCACTGTTTAGATAAGTTGCAACCCACCCAATCAAATTTTAATTAAAATAGGAATACCTAGTAGAGGTTTCATGTGTCTTCAAAGATATTATGCCAGGAAGTAATATTGAAAGAAGAAATAATTGGTGTACGGAATACTGCCTGTCATAACTAGGACAACACACTGGGAACCACCGGCGTTTGTCAAGTAGAAAGAAACTAGTGAAAATGCTTTATGTCCCCTGCAGCATTATTTCTGTCAGCGGAGCCCAGCCAACCTTAAAATAAAGTCAGAAAACTCCCAAGGACATGAGTTGAGGGAACAGTAAAAAGGATTACTTAAAGTGAATGGGAAATATGTCTGATATCCAGATGTTCCTCATTATGCTATGATAGTTCATTTCCAATTTACAATTTTTTTTTTAAAAATAAAGGTCAAGATCACTGGAGCAAGTATGGAAATGCAGCCAGTTACTCAAAGTCCCTAAGACTACGATCATTGTCTAGAGTCCTGCATGGCATTAGGGCTATATGAACAAGTGCAGAAGTGTCCCTCTCCTTTACCTCACATGCCTCAGAGAACAACTGGAGCCTACTACACACTGCTGAAGACTCAGACTTGGTCCCATCACTTTGCACATGCTATCTCTTGTTGCCAGGTGATCTATAAAGAGAGCCTATTATACACATAAAGCACCATGACCAGCACACAGTGGGAGCACAGCTAGGGTTAGGTGTTATCACTGCTAACCGATTTTCACAGTGTTGGCCATCTTCACAGACCTGGCAACCTAGCCTGAAAGATGCACTTCAGATTCTGTCAGTGTTCCAGGTTGGTCCATACTGAGTGTGTGGTCAGAGTAAAACATTTAGAGATGAATTTAATGAACTGCCACCCATCGGTTAACCCATGCTAAGTCTTTTAATAATCTTTTTGGGTGAAGGTCTCCAGGGTACTGTCCTTGCTTCTTTGGTCTGGCATTCTGACAGAAAATGGTCTCTGGCATCATGTTTACAATTACACTGCAGTGCCCACAGCAGACCTCACTAATGGCTCTAGTGAGTAGAGCACCTTGTAAATAAGGTAGTGTTGGCGTTTTCACATTGGTTTCCATTAAGTAAAAGTCTATGGTTGAAGAAATGGTATCGTGTTCACTTCAGCATTCCAATATCCCACTTATGGAACATTGCTTTCTCCCTTTCTGGCAGCCATTCACCCATTGGGAAAATACTCAGCTCTTCTGACAGGAGTAGTCTTGCACTTATTATGCACTACAAATGGAGCACAGTCAGCACTCCTACCCATGTATTTTGCACACCTATAGGGGTGCACAGTTGATCCCCAAGTAAAGGCAAGACTTTGCATTCCACAACATGAGAGAAATACAGGAGGCAGAAGGTACAGTGCATGGAACATGGATTAGTCTAATGGGAGGAGATTTCCAAGGTACTATTTCTAGATTGCACAAAGTGAGAGATAAGATGGCTTCAGTTAGATAACAACACACCTGAGAGAGAATTCAGGCCCAGTGGGTATGGAGGCCTAGCAGAAAGAATTAGAGTGCTTGGTGGAAAGTTAAGACAGGCAGAGTCCCATCATACTTCAATTGGTGTCTGTCAATATGTGGAACAAGTGATAAGTGACTAACAGTTATAGAGCTATCTATTTGAAAGAGCCATTACTGCATGAGGCATCTGCACAAACAACAACAGAAACTGAGGACACTGTGTTTTCTTTTCTCTTGGGCTCTAGGTAGGTTGTAGCAAAAGTTAAATGGCTTATATACTTGAATTTCTGAAACGAAGAGGTGTATGTGGCCATACTTCTACAAATCTTACTCAATCTCATGGCCCAGCTTAAAAGTCACCTTCATTGTCAGACCACCCTTTTGTCTTACTTTTTATGCACAAGTATGTACAGCCATTTGCGTGGATAATGTATTCCTGTGTGAATGTCTGTGTGTACAGATATGAGTACATGTGTGTGGGTGTACACATGAAGGTCAGAGGTCAACATCAGTGTCCTTCTTGATTGCTTTTCAGCTTATCTTGGAAGAGTCTCCGGTTTGAACTCACTGGTTAACTGCACTGCCTGTCTAAGTAGCTGCAGGGATTCTCTGGCCCCTACTCTTTCCACTGTAACAGTGCCCAGGTTACAGGCATGCATGTTCAATCCCAAGTTTTGCATGGGTCCTGGGGATCTAAACTTGCACACTCATTACTGCACAGCAAGCACTTTACCAAATGAGCAATTTTCCTCAACCAAACATATGTATATGAGCAATATGATTTCTCCACATTCATGTATTCCACTATTTATATTTTTATTCATTAATTGTACTGGGTGGCTAAGTTATTGCCTTGTATACCAAGAGCCTAATTCTCACACTGGAAGGATTATAGAGAACTAAACTAGACTTTGAAAAATGTCTTTTGACTGATTCATACCTGATATTCACATAATTATTCCCTTGTGAAAAGAATGTGGTTTTAAGTTTGAGTGGCACTCTGGCTAATAAGATGGATGGGAAAGGACTATTCTGGATTTGTGGGTCTTACATTGTGGTAGGGGATAGGTAAAATTAATAGAGAATCTTAAAATAGATATTGCACATGTAGGCACACATAAGTATTCATATATATGCACATATTTATATACTGCATTTGCCCCTAGATTATAATGGAGTGACTCTCAATAGATCAATCATAAATTGAAGAATCATAAGTTGCAGATGCATTGAATCTTTTTTAGTTTATGGAGAAGTACAACTTAGATGCACATCACAGTGTATACTTCTGCTGGTTTGCCTTGTTTTCATGTGGTGAGCTAGCAGTTAAGGCTCACTGTCCTTGCTCAGGGATGATTGGAGCACAGCTTGCCTCCATAGGACAAGATCCACTTTAAACTTCACAGTGTAACTTATTCTGAATCTACTGTATCACGTTACCACTATTGTAAATTCAAAAGCCACAGGTATACATGTGGCACACTCGAGATTGGCTTTATCTACAACTCATGTAGATATTTATTATCCATGTGAATTTCAAATAATGCTAGGGTCAATGGGGAAATGAATGCTTTCAGGGGATTCATGAGAAAGTGATTGACTGGAGACATGCTACTTTGTGTTGTATGGCAGAGAAAACTCAAGAAGCTGGTATTTAAGCTGGAATGTTTTTAATACAGAATCAGTCATGTGGACAACTGGGCTTGAGTAGTTCAAAGATATAAACACTTCTAAGATAGAAAATACTCTCTATATCAAAGCAGGAGGAGGGCACAGGCAAAGCAGGAGCGAATGTGGCCAGAAGTAAAAACAGTAGGAAATCTTTGGTCTCATAGGGTGAAGTTTGGATAGATTCTGGTATTATTGTTAGAAATCTTTGAAAGGTACTAAGAAGTAATTGAGCTTTAAATAGACTAGCAGCTTTTTACAGTAATGGAGATATAGGAATGCTTAAAGGAGTAAAACTTATTCAAAACTATGTTCTAAATTTGAATAATTAAATAAATACTCATCACTTACACTTGCCCTGACAACACTTTTCAGAATGGTCCCTCACAGCAGATGTTCTCTGTCAAGCTTTCCTTCTGACATGTAAACTGTAAGTTTGCCTGAAAAAACACTCAGACTCCCATGTGTGTGCATGTGCATGTGTGAGCACACACACTCACCCCCACACCTCCACACACATGAGACTGACTGGAAAGCCTTGCTTTTCTCCTGGAGTGAGTGACACAAAGGACAAACTTCATACTTAAAGTCTTTATTGACAGTTGCTTAATCAGGAAAAAGTGGTAGGGGGAACTGAGTCTTGACATACTTTGCAAAGGAAACCTTGTATATGTAAGCATGCTTAAGAAATGAAGCAGATGAAGTCAGGAACATAGAAGACACAGTTACTTAAACATTTTACTCTTATTTCTCTCTCCCTCTACTTCCCCCTCCCCCTCCCTTTCTCTCTCTCTCTCTCTCTCTCTCTCTCTCTCTCTCTCTCTCTCTCTCTCTCTCTCTCTGTGTGTGTGTGTACCTTCACTTATTTCAGTCATTAGACTCAGGTCATCAAACTGGCTAGCAAGTACTTTTATCTGCTGAGCCATTTTCCTGGCCTTGAGAAGACATGGATCTTAAGCAAGAGGTATTCAGCAGCTCCCAGGAAAAGTGGCAAAATCTCCATTTTTTTTTATTGCCTCAGTTGCTTTCATTTGCATTTTGCTATGGAATGACTATGAATAATATGGCCTTAAGCAATAATAATGAAATACATGCACTGTATCAATATTAATAACACATACAACACTCAATTGTTATAAGAACCTAGGAAATGTCATTAATAAGACTCCCTACTGTGAAGAGTCATCATGACTTCACCAACTCTTATAAAAGGAAACATTGACTTGTGGCTGGCTTACACTTTCAGAGGTTCAGTCCATTATCTCCATGGTGAGAAACATGGTAGTGTGCAGGTAGAAATGGTGCTGAAGAAGGAGCTGAGTTCGACATCTTGATCCACAGGTGGCAAAAGAAGACTCTGTTACACTGGGTGTAGCTTGAGCATAGGAGACCTCAAAGCCCACCCTTACAGTGACACACTTCTTCCAACAAGGTCATACCTGTTAATAATGCCAATCCATATGGCCCAGGCATTCAAATACATGAGTCGCTGGGGGCCATACCTACTCAAATTACCCCAAGAAGAGTTATAGGCTGTCTTATTCAACACCTTAATACTCATCAAGCAAGAGACCTTGGAAAGGCATTTTCTTTGCGGTTAAGAGAGATTGTCTGTCTAATAGTCTTCTTTCTATTACCCTAACAAAATACCTGAGAATAACACCCTATAATGAAGAAATATTTACTTTGGATCTCTTCCATGATCACTTGTTCTGTTTGCTTGGGTATGCTTGGTGAAGCAAGCAGGATGGCAGCATGTAATAAAAGAAAGAAGGTCTGTATATGGGGGCAAAGAAGAAAACACAATAAAGAAGAGACTGGCATTCCATAATTCCTCTTCACTTACTTAACCTTCTTCCAATAGACCCATCATATCATAAAGATCATATCACCTTACATAACATCACAAGGCAAGATTAAGCATTCAATGCAGTAATCTTCGGGAAGTGTTCATGATTTAAAAAAAAACAAAACTGTAGCATCAACGAATATAGGCCAACATCACAGAACCTACTGACCCTCAACAAAGTATACATTTGTAAAAAACATATTTATTTGATGTAGACTATATAACAGTAAGTAGAATTATAGCTGGGAAGAAAACTCATTTTGTCATTTCAACATTTATATTTTAGTTGGCTTTACACATAAGGAAAAGTGGAGGAAAAGAGGAAGTTAGTATACAACACAGTTCAGTAAGTGTTAGAAAAGGGGTAAGGACAAAGAGCTAGATTGGAGTGTGATGCTGGTTTTTCAGCTCATGTTCTTCTATAAAGCTTCTCATGACCATATTTTGTTTTAACAACATATTAAAAGAATCCAAGTAACACCTGAATGTGGGTCTAACAGAGAGATGTTTATTGGGCATTAGGGAGAGAGTGGTGCATATTTTGGGAGAAATCCTTAGGTATAGAGTCTGACATTACAGCTTCCAGGTGTGTAGAAAGTCATTTATGAAACCATGTTTCCCTAAATGTCTAGAGAATGTATCATAGAGCATGGTGTGTCTATGCTATGTATTAGTGACTTGGTGTTGACATCAGTGCAGTGGTTATGAATACTCCAAATGACTTTCAGTCAACTCTCTAATTCCCTTGACTTTATGAGGTTAAAAAAAATAGCATACTGATAATATTGCCAAGGTAGACGTTAGTTTTACTAATAGCAGAGCAACGTAGACTTTCTTTTAAGGTACCAAATCCATTTTGCTATTGTAATTCATTAAAGGTGTCTAATTTTCAATCAATAGTAAATGATTATGGGCTAATTTTCAGTTGATAAATCTTTCATTAAAATTAATGCCACCATAAGCTTCTAATTTGTGCCTATTAATAAAACTGTGAATTGATATTATTCATAGCCAGTGCCCTTCTATAGACACTTCAGCTTGGAACAGATGCTGTGCAGTTTTGACTTCTGGTTGCACATGGGAATACCATTTCATCTTCAGGGAAGGTTTATCTGGGTATAAATACCCCCAAACAAACCCCAGGCACAAAGGCACTTGGCATTCGATTTAGACTTCCTGTGACATTCCTAACATACAGTACGGACCTCAGATGATGCTGTTAGTGCTTAGGTCCCAAGGGTCACCGGCTATGAAAAGCCAATTGCTGCACTTAAAAGCTGGACCATCAGAAAGCTTGGTGTTCTAGACACCCTGGCTCCAGCTCCATCTACGAAACTTTTAGTGGCATTTGTTAAAAGTATGGGAAAACCATATCCTGTCTTCATCCACAAAGAGTATCATTGCACATCTTACAACATTGCATGAGATGAGCAGCTTGAACAGGGCAAGCAGCCAGTACTCCCTATTTAAATATTTCTAATTCATCAGAGAAAAGGAAATTACTTGAATCCTAAAAACACCAACCCCCATGCAAAGAGGAGGCCACAGGCTTGTAGTCTTTAGATGCAAAAGAAGAGGTGGATCTCCTAATGGTTGTTTAAAAAACATCCCTGAGGTTCAATGCTGACCTGTGGCTTTATACATAACATTTCTGAGTGAGTGCATTAACTTAAAAGAAACTCCACATAGAGAGGAAATATTTGCAAAATATTTCTACTGGGAAACTAAAAGCACCACCCTAAGAGAAATAAAATCAAAAACAAAAACAAAATGTTTCACCAGTTTTTTATTATTATTTTATTCAAGCAAAACGCAAGCAAAGTTTCCTCTTGCTGATAGATTTCAAAATAAACAAAGACTAGCTTAGTGGCTAAAGAGATCTCTGCATGGGCTGCTGACCTCTTTGCAAAGTTGGGGGATGGAAATGGCTGTGATTAAAATCAGCACACACACATTCCTAGAGGACTAGACTTTAATCTGTGTGGCTAGCAACTCTGGAGTCTGCAGAGGACCTTGGAGGGAATACCAAGAGGGAAGTTTCTCACCCTGTCCCTGTATTTCTATCAGAGCATGCTAAGATGCAACACTCCAGTCAATGAAGGGAACTTAGGGAGAACTGTTGCAACCTCACTCTGTGTCAAAGGTACCCTGTGAGTGGACTTTGAGAGAAAGAGTCTAGAATTGCAGGGAATGTCCTCTGTCCCTAAAAACAAGGAAACACCCCCTTCCTTCTCTCTCTCTCTCTCTCTCTCTCTCTCTCTCTCTCTCTCTCTCTCTCCCTCCCTCCCTCCCTCCCTCCCTCCCTCCCTCCCTCTCTCTCTCTCTCTCTCTCTCTCTCTCTCTCTCTCTCTCTCTCTCCCTCCCTCCCTCCTTCTTCTCCTGTGTGTGTGTATCTTCCCTGCTTTCTAGATAACTGGACTTCACACTTCTATTACTCCATCACACATTAGCCAATTGGCAGATGTCTATGGTTAGGATTTGGGTAAAGTCTAAGAAGCACTTTCCAGAAAAACTTGGAAACAGTAAAGTAAGTTTTACTGGGTTGGAAGCCTTGTCAAGGACAGTTCTATACTAACCTTGATTCAAACTTCGATCAATTTCTGTTTATGTAAAAAAAAAAAAATAGGTGTGTATATGTGATGCCCAAGCATGAATATGCACATGTGGATATATGCGCATGAATGCAGGTGCCCACAGAGAACAGAGGAAGACATTGAGTATCTGGAGCTGGGGTTTCTACCTACTACTGAGTGATCCAGCTTATATTTGTGCTGGGAACATAATTCAGCTCCTATGAAAGAGCAATACAAACTTTTAGCCACTGACACAACTCTCCAGTCTAACACTGTTATCCTATTAAGTTGATAAAACCAATTCTTGTATTTCCATTTTCTCTGTCCATGGAAGGTTCAATTTGTATAATGTATTAATTTTTTTATCTTAAAGGTTGCATAGTTCCTTCACATTGTAAAGGCAATATCACATTAAATTAAAAAGAGGAAAATAAGGTTGTTCATAATTGGAGAATACTTTAAAACAGACAGCTGGAAAGCAGGTTTTCCTGTGCTTAGCTGTTTTCCTTCATTTTGAGGTAGCCATGTGTATTTTTCATGAGGAAAAAGATGCCTACTGTTGAAAGTTTTCTAAGGTATTTCTTTACATAGTTCCAATTTTCAGCTGACAGCAAATAATTGAGCATATTTATGAGGATACTGTGTGGTTTTGAAACCTGAATACAATGTGTCAAGCCAAAGAGCTTAGCATGTACATCAACTTAAATTTTTATTATTTCTCTATGGTGAGAATATTCAAAATCCTCTTCTAGTTATTTTTAGGTATATAATAAATAATTATTAAATATATAAACAAATATATGCAACCCATGTATACACACATATATGTGCTAAACTCAAATAAATTTTGAAAACTTATATGCTGTTCTTTCTAAATCTTTCCCTTATTAATAGAGGAGATTCTCTCTCTCTCCCTCTCTCTCTCTCTCTCTATCTCTCTCTGTCTCTCTTTCTGTCTCTCCTTCTGTCTCTCTCTTTCTCTCTGGGCTTTTTTATCAATTCTGGGGAGCTTCCACAGGACTTTTGCATTAGCTCCCCTCTCAAGTTGAGTTACTAGGTTCTGTTACTGTACTTTCTTCACACACACAGAGCCCTGCACTTTAAGGCTTATGTGCTCATAGGCAATAAAAATTGGGCTTGTTGATTAGCCAATGACCTAATAATGATTTTCTGGCTGTGACTCAGACTCCAGTTTACAATGTAAACCTGTGCCTATTGCATTGTGTTGTGGTTCTTGATGAGTCAGAACTGCACTGGTTTCCAGAGATCGGGTAAGCCAACATACCTGTTGATGTTTACTCCCTTGCTCACTTGATGGGTACTTACCAAGCTTCTTCTGGGAATGAAAGCGTAAACCAAGGGAATTGATTGTTCATTCTTACTACGAATGAGTGTCCCTTGATGTTTAGATGTGAAAGAAAAGTGTGACATCAAATATTAGAGGGAAAAAAGTCAGGGGTGAATTTAAGCATTTGGTTTAGTCAGCTGTATCTGGGCCATTTCCTTCTTTCAAAGCCTGCAAGATTCATCTAGCTAACACAAAACAGGATGAGACGTACTTTCCAGACCCTCACATAACCCTAGGAAGATCAAATAAGATACTGACATTATCTAACCCCCTTGACAGGCACTGGAAAACTGCCCTGAGCATCCTTCTGTCATGGGCCCTTGTCTCATCTCACCCCTGAATCTGACACATGCTCTTCGATTGATCCTGTCACACATGCTAGTTACCAGGTTCGTGTCGCAGGCTCCCTCTTGACCCTTAGACCTAGCTCATAACTAACGGAGCACTCTAGAAAGAGAATCAGACACAGCACTTCCAGCACCCACCACCCACAACGAGAAGAGGACAATTCATACCGCTTGTTCCCAAACGTGTTAGACGAGTAGATAAATGAACTAGGACTCAGCAGGGTCTTTGAGGGAGGTGACTTAGAAGAGGAGACATAGTCAATGACCACATGGCAGCTATACCCAAAATAAAAGCCTGTTGTGAATATTTGAAAGTAGAATGCTAGCCTTGAAAGATGGATCAACTGGTAAAGTGATTGCCTCCCCCCCCCCCCAAAAAAAAATAAGACCTGAGTTTGGATCCCTAGTACCTACATAAAAGACTGGACTTGGTAGTACAGGTTTACAATCCCAGTCCTGGGAAGATGAAGACTAAAGGATCACTGGGGCTTGCAGGCCAATACATATGACAAAGTTGGTGAGTCACGGGTACAATGGACAATTTTTTCTAAAAATATCAAGATGGAGTTTAATTGAAGAAGATACTCAGTATCAAACTCTGGCCTCTATATGCACACACACATACACCAAACAGACAAATGTACACAAACACCTGAGAAGGGGAGAAAGGGAGAGAAAGAAGGAGAAAGTAAAATCCCATGCTTGTGTATTTTAAATACAAATACAAGCTTATTAGGGCACATTATATATAGCATAGAGTTCAGAATGGTGGAAACATTGTACATTTTTACCTTTGCTGAAGAGTGGTCAGTTCTGAGCCTCATGTTTTACTAGGTCTATAAACTGAGTAGCATGTAAACAAAGACTGATGAAGAGCCACACTCTGCAGATACTTTCCATGTGACACGCAGTGGTAGGGGACTGCTGACTATACAGAAGAACAGAGAATGCAAAGGAAACCTGGCAACAGAGCTCAGTTTCATGAGCAATGCTCTGCACTGCTCTCCACTGCCAAAGGCCCTGCCACACACACATAAGAACTTCATGCCAGCAGAAGGAGAATGTCATAGTACTTCAGTTACTCCAGTAACTGTACACCCTACAGTGCAGAAATGACATTTTACTACTAAATTATTTGGGTAATGACAGCCCATTTTTAATTAATCTAATTTATATTTTAAGTAAGTACCAAAAGAGATTGTCTAGTCTTCTAACCTAATAGCTCTATGTACATATACTTGGCATGGTAAACATAACGCCTTCAGGAGAAAACTTAGCAGTTAAAACAGCAGGTTACTTACCATCTTTTCTGGAGTTACCTAGGTAACTTCAGTACAAGTGCTGTACTAAAGGGGGTGTTGATATTCTCCCCCTTAAAACTTGTGGCTAAAGGAAAGCAAAGCCGTAGGGGAAACAAAATCAGAACAATGAAAATATCGCCTAGGAGACAGTGGTTAACACAACCAAATTGGATAATGAACACTGCATAGAATCCTCATGATGCAATTACTGCATTTACCTCCAAGTTTCAGTTTAAAAACAAATGAGATCAGAGATGTTTGGTCACTAGACCCAAATCACATTTAGGGAATATCAGTACCTACACTGAAGCCCAAACTCACTTGTCCAACTATATATGCTATTGCTGTCTGGCATTGGCTTGAGGAAGAGGAGTGAGGATCGTCATAGAAATTACAGGATTGCTCAAAACACCAGGAGCATGGTTCAGCAAGATGTCTCAGCAGATAAAAGGGTCTATTCCCTAACCTAATGACCTGAGTTCAATTATCAGGGGAGATTTGGCTCCTGCAAGTTGTCCTGTGACATCATAAATGTTCTATAGCATGTACACACACACACACACACACACACATACAGAGAGAGACAGAGAGAAATAGAGACAGAGACAGACAGAGATACAGTGACAGAGGTCTCTTGATCCTCAGGCTAACCTGTGTGGCCATTTGGGTATAAATTAAAGAACAGGATCTAGCAAACACATACACAGCTTCATATTGGAAGATAGATTAGTATGGGAAGAAAAATAGATCAGTGTATGAAGGCAGGCCACATGGTACAGCTTCTTATCAAGACCAAAGGAAAACAAAAGTTGAACACATTAGGGACTATACAACTATTATTTACTACTAATTTTCTATTCAGTTTTCCTTTGTTTTTAAATTATCTTTATCTATTTTTACAGTCCAGTCGTTATCCCCAGTTGGCCCTCTGACAGTTCCTCATCACATTCCTCCTTCCCTACTTCTCCAAGAGAATGTCCCCATTCCCCCCCCCCCCCCCCCACCCTGACAGGCCTCCACACTCCCTGATGCCTCAAGTTCCCTGAGGGTTAGGTGAGTCTTCTCTCACTGAGGCCAGACTAGGCAGTCCTCTGCTGTATACATGTCAGGGGCCTCATAAGAGCTAGTGAATGCTTCCTGACTGGTGGCTCAGTGTCTGAGAGATCTCAGGGGTTCAGGTTAATTGAGACTGATGGTCTTCTTATGGGGTCATTCCCCCCCCCCACACACACACACAACTTCTCCATTCTTTCCCTAATTCAACCACGGGGTCCCCATTTTCAGTCCGTTGGTTGTCTGTAAGAATATGCATCTATCTCAGTCAGCTGCTTGTTGGGTCTCTCAGAGAGCAGTCATGCTAGGTTCCTGTTTATAAGCACACCATAGCATCTGTAATAGTGTCAAGCCTTGGGGCCACTCCATGATATTGATCCTAATTTGGGACTGTCACTGGACCACCTTTCCCTCAGTCTCTTCTCCATTTTTGTCTTTGCAGGTCTTTTAGATGGGAACAATATATTCTAAGTATCTTTTGCTTTTTGTACCGTTTTAATTTTAATTAATTTTCCTTACTGCCTGTATTACTTCCTAACCATTGCGAAAACAAATGGATGGGTTTGTAGGTGGATGGATGGATTGATGGATAGTTAGATGGGTAGATGGATGGATGAATGGATAGATAGATAGATAGATAGATAGATAGATAGATAGATAGATAGATGAATTGGTAGATGGATGGATGAATTTGTGGATGGATTGGTGAAAAGAAATCTTACATGAGTTCCTATGAATTTCTTTGGACTATCAACTCTAGTTCTTATTTTTCATGTTGTGTGACATTTAGTAAATTACAGATCTTGAAGCTCTGTCATATACACAGATAACTACTAATAGTCTGTGGTGACAAAGTCAGATAAAGAAAGATAATTTTTATCTTTTAATTATTTCATTTAATTTTTGAGATGATAGTAAAATTACACACTTATCTCTTCTTTTTCCTCCCTCCAAGCCTTCCCACATAGTCCTCAATGTTCTCTTTCAAAAGCATGGCTTGTATGTCTGTTAATTGTTACACACACACACACACAAATTCAATACAAACTGCTGAGTCTGGATAATGTTACTTGTATGTACATTTTGAAGCCTGACCATTTGGTGTTAGAATTTAGAAATTGAAAAGTCACATGACAAAATAATTACATAAAATAGAAAAATGTTCATTATCACTGCCCATGGGGAAAAACACAAGTTAATAACCACATATCAGCATCAGAATTTAGTTGTATGTCTCAGAAGGGCTAAAACTAAAAAACTTTGTGAAACTGGTAAGTGTTGGTGAAGATGAAAACGAATTGTATCAGTGGTGATCCTATTTTTCAGTGAATTGTGTCACTCACACATTGCTGGGAGGAATGTAAAGTCAGTTAAGAGAGTCCATCTGTATATCTCCAGCATTCAGAAGTAGAGGCAAGAAGATATTGCCTCTATTTGGGATTAAAGATGAGTGGTAAGGGTTTGGCTGTATTCCAGCCTAAGCAATTAGAGGTGTGTCCTAAGGGCTTGCTTAGGTTAGTCTAGGCTTCACAGTAACACCCTGCCTCAAAAACTAAAAGCAAAAGAGATGAAAGATGCAGAAATGATACAGCCACTCTGGAAAACATATTGAAAGCTTCCTCTTTAAAGCTAAACAGGAGAATAGTTTTAGTACCTTAGATTACTCCTGAGTACTTATCACAGAGAAATAAAAACATGTTAATATAAGGAACTGTGAAGAGAGCCTACGTTAGACCCATGCAGGCTTCCTGGTTGGTGGATTAGTCTCTGTGGGCTTCTATGAGCCCAGCTTAGCTGCCTCTGTGGGTGTTCTTATGTTGTGGATGCCTCTGATTCCTGCAATCCCTTTGCTCCTCTTTTATAGGAATTCCTGAGCTCTGCCTATCTGTGGCTCTCTGCATCTATTTCCACTAGCGGTTGCATGAAGCCTCCTTGATGATAATTTTGGTTAAGCACCAAATTATGAGTAAAGTAGAGTATCATTTGGCATAATTTCATTGACATTTTCCCCCCGGTCATGTTTGGTTCTTTCCCTAGGTCTCTGGGACATCCAGCCTCTGGGTCCTGGGGCTCCAGACAGTGTCAGGGGTGGGCTCCCTCTCATGACATGGGCCTCCATCTTAACCAGTCACAAGCTTGGCACCTCAGTAACTTTGTAGGCAGGACAAATTGTACATCAAAGGTTATGTTTGGTCATGTCCCAAAGGTGGCTGTGTTGGTGTCCAAATCCCTTCCCTGGAAATCTGTCTGTTGTGGTTATAGAAAATGACCAGTTAAGGCTTTTATTCCTGTGGAACTCCTAATAGTAGGAACAGGTACTGTTTCCAACTCTTTTGCCAGCTGTTGGGACTCCTTTTCTCATGCTGGGTTGCCTTATCCTGCCTGAGTATAAGAGGAGATGCCCTGTCTTACTGCAACTTGATATGCCATGTTTGGTTGACATTCATGAAATGCTTGCTCTTTTCTGAATAGAAATGGAGGAGCAGTGAATGGGGGGATAGAGGAAAATGGGGGAGGATTATAATAATATTTAATAATGATAATTGTAAAGAAAAGGAGATTAGCAGGAATAAGAGAGACCAAAGAGAGAGCTACAAGGTATATGTGTGAATATGGTCAAATATGTTTATGTATAAATATGAAAATACCACAATAAAACCCCTTATGTGTAATTAATATATGCTAATAAAACATTTTTAAATCTGTTATAAGAAGGAAAGAAATTGCAAAATATTTCTAGAATCTTATTCATATCATCTAAGAACCAAAAATCCCCCAATATCCTATGTGTGTAGCTACTGTAAGTCTAGTGTAAGGCTGTCACAGAATTCTACTCAGCAGTGACAAGGAATAAGGATATATATAAGAACTATATGAGTTCAGAGGGAATGTTGCCAAAGGCAAGCATACACACCACATGATTATACTTACATGGTCATCCTGGAATGATAAAATTAAGTAGAAGATGTAGGTATGACTAGAAAATTAAAGGATTTAAATAAGGGATGAAAGCAGGGGAAAGTAGCTATGCTCATGAAAAATAAGTAACATCAGGGATCTTTATCTAGATGGCAATGTTCTCACCTCTGGTTTTTAACAACTTAAACAACTGCAGAAAAATAAAATATGGACATTGTGAACATATGATACACAGTCATAAGTAGGTGTAAATATGAAAGATTGTTTCTAGTTTCTGCATCTGGAATTCTAAAGTGCTACGAAGGGTAGATAGTATTACCAAGCTTTGTTTCATACAACTACATGTACATTTACCCTCTCCTGGGCATATATCCAGAAGATGCCCCAACTGGTAAGAAGGACACATGCTCCACTATGTTCATAGCAGCCTTATTTATAATAGCCAGAAGCTGGAAAGAACCCAGATGCCCCTCAACAGAGGAATGGATACAGAAAATGTGGTACATCTACACAATGGAGTACTACTCAGCTATTAAAAAGAATGAATTTATGAAATTCCTAGCCAAATGGATGGACCTGGAGGGCATCATCCTGAGTGAGGTAGCACATTCACAAAGGAACTCACACAATATGTACTCACTGATAAGTGGATATTAGCCCAAAACCTAGGATACCCAAGATATAAGATACAATTTCCTAAACACATGAAACTCAAGAAAAATGAAGACTGAAGTGTGGACACTATGCCCCTCCTTAGAAGTGGGAACAAAACACCCTTGGAAGGAGTTACAGAGACAAAGTTTGGAGCTGAGATGAAAGGATGGTCCATGTAGAGACTTCCATATCCAGGGATCCACCCCATAATCAGCATCCAAACGCTGACACCATTGCATACACTAGCAAGATTTTATTGAAAGGACCCAGATGTAGCTGTCTCTTGTGAGACTATGCCGGGGCTTGGAAAAAACAGAAGTGGATGCTCACAGTCAGCTAATGGATGGATCACAGGGCTCCCAATGGAGGAGCTAGAGAAAGTAGCCAAGGAGCTAAAGGGATCTGCAACCCTATAGGCGGAACAACATTATGAACTAACCAGTACCCCGGAGCTCTTGACTCTAGCTGCATATGTATCAAAAGATGGCCTAGTCGGCCATCACTGGAAAGAGAGGCCCATTGGACACGCAAACTTTATATGCCCCAGTACAGGGGAACGCCAGGGCCAAAAAGGGGGAGTGGGTGGGTAGGGGATTGGGGGTGGGTGGGTATGGGGGACTTTTGGTATAGCATTGGAAATGTAAATGAGCTAAATACCTAATAAAAATGGAAAAAATAAATAATTTAATGAAAAATGAATAAAGTATCTGAAATAACAATGAACCTCCACATAAAAAAATTATAATTTTCTATTCTATTTCTGCTTTCTCATTTTGGATAGAGAACCACACGTGATTTTGTGGGTTAAATAAGATGCTCAGTGTGTGACACACAGTAGGACTCAGTGAATGTAAGTCACTAAAGAAAGCAAAGATGTTCTCACGCCTATGCGACACCTCGAATGTGAATGGGATCTTGATTTCTCAGTGCCTCTTCTGGGTTGAACAAATGAGCCTAAGGAGACCCTGCAATTCACAAGCTGCTCCTTGGTTTTGCTTGTTTGTTCGTTTGTTTGCTTTTGCTTGTGTTTTGTTTTAATACTTCAAGTGTGTTGACTCATGGAGAAAGATAGAGGTACACAACAGAAAAGCGTGGGCTAACTGAGAACAGGAGTGAGGACATGATCTTGAAGGTTCCAGCTTTTCTCTACCCTACTGAGCCCTATGGCTTGACTCCTTTGTTAACTTGCTCGCCTACTTGTTGATTGATAAGAAAGAGAGGGAAACATATAAAGAAGAGAAATACTTATTATCACGGCTTTATGCTTTGTTTACCATGAATGTGTGTTGTCTCACATGCCACGTTTTTTTAAGCTACATCCTCTGTGGACACATTTACATGGTCAAAGAGAATGAGAGGCCCCTGCTTGAGAGAGGAAGCACAACTTGTTTGCATATCATTCTCTTCAATGCCTGTGGGCCTATGCAAATGATAAAAGGAGTCCATGCATCCATATGTTTCCAATTTTTGCCCGTGTTGTCTTAAAAGCACCAAATTAGAGTCATTTCTCCTCTTTTGAAATGGCCCACCCTAAGAAGAATGAGAAAGAACAGAATAGAAAAATCTTAATAACGCAGGAGCAGAGCCAGCGCTTGGGTGCAAGCTAGCTATTGTGGCCAGTCTCGGTGGTACACACCCCACAGAAAGGCCTGCAGCCTGCCAAGCTGCTTCTCTAGGAGCAGATTGGCTAGAGAACACGGGGGAGCCAGGAAGCATCTCCGTTTCCTTTCTCCTCCTCTTGAGGTGACCATTTCCCCAAGGCCTGGCTACCAGGGAAATTTGCCATCTTGAAATAAAAAGCACCTAGACCTGGCTGATATTTTTACCAACCTGAATTTCCAAAATGAGTTCTTTGGGAAGATAAAGACCAAATAAAGCAGGCAGTCACCTTTGAAATTTCTTTCTTCGCTATGGTTTGTAAAGTAGGTTACAGAAAGCACCGGTGAAAGAAGCTGAGTTTAGTCTAACAACGGAGACTGCTTTGGGATTGGATCGGGTCCACACTGGAGCATGATATTTGCAACACCTGTCAGTAATTTAATCTCAGATCCTTTCTTTCCTCAGCATCCATCTCAGAGACTCTGGCCGCTCACATGTCAGCCATGGTGAACACTGTCCTGGGTGCTGAAGTTTCATAGCCTTGGTTCTGTTTTTAAATGAACTACTTATCCTGTGTGCAGAAGCTTGGGGTAGAGTATTCTCTCCAAAAACAAAAACAAAAAACAAACAAACAAACAAACAAAACAACAACAACAACAAAAAAAAACAGAGTGGGGTGCATACATTTTCCCAACTAGGATTTACAGAGGAGGTTAAAAATTTCGTAGCTTAGACATGAAGAGTGAGAAGGCATCATGAGACAAAGATTTAAGGAGGGCAGAGGAGGAGATGAGAAGACACCAACCAGAATAAAAAGAAGGAATTATTCCAGAGCAGTGTTGCTAAACTTAAGGTCACCGGGCATGTGTCCCTCAAATATATGGCAATTTGAGGAATGTTTTGTTTCTTTCAATAGGGATGAATAGATGGGTTAGATGTTTCCAAAAATCAAACAACACACAGGACTTTCTCACAACAGAGACTAATTCTCGAAACTAAATTTTGAGAAGCCCTGGGCTAGAAATAAGTCTTCAGGAAGGCTCTATTCACAGCCCTGACCATTTATACCAAGCGTGTATTCTTAGGTTCTCAAAGGAGTTACAGTGTGACTTCCCTGTGACATGACATGAGGTATTCATCTCACATTTTTTTTAGAAGCCAAAGAGGTAAAAAAGAGAGGGATATTAAAACAAATATTACTGACATGTCATCAAAATCCCATATGCTGGTGTCTTCACTATCTTGGAATTGTTGGTCATTGTTTCCTCTCGCTTCTTCTCACTCCGTGGGCTGCCTTGATTTCAATCATTGCTTTCTGAGAAATACATCCAAGATACACTGGACACTTTATCAAAACAAAACAAAAACCAAAAAACCAAAAAAAACAAAAAAACAAAAAAAAAACAGATTACTAGAACTGATAAAAGCACAATTATCCAAATAAGGTGAATTGAGATAAAGATCCTTGGATTTTATTTGAAAGCTCTGATCATTTTGGTCATATTATCTGCATTCAGATATTGACAAATGGGTCCAGGTTTATACCTCCACTTATGTCCTGTTACTATACGGAGGAAAGTGTGTCATCAGGATTCTGACTGCCATTAAGAACAGTATGTGGGAAGTGCTGATAGTGAAGCCAGTGACTTGTCAGGTCTGGGTGTTACATGTGATGTAAAAATCCTCCTTTCATATATGCTATCTTGACAATCCATACAAGCCTTAAACAAAAGAAAACAAATCAGTTTTGGAAAATCTTCTTACAAAGCGAGTATTTAATAGCCTAGGCATATATTTGGTTAATGTAATCTAGTATATGCATAGGCATTTGCTAAATGCTGACAGCATTGGATAGCACTTAATTTAACTAGTGCATATTTATAAAATTAATGACATAACATTTACCACTCCTCCTAACTTTAAGTGTGGATGATGGTATTTGATCCTGTGGGACTGCATGGTTATTAAGCCCAGAATTAAATACAAAACTAATTTCAAATTTTACAGAAGTGACAAAGAGAGATGAATATAGGAGACCAAACTGTACAGTAAATGTTGGAAATTAATGAGAATAAATTGAAACAAGCAAAAATGATCCAGGTCCTCTTTCTTACATATCAGTTTGGGTTTTATTTTTATATGGCCTATGCTTATTTATATGATAATAAAAGGTTACAAAATTCTTAATTCTGCCATCCTGTATGTGTGCTCCATCTCCAGATGAATATATTTACCAGAGGTGACATGTCTCATTCTAACTGGCTGGCATACAACATATATGGATCTTAGAAAGAGAAAACTGATTTTCTGTGTTTCCAGTGAGGGAGATGAATTTTAATATACCATTATTAAAAACATTATGATGGATTATAGATCACAACTCTTTGTTGTTGGTATTTGTAATGGTGTCAGCAACAATTATGTGTAGCAAGCGACTACCATGGCATTTTCCAAGTTTTATGCGACTTTCTTATTTTTAAAATTTAACCACAATGGCAGGTCAATGTGTTCATGTCCCAGGACTAAGCCAAATGGTTCTTATATCCTTTGTTCTGAATTAATGGAGTTCTGAATATTCTCTAAGTGGACTACTAAATGAAAGTCAGACATGTCTACATCATAAGTTTGGGGCTGATATCCAGCCCTCCCATTATAGAAGCAGTTGGAAAGAAATGTTTTATGTTCTAAGAATTGCTAAGAGACAATTTTAATAGTTTAAAATCACACCATAATCCCTGTCTTTTTGAACATATCAGTGATGGCCATAGAATTTGTCTGATGGAGATTCTTTGGCTTTCTAAGGAAGGTTTTGAGACCCTGTGTGGTCTTACTTTGACAAGTTTTTGTTGCCTTTGTTATGGATATAAGAATGCTGCAGCATCACACTCTAAACTAGCCAGGAACTCATGATGTAACCCAGCATGACCCTGAATTCACAGCACTACTCCTGCCTCAGTTTGCCAAGTGCAGGTACCACTTGTGTGAGCCATCACACAAGACAATTTCTACTGATTCAGGAGAGGCTGTGAAGAAGAGACTGTGTTTGTTCAGGTTTCTGGACTGGACATAGGCTGGGCTATTTTCTCGATGTTGGTAGGTCTACAGGTTGTTTGCTCAGAGGGCCCCAAGGATTGTAAAGATTTCAATGACAATCCTTTTGTTCACAGTTTTTCTTTTTGTTGTTGTTTTGTTTTGCTGTTTTATTTTACAAGTTTCTTTCCTTCCTCTCCAAAACACAGCACCATGTTGGAAATGTCTGGCTCATCACAGTGAAAGGGTTCAGGAGGAACAACATTTGCCCCAGATGGGACTTTGCTCTAGATAATTAATGACATTGAAACTTGCCTTGGTCTTTTCTCTCAGGATCGGACAAACTAACATGTGTTAATAAAGTATCTTTAGAAAAATAAGAAACATTACCAATACTGCTTTAGAAATATAGATAGGGAAGTCTCAAAGAAAGTACTGTTTTAGAAGAAAGGGGATAGAGGATGCAGGCTTCAAGCACCGAGTGCCACAAAAGAGACTTTGATCAAAATTAACTTGGCTTTTCTTTCCATCAAAATTTCCACTGAAGCCAGTGCCTCCGGCTTTAGCTCCAGTCCCCATGGGAGTTATTCCCATCGCCTGACTTTCAGAGAACTAGATGAAGCAAGAAAACCTGAGGGAGGAGGGAGGATGAAGCTGTCTTCTGATCCTGTGGGTTTTACAAACGGGCAGTACCCCTGAACCCTGTGAGCTCTGTGTCATTTTGTAGACTTCTTTCACCCATCTGTGCATATCAAGACCCCCAGATTCCATACCCAGGTATCCATTTGAAAAGTCACCTGTCTTTATGTCTCAGTCTCCACTTTTTGTCATGCTTAAAACAAATACTTTTTAAAAGATTTGTGTACAGACACTCACAAGCACAGGACTGGATGGGGTAGGGGTGGGGTATGGCTTATGATATTCAGGCTGAATCTGCCCAGAGTTTAGTAGGTAAACTGCCATGCTGAAGAAAGTTATACAATGTTTAAAATCGTTCTTATGTTTTGTTTTCTTATCCTGCTAATGTTTCTTTCCAGAGGTTGTGAAGAAAATGATACAGGAGTGCACTGTTCCTTTGTTTTTCATACAGCTAGAATAGCAACTTTTTTGTTTTGTTTGAAGGACTAATCTGGTTATTAAGGGGAGCTAGACATCCCTGGCTCCTAACAAGAACATAAAGTGAAATGATCAAGGTGGTGCCCGACTGGCTGATGACTTCATACACCGTGTCCCGGCTCACTGACCCACAAATCTCCTTTGATATGCCAGGCAGGCGAAAGAGCTTGAAAGGATCAGGAGGAGAAGGGCCGCGATGAAGCCATCATGTGACAAGAATCCCAAGCACGAGCTGACGAGCTGGAGGAGAGCGGGAGCTTGGCAGCTGATAGAGACATCGTCAGAGCCACAGGAGTGACCTGCGCAGGCAGGCGGTGGGGACCACCGAGGACGCGTCCGGCACGGGCCAGGCAGAGCCGGCAAGCAATCTTCGCTAAATTAAAGAAATCTCCATGGAAATTAGCATGAAACATTTTCTAATCTCCTGCTTTTCACTGTCGACAAGGGTCATTGGTTTACCTTCTCTCTTATTTTATTATTCCCCAGCCACTTCCTGGCATCTTTATACCTGTCACTGGCCTGGGCTAGGCAGCATGTCCACACTGCCGCCAGTCTTGGGTTCTTAACCCTCCTGGATCTTGCCACAGACCACAACAAAGGGTATTGTGATTATTGTCATTGTTCCTGCTGTAATCAAGAGCACTACGTTCTAGAAGAGATTTCCTCTATTACTTTCTTGCATGGTGCAAGCTTCCCTGATTCTCAGAAGTGTTGCCATCGCCCTGCCATTTCCACTCCCACAAATTCTGCGGCCTGTCAGAGTGCTCTTTGTGGCTGTAGTAGTCAAGAGAATGGGGTGCCACCCACTCTGACTGCTGCTAACATGCCATTTACTGTGTTGCTCACAACTGGGCAGGGAGGGGACACAGAATGACACAGAGCTGAGGAGTCGGGACGGGGGCAAGGGGAAGCTAGAGATTGTGTACATGTGATTGCTTGTGTGCAGGCTTTGACTCAGTAGTCAAATGGAAACAGTATGTCCTCGTGAGGCTGTGTTGAGTATTACAGAATTTTGAAGAAATGATATTTTATTCACAATAGATGTCCAGAAATAGATTGGCACATACTTTGCAATAATTAAAAACCAACTGATGTAAAATATTAAGATGTGAAAAATACTTATTTAGGTCCCTTTTTCATTAACATCTCTATGTAGAGTCTTTGTATCATGACTAAATTTTTTATAAAGTACACTAAATGCAGGGCAGGGGGTTAAATTAATATATTGAATACAAACACCTGCTAGATAACTGTATAGACACTATCTCAGTTTGTATAACATCTTATCTGTGGAAGATTGTCTGATTTTTGGCATCAATTCATTTTGTGGCTAGCCTATCAGTTCATTGCTTAGGAAAGAAGTCTTGTGTTGCCATCAAATGCCTCTGGGTTAGTTCAATTTTTGTTCTGCAAGCTTGGAATTGATCTTCTGAAGTCTGAGTTAAATACTGCTCTGTTTCATGAAAGGAAAGTTGCAGAGATTAAAGGAGCTTACCGCAGACTCCACCTTCACTGGGAACTCCTGATGGGACATGGATGATGTTCATTCTGTGAATGAGCAAAAGGGACAGGAGGCATAAATAACTTTGCCAAGGTCCCAAAGATTCTCAAAATTATCATTGTGTTAGTTTGGATACTTATGAACTGAAGTGTGAGAACTTAATACACATATGTGCTGAACAAATTAGAGTATGCTTCCACTTCCTTCGCATTCTTTTGTGTTTCAAGCTTAAAGTTTCTCTCATCTACTTATCTACAGAATACATAATAACTGGTTTTGTTAACACATTGTAGAGCAGAGACCTAGAAGAGGTTAACACACCTTGGCATCTGTGTAGCACTGCCAAAATGCTGGGAGGTAACAAACTGCCATTCCAAAGCTGTCACCATTGTCAGGCTGAGCTTGACATAAGCAGACCTTGAGAGCATGATTTAGTTTTATATATATATATATATATATATATATATATATATATATATATATAATTATATATATATAATTTGTGAAAATGTAAAGATCTTAGAACTCTTATAAGTGACTTGGAAAATATATACAGAAGATATAGTACATGTTGAAACAATATCTAAAATGAGAAATTATGTGTGGACATGCATGACTTTGTATGTGTGTTATGGTTGTAGACCCAGGTCCCCATACTTGCAGGAAATCTTTCCCATTCCCACACCTAAAATTACCATTTCCCCCTTGAGAAAGGCAAACATTGCTGGTTGGAAGTACAGGTAGCAAAGTCCTTCCCATAGGAGAATATTTATCAAAACAAAACCTTTGCAGTGACAGATCATATACATCCAGAGTGTGACCAGTGCACGGCTTGAGTGACATGTGCTTTGTGTTTATTTATTTGTTTCTTGTTACAAACCTGAGTATCAAACCCAAGGCCTTTTGTGTGCTAAGCAAGCACCCTATCACTAGGCTACACCCCTACATCCTATGTGTCTGTTTTATGTTAAGAATAACAAATAATTTTATCCTACCTTCTTTCAAGCAGAACAAAATTACAACAAAGCAAAAGCTCCAAAGTGAGAGACATTAGACATTTCTTCAGTTAGCTAAAACTGAAGAAAACGAATCTCTCAGAACAAATATCCAGAATATCTAAGGGGAATCTCAAGGAAAAATAAACAAACACAAATCTCCACAACACATACAAATCGTTTTAGAAGAGATTTCAAAGCAAAAACGAATCTTGACATCCTACACAGAGTTGCTCTCTGACTATTAGAAGTCACAGTGTTAAATAGTTACAGGGGAATCACTGTGAAATCTAGTGAGGGCTTACAGGGGATAAATGCCAGTGGGTTGATCTAAACAATCACTTGACTATTAGTTCCGATTATACTGATTTTGGTTCCTAGACAAGGCAATAACTCCATGGTATATGTGTGAATAGCTACTGATAGCAACTATGTATCTTCTAGTATGCTAAAAAGTTCTGTATACCAGGATACTGCTTCCTGCTGAGATCAGCTTTATTGGCTGTAGTTGATGGTCCAGTCTCTATCACGATAAAAACACTTAGTGGGCACTCAATTGCCTAAATAATATTTTCCTGGTATATTATTTCTGAAGGACTCATATCCATTCCACTTTGGTTCATTTGGATAAATAGATGAACCTCATATTTATGGTTTTCAAGCATCACCTTGGCGGGAGGCTTTAACGAGGAAGCATTTACAAAGATAGATGGGCATTATTAAGTCACTTTCCAGACAGAAAAGGCAGGGATATCAAGAGACCATGAACCTTGACAATTCTGTTGTTGTTGCAACAACCATTGTCCCTGTGTGGAACGACACAATATTTTAAATGCTCTAAGATTATTCAACTGGGAAGGATGAGATGGAAAGGTTAGTTTTACCAATATAATCTGGAAAACATTTGTTTAAACCTATGAGTTATTTCTTTATTGAGGTTTTAAGAGGATTTTTAGTGCTCTCTGGGGTGCATGGTGGGGCAGCAACTGGATGATCATCTGGGGAGGGCAAGGGGAACTCCTGTTAAAGGAGAGAATGGGGGAGACTGGTAGATTGAGAGAGAATTCTAAGGGTGATATGGAAGCCTACTGCATAGGAAACATCAAAAACATATGAAGGTGAACTTAATGAAGTCTTCCGGGCTGTTGACAAACAATGGGTTGCTCACCATAAACAAGGTTTTATTCTGGCTAAAAAGGAAACATAAACACCAAACCAGCCACAAAAACCTTTGTTTTACAATCTGTCCTGCCTGAAAACCATCCTAAGGTGAGTGTGCCACAAAGCCTGAGGGAATAACTAACTGATGTCATATTTGACTTAAGGACAACTCCATGATATGGAACCGATACCCAACCAAGAACCAGAGACTAGATAACACAGAGACCTAGGATAAACCAGACACTATTGTTACAATTTTTTAGAAAGTAAGAAAAAGTAACATAAAATGACTTCTATTGATTATATGCTATACTCATAGATCAGCGGCTGATTCAGCCATCATTAGAAAAGCATCCTTCTGCAGCAAATGGGAGAGAATAGAAAGAGCCACAGCTAGATACTATAGAGAAAGAGATCTTTGGAACACTCAGCTCTAAACTGGATGCCTTTATTAAATCCTCCCTCTCAGAGCTCCAGGAACCTTGAAGGAGAGAAAACAAAAGAGTAACAGCAAAAAGGGGTGGAAGATACAAGGAGAATAAGGTCATCTAAATCAACTGAGGCAATGATCTTATAGAGATTGAATCAGCATTCACTGGGCCTACGTGGGTCTATGCCAGGTCTTCTGCACCTATAATATGGCTTTAAATTTAGTATTTGTTTGGGACTCTAGAATGTGTGAATGAGCGAGTCTCTGATTCTGTGCATTCCTTTGGTGTTGCTTTCCTTATCCAGGCTCAGTGTGATGGCTTTTGTGTTATCTTGTCATGTTTGGTTACTAGCTCTTAGAGGCCTGTTCTTCTCTCATGAGAGACAGAAATGAGGTGGAATTGGATGAGGGGAGGTGGGGATGGATTACAAGAAGTTGTAGGGGAAAAACATGAGAAAATCTGATTTTAATAAGAGGGGTGCTAGAATGTTTTCTGACCGTAGTTCTCTTCGAGTAACTGAGACAGTACAAATGAAAACGCAGCACACATAAGTGTGGATGGAAGGAGGGGGTTGGCTGTAATATGACTGATGTACCTCCAAGTGTTGCATCCTCACACAAAAACCTAAACACTGCGAAAAAAATAAACAGGCTAAGTGCATGTTATCAGGAAGTTTCCCAAGTGAGTCCACTTAGGACTCTGCAAACATAGCTCAGAAAGAAGCTTGCTTCTCTTAACTTATTTTGTTTCTGTTTTGAAATAGGATGGTTTCATTATGGATCCCAGGGTAGCCTACCCTGTATGATCCTTCTGCGTCAGCCTACAAAGTATATAACATAAAGAATTATATCTTGGATACAAGGATGTGTCATCATGTCCAGTCCTGCAAGCTTATATCTGAGCCAATCCCAGCAACAGAGTCTCACTGTCTCCAGACCAATCAGTGCTTTCTTCCTTACCTGGAAGTGGTGGGGGGAGGGATGTGTCCAGTTTCTCTTGAAGTATTTAGATCCAGAAAGAAAGCAAAGATGGGTAGGAATGTGCTCAGAATATGAACACTACTTTATGCAATTGAGATTATTTTTTAAAAAGTTGAAATGTTTGTCTAATTGAGATCTAACCTGATAAATGTGATATATTTGTCAAATTTTACAGAAAGTTTTAATGTTTCAGCTTCCCTCAGTAGGCTGATACAATGCATCCAACTGATAATATTTGTAATGGCAATCACTGTCTAATATTCAGAGTTCAGAATATATCTATTAACTAAGAGCCCCTTCCTCACTTCCTCTTTTCCCATACTTCTATTCCAGGATCTTACCCATGACAGATAATTACTCTACCAACTAAGCTCTACCTCTAGCCTGATCCAAAAATACTTAAACATTTTCCACTCATTATGACTTATGCTGACTAGTTTTATGTAAATGTGGGGGAAAAAACTATAGTCATTTCTAAGAAGGAACACACATTGAGAAAGTGTCCCATACTACCAGAATGCTGCTACCCCTGGGTTTCTGGTTTTGGGTTCCTTATGAAAGCAGGCTGATCAGGGCACAGGGATCAAGTCAATAAGCAGCACCCCTCCATGGCCTCTACATGTTTCTGCCTTCGAGTTTCTGGCCTGCTTAAATTCCTGTCCTGATGGCCCTCGGTGACAGAATGCCATCAGAAAGTATAGACAAAATAATCCCTAAAATCCTCAAGCTTCCTTTGGTTGTGGTGTCTCCTCACAGCAACCGAAATCCTAAGACAGCTACTTTTCACTCTTAAAAAATATAGAACTATAATTATATAGTTGTACAACACAGGTATACAAATCAATGATTTATTAATAATAAACTGTAAAGAACCCTATCTAAAAATTCTTTAGAATAATATAACTTGACCACTTTTTTTAAAAATGGAAGCAAAGTTGCATACTAGTGAGATGTATGGGATTGTTTATTTTAACAGAAGGAGTCAAATCTTGGCTGAATATTTACACTGCAAACAAAGACCATCATCAGTGATTTTCAGAGTGGCCCCATGTGTGATCCTGCAATCGTCAGTGCTGAGAAAGCTGTTTCACATACACCAACCACAGCACAGAGAGCGGAAGTGTGGACATAGATACCTTTGAGAAGTTGAGGGACTCCATCTTCATCCTTAACCAAAATTCTTTGAATGTTTTTGCTTTCTTATTTGTTTATTATTACAAGATCAAAGTCAGCAACCCAAGTGACCATTTCTTGAAGTCAAACATTGCAACCTAGTGTAATCCAGAGATAAACTCCTTGTTTGGGGCTTATGTGATGAGGAATGGCACTGGAAGGAGAACAATATTCTTGGTTCTCTGTAATTAAAACACTATGTTGATGTAAGAGCAGAAAACATAATATGTACAGTAAAAGCACTCTAGGGTTGCCACTTAAAATAGCCAGGAATCTGAGCATAATATGCCAGGTACCTTTGCCCCTGCCTTTGTCCCCTGTGGCATGAGAGTGAAAGGAGAGAGTATAGAGACATGGCTGTCAGGGACTCACATGATGCAGCTTGCCCATCATTCGCAGAAACACCTTAGATCCATTACATATTTAAGTTCAAATTCATTTTTAGTCATATTGTACATTTAGAAAAAACTATTGTTACCGTTTTTTTTGTGGTTGTTTTTTTTTTTGTTTGTTTGTTTGTTTTTTTGTTTTTGTTTTTGTTTGGGTTTTTTTGCCACAAACCTCTCCTTTGCTTACAATATCATATAAGGTGTCATAATCCAGTTTGGGAAGCTAGGTATTAAATATTGTGAAAATAAGGACTGACAAAATAGCCCAGCTAATAAAGATGATTGCTAGCAGAAGATGTAAGACTGAAGATCTGAGTCCAATTTCATGTAAATGTGGAAAGAGAGCACTAACTCCACAAAACTGTCTTTGTGATCTACACAGATAAAATGTGGCACACGTGTTGCTGCCTCCATCACACATATATGCCTATCAAATGAATAATGATGATAAATAAATGTTTAACGAAAAATGTATATAAGTGCAAAAGCAAATTCCTGCGTGTGTGTGTGTGTGTGTGCTTGTGCACGTGCGTGCACACGTGCACATTCTCATATGCACACATGACTGCTTGCCCAAGAGCTATTTCTCTGATTTTTGTCTTAAAAGGAATAAAAACAATTTATATGAAAGTGATCAATATGAAAAGACACATCCGGAGAATCAGAGTATAATGTGTCAGAGAGAATTAGTATGCCAGGAACTCAAATGCCATAAAGACAGAAGACCCAACTTCATGAGGGACTCATTAGCAGTCAGACATAGCACATTGTCCAGTCAGACATACGCTGTCTATGCCAGGCATTCTTGATGCTATCTTAATGAATAGAGGAAGAACTCATTTTGAATCTATAAAGTTTAGCACCAAGTTGAATAATTACACTGACAGTTGGAAAAAAAGGCTCTTGAATTTTCCGTGTTCCTTTCTCATATAAAAGCATTATTTCTCTCCCAAATCTTCCTGCTGACACCCAACCATTGTACTCTATATCAAATACATAGATAAAAATATTAATTTCCCCCATGTCTGTGCTCGTCTATGAATGCTCATGTTTATTTATCGTTACACTGGTTCTCTTGGGCTGAAATCTGCCTTAGGAGGAGTTTCCAGTGTCTTCATCTTCAGGCTCCGACAGACATAACATGGTGTCACATCCAGAAAGGTGCTTTGTGAGCTATATCAGAAATTTAATTGTGAAAGGTAAATTCAGAATGAATTTCATGTTTCTCTGTGTTTACTAAGAAGTGATGGACCAGTCAGAGAGAGAGAGAGATTGTTACAGAAAGAAAATGGCATCCTATTATTGCTTTCTCACAGATACCAAGAGTAGATTTTAGTTTATAGACAAGAAAGAAAAGAAAAGAATATAAGAAAAATTGCACTGTTGTGACTAGGAGTAACTTGATGTTTCATTGCATACATGAGTTGTGTTTTTTGTACGTAATATTGTGTATTGGGTTTTTTATTCAATTATTCAAAATTAAATTATGCCCAAATACATGTAAAGGGTTGACAAGCTGTTTTTAATATTTTGTTTTTTAATTTTTTTTGCAAGTTTGAGGATCTGAGTTCAGATCTGCAGAATCCATGGAAATGCCAGACATCAAAGTCAGTGTGCCTATGACTCCATCACTAGGAACAAGGAGACTGGAGGCTCCCAGGTACTCACTGGCCACCCAAGCTATCTGAAACTGACAATACCAAGATCATTCAAAGATCTTGTCTGAAAAACTAAGGTGGAATGTGATAGAAAAAAATATCCAAAATCAACTCTGACCTTCACACAAAAAGGAGAACACAGGTACATACACCACACACACACACACACACACACACACACACACACACACACACACACACAAACACACATACACACACTCACACACATGCTAGAGAAATAGAGAGAGAGTGGAGAGAGAGAAAGAGAAAGAGAGTGGAGAGAGAGAAAGAGAGAGAGAGATTAAATAGAGATAGAGACAGAGAGACAGATAGATATTTGTAAAACAAAACAAAACATAAAATATGATAGGCTGAATTAAATTGTCTTTGTAAAACTAATCACTATATATAATGGACATAAACCAATAAAGTTAAACTTAAAATATGATTAAGTAGTTGTTAACAAAATGTGCTGTGTTTTCTGCAACAAGAAGGCAAACAAACTCATTCTATTTAACAGACCTTTGAGGACATCCATGAGCTCGCATCCTTTGCAAGATTGTAGAAAACAGCAAGGGATCGGGAAGCTGTGCCCAGATGATGAGTAAGAAGTAGACAAGGTTTCAGCATAGGAAAAGTTTGTGCAGGAAATTATTCAGGACTCTTTGCCCAACACCTCTGTTAAAACCATTTCTAGAGCTGAAACATCTCAGAAACACTTCTGAAACCACACTAACTTATTTCCAAAACACCCCAGGGTCTTGATATCTGTCTGTCAGGTAGTGGAGCCCAGAACTAAGTCTCCATTTTGATGATCAAGAACTGAGAAGAAAGACATGATCCCATCCATTGTTGAAATGAATAATAAAACAAAACACCACCACCACCACCAGCAGCAACAACAACAACAACAACAACAACACTGGCCTAATGATAAGCTCTCCCCAGGGACAAAGGGTTAAACAAGTTTTGAAAACTTAGAAATCAGGACAAGGCCACCACTGCCTGCTATCTATTTAAATACTTCTTCCAACATTGAAAAAAATTGTAAACATTTTTATTAGTTATTTAAGAATTTCAAAGGGTGTATTTTGAAAGTATCCACCCCTCTCTTCCAGCTACTCCAAGATTCAGAACCCCTTAGATACCCACACAATTTTCTGTTTTCTTTAATTTTTGAAGTTCATCAAGTACAGTTCACACTACCCATATACTCTTTACTGAGTGGCCTTCTGCTGTAGTGTGGGTAGTGTGGTCACTGTATGAGGGACAACACCCTTAACTAAAATGGGCTCTGTATCCCAGCAGCTACTAATTGCCAATAGCTATTCATCTAAGGGCTGAAATTCATGTCTAACTCCACCTATATGTTGGGATATTGTCTGGCTGGAGTTTGATCATGTTTTGTGCATGCTGTAATAGTCACTGTGAGTTTCTTTGGGCAAAAGCACTGCTGTGTACACAAGTCATTCATCATCTCTGACTATTACAACTTTCTACCATCATCTTCTCTGATGATTCCTAACCCTTGAGATGGGAGGATTAGGATATAAATGTCCTATTTGGTACTGAAAATGTGACAGTCTTTTCTCTGTTTTTTTTTTCTAGTTGCTGCTCTTCATATTAATCACATCTATTATATAAAGATACTTCTCTAGTGAGGATTAAGCAATGCACTAATCTATATAGTAAGATGCCATTAGGAGTCATTTTGATTCTTTTTAGGAGAATAATAGTAGTAGGTTCTCCCCTAAGGTCTATGACGTATATCAGGGCAAGATTCTTAACCCTAAAAATAGTGTGAGGTATGAGTTTTATCTCGTTTAGCTGGCCTTATATCAAACCAGATAGTGGTTTGTTACTCTTATGGTTATTCCTGTCTCTGTTGCACTAGACATTACTCCTGGGGTCACAACAAGGGAAGACACAGGACTACCTTCTCCTGTAGTAGCATGCATAGCACCTTCTAGATAAAGTTTCCACTTCTCCATCAGTACTACCTTAACTTCTCCATGTTCTATGACTCAAGTATTTTCAACAATATGATCTTATCTACAAAGTCAGATGGCTATCCAAGAGAGTTAGTAATAACCTTTAATATTTAGAGGTCTATGTGACCTTAGTGGCCAACAGTCCAAAAGGAGGTAATGTCTTTCCAAAGCTGAGCTCGTCATTTGTTAGCCTGTGGTATTTAAGATGGGCATTGTGGTGCACTATTGGATGTGTGTGTGTGTGTGTGTGTGTGTGTACATATGGAATACATATATGAAATCTATGACTGTAGTAGACATTTGTATGAATTTTTAAAAGGTACTTAGTATTACTTATCTCTCCTTGTAATCCCTCTTCTACCCTTCGCTCACATTTTCCATATCAATTTAATTCTTCTTTACCACTGTTCCACTTAAGCCCATTATGAAAGCAGGCTCTCAGGACACAGGATATTACTTAGCAGGACAGAGTAAACATAGCTGTTCTTTCTCTATAGGAAGACAAAGCAATGACTCCTCAATGGTTTCATCTAAAAAAATTGAAAATGATTGGGTGTGTTCACGGCTCCTGTGTCGCTCCTTCCTAGATCTAAATTCTGCTTTAATAATGTTAGCAGCATATCCCAACCATAACATCAATGCAAAAAAGGAGTAAGTTTAAAACTAAGGGACATGAATATGCATACATTTTCTCCATCAAGCAATAACAAACAATAGAACATCACTACCCTCATGAAAGCTGTGTCCAAAAGCAAAACTGACCTTTCTATGAGAGTCTGTCCTTCCTCTCCTCCCTTTATACTCTGTCTGCAGCTAGAAACTCCCAGGATAGGTGGAGGTTGTTTATAATGTTGAGTCATCAAAGCTTCTATTGTTGCTGAATTCAAGGTTTTGGTAGTCTTCCTATGTTACAACTCTCTTTCTCCTACTTTATTGTTAAATGGTAGAATTAAGCAGGAATCCCAAGGAACCACAAAGCCTTCACTCATAAGCTTCCTTCTCCATTGTAATTAGCCTGGTAGATGGTTGGCCATCCTGGTGGAAATGTTCCTCGTGTGTTATGTCTTCATACCTGTAACACTCTTAGGGATCACCAACTTAGGGAAATAAGTTGCAAAAACACACAGAAGTAGACTTATAGAACTAATTGAGGGTATGGGGGCGATAGCTCAGTGGCTAAGGTCTTTGCTGAGCATGGAGACTGGATTTCAGTTCCCCGGCAATTTCGTAAAATCAGGGCATGGCAGCTCATATATATAACCATAGAACCAGGGGAAAAGATTTAGACAAAAGGAAATACCAGGTGCTTGAAGAAAAACCAATCTAGCTGGAAAATGGTGCGCCTCAGACTTAGCAAATGACTGTGACTGAGAAAATAAAGCAGAGGTGATGAGGAAGACACCTGTGTTGACCTCTGACTTCTGCCTTCACACAAGAACTCACATGCATGCTTCACACACACACACACACACACACACACACACACACACACACACACACTAACTTACTCATATACCCATGACTTCCATAGATCATTGCTAACATTTTACAATGACAGATACTGCTTGGATATTGGAAATATGTTAATACTAATTAATCATAGTTCATCAATCCTTTGCTTGCTTGTGTTTTCTCTTTCTTGCATGCTATCATGGGGGCAGTTTTATGTGGAAATCTATGCTAATATTTCAACAGCACATTCTCTCTAATTTTCTTGAGGAGCTCAAAAGGCACAGACCCCAAATTCAAATCCATATTAAGTACATACACTAGTTGGGAAGAAGTTGTAGCTGCCATCTTTGAAGATTTTTCACTATTATTATCTGCTAGTAAGTGCCTTATTGGGAACCCCCAATGCAAAGTATATCTTAATTTTAATTTTACTTAGGGACGATAAGCTGAATATAAATTATTATGAGCAGCCTGATTCAGAAATGAAAATCCACACTTTCAAGCTGATCCTGACTATCTTAACACAAAGCTAAGAGACTTCTAGAAATCTACTATCCACTGCAAAGAGCCTCCTCTGATATGGGATAGGATGATCAGAACTAAGCATGCCAACTATCTTTGAGAGAGGGGCACGGGTCTCATCTAGTGGCTCCTTGTTACAGTCTTCCACCTTGTCCCTCCAATCTTATGACCACATGCATAAACCACTACTAGTTGCAAACTGATATAGAGAGAAATCAAAATTCCTTACTGTATGTCACCATTTTATCTAGTTCCACTCTTCCAGGAAGGAGAACAAGATGCAGATCATAGTTTCTTCTCCATTTTCCTTGAAGACCTGTTTGACTGGGGCCAAGGTTTCATACAGAGTCACAGAAAACTTTCTCAGAGAGAGCTTAACAGAACATTTTTCCCAGAGGAAAGCCACCTGAAAGTGCCGAGTTCTATTTGTGTGTGGCACACCCTTAGGTCCTTCTTGATTCCAGTTGTGCTTGCATCATTTCTACTTTGTGATAGAACACTGGCATGCTGGCCCCAGTTTGTGGAGAAAATTATATAGACTGCTTGCATTATTGGAAGCCTTACTCAAGTAACATAGGCACATGATCAGAAAATCAATCACCATGAAAAAGCATAGCAAACCAAGAAGCATTCTTAAAGGTAGCAAGTTATTAGTTTAAGAGACATGACATTGTTCCATGAGCAATGAGCTCCGTCCTCAGTAGGCACAAATGCATGCAGTGTCATAAAAGGTAAGACAGTTGAATGTATGTCAGGAAATCTAGGTCATCAGGAAATATATGTTCATTGTAGAATCTACTCTTATTTGAAACTGCATATCTAAGGGAGAGTAGAATAGTCACTTATACTATATTTTGCCTCAACAGTTAAAAAAAAAATCTTGCTCCACCTATAGGGTTGCAGATCCCTTTAGCTCCTTGGGTACTTTCTCTAGCTCCTCCATTGGGGGCCCTGTGTTCTATCCAATGACTGTGAGCACCCACTTCTGTGTTTGCTAGGCCCAAGAATAGCCTCACAAGAGACAACTATATCAGGGTCCTTTCAGCAAAATCTTGCTAGTGTATGCAATGGTGTCAGCATTTGGAGACTGATTATGGGATGGATTCCCGGATATGGCAGTCTCTAGATGGTCCATCCTTTCGTCTCAGCTCCAATCTTTGTCTCTGTAACTCCTTCCATGGGTGTTTTGTTCCCAATTCTAAGAAGGGGCAAAATGTCCACACTTTGGTCTTCGTTCTTTTTGAGTTTCATGTGTTTTACAAATTGTATCTTATATCTTGGGTATTCTAAGTTTCTGGGCTAATATCCACTTATCAGTGAGTACATGTTGTGTGAGTTCTTTTGTGATTGGGTTACCCCACTCAGGATGATGCCCTCCAGGTCCATCCATTTGCCTAGGAAGTTCATAAATTCATTCTTTTTAATAGCTGAGTAGTACTCCATTGTGTAAATGTACCACATTTTCTGTATCCATTCCTCTGTTGAGGGGCATCTGGGTTTTTTCCAGCTTCTGGCTATTATAAATAAGGCTGCTATGAACATAGTGGAGCATGTGTTCTTCTTAACAACAATATGAACTAACCAGTACCCCCCAGAGCTCCTGTCTCTAGCTGCATATAGCTGCATATGTATCAGAAGATGGCCTAGTCGGCCATCAGTGGAAAGAGAGGCCCATTGGTCTTGCAAACTTTATATGCCTACGTACAGGGGAATGCCAGGGTCAAGAATTGGAGGGGAGGGAGGAGAGTGGGGGGGAAGGCATGAGGGACTTTTGGGATAGCACTGGAAATATAAATGAAGAAAATATCTAACTAAAAGATAGGAAAAAAAATAATAAAAAAATAAAATGTTTATTTAAAAAAATCTTGCTTCTGTGTTTATAAACAAAAATGACTTTTTAAAAAGGTTGTCCTTTTAAAACAATATCCTTACATTTTTGTTTTCATATTAATGGATCACTAGAAAATACACTAAGGTTGTAAGCCTTTGGATTTCAATAAAATGTATCTACAAATCTGTAGTCTGCATTTGTCTCACAGGAGTATTTGAAATGGCCCCTAACTATTTTCCTCCAGACGCTGTCTATGCGATACTATCTACGTAGCAGGCTAGTAAAATATGCTTTGGTATTATTGGAAACTCAAGGACCCAACAAACTAATTAGTCGCAGTTGAAATCATGAGGTGAGATGAAACTGGGTATACTATATCTCCTTTCTATTTTTAAAAGCTTTTTTGATAATACTTTTATTTATTGAGAGGGGAGAAGAAGGGAAGAATCCAAGGCCATAGTTGCCTTTCAGGTGCCCCTGAGAGTGATGGATTCGTCCAGCAGTGAAATCAAGTTGGGAGCAGCAGTTACAATTGGAATCAAATCTAGTTCTTTCTAAGGCAATTCACTGTCATTCCTGGGGGCCCTAACTCTGCACTTACATCTAGCACAGAATAAGTGTAATTGCATAAAGAATTGTGACTCATCATGTCTTTGACAAAAGCACTAATATCTCTCCAGAAAAAAAAATTATATAAGAAGTATTGCTTTTGAACTTCACATAAAACCAGAGACACTGAAACTTATAGAGGAGAAAGTGGGGAAAAGCCTTGAAGATATGGGCACAGGGGGAAAATTCCTGAACAGAACAGCAATGGCTTGTGCTGTAAGATCGAGAATTGACAAATGGGACCTAATGAAACTCCAAAGTTTCTGCAAGGCAAAAGACACCGTCAATAAGACAAAAAGACCACCAACAGATTGGGAAAGGATCTTTACCTATCCTAAATCAGATAGGGGACTAATATCCAACATATATAAAGAACTCAAGAAGGTGGACTTCAGAAAATCAAATAACCCCATTAAAAAATGGGGCTCAGAACTGAACAAAGAATTCTCACCTGAGGAATACCGAATGGCAGAGAAGCACCTGAAAAAATGTTCAACATCCTTAATCATCAGGGAAATGCAAATCAAAACAACCCTGAGATTCCACCTCACACCAGTCAGAATGGCTAAGATCAAAAATTCAGGTGACAGCAGATGCTGGCGTGGATGTGGAGAAAGAGGAACACTCCTCCATTGTTGGTGGGATTGCAGGCTTGTACAACTACTCTGGAAATCAGTCTGGCGGTTCCTCAGAAAATTGGACATAGTACTACCGGAGGATCCAGCAATACCTCTCCTGGGCATATATCCAGAAGATGCCCCAACTGGTAAGAAGGACACATGCTCCACTATGTTCATAGCAGCCTTATTTATAATAGCCAGAAGCTGGAAAGAACCCAGATGCCCCTCAACAGAGGAATGGATACAGAAAATGTGGTACATCTACACAATGGAGTACTACTCAGCTATTAAAAAGAATGAATTTATGAAATTCCTAGCCAAATGGATGGACCTGGAGGGCATCATCCTGAGTGAGGTAACACATTCACAAAGGAACTCACACAACATGTACTCACTGATAAGTGGATATTAGCCCAAAACCTAGGATACCCAAGATATAAGATACAATTTTTTAAACACATGAAACTCAAGAAGAATGAAGACTGAAGTGTGGACACTATGCTCCTCCTTAGAAGTGGGAACAAAACACCCATGGAAGGAGTTACAGAGACAAAGTTTGGAGCTGAGATGAAAGGATGGACCATGTAGAGACTGCCATATCCAGGGATCCACCCCATAATCATCATCCAAACGCTGACACCATTGCATACACTAGCAAGATTTTATCGAAAAGACCCAGATGTAGCTGTCTCTTGTGAGACTATGCCGGGGCCTAGCAAACACAGAAGAGGATGCTCACAGTCAGCTAATGGATGGATCACAGGACTCCCAATGAAGGAGCTAGAGAAAGTACCCAAGGAGCTAAAGAGATCTGCAACCCTATAGGTGGAACAACATTATGAACTAACCAGTACCCCGGAGCTCTTGACTCTAGCTGCATATGTATCAAAAGATGGCCTAGTCGGCCATCACTGGAAAGAGAGGCCCATTGGACATGCAAACTTTATATGCCCCAGTACAGGGGAACGCCAGGGCCAATAAGGGGGAGTGGGTGGTTAGGGTATTGGGGGTGGGTGGGTATGGGGGACTTTTGGTATAGCATTGGAAATGTAAATGAGCTAAATACCTAATAAAAAATGGAAAAAAAAAGAAGTATTGCTTTTAATTTACTATTTCATTTGTGATGAGAAGCTTCACAGAACATATTTTGTTACCATGATAAACTTCAGATGTTTCATGAAAACTGGTAGGAATTTCCTGTGTCTATAGTGTATTTATTTCAAAAATAGAATTTTAAATATTTGATTTATTTACTTTTATTTTTGTGTATGAATGTTTTGTATTGATGTGTGTGCACTTCATATATTCCTGGTACCCATGAATGTCAGATCCCTTGGAAATGGGGTTATGAAGGATTATAAGCAACTATGTGAGTCCTGGGATATGAACCCATGTCCTCTGTAAGAGCAACAAGTGCTTTTGACCACTGAGCAATCTCTACAGGACCATTTAATATAGAATTGTAAAATCCAAATAAATGCTAAATAATTAGGAGAGCAAATAGAATGTATGATCTGTTGAGAAAAAATATTTGTTATATGACATGCACAGCCTCCATGTTAACCATTGGTGACACAGTGATGTTCTGGATTTTTTGACAATAGGGAAACATTGAGTTTAAATCCTTTGATCCATGAACAAAATGAGATTTCCCTCTTCATTTATGCCATACTATCCTATATATCTTTTAAAAATAGACTTGAATGACATCCGAACCCATGCTTAACTATTGCCACAAAATCCATTCCCAGTGTCATTTCCTTCCATTTTTGTCTGGGGGATATTGAATCTAAGAACTGACTCAAGCATTGGAATTAAGTCAGAACAACAGTAATATACCATGGCGTTATGTTTTGTTCAAGTTCATGAAACACATGGCTGCCCCTCCTGCAACATACCTAACACTGACAAGCAACCATACACACACTTTAGAAAAGCAGACCTAGAACATGTCTTGTGATAATTCACCAGGCAGACCAAAGACCTGGAGGTCTGAGTACAATGTTCAGCTTCTGCTTCTGTGGATATAATGGACCTGTTTTGCTTTGTTTCTCTTCAGTTCTCACTGAAACTAGGAACTTATCAAGCATCTTTCTCGTGAGCATCTTGAAAGCTAAGCAGACTCATTGCAGGCATGCTTTGCAGACGCTGGTACTCATGTTGCATGTGCTCTTCTGAATCTTCGTGAAGTGTGTCTACTGGGACTCCTCAGGGGTGGGAGAAGAGTTAAGAACTGATCTGAAGGAGCTCATGATAAAGGCATACAGCCTCCTCCTCCCAAAGTCTTTGTGGCTTCCTCTATCTATTACACTGAGAATTCTCTGGCAATTCTAAAATTTCCTTCCTTTTTAAGTACAAGCCACCTTTGGATTCCAGGTTTCAAATTTTAGGCATCCATCCAAAAAATTGGTTATAAGCACTTCCAGGGACTCTTGCCAGCATACAGAAACTGTATCAATTAAATCAGCCAAAGCAGAAGGAATGATCATAACTCATTTTACAAGTAAGTTCAGATATCTTCAGATACATATATCTCAGGTTTGGGTCAAAAAATTACTAAGACATGTACACGTTAATGTTTTAATCATACATATGTTTTAAGTGTAAAATCATCCCCACTATTGTACCATGTATATTTTGCAATATACTGCTAGTTATGTTCTTTGGGGGAGACTGTAAGGTTTTAGGAAAACTCCCAGTATATGAAAAGAGTGAAGATCACCTTTTAAGGGAAATTCTTCAAAGACCTGCCAAATGAGCTTTCACACAAATCCAAAGGAATCTGACCTATAATAAAATGCCAGGTACTCCAGTTTGCAAGGGTATCACAAGACCTCCAGATCTCTTTCGTAGAGCATCATTCAATTAAATTCTTTCTCCATCTTTGTCCTATTGGTCTAAGCTATGGTGAATCTTTGACATAATTAGTTTTATTATTAGGTGTTCTGAAGTTCACATGCCAAGTGTAGACCACAATAAAACTACCTTCTTAGTTATCACAGTATTAAATGGGAGAATAGGGTTGCTCCCATCATCCAAAATGTTAAGATTTCTGAAACTCTACAAATATTTCATTCTGGAAATTTTATACTTTGCTTTGTTTTTGGAAATTACACAAAAATCAAGGGCAGAGGTTTCAGTCGATGCCGTATTTTTATTCTGATGTTCATCTGGTCTTTGTTTCCATACTGTGGACGGGAGTGATGATGGCAAAGGAAGTACCTGGATTTCTCTGGACGCTTTGAATGACATCTTCAAAACGTTACTTCCTCATTCTCTTCTAGTATAACAACCGCCACTCTACCTTCTGTTGTGTATGCCAAGACACCATCCAAAACTGTCTGAAGAATTTCACTCAAGCCCAGCACATGCAGTCACTGGTGTTTTCTGTTACACCTCACAGGCGGCTAGACTCCAAATATGAATACTATTTCTATGCCTAAGCTGTTAAGACAACCTACCCTAATCAGCAGCAACTGCCGTTTTGTAGTTATATTGCTTCTACCCATCCCTACTTGTCCCCTGCCCTCACTTTCCACCTCATATATTTGAGTGGCTCTTCTGCTGTGCTCTTCTGGTCTTAAGCATGTGGTTGATTACAAAGAACCTGTTCAGATAAAACTCAATGGTTTCCATTCTTTAGGGTCAGTTGATTAAGAACTTTCACGCTTCCTGTAAAACCCTTCACTGAAGTAAAGAGAGAGCGCGTGTTTGATTGAAGAACCAATGAATATAAATCTTGGAGGACACTTAAAATTCTGCTGTTCACCCCTCCATATAATGTAAACACCAAGCCAGATGGACAAACAAAATAAAATGGCACAGGTTTTACCTCAGTTCCAGCAAAGACAAAGTGAGTGAATCTAGTACTTGAATCTCTAGAGTCTGAGAAGGGTTCTTTTAAAACTATATATTGTATAATAATTATAATGGGATTGTCAATCAAAGGAGAACAGAGGTTCCGATACTAAAGGACCCTGTTTCTGTTCACTGTTAAAAGCAAAACTCTTGTTTGTGGTTGTATGTGCATGCCCATGATTACATGCATGTGCCTGTGCATGTGTGTGTTTGAGATCATGGGCATACAGAGATCTGAGCAGTACATCTTGTATTGCTTCTTGTATTATTTGTATATATTCTTATATTACTCTGTTGATTGCTTTACGACAAGGTCTCTCTCTATGAAAACTCATTGTTTGGTATAGGTTTGTTGGTCAGTGAGCTCTTGAGAACATCTGTCTCCTTATTCCAATGCTGAGGTTACAGGCACAGGCAACCACACCTGGCTTATTACATGGGTGCTGAAGACTCACCCTCAGGTCTTTGTGACTGCAATAGCGCTCTTGCCTACTGAATTATCTCTTAGCCCCCCCTTTTGTTTTTGTGACTGAACACATTTATTACTTTGTGAATCATCGTGAAATTAAATTGTTAAATTTATATCATTCAAATCTATTTTTATAAATGACAATCAACTAACCTAGGGGTCTTTAACAAAGAATTTCTGATTCTTGTCTAGCTTCCCCAAGCCCATCTTAAGCAAACAATGTATTAGTTCAGTGTAATCTAATGATAAATACACTCTAAGTCTAGAGATTTGGTGGTTTTTCAATACTAAACTTGACTTCATGACCATATACATACAATACAGTTGTATGGCTTTCTGGGAAATCAACTACTAATATATTCTACAAATGAATTACTAAAGATTCACTCACTTAAACAGGTATATCCATAGCATTAAAACAATGTGAAACAAAAATGCAATGTTTTATTTAATATATTTGTATGGAGTACTTGATGTCAAATCAAAGTTCTGTAGTTAGTTTATGCTTACTTCTGAAGCCTTAGTGGGAGGTTATCTTGAATGCTTCACATAAGTTTTTTATAAGAAGCTTAGCAATGTCTGCTGCTGTCAAGATGTGCCTTCAAACTGTTTAAAAAACTAGACAATGTTAGAATAATTTATAACTTACTCAACGTAGATATTATAATAACATATAATATATAACAAGAAAAATCTACTTTCCAATACCTACTATAACTATAGATACAAATTTTCCTCAGCAAATATCAATGAAGCAGATCTAATATTTGTTAAAATGATCTCCACCATAACCACAGACTATTTACACAATAGTGGCTGTGCTCGAAAAGAATGTAATAGATAATATCAATAAAACAGAAGAAATAGAACATATGATCATTTTACCTGATACATAAAGAATATTTAGTCTGAAATGATAGAAGTAGAAAATGGATAGAACTTCTTCAACTTGTTGATGAGTGTCTAAAAATAGAATTGTAGTTAAGAGTGTACTTATTGCTGAAGTAACTACATTTTCCCACACAGAATCAGGAACTGAAAATAACTTGCTATTGTTTCTATACTATATGCTGCTACAAGGAAGTGCCTAGAAGTTAGACTAGAAAAAGAGAAGACATTCAATGTTTTAAAGAATTCAGACCTATATATTCACATGACATCATCTTTTTTTTTTGTTTGTTTTTTTTTTTTGTTTTTTTTTTCCATTTTTTATTAGGTATTTAGCTCATTTACATTTCCAATGCTATACCAGAAGTCCCCCTTACCCACCCACCCCCACTCCCCTACCCACCCACTCCCCCCCTTTGGCCCTGGCGTTCCCCTGTACCGGGGCACACAAAGTCTGCGTGTCCAATGTGCCTCTCTTTCCAGTGATGGCCGACTAGGCCATCTTTTGATACATATGCAGCTAGAGTCAAGAGCTCAGGGGTACTGGTTAGTTCATAATGTTGTTCCACCTATAGGGTTGAAGATCCCTTTAGCTCCTTGGGTACTTTCTCTAGCTCCTCCATTGGGAGCCCTGTGATCCATCCATTAGCTGACTGTGAGCATCCACTTCTGTGTTTGCTAGGCCCCGGCATAGTCTCACAAGAGACAGCTACATCTGGGTCCTTTCAGTAAAATCTTGCTAGTGTATGCAATGGTGTCAGCATTTGGAAGGTGATTATGGGGTGGATCCCTGGATATGGCAGTCTCTACATGGTCCATCCTTTCATCTCAGCTCCATACTTTGTTTCTGTAACTCCTTCCATGGGTGTTTTGTTCCCACTTCTAAGGAGGGGCATAGTGTCCACACTTCAGTCTTCATTTTTCTTGAGTTTCATGTGTTTAGGAAATTGTATCTTATATCGTGGGTATCCTAGGTTTTGGGCTAGTATCCACTTATCAGTGAGTACATATTGTGTGAGTTCCTTTGTGATTGTGTTACCTCACTCAGGATGATGCTCTCCAGGTCCATCCATTTGGCTAGGAATTTCATAAATTCATTCTTTTTAATAGCTGAGTAGTACTCCATTGTGTAGATGTACCACATTTTCTGTATCCATTCCTCTGTTGAGGGGCATCTGGGTTCTTTCCAGTTTCTGGCTATTATAAATAAGGCTGCTATGAACATAGTGGAGCATGTGTCCTTCTTACCAGTTGGGGCTTCTTCTGGATATATGCCCAGGAGAGGTATTGCTGGATCCTCCGGTAGTACTATGTCCAATTTTCTGAGGAACCGCCAGACTGATTTCCAGAGTGGTTGTACAAGCCTGCAATCCCACCAACAATGGAGGAGTGTTCCTCTTTCTCCACATCCTCGCCAGCATCTGCTGACATGACATCATCTTATATAGAGAAAATAGGTAATGAAATAGACAAATATATTCAGCAATTTAAGGCTGCAAGATCAACACACAAAAACCAGTTGCTATTTTTTCACACCACCATTGAAAGTCTGAAACAGAAATTAACAAAGCAGTATCATTCATAAATGCATTCAAGAAAACAAAATATCTACAATATTTAGTGAAATGAAGAAAAAGACTGAAATTATAATCACACATATTTCTTAAAGAAATTATGACATAAATAAACAACATGACATTTCTCATATACTGAGAGATATAGTATTAACAGGAAGACAACATCCCCCACAATGTGATACCCAGATCAATGAAATATCTATCAAGTTTCATACTTTCTCTCTAAAACAGACACAGTAAACTTAAACTTCAAGTGGCATTTCAAGAGACCCCAAATTAATTTCTAATAAATATTGGGATTGGGTGGTTTAGCTCAGCCATTTTGCTTGTTTAATCTTTAAGATACCCTGGGTTCAATTTCTATCACTGAAAAATAGTCTTGAATAAGAGGACAAGCTGGAAGGAACCACATGTCCTATTTCAAGACAATATCAAGTCATGGTGATCAGAGCAATATGACATTGTCTTAAGTATGGACACACTGATTGCTGGAACAGGATGAGTGAAGAAGTGAGTGTGTGCTTCCATGCTCAGTTCATCCACACCAAAACATTCAAGTCTGTTCAGGCAAAAATAATGGACATTTTCAACAAAATATTTTTCAAACTAGATATATACACATTAACCTACACTGTATATGAAAAGTAACTCAAAATGATTTGCAGATCTAATTAATAGTGGTTGTGTTTCTAAAAATAACATTGTTTTGCATTCATTAGAATAAACCACGACATATTTGATATGCAAATATTGTAATCACTTTGTTAGTTTATTGACTAACTTTAATTTTTGCTATTTTAAATTTTAATAGTTCTTTTGACATGAAAATGTTAAAATTTTAAAGTATAATGAATATTTTTTGGTCACGTGTGCTATGGAGGTCATAGAGGAAAAATATTAGAATTAACTAACTCTGTATGTCTCAAATTTCCTAGTGCTGAAACCCCTGACTACAGTTCCTCATGTTGTGGTGACTCACTCAACCATAAATTATTTCATTTCTACTTAATAACTGTAATGCTGCTATTGTTGTGAACTGTAATGTAAATACTGTAATGTAAATACATGCAGGATACCTGATAAGTAATCCCAAGCAGTTACAACCTAAGGTTGAGAACCTGTGCCTTATGCTGTTAATGAGCTATCATGGTTTCCAAGTTCACGTTCAGTTAACCCTTGAGTTTTCTTCTACATTCCAATGTCTAAACTGAACTCAGTTTTTAAGCACCAAATTGCTTTCCTCGTGTCATTCAGTCATATAGCTGTGTGTTCTTGAATATCACTTCAGGGTGTATTGCCAGCCTCTTTAGGCTGTTGGAGGTTTTGCTTGTGTCTTCTGTATGCTCCCTGATTTTTTTTTTTTTTGTAAAATTTAAGATTGTTCCTTTAAATTCTGTGCCCTGGTGTTCAGGTAGGTAATTGTCAGTAGAGAACATCTCTATTGGCCTAGGGGGAAGAGAATCATACTCTCTTGGCCTTTTGTTATTTGTGGGTTTTGTAATGTTCTCTGTCTTAAACACTACATAGTTAGCATTGACTCTTGTTTATCATTACTAGTGCATGGGAAGGCTTAGTGATTACAAGATTTAATGCCATGCATCAGATGAGTTCCAACCACAGAAGAGAAGCTCTTACTCAAATCCTCACTCATGGTCTTCTCTCTCTTTGATGGGTTGTAGTGGGACCATGGAATACTATGGTTGGTTAAGGTTGGAATACTGTGAATAGGTCATCACCCTGAGAAGCAATGTCGCAGCTCTCTCTCTCTCTCTCTCTCTATATATATATATATATATATATATATATATATATATATATTTATAAAGCAAACCAAAAACTTAATAGATATGAACTAATCATTCTGAAGATAATGTTCAGCAACTAGCCCTTAATTTTCTCAAGGTTTAAAGGACAATTACGCCTTCTTTTATCTTTGGGCCACAATAAGCTCTGAAGTTGATACAGTTCTCCAGTACTCATTGTCTGCTAGTGGTCTGATCACTCACTGAATGTCATCCAGTTTCTATCAGATGCTAAATAGTCAAACAGCTTAACTGATAATAGTATAATTCACTGTTTAAACCCCTTCCATATAAAAATGGAAAATACTATTATCAATAACTATTGACACTTAAAATCTACTTTGAGTACAGAATTTCATTTCTAATGACTAAAGAAGCATGGATTGAGGACTTATTCTCTGGAAATCATTGTCCCAGGCATGCCATGGAATACAGAGATGGTATGGAAATGAATTTTCCTCAAAACATTTATTTTGTGACGAGGAAAGAACATTAATTTTGTGATGAGGAAATCACAAATCAATAACTTGTAAAATAAAAGATTTTGAAAGTCTGTGTCAAAAAGGCCACGCATCTGTAACAGAAGTGGAATGAGAACTTTTATTGTGCCCCCAGCATCTAGAAGATTCCATGCTCAGCAGCATCTGCATGTGGAGGTCTAGACCTAGACTTGACCTAGGGCAAAGCTCGTGGACATGAATGTGTGTATCATTCAATGGAAAGGGTAGATACAAAGCCGAGGCTCACAAAACTCTGCAGCTATCTCAGAAATCTTGAATGTCCACCCCCCACCTTTTTTTTCTTTTCAATGCAATTCTACAGTATGAAGTGGAGGAGTCAAGAAATGTCCTCTGCTATATGTTTCAGATGGCTAACTAGGATAGTCACATGAATGGCAGTTTCAAAGGTCTGCCTAATGAGACAATAGTGAGATACTTACAGAACCCATTTTTATTCATGTGATCAACTAGGTAAGAAGTCATCATGAGAAGCCTCTAAAATACCTTTGTCATTTCTTTTCCCCAGGTTTCACTTTTTCTCAGATGCTTATTTCTACTATCCTATGACTGAGGTTTTGTCAAAATTTATGATGGTATCTTCAGATTCAGAAATACATTTATATGGGAACTCTGAGTATGATATTAAATGAACGATAGAATCTGATCCCTTTAAATATGCTTCCCTGTGATGAAAATTCACAATGTAAAAATATTTGATTTTTGAACAGGGGAAGCTGGTTTCAAAGAGCATGAACTACAAGGCTGTGGTGAAAAATATCGAAAGAAACACGGTGAAGGGGAGCTCTTCGGTGGGTAGAGGGAATATGCATATTTTAGATATTAGGCTTTGTTGTTTTTACAATGAATTTAGTAGATTTGAAAGATCTTCTTTAGAAATTACCTGCATGGAGCATAAGCAGTCATAACAAAGCCTTTTGATATCCAAAGGCAGAGTTAATTAAATGTGACTTTGAGAAGTCTTTTAAAGCATAGGTGAGATGAAGAACAATGCAGGTGCTGAGCTCCTGAAGAGCAACCTACTGCCCACCTCAGCAGGGAAAGCGTCCCCCCTAGAGACTCGTTACTTGATGACTGAAAAGAATGCCTAGACATCAAATGGATTTGGGGCAGTTTAAGGTACTAAAGTATTTTTCTGGGGAAAAAAATTTATGTTAGAGACAGATCATAGAGCTATACAATAATGGAGCAGATTGGAAGTTGGGGGATTTTCAGCTCATAAGATATTATATGTCCCTGTAGTGATGTATATTTGTGTTTCCACTCATGACCTCATGAATGAAGTATGGCAGTATGTTTATTGAAGATGTTTTTTCTTGGTAGTGCAATTGTGCCTCTGAGCTATCTTTATTACCTATGCAAGGTGTGATTCTCTACAGTCAAAACGCAATGAGAGGGTAAGAAAATGACTCCATGATCCCTCTCTGTCGCACTGTTCTGCACCTTTTGTTATTGATCACAAAATTTTCTAAGAGAAGGGACCGTTTCCAAACCTGTGAACTGGAAAAAGGAAACATCAGTAGATATCTGAGTGACAGTTGTTGGAATAACTAAAAAAGAAATATGTTGAGAAACTGAGCCTGATGTAGAGTCTGGTGAGATATGATGTAATACGACGTTGGGTCATCATCTCTCTTGCCTAAGCTTCTACCTTTTAAAAAATGTAATATTTCCTCTGATTTTTTTTTCAGGAGAAAATACATCCCATTGATGAAACTACAGTACTAAGTAGTTGGAGACTCTGGTGTGATTCAGGAAATTCCACCATTTTTTTTCTAACTTTACAAGTAATAGTCTTCTTTGGGGAAAAATATGTAACATATGTGTGGTTCATACTATAAGCTGAAACTAAAACTTTATACCCTTATGAGAGTCTAGGGAAGGTTAGTGTTTGTTAAAAGAGAAACACGAAATCTTTTGATATACATATTTATACGGTCAAGCAGAGAGACAAGGAAAGAGTTAGCTATAGAGGTTGTCATGAAAGTTTGCTTACTGAGCTATCTTCAAAGCATGCGTCTAGGTAGACCACACAGGACAATCTGACTTTATGTAAGTAATTTTTATGTAAGTGGGTCAATTTTAACTCCTCAATGATAGCTGTCTAAAGCCTGTTGTCCTTCAGTCTAAAGCACTCTGCTAGTCCATGAGCATGGATAAACTCTCTGGTGCAGGCAAAAATCTTAAGGTCACATAACATTGTTTTGGCTTTGGATACGGTTGACAGACAAACTATAGAATGTCCACTGGGGTCCAAATTGTGAGTTTTCAGCACTAACTTGTTAGTAGAAGCAGGTTACAGATAATTCTGTCACATACTTAAATTTTGTGTGTGCATATGTATGTGTATATGTAGGTGGCTACACATACATATGTGTGTATAGGTATGTGTGAGTCAGAATTAACATTGAGTGTCCTTCTCAATTATTTGCCACCTTATCCATACTATTTTGAAGAAAGAGTTTCTAACTGAACCTGGATCCTACTGACTTGGACAATCTGGAATCTGTGCTTCCCCAGAGCTATGGCTATGGGTACACATCATTGTGCTTAGTTGTTGTTTGTTGCTTGTTTGTTTGACTGGTTTATTGGTTTGTTTAACATTGGTTTGGGCTTGGGAGATAAGAACTTCATTGACCGAACCATTCCCTCAAGTTCCATATTTAAATTTTTACTGATTTAATTGAGCATCTATAATTCAACTTTAATTGAGCATATCTTTTTTTAAAGTGTGTGTGTGTGTGTGTGTGTGTGTGTGTGTGTGTGTGTGTGTATGTGTGCGCGCGCGTGCACGCGAGGACATGTTGGCAAAGATTTCCTCCTTATCTTCATGAGATAGGTCCCAAGATTCATACTAGGATATGCTGAATTTTACATTCAGTGTGCTACTATTAAGTCTTATTGCTGATCTTAGTTACTTCAACATATATACTTTTTTATTTATTTAAATAAAGAACGTTCACTTTTCACTAAAAAGAAGCACTTGTACACTATCAGTTTCGTATCTGAAATAACAGCATTGTCACCCTTGTTCTATGGGGGAAGCATTAAGAAAATCAAAGGTTATCAACACATACACACACACCAAGCTGACACCTGAGACAACCTTCAATTGACTGACTGGAGGTTAGTGTATACAATGCAGATACTCTGATCCCTTATGTGGGGACTCAATGTGACAGCACAAAATTTTACCCTAGTGAGGAAAGGATGCAATTTAAAGCATGAATTTTTTTATTTAGAGTTTCTAAAATACCTTAGGTTGTAGCTTCTTAAAGCTTTACTGGAACTCTAGAAAGCAAAGCTAGGGGACCACTCTATATAAATAAGCTTACAATAAATAAGTTATGCAACATATATATTGATGTAGATAGATTAAGAGCAATTGGTTCTGGATTATTAAATTAGGATTCACTTACTTATAATTCCATAGACTGGTAAATGTTTTACAAGGAATATTCTTGATACTTCTATAACTGCCATGGCTTTAAGAGGCTCACCAAATGGGATATTCAGCAAATATTTTTTGAGTTGGTTTACTGGTCTAAGGTTGAGTGAATTCCTGGATCATAAGGTATTTCTTCTATTAAATTATACAGCAGTATAATTAAAGCTGAGATGTTTTCTATTATGCTTGCAAACACTTGAACTTTTTCTCCCCTACTTAGGATGTTATTTGTTATACTGCACTTTGTGTTTATAATTCCCAACTAGGTCACTTTTCCATGCATATATATGTCCATAAAGTATATTTGCTGCTTGATTACATGTTCATTTTTATGTTGTGGAAGTCATAATCAGATGCACATAATTATTTATCTTTAATGTCATAGTTTATTTTTAATGCACATTCAAAGGGTCACTTGTGGCTACTGGGTATTATCCCTTCTTATAGTCAGAGGACATTTAATCTGCAAGCCATTGATGAACATTGCATGCACTTTCCAGAGTTTCTTTGCAAAATTCTTCAGGCAAAAATGTAAGTGTTTCAGTATAATTGAAGCACTGAATGGAGGTTTATGGGAATTTCTAATTTCAATGACTATGATTATATTATTCGTAAAAGTGGCAGGGCCAATTTAGAGATCCACCAGAAGTCTATGACCTTATTTCTTCTACTTCTTTACTTTACCAACTCCAGTTAGGAGGACCAGAGTTTAATGACTTTTTGTTCTACATCTATGCTTGTTAGTAAGCTCAAATACATAGAAATCTAATAGCTATTACTGTATCGTGTAATGTGGATTCTATGCTGGGGAATAGAATCTTTGCAAGACCTCTTTAATAATTCCTATATGTAGCAGAGGATGGCCTCTCTTCCCACTGATGGCCGAGTAGGCCATCCTCTGCTACATATAGGAATTCTATGCTGAAATCATCTGTTGCTGTGCTTCTTTGGCTGCCTGAGTCATGTGACTGATGTTTGTTATACCGCTCATGACATACACCTGGTGTAAATGATTGTGTATGTTGCTTTGAACCATAGATTTTGCTCCTTAACCCAGTTCAGTAATGTTGTAGAAAAGTGATCATTTTCATATTTTATTACTCAGAGCTGCAATTATTGCATGCATTATTTTAAATCATATAAAGTACCATTATACTCTAATATAATGTTTGACTTCTAAAATGATCAAGATAAAGCAGATGGAAGTTAGTGGACAGACAGATGGATTGGTGACTGTTGGACACACATTTGCATATGATACAGAGGACTTACTTATACTGGAATCCATTTAAAATGATCACTCATACTCAAGTAGGCAACTACTTATAATTTTACCCTCTGCTTAATTTTATTCTATCCTGACCCATAAAATCATTATTGTATCATCTTACTTTAATCTCCTTAGAAGTTTATGCAGGCAAGAAATTCTCCATAGCTTGATCACTTCATAAATTGCACCTAAGAAATAATTCCAAACTGGAGATTTGGGTTACCAACATGATTTCTTCAATGGATAATAGTTTCCTTAAGCTTTTATATATTAACACGCAACTGAAAATGTGACAAAACAGAGATATAAAGCAAAACCCCCACACAATGGAGGGTTCAGTCAGACAGGATAACTTGGAGAGAGCAAAGGGATCCATTTTTGGAGAGGACTCTTCCAGCCAGAGGAAACCCCAAAGCAAAGTTCTGAAGGCAAAGAGCTGGACTATTGAGACAGTGGAGACATCCAATCATCAGCACAGAGGAAGAAGCAAACCTGTGCAGGAGGAGTTAGAGATATTATCATCAGAAATGATGTTAGGCACAGTAGGTGCTTAGACCTCGGTAAATGCAACGAGAAAGTGTCCAAAGCCTTTCTGCCTGTGGGCCCCAAAAGTTTGCTTCTGTTGTGAATATTTCCCTTCAACCTATGGGCAGAGTAAGGCTGTAGACAGGTAAGTGCAAGAACACAGTTCAGGTGGTAGGAAACTCTGATAGTCCAGAGGAACATCACTTATAATTCTGGGAAGACAGAATTATAGGGACATACTGGTAGGACCAAGATGCACTATGAAGGAAATCTAGGCAGAGCTAATGTACAAACACATTATATTAGAACACAATGAAAAATAGCAAACTTATTGTGCTCAGGTAAAATTCAGGTAAAATTATCTTTAGAAGAAGAAACCTCGATTTTGTGTGGATGACCTTACAGTTTAATACAGTATTTTTCAACCTGTGGGCTGTTGAAACCTTGGGGTGTCAAAAAAGCCTTTTATGGGATTCACCTAACACTATCAGAAAACACAGGTATGTGCATTAGCATTCTCAACAATAGCAAAATCACAGCTACGGAGTAGTGACAAAAATAATTTTATGGTTGAGGGGACAGCACAACATGAGAAACTGTATTAACAGTGTTAGAATGGTTGAGAACCGTTGATTTAATACAGAGTAGTTGTGTCTTCTTGTTGTGAAACAGAAATTTAGCCTAGGATTTAAGACCTTAGAAGTTTCTCATTTTTCTATCCCATGAGGTCTAAAGTATGCTATAGACAGCCCCAGCAGTAAGTGAGCTTACAGGAGGCTCTAGCTCATTGCTTTCCAGGATGTGTCTATGCATAGAATTTGGGAGCCATCACAGCAGATGGGGGACAAGAACTTGTACCTTACTCATCATACCCTGTCTGACTTGGACTTTACTTGGTGTCTCCAGTAAAAAACAAACAAAAAGTTTCTACAGGAAAACAGGCATCAATATTGTTAAATTTCAAAGTTGGACGTAGCAGCTATCACCAGAACACTATGACAAAAGAGACACATTAGGGAGCAAAGAATATTGTAACCACGGCTACCTTTCCAAACAGGCTCATATAGGCACATCTGCTATTCCAGCCAATGTCTTTCTATAATCCTGAAAACTCTATGAACTGATATAAATATATCTAATCTCTGATAATTACTCTAAGAAGCAAAGAACAAAAGAGAGAGATGCTTGAGGCCACACCTTATGTAACGGCAGGAGAGGGGATCTGCCACAAGGTCAATGGCACTGAAGGCGGTGTACAGAGTTTCACACCAACCACCACAATCCCTTTAATAGGGGACCTTTGCACTGGCAGCTACAAACTCTGAGATTGTTCTGGGATACAACAATGAGACAGGATTAAATTAGTTACCCATAGCAATAACTATACGTTATTTTTTAAAAATAAAATACAGATCCTGCAAGTCTACAAAGTGAGTGCCCTCAAACTTGCCAGAAGTTACTTCTTATTTTTACTTTTGTTTTCTTGATTTAGAAAACTCTTACCTTGCAGTGGAGGTGGATGGAGTCATAATAGGTTCATCAGGCAAACACAGCTTTGCACGACTCAGGTCAGGATTCTCCTCTGAGATTGGCTGTATCGGCCTGACTCCAATCCCCTGCCTGCAAATAATCAGAGATGATTTTCTGCCACAGCAAACAGTTGCTAAACCTCCCCTTGTGCTTCAGCTCAAGAAAAAGCGCACGCTACCGTCAGGCACTTGCCCTCCATTCCTTCTCTGCTCATCAATTTTCCCTTGCAATCTCAAATTTGTTGCCCCAGAGCTAGTCCACGTGCAATATTTTCCTGATTCAATATTTCGATTGTGTATGTCTGTCTCTTTCTCGGACATGTTTTTTCCTGCCCATATGAAACCTGAGAAAATTACAACTAGCTTTGAATAGAACGATCAAAAATGGTCCTGCCAATTTCTACCTCCCACGGCTATCTCGGGCAGCCAGGGACAGGAGACTGCCTGCCACCCAACTTCTACTGCCTGCCATTATTAAATATCACATTGCAAAGAGAGAGTACTGAGAAGGACAATGCCAGAAGTCTTGAACACTCCCAAGTATTTTTTTCCCAAATAGATGGAGCATCGAACTAAGGCGCTTCTGTTCATCATCAGCCCCATGAAAGCATCACACTGATGACTCAGGAAATTACATGTTTAAAGTGAAAGCCTGTGGACCTGCATTCGATCCCCAGAAGTTAATAAAAATATAATAATAAAGGCTTAGTATGGAACCATAATCCTATATCTATGATGAGGAAGAAAGCCAGATAGACTCACTGGCCAACCAGCCTAACTTCCCTGACAAGACTTTAGGGTCTTGGTGAGAGATCATGTCCCCAATACAAGGTGGGTAGCTACTGAAAAAAAGGCCCAGAAGTTAGAGTGGCCTTTACACATATTAGCCCACATGAGCACACACACACACACACACACACACACACACACACACCACATTTTTAATTCATTGGCTCTAAATAATTATCAAACTAGCATTACAAACTAGCATGAATAGCTAGCTGCTAAGTGAACACTAGTGGCACTACTCAGAATCCAGAAGTATCTGCTTTGGATCTCAGAGATTTTTTTAATAAAATCTATTCTAAACTGCCAAGATGACAAGTAAACAGTTAAATTTAAGTCTATGAACAGAACCCTCTGTTGCAGACATCCCTATGTCTACACAGACCTTGAAATATAAGATCATCTGTGCATTGCATCCCGGGGGGGTGTTCTCTGTCTTTACTACTGAGTTTCCAGTTTTTATTGGGTGCTTGTTTAAGCAAAGAGTGCTAAATCTCAGGCACTATTTGTTGTTTCTCCTTGGCAATGCTTCTTAATCTCTCTGACCCTGCTCATCCCCCCAAATTAGAAGGTTACAAAAGATTAGGCAATTTTAAAACTCTTAGCTGCAAAACTACACAGTCTTATCCCAATTTCTCTGGGGTTGACAAAGGGAAAAAGGACAGGTCAACACAGAGGCTGAACAGGAATGGATTGAGATGTCTCACATCAACTTGTTTTCCTGGAACTGAGAATGTGGGTGAGTGTCAGAGTCTGGCTTAACACTGGCTTTCAGCCCTAAAGTAATATTTGTCACTCTGAATTCAATGACATATAAGGACTGAAAGGGTCTCATGCAAATATTATCAGGACGTACATCCAATGTTGTGTGCATTCCAGTAGACACAGACTCATGGTTCTAGGGAGCAAGACATCAAGCTGTTGTTCAGAACAAAGCCACTTAACTGGAAAGGTCTGTGAACCCTGAGACCATGTGAATGAACACATGGCACCTGGAGCATATTTACATGTTGACAGTTTCTATGCTAAAAGGAAAAGATACTAATTAGGATACGGTGTGCCATGGGTGTCCCTTGAAGATCCATGCTGGAACAATGTATAAAATGCACTCAGCAGGTTTGTACTTATCCCTGTGAAAGACAGCCATTGTAGCATTCCAAAGTTTTCTTAAAATGGTCTTCGTCAGCTCAATATGAACGTTTTCCACTTTGTGCTTCTTAGCTGTTAATCAGGCAGATGCAAGCAGTCTGAGGGAATACCTTCTGCCTTCCAAATGTTCTTACCAGTCATCCTATCTTAATTCTGAATTTGACCCAATTTGTCCTTTGTGAAATTTCTGTGATGGTACTGACTTCAAGTCAAATTCATCTTTACCTGGCTAGTATTGAAGTAATCCTTTCAAACTATTATCCCCATTTAGAAACTTCCAAGTCAAATATGATTAACAGTTCAAAGGACAGAAGAAATTGAGCTTGGCATGGGAAGACAAAGTGCTGTCATTCTCTGTGACCTAAGAAACTATTGAAAGAGACCGTAGGGTAAGTAAGCAACTGCCTAGAAAAAAGGGGGAGGCTGATAGGACTAGTGAGTCTCAACTTAGTTAATTGAAAATAAAACAACCCAAAGTTTCTCCCATCCCAGTATTTGAAACTGGATTCCCAGTAGGGTCGAATAACGTTAATGGGATGGAGCCAAGCTACTGTCACTGTGTAGGGAGATGTCCTGCTGAGACTGAGAAGAGAGGACATTTGGAAATAAGATTTCTGAACTGATGTCAGGGAGCAGAGGAGGGGGTCAGAGTCAGAGTGCTATTCACCTGAAAAAATGGTTTCTCCCCACTTTAACAGCTCTAACAGTCTTTGTCTTCTAGAGTCCCATGAAATCTGGGTGGGGGGACAGGGGGACAGGGGGGCAGTGAAATGTAGGTCTTGACTCCGGAGTAGGAGTAACCAGCTGAGGAGGAATTTGGCAGACCAAGCTTGAAATTGTTGATACCATTTTCTTAAAGAAATGCATGTTCCACATTGAAGATACACTCAGATTTTCTGAGAAAGAGAAATAATCTCCACACAGTCATCCAGGAATGTAATTACATATGGGGCTTCCTGCAAAAATCCATGGATTATAGTGCTACATGTAAATAGACATGTAAAGGCACAGTGTGAACTCTTACTTATGGGAGACCTGCATACATAAATGAAGTAGGACTTCTGTGAGAATCTTTGAAAACAATTGAGAGAATACATAACGAGATGAATAGCAATTGAAATTGTGATGTGATTAAAAACCTAGTGTAAGAGTAGTGTTATATGACTCTAAATTAGCCTGAATGAAGACTATGCACACATGCATACATACACGTACATACATATACATATACACACATATACATACACACACATATATATATATAGATAGATTAATGTCTAATTAGATATCAATTAATTAAGAATATTCATGTCAACTATGGCTATATCTGTGGGATGAATTTTTATCATTTATATCTTTATTGTAATTATAAGATATAACTTATCATTTGTTTTTGTACTCATTCATTCACCTAACTCTTTCTTAGAAAGAAATGGCCTAATTATGTAAGTCAGTTTTGTAGCTGATTTCTTCAACAATTTTATGGATAATTTGAGGTTTGCTTATTTAAATATGTCTTCATTGATATAACTTCTTTCCATTGATAAAGAGATAAAAAAGTCAAAGTCCTCCAATCAAACACTATAATTAATCAAGTACTCTTTGAGGAAAAGAATGTATAGAGCAAATAGTCACAGAACATGATCATGAATTTCTGATCACTCTCTAATGTTGAACTTTTGAACTCTTACTGGCCAAGAAGCACATGGTTAAGGAATGGGCATTGTTTTTGTGAACCAGGACAAGGGGGAGTGCCCCCTGTCTAAGACTATAAGTCAATGCTGTTGAAAAATGTGGGGTACAGAAAGGAGAGAGGACATCAGGTGAGCCATTTGGATATCAGCTATGTGAACTAAGTATGTGTCAATTCAGAACAGAGAATTCCAGGTAGTCTACTAAAGGCACCATTCTTTCTGATGGTCTTATACCATAATTCACCATGGCTTCTCAGAGTGAAGGAGGTTGGGAGGGGAGGGGGAGTTAGTGGGAGTTAAAAAGAGATGGAAGGAATGAGAGAGAGAGAGAGAGGGAGAGAGAGAGAGAGAGAGAGAGAGAGAGAGAGAGAGAGAGAGAGAGGACTGTATATTGTTCACCCAACTTTCGCTAGACCAATCCCCCTGGGATGGAATCCCTCCATCCCTCCCATCAGTGACTGAGCATCTTGTCCGATTCAATAGTCTCTGTCCTCATTTATGAAATGCCAACATTTGTAGGATGGAGCAGCAATTGCTGCACAGTTGCAATCACCTTAACTGTCACCGCCATCATCTTCATCTACATCTTAAGTATCACTGTCACCAAGCAGAGTTACAGAGAAGCACCATAAATAAAACCGATGTGTAATGACTGAAATTTGCTGAGATTTTAGTGAAATCCGTTTCTTTCCTGTACCAGAGGCCAGCCCGTTCCTGACACAGTGGCCTAAGCCTGCACAAATGTTTCCATCTTCCATCTGTGTTTGAGTGACAACTTCCCAGGTACTTTGACCATGTTGTTTAAGAACAACTTTGGGTCAGTTCACCAAGTTTTTAAGAAAGTTATGTGAAAATGCTTTTCTTTCATTGTTTTTCTTCTCATTTCTGACTAATTTGCCCAATGAGCATGCTCCCACCTTTCAATCCCAGCAGATACATACAAACACACATGTACACACATGCACACACATACACACAAACACACACATACACAGATGCACACACACACACAAACACACTTACACACATGCACACACATATACAGATACACACACAAACACACACATACACCAACACACACACAAACACACACGTACACACTAGGTAGATACATACAACCACACAAAACTATTGTCACTGGAATTAACAGATGCAGAGTGGAAATACAGATTTTAATTTTCTCCTGGAAGATTAAAACTTCTGTCCCCAAACTACAGTCATACTTGATGAAATTAGCAATATTTGTATGTCTGACAATTTATTTGCATGTGTGTGTGTGTGTGTTTCTCCACATACCATGGCCATAATTACCAATTAACCTACTGCTTTCTACAGATCTATGGAGAAATAATCACTGCACCTGTGTCCAGCTTGTATTTCTTCTTGTCTTCTGTATTGATAAGGCAAAAAAAAAAATGGACAGTTATCATAAAAACTGCAGCTCTGGTCTCCCCTTCTATTTTTTTTTCTTCCTTAGCATTCAGCTAAAAATTGAAATGCTTTCAATGCTTAGAGAAGACGGAGCAATAATTCCCATTTTTTGTGACATGGAAACTGAGGCTTTGTGTCTAGCTGACTTTCTGTATTCTCTGTAACCCCCGTAATTGTACAGCCTTAAGGACTGTCATCAGATGCTTGTGTGCCACCCATGCCAGACTTAAGGCCGGAGAGCTTGAGTCTTGGTTATGGGGCAACTGGAGGACTGTGAGACCTCACGTACTGACACTAATCTATATTTTAAATAATATTCATTTTTAAAATTTACTTTCTGATTTATAATTTTAACCTCAATCCCCGTTTTCACAAATGCTTATTTGTTATTTAGTGATTAACATTTCCCTATTGTAATTTATTTAAATTCATATCTCAAATAACATAACTAAGAGAAGCAAATTTCATTTAGGCTAAAAATAACATGTGAATAAACAATTACCACAGTGTAATACACCACTGCACAAAATTGTCCACAAAATTACCTAGACATATTTTTATAGAAAAAAAAATAGGCTGTGAGGAGGAATTTGAGTTTAAAATCACTGGGTATTCAGCCAAGTTTAAAAGATAAACCCCTTTGTTGTTGTTTTTCCTGAGTGATCCCACACGGGAGGCCTGCAGATGCCATATTTCAAATCATAGGAAATTACAGCCTAGCAAACTCTCTCTCCCTGTGGGTGCAAATAAAATTTCCTAAAGGCTCTGGAGAGTCCCCAGGCAGAGAAGGAGCCATATCTGCTCTAGAGAGGAAATCACGGTCTGTCGCCAAGGGCGTGGACGCCACGCCCTGCATGCTCTTCCAGAGTGGCTGCACGGTTTCCTAAATGAGGGCACTGCAGCCTGCTGCAGGGCTGCTGTGGAACCTTGACCTCAGCCTGTTCCACAAACAGGCAAAAAGCCCAAACTCCGAATCCGAACCCACTTCCTCCTCCCACTCCACTTGTGACCTCCTTATCTATGGCAGATGGGAACAAACCACTTTATTTTCATTGTTCATAAATATTTTCAGTTTGAATCATCTTACTGTGTATCTGCCATACTTACTGATTGTTTTTAACTATGGCTATCTACATTTTTCTTGTACAGACCAAATGCCTAAACAGTAATATTTTTCTTCCTTTTCTTTATCTTTTTAATGTTGTTTATTTCTGTTCTGAAAGTCCTCTGTACAAAATGTCTCTAATTTATTCAGGCTGCAGGACCACAGTGATATTTTCTATTTGACATGAGATAAAGTCAGTTTTATTTCCGTCAAATATAATTTAGACTCCACCAGCATTCCGTATCTATGTCACAAATTAAGTCATAGAACACTTTGCAATGTGGAGGGAAAAAAGATATTTTACAAGGACAGATAGACACAACATGGAAGGAACCTTTGAGACAAAAGAAATATAATAGACACTCCAGTCTTGAGCGTTGATTTCTATTTATTATTAAAACTTATCAAGACACAAAGGCTGGATGCACACACGTTACCCTAGAAGTATATGATTGAAAACAATGCTGCCTACATCACTTCCTCTATAAAAATACGTTTAAACTTTCTTTACTGAAATTAAACTTGGTATTCATTTTAAAAGGACTTTGAAGCGTGTGGGGGTGGGGCGGGAGGAGGCGATTGGAGCTTGGGTTTTTGTATCTGTCTTTTGTTTTGTGGGGTTTGTTTTCGTACTCCCCCCTCCATTCTTAATTCGTCAGTTTTAAAATGTCCCAGACTTCAGTTTGTAGCTGCCTCTTTGACAACCCAGAATCCCAGTAAAGTGATGAAGTTGAGTTTGCCTAAACTTCCCCGTGGGCAGGGGAGAGCTGTGCGCAGGACCACTTTTATCAACCAAAGCTAGGCTGACTTTGAAAATTCCTCCTGAGGAACAGCCATCAGCGGACCCCTCTCACATTCATCTAATTTCCAAGCCTTGATGTGACATATGAAATAGGGAGAAAAGTGACAACAAAAATCAATGTGTCTAAATAGTCTTGCTTCGAAGCATACCTGCCACTGGCTTAACTCAGAAATTGGGTGGGATATTAGATCTGATATCTCTTTTGTTGCTTTTTCTTTTCTTTTTCTTTCTTTTCTTTTTTTTCCTTCAGAATTACTTTTAGTACCCGCAGAGAGAAAAAGACCAAGAGCCTCTTCTTAGCTTGCATAGAGGATAAGAATGCTTTATTAAAAAGAATTTAAAATTATAAACGTATCATATGGTCTGTGCCTGTCCATCCTTGTATTGAGCCTTTATTGCCTTTTTATCAATGTGCTTCTGATTAAAATAAGTCCCACTGTATTTCAGGGAAATTGGAGGCTTTGAAAAATGGTAAAGAAAGATTAATGTCTAAGAATTTAGCTTATGTATTTTAAGTTAGGAAAATATAATGTGCTATAAATTATGCTTCTGTAATGCTAATAGTTTTTAAGCATTGGAATTTGTAGAGCAAAGATTAATATTCAAGTGAATTTTCAACCCATTCTTGCTCTGTTAGATTCCCTATAGAAATATGCCATAAAAGCATACATATCTATAAACTATCTGCCAATTATTTTTCTATTTTACACAACCTTTTGCCAGCCGCTAAGCCTTTAACTAGAAAGATAATATATAAATAAAAGTTTAAAAACCCTCAGACGTGGAAATGTGCTGTTTTACAAACTGAAGAAAGAATTCCATTTTACTTCATAGATTATAAATTTGAAAAACCACTGGTTCACTTTTGTTAGTCAAAGGTATCCTTTTAATAAAATAGTAGTTGCATGAAGAAAAATTAGCAATTTAAAACATATTGTGATCTTTTTATACTTTTTTTCTAAAACATACAAGTTGCCAAAACTAAAAAAAAAATTACAAAGGTAATTGTCTGTGTTTAAACAAAGCAGAAAAGGCCATTCAGCCTTCCATTCACACATAAATTAATTTTCTTTTCAAAGGATATTTACCCTTTAAGGGGACATTTTTAACCTTGTGACACCATAAAATTCCATGAAGGCAAAGTTATTTGGTTTTGCTCTACAGTCATTTTTAACTATTTTTCACGAACTTTTCATGTTATGCAACTCCAGATAATTTTAGTAGTTTAATACCTGACCCGTGAGAGACAGTCTGTTGGAAGATAACATTAGTGTTGGTGTTCTGCAACAAGTTACAGAAGCCAGACAGACTCACTCGCTTTTGTGCCCTTTATAAATTCTTGTGAAAATACACTAAACTCCCATTTGGTTCAGATCTACCAAGTTTTCACATTAGCTGTGTATTAAATGAACTTTTGAAACACAGCATTAGTCTACAATGTGGCCTGGATCTGGGGTGGGGGAAGATTCCTGTTAGAACCTGATTATTAGAAGTGCTGGCAAGTGAGAAGCAGAGCCTGTGACCAGGAGGCACACACGGCAGGGCCAGTCCTTTTAACAGTCTCCAAGCAGCTAATGTTAAAAGATCAAAGCTCTTTCTGAAGTTGTAACAGCTACAGTATTTCTAACACTGTCATTGGTCCAATGAGGAGGCACGACCTAACGACCCACCCCACAACATTTCCAATGCATCAAAAAAGTGATATCATTCATATATATATATATATATATATATATATATATATATATATACACACACACACACACACACACACACACACACACACACACACTTGACATTAAGTTAGTGTTCTTTTAAAATTAGTATCATAAACAGTTGACCTGCAAAATTAAATGTAGCTTTGATTGAGAAAACAAGGCAATGTACTTCTCTATTTTTGAAAGTATTTTGTCAACTTATTCTTAATTCTGAAAGTATTCATATTTTCAAAGGTAAAAGGCAAGAGGGCAATTGGTACAAGTGTGTATTATAGAGTTGAAACATTTGTTCCATGCTGCCTTGGATACATGGAAGCTAGCAGCAGAATAGTAAAAATCAAAGAAAGAAAAAAAAAGGAAAGAGAAAAGAAAGAAGGAAAGAAAGGAAGGAAAGAAGGAAGGAAGGAAGGAAGGAAGGAAGGAAGGAAGGAAGGAAGGAAGGAAGGAAGGAAGGAAGGAAGGAAGGAAGAGAGGAGTCTGTCTTCAGGGTGACACTAATGAATATCCAAAAAAACAAATATGTATCACAGACCTCAGAAACTTAAAAGAATGCATTCCAACTGTCAACAAATGGCAATGATTTTTTTTGTGTGTGTGAAATAGTCTTGAAAAAGGAATTTTATTCATTGTTTAGTTTGTGGAACTGACAATGTAACTTACTCCAAATCATATTCTAAGTGGCACTTATAAAAAGTACTGAGATGGGAGATTGTTTGTGACCTACTGAAGGTCAACCCCGTGAAGAAGCAAGACAACAGAGCCATCAAGCAGCAGTAAACGGAGGTCTTTGTCTCTAAGTTATGAAGAGTGTATGCAGTGGATCCTGCCAGGCAGAGTCCTGCAGATTTCTGGGCATAAGACAGATGGCAGTGCAACCAAGCTAGAACCCAGATCTTCCTTCTTTCCCTCTGGGTCTAACTCCTATTATCCACTTGTAAATTAACCTGTCAATTTATCAATCAACACCATCTTGATTCTCCCCTGTTCCACAGCCCAGCCTTGCGGTGAATTTGCCTCGTAAATAACTGGGAGCCCCGTGTTTGTTAGTATTGTGAATGAGTTTATTATCACTTTGATGGCTGCTATGAATCACAAATGCTGCCGAGAGGCTGATAAGAAGGAAGTACATGCACACATTAACAGGGTTGAAACTATTTTAGAGATAAAAGATGGAGTAACTGTGATAGCAAATCATTTAAATTGAAAAAAATGACGAAAAATGGTATTTGTGTGCTTGTGTGTATGCACTCATGCATTTGTGTGTGTGTGTGTGTGTGTGTGTGTTGGACAATCCTCTGCTTAAAGTTAAAGAGAGAGAAATGCACTGAATTACTGTTTATGAAAGTAGCTGTGAGATTATACCAGCCGACAACAGTGGCTCCTGGTCCAGCAAGGCAATGCTTTATTAGATGGGTTACTCGAAAAAATATAAAAACAGCAGCCTTTATTCTAAGACCACATGGACACATTTAGATTTTAGGCAAGAGAACTCCCTAATGATGTAGAAGGAATTCTGAAGTGTATGCATGTATGCAGACACTCTGCTCTCCATAGGAAACACAGAACTATATGGCAGTATCCATTAAGTAAATGAGGTAGTTTGGTAAATTTAACACATTAATAAACAAATGGCATTACAGTGGTAATTATTTAGTTTTTCCTTACTGTCCTCTTAAGCTGCTTACTTGACATGTACAATAATATTTAAGTGACTTTAATTTTAAAATTCTTCAACAAATGTTAACATATTAAAATATGCAAAAGCAGTTATGTATCTGCAAGTCCATATAAGATTTTTTCAACATGATTATTATTCTGTTTAGATTTGAAAATACAGTATTACTATAAAGTTATGTTTTAAAGACAGAGGTACACCCTGGACTTCTGTACCTGTTATCATCTCCTAGGTACAGGAAGATTACATTAAATACGATGCATGTAGGATTTTATAACACTATTCAGTTTGTGAATAACTTTCCTTTAAAGCAAGTTTGATGCTTTACAGAATCACTATAAACTGGAAAGTAAGCCTTCTAAATTTGGAAAGACAGGCATTCTCTTTGCAATTATGTTTTGCTTATTTGATAAAGTGCTGGTTTCATTTTTATCACAACTATAGAATTTCTTTGAGTATCTTGAAGTGGTTTTGTAGTTTTAGTTAAAGTGTATGTCTGCAGGCATCCTAAATACAGTCAGGTTAGTTAGTAAAGAGAATAGTTCTATACAAAGCCCTGTTTTGGGTTATATCGAGTGGCTGTCATTTGTAGGTGACTTGGGTGATTTCCTGAAGTATTATTTATGTACAACATGATGCAACTATGAGCTATGGACTGCAGTTAAAATTCTTTGACTCACAAGTCAGGATAAACTGTCAGTCATCTCTTGGGAAATACTTCAGCACAATTAAGACACTACATAAAAAGGGAGTAGTCCACGAACATTATTATACCCAATATGTCATCAGCAGAAATGTGATAAAAAATGAAACTATTTGTTAGAATGCAATTTAGAGAACCCGATAGGTTGTCCATTTTGTTCAGTTTATAATTAAGATAGTGTTTAAATCTGAAATGAATTCTATATATGCATGCTCAATAGACTATAGCCAAACAATAAGAACAGAATCACATCTCATTTTATCGTAAATTGTGTAATAAGCGATAAGGTAAAAATGAGGGCTAAAATCCTGGCAGCAAAAATGAAACAGAGCGACCTCAATTGCCCTAATTCCTTCTCCTTTTTTCCTCTTTTTTTCCCCTAAAGTCTCTTCATTTTGCCTCTGTTCACATTATTAGCTTACACATGAGTGCGTTATTAGAAAAATAACAAAGCCAAACAGGGGAACTTGGAAGGAGGGAGACAGGTTCCTTCTACAGCTGAAAGGTATTCCTATTTCGTTTGTTAGGAGGTGCAAAAAATTAGTTTTATAGTCAGGGAGGGACAATGACCTTTCTCTTTCAACAAGCTTGGCGGTTGGTCTTTTGATGGAAAAACTAGGGGATACAACATCTGGTAATTTGTGTTGGCGAGCTTAGCTGAGGTCTTAACGATGTAAGCAGATTATTCTTGAAGTAGAACAAAAAAAATTCCGGAAGACTCAATGGACTATTTAAAGTTATTAGGCAGTGAATTCTACCACTTCAGATCTCTTTTCTGATTCATTTTCCCTTGAAAGCTCAGCTTTGGAAGAGATTTTTTTTTCCCTTAAAGATCTGCCTCTTTCCATTCCAGTTGACTTTTTTGGTGGTCCACAGCTGTTTTGTCGTTCACTCTGGCCTCCTTTCTCTTCCCCATCACAGCAGAAATGATTGCTCTGCTGATTAAATTTTCTTCTTCAAAACTTTCAGAAGCTGTTCTCTACCCTCGGGAGTCACTGGCTGGAGCAGAGGGGTCGAGCCACACCAAAATAGCACAGCCAAGCTCTGGCAGTTCTGCAGAATGGAAAAATGAACAGGAGCAAGGGGTGAGAAAAAAAAAAAAAAACCAAAACAAAACATAAGCACCTGGTCCAGAATTCCAGGCAAGAAGATAAACAGGAGTCAGGAATAAACCAGTCCCCGTGGGAGTCCGTTTCCATAAGCCTGCTGTTACAGTCACATTGGACATTTGGGTTGCTTACCCTAATATATAAAAGTGGTTTGAGGCTAGCTATATTTGTTTTATCCTTCTTTAAAAAAAATACAAATGAAACAATTTATGCAAGGATTAGATCCTTAGTGTTCATTATAAAGGAAGAAAGAGATGTTCTAAGTGAAATAAATCCGTGAATAAACAAGCTAAACCTGCCGGATATTCCAGTTTACATGATTTGGGTTGGGAATGCTGTTGTAATTTTTGTTTTGTCTTAAGTTCTAACCAGATAAAAGTTCAGAGGTGTCAGATGCAGCCCACCTGGAGAGCAGAGTGTCCCTCATCCTGGACAGAGGATGTTGTGGGCACACATTCCTGTTCTGCGATTAGTACAATTGTATCCCAGCTATGTAAGCGGGGAAAACTAAGATGTGCACACCAGCTTCAGTCTCTTCAGTGGTCCCAATCCTGTTGGTTGTCAGGATATAGTCTTAGACCAGCCGCAATGTCCTCATGTCAAAGGGTTCCACAGTCAGTGAACTATGGTATTCCTAAGAGAGGAATAGGAAAGGAAGGGAAGAAGAAAACCTCAAAAATTACACTGGAAAATAGCACTTTATGACTCCTAACCTTAGCACCACTTCTCAGTAAAAACCACGGTTAACACCATTTGCTAGTACTTGGGAAAAATCATTCGTTGTAACATACCTTTACTAATGTTAAATGTACTTCTCCATGCTACTAGGAGTTTCCAATTATCTTCTACACTTTCTGGAATTACAGGGAACAACATTCATGTTCACAGAGAACATAATTCCAGCTCTGACTATTTTAAAAGAATGTGATTGACTAGAGAGACTAGCAACTTTTTAGAAAATTAATTATTTTATGTATTTATATCCCAAATGTTGACCTCCTCCCAGGCCCATCCTGACAAAGTTCTCCCATCCCCCCTCTCTTCTGCCTCCAAGAGGGTGACCCCCATTCTCTCACCCTGGGTTGTCAAGTCTCTACAGGATTAGGCACTTCTTCTCCCACTGAAGCCAGCCAAGGCAACCCTCTGCTAGGTACGTGTGCAGAGCCTCAGAGCAGCCTGGGTATGCTCTTGGGTTGGTGGCTCAGTCTTGGAGAGCTCTCAGGGAACCAGGAGAGTTGACAGTATTTTGTCACAGACACACAGCACTTGCAGGGCAGGCTTGCTTTTCTTCATCCCAATTGTATCTTATATCAACTATGTGTAATTATAACTCTTAACAAGCAAGAAAGCCAAAGTCACGTTTGCATCCTTTATGAGGCTTCCTCTTCTACTAAGATTGGCATTTGAAGGAAAGTTTATCAAATTGAGCTAAATCTAGACTGCTCTTTCCAATTTTATCAATATTTGCCAGACATGGTGTTCACAAGGATACTATCTGAAGTTAGCTCACATGTCTGGGAACTTTTATCCTCTCAATTTACTTTTATGTTTGATAGATTTTAAAAAAGAAAAAAAAAGTCAGAACTGTAGTTTTCTTCCTAAGCATTTGAATGCCTCAAATTGCCCATGCCAACCAATACGCCCTGAGTGTCAGGTACTTACTTGTCCTCCCCTTGCTCTCTTAGTTCCACATTAGTGCCAGCATTTTTGAGATTTTACTAAAAAAATAAAATAAAATAAAATAAAATAAAATAAAAAATAAAATAAAATAAAATAAAATAAAATACATGTGCACTTGTGGTTATATCGGCAACTGTATAATCATGATTTCTGCAAACAAGCAACTGCAAAAGAGAGAACACTCAGAGGGACTTTTGAGGTTGGTACACAGTTTCTTCTCTGGAAAAAAAAAGTTATTTCTGACAAGTTTTAATCACACTTAGATTGATTTCGTCTTTTTTCTTTTTCTTTTTTTTCCCCCAAAACTTACAACCCCACCCAATTGCAATGGTAGCGACAGTGCTAAGTCAGCTCTTCCTTCAGTGAAGGAGACCAACTGGAAAGGTTCAGTAGTTGGTGTGTGGTGTGGTGAACTGTGCTGCACAAATGTACATCCCTTGGCTGCACTGTATTCTTCCCCCCAAATCACTACCATGCTTTAGTTATTTCCTTTGGCTATGCCTGTTTCTTCGTACAGGATGGGGAAGGAGGACAACGAAGCCCATCCTACCTAGACAGGACTTTATGTTCTTCCATGAATCTTTTTCCTGGGTCCCACAAACATCCACTAGCATCCTCTTTCATACCCAGTCCCTACTTTGGTTCATACTAAGTTGATTGTTACCATGTCCATTGTTAGATCTCTAGCCTGGCAAAACTGAATAGAGACTGTCCATCAAGACCAGGCATATGTGCACTTTCCTGTCACATACATTTCTCAGCTGCTGGGCCATCCAGCATCAATAATAACAACTGATAATAACAACAGTAGGGGATCACAACAAAGCCAATGGAAGACTTGCAAACCAACCTCCTCACTTACATGAGGGGAAACCAAAGGCCAAAATAACTTACCTACAGCCAGAAAAGGAACCAGGGCCTAGAACTTCAATCTGGTTCCGCTCATTCTCACAGTTCTTCCCCTCCCCCACCTCTGCCTACATTTTAATTGGCCATATACAGTTTTTCATAGAATAATATAATTGTCTTAAGTACATAATTTATCTTTCTTCACTAAGTTATAAGCCATAATATGTGGGCACAGTCTCTCTCTCTCTCTCTCTCTCTCTCTCTCTCTCTCTCTCTCTCTCTCTCTCACACACACACACACACACACACACACACACACAAAATTTGTCCTTCTAAAATCTTACTCAGCAACTATATGCTTTGAATAGAGACCAAATGTGATTCCCATTTCCCTGCAAGATATCTAAGCATTACTACTTTGTCCCTATTCTTGTAGAATTTCCAAATTGCATGAAAATTCATTATGTGAGGATCTCTAGGCCACCATCATTGACATTAACTGCTTCCAGTGATTGCCTTAACCTCCACAGCATTTCAGGGTACTCACCTTTATCATTATCCACATTGCAAAATTAGTAAATTGTCTGAGGAATCTAAAGGTAATTATCTTCAAAAACTGTTACCCAGTATTATAGTCAGAAGGCTGTTTGCCATGGTCCATATCTGTGATGCATAGGGGTAAACCAGCAAGATGGACCTCTTTGAAAGCACCACAGCTGCACCCTACTTGCACCTGAGATGTTTTATGTTAAACTCCCATCTGTTGCCATCACCTAGGCTTGATGTGTACTTTTACGTATATCCTAGCAATATTCTTCCATTATTTCTTGTTAGCTTTGAGCCCTTTTTTTGCTTGACTACACTATTTTAACTGTCTGTCTGGCTTCTCTCTCTCTCTCTCTCTCTCTCTCTCTCTCTCTCTCTCTCTCTCAAACTTAACTTCAGGTGGCTAATACAATCAATATTTCATTTATGTATGTATCTTATTTTAGATTCCTCATTTTTCATTCAATCATTGAACCATTGTAAATTATTTCATGTTGCCATGTGACAGTCTTTTCCTATAGGGCAAAACGAAGAGTGCAAAGTAGACATCAAGACCAGTTGCTTCAGTTAATCACTGGATGATTTATGAGAGACATCATTGTAGGATACAAGAGGCTACACACAAGGGAGGATGTGTTCACTTCAACTGCTAATAGACGAGTTGTAGAACAGATTACTTGATCTGGCTGAGAAAGAAATAAGCAAGTATGGATCTCAACAGTGATACAAGTTATCTCGCTCAGAAGTGGCCTCAGAGAAGTGGGTCTCCACTGTCACACTATAGCATTGCCGACCATTATTGTGGAATAATAATAGCCCCTTAAAAAGAATGTCTGGACCATAAATATAGGAAGCATCAAACTCGCGGATAAGAATGGAAATACCTAGAGTTGAAGTATTATATTCATTTCTTCTTCTTCTTCTTCTTCTTTTTTTTTTTAACCATCAATATATCTCCTAGTGCTTTGGGCATAACAAAGGTGAAATAAAATTTAAATATATAATTCAATGTAGAGTTCATAGTCTCATATAATTCAAGAAACTGTGGCTTTACATCAAATATTTAAATATTAAAATGGCTTAGAATAAGTAGGTCAAACACAGGTAAGAAAACTGAGAACCAAAATAATGATGATAATAATGATGATGATGATGGTGATGGTGATGATGATGGGGATCAGGAAGGTGACTGTGCTGGATCCAAATGTTATAGCTATAATAATCAGAGTGCCATGGGAAAAAAGCAGAAAAGTGAAATTCGACACATTTATACTATTACATGAGGCTCATCTTATACTTTGTATTTCTATAGCACTTTATATTTTTCTAGTGTTCATTTGTTCCCAATTGTCAGGATTATTTGATGTGTTGAGATGATCAAAAGTAATATCAAAGCTTGACAAGAAGTTCTTCACAAAGCTTCATTGGACAAGTCAAAAGTTGGGGGAAATGAGGCCATAGATCAGTGAGTAAAGTGCTTGCTACACAAGCAGAGCATCTGAGCTAGCATCACCAGCACCAGCACCAGCACGCTGTGCATGTATGGCAGTGCACACCTATAATCACAGTAATGAGAGCAGAAACAGGCAGGTCCCAGGGATTGCTGGCCAGGCAAAATAGCTGAACCTGCAAGTGAGAAAGCTTGTCACAAAACCAAAAACATGAACTACAATAGAGGAAGACAGTCAACATGGAGGCAGAGGAGGAAGGAGGAGTGGGGAGAGAGAGGGAAAGAGGTGGAGAAGGGGAGAGGATGCATCCTGCAAATTATCATTGGATCTTTGTAAGACAGAAACTGTGTTAGCCTGAGAACCAACCAAAGCACAGCAATGTGGCCAGTTCCGTTCCCTCATAAAGGCTTCAGTCTCATGATGAGTTTTGCAAAGTATTAATGTCAGTGTCCATAGGCAAAGCTACAAGTCTACAGTATTTAGGTTATGGAAAACAATAATTTCTGTGCAAGAAATACCACAAATTGAATTTAGTTAGTCCCTAACTGCGAAGCTGAAAGGCCATAGTTGCCCTTTACTTAGCAAAATGGGTGTAAATTCTAGTAGTTTCTACACAACACAGAATATTAGAAATCTAAATCTATTAGCTCAAGAAATTTCAGGCTATTAGCTGCAAAATGTAAGGTGGTCCCTCTCTCAAGAGAACAATTTGATTTTAGATACCACCCACAGTGAACCAAGGTAATTATCCAAATCCCTGGCCTGGGGAAAAAAGTAGTAGAGAGTGCCAAACTAAGGAAGAATGGTATACTAAGGAAGGAATGGTATTCTAGTCTTCACATGCCTTTATTCTACCCAGGGACTGTGATCTTGAGTCACAGGGTGTGAAAACCTAAAAATGAGAGCTATGTCTACTCAGGGGTGAATCTTGGCACTCCTCGCTCAGAATAGAATGATAGTCCCATATTGAAACTAGGCAAGAACATAGAAGTGGAGTACCCGAGATTTGTTTCTGAGGTTATGTTGGGTTTTTATATGCTAGCAAATGGAAATCTTACCTTTTCCAAAATTAATTGAAAAACATTGCTTTCTTTATTTATTTTTCATTTTTGATTTTTTTTTTTCTAGACAGGGTTTCTCTGTGTAGCCCTGACTGTCCTAGAACTCACTCTGTAGACCAGGTTGGACTTGAACTCAGAAATCCACTTGCCTCTGTCTCCCAAGTGCTGTAATTAAAGGCATACGCCACCACTGCCTGGCTAAAACCACTGCTTTGTAAATAGTGAATGGCTATAAAATGCTTATGAAAACATATGATTATACATTTTATGTATCTTTAAATAATCAAGATTAATTTATAAAAACTAAGTTTAGTACTGTATATTTGATACAGGACAATACCCACACTATCTGTCTTTCCAAATACTATACCATTATCCCCGTGTTTAAAGACCAAGAGCCTATGAGAGCTATTATATTGAAATTTTGTTGACTGATTTTCATTTTTTAATCTAATTTGCTTTATTCCCCCCCTTTAATGATGCAATCAAGTTAGGTGTGAATCATCAGCTCATGGTATGAGTAATACAAGACTTTTTAAATTATTACAAAAAAACTGTAAAAGTTAAAATCTATTTTTAGGATATGAAAATGCATGATTGTCTTTCTGCCTTTATAAGTATATTCATTCACTCAGTTCCTGGCTTCTGGGTTTTCAAAACAAGAAAAGCCTTCTGACATTTGAATCATATTTCAGATCTCTCTTGGGTAGTTAAGTTTACACCTACACTCTAAATTTTCCTATAAATACCACATGCCTAAACACACAGTAAAATTAGATTTTTCTACTAAGAGAGCTGGGCTGTAGAATATGCACACCAGAGAGAAACAAGGCTTCTCGCAAGATGTATAGCTATCCTGGGGCTTCTTCAGTAGGTGGAGAACTCAGGATTCTTTGCCTCATAAATTGTCTGTCTCACTAATAGCTCTTCATTCATCAAATCCTCTATTTCACTTAGAAAACAGAACTGTTAATTTCTAATCTGATAGTAGAATTTAACTTTCATCAAGGAATTTAGGTTCCCGTGTTGAGCTAGATGGATTTGTTTTGGTTAACCTCGATGATCTTCCTTCATCTCCAGCCTGTGTGGTCTTAGATTGGACAGTACACATTCCTGGAACAATAGAGACACAGGACAGAAAATCCAAATCCAAAGCTATTCCTCCCTGTTTCCTGAAAAATTCTTCCTTGTGTGTTAAAATTGCCAGGCCTTCTGGCGTGCTTGATATTTACTTCTGAAGAGTCCTAGCATTTCCAGCTCTCAGGTAAAGATGAAGTGACAGGCCATGAGATTATCTTCAGTCAAAGTCCTACCTGGTAAAAACCCCAGTCTAGTCAGTTGTGCTAAGATGGATAGAGCATTTGGGGAAAGAACAAGACAGAGCCTTGAGGGAATGTTTCCAGGGTTTTTCCCAGATTACAACCTGGTGAGGAAAGTCCATGTAAGACTGCAGCATGGAAGTACAGCTTTCCATGGGTTCTTCACAAGGCCCCCAGGCAGATGTTTCTCATCAGCAAATCCTTTTGCTACAATATTTGTGAGGCCTGTTAAGAGCAACCCTGGGAATTTCTGTGCATGGGGGTGGCCGATGCAATAGTTCAAATCACTAACAAGAAATTGGCCAAAGCTCCTATTTCTCGACTGCCAAATCTTCCCCCTGAACATGCAACTCTGACTTTGTATTCATAGAACAGGCATAATGTGTAGCTGCTTTCAACAAACACCAACAGCAGCAAACGAAAACACACAAAAAGCTTAGCTTTTATTTAAATAATTTAAAAAAGATAACTTCTTTTACCAAGCAGCTATGTACCTTCAAATTAATTTCAGTCAATGTTTGAGGAGACCAACTCAGTGAGATCTAAACAATGATATGAATATCTGTGATAATAGCTTAATTGCTAACTTGCAAATAATTTTGGAAATTAATAGACTGCCAAATATTCAATTTGGACCCAACACAAAAAATAGCTCATTTTTTGAATTGTAGACCTTAAATATGAAGTTATAATCAATTTTGATAGAATCTTTGACTAATTAACATATGAATCTATTCAACAGCCATTTATTGAGTATCATCTGTGTGCCAGGCAACAGTCCTGGTGCTAAGGATGCCTGCCTATTGATTTTATGTGCTTGTGTCCAGCTCAAGGGAGGGGGGAGACAATTTATTCAATAAAAAGGATCCAGGGCATGAAGGTCCTTATGCATTGGTTTAAGATCATGGCAAATGTGGTTTATAGAAAATATTTCAGTGCCAGAGAATTTAGTCAGAATATATTTAGACAAATCACTTCACTTCCATATCATACAATGGCTTTCTAGACATGGGGCTAGTGGCAAAAATAATACTTTAGATTGGAGCATTAGCTCAGCAGTTAGAAGCACTGGCTATTCTTCCGGAGGACACATGTTCAATTCCCAATATCCTGATTGCAGTTAACAGCCCTCTCTATCTCTAGTCCCAGAGAATTTGATAATGGTCTTCTTTTGGGTTCCAAGGGCCCTCGGTCATGCACATGGTATACAACTAAACATGTGGGAAAATGAACCCATTCACATAATATCAAAAAGTAAAAGAAATGTTGAAGGGAAGAGACATAACTTCCGGTATTGATGAGAAGAAAGGAGGAAGTAGATTTGAGACAAGTTACAGAATAAAGGTTGTTGATATGGTTACTAATCACTCTGAATGTCAGAGAAGGTGGGGAAGATAGGATTGGAATAAATATTTTGAGGCCCCATCTTAAAAAAAAAAAAAACAAATGAAATGTGTCACTTATTCAAAGATGACACAGAAAACAAAGCAGATTTAGGGAGACATGTGTGAGTTGTGATCTGAAAATAAACCAATAAATCTGAAGAATGTGCACACATTTGTCCTTAGCCAAGCACTCTTAATTACTAACATGGTAGAGACATCTTCTGAATATTTAGGAATGGCTACAGCCATAGGTTCCAAAAGGATCCTGTATTGACTGCCCTACTGTGCACAGTGTCAGAGAGTGAAGACTCAATAGCCAACTGCTGAAGTGAAATGACCATTCTGACATGTACCACTTATATTACTATATAGAGTTACTTAACTATGTCAAGCTTAAGTTTTCCTGCCCAGTCGAATATATGTCTACTGTCATGGGTTTAAGAGGAAAAGGTAACATAGTCTATTATGTTTTAGTGCATAACATGTACTTGAGAGATGCTAGCCATTAGTGTTACTTGTTGTCTTTGTTAAACGATGACCTAGAGCAAAGAATGAACTTCTGTGTGATGCCCATGGTTTAAAGCCCAAACAATCCACACACATGAGGCTCAATATCAAGGTAGATTTTTTTTTATGAGTGAGAAGTGAAAACAGCACATGCCATCAACCCTTCCACATAGATTCCATTTCAGCTCCAATCTTGCTGCTCACCTCACTCAAGAGACCCTAGTCTTAAGCAGATTGATTGGATGGTCATTTGTAAATACTCTAGGTTATTCTACTGATGACAGTGAAAGTGCACCAAATGGCCTGTTTCAGAAAAAAGTAGCTTGTGTGGAGTTTCACTGTTTCGAAGTGATGTCATTTCCCATCATCCACTATCTCCCAGGCACCTCAGTGAAGGGAGAGGAGGGGTTCAAGGGAGTAGCAGGACAGTTTTTAATCCTTTCAACACAGTCAGCATGACCATTTTTTTTCATGCCAGTGTCTCTATCAATGGTAAACATTAGACCAAACCTCCATCTTACCAGAGCAATCACTGCTAGGAAACTGAACAATACAGCTAATATCGAATTAAATAATACATATTAAGATCTAGACTTCAAATGGACACTCAGAATGATTGGGGCACTTTCCACCAATAATTATATCTCAAGGGTTGGTTATAAACAGCATTGCATTAGGACATGCCACAACCCAGGCATATTCAAACAGGTTCCTTTGGCTGCCAAAGAGGGTCAGAGAGTTTGAGATAAATTTTAAGGCTCTGGGTTTAAACTTCTCAGAGGTATGATCCCCATTCACAGAACAGGATTTAATTCAGCTGCTTTCTTTCTTGTAGTGGAGAAGTGTACTTTTTAGAAGAAAGAAAAGCAGTTTATTCTTCCCCTTTGGAAATGGCTACAGAGGCTCCCGATTAATGCAAGGTTACACACCTGGCACCAGGGAGGCTTTGGCAAGACTTTGATTAAATCTGCCACTATTTGTGTCAACAAATGTTGCCAGGTAAATGGCAAAGGAGGTTGGCTTACTTGTGCCAAGGGGCATTGAGGACAGCAGCTGTTATATTGAACACATTCACTAAGAGGGAGCCAGACTCCACCATGGGAAATGAACTGTTTCTAGAATAATAGAAGGCAGGGGTTTTGTTTTTGTTTTTGTTTTTGTTTTTTTTTGTCTTGCTTTCCCTTAAACAATTATACCAAATCTATTTCTCGAGAAAGATGAACTTCTTTTCAAAACTGCATGAAACTTAGAGTAAGCAGAATAAAGAGAAGACAAAAAAAAAATCAAAGACAATCTTTTTGAAATGCACTTGGTTGCGTGTACACTGAGAAATCAAACCCCGTCTTCAAAGTCCAGAAGAAGTGTAATAAATAAGAACTGAAAATAGCTAGCAGCACATGATCCAAGTGCTTCAAGATCCCCACTTCTAAAGAGCTGGCCTCAAGAATTAGGGATTTATGGGATGTTTTTCTACTCTCCAGAAAGCATGAGTTCAGCAAGTACTCACTGAATACAACTAATAGGTAACAAATGTTTGACATCCATGTACCCAGTCAGGCCCCAACAAAACAAGCAAACAAACAAACAAAAAAGGTGGTGTCCTTGTCTTCATGGGTCACATACATGGAATGCATGGGAACAGTCATTAATTAAATAACATGCAATTATATAAAGTTCACACTCACCTGAAAATATGGTACACCTAAGTATACAATGACTTGTCTCCCAGAGAAAATGTGCTGTCTCTTTTTCTGCACACTCCCATTACTCCTGTGCAAAGGGATATCATAGCAATTCCTTTTCTGCAGTCTAAAAGTTAAGAAATACTTTCTATTATAAGGACCTGTAGTGCATCCTTTATGACCATTGTCCTTAGGAGTTCTTATGAGTGGTTGTAACCACTGCAACCCTGTGAATGCAGTTACAGGTGACATGCAAACTTAGAGATGTGACCGTATTCCTCTACAGTTCTATGACTAGAAAGAGGTGACAGATAGTCCAGGTCTGGGTTACTGACCATTGTTTTTTGGTCTTTGCTGCACTCGTGCAGACTGTTGTGAGGTATTTATGCTAAAATCTATCTCAGAGCTTGACATACAGCTGCACCCACTACTGATCCATCTCAGGATTCATTAGCCGCACTCTCATCTTCATGACCCAATAAAGAGCTCATGAGGCTTGTACTTTCCTTTCATTCACTAGCTCAGCACAGAGGCAATCTCTCCACCCGTTAGAATTGTCATGGGGTCCAATGAAAATGCATCAAAAACTGTGCAGCATAACTAAGCCTGCCTGTTGGCTAGTAGAACAAATAAATCTACTTTTGACTATTCTATAGAATACCCAGCTAAAGGGATGGAGACAAGAAGCCATCTAAGTAAATAGAAGGAAAAGAAACTAACTAGAAGAGCAAAGGAAGGGAAAGGAAAGGAAAGGAAAGGAGAGGAGAGGAGAGGAGAGGAGAGGAGAGGAGAGGAGAGGAGAGGAGAGGAGAGGAGAGGAGAGGAGAGGAAAAGAAAAGGGAGGGGAGGGGAATGGGGAAGAAGGGGAAGAGGAAGGGGGAAGGGGGAAGGGGAAAAAGGGAAAAAGGGAAAGGGGAAAAAGGGAAAAAGGGAAAGGGGAAAGGGGAAAAAAGGGAAAAAGGGAAAGGGGAAAAGGGAAAAAGGGAAAAGGGAAAAAGGGGAAAAGGGGAAAGGGGAAAAGTGGAAAAGTGGAAAAAGGGAAAAGGGAAAAAGGGAAAAAGGGAAAAGGGGGAAAAGGGAAAAAGGGAAAAGGGGAAAAAGGGGAAAAGGGAAAAAGGGAAAAACGGAAAAAGGGGAAAAGGGGAAAGGGGAAAATAGGAAAAGGGAAAAGAGGAAAAAGGGAAAAGGGGAAAAAGGGAAAAGGGGAAAAAGGGAAAAGGGGAAAAAGGGAAAAGAGGAAAAAGGGAAAAGGGGAAAAAGGGAAAAGGGGAAAAAGGGAAAAGGGGAAAAAGGGAAAAAGGGAAAAAGGGAAAAAGGGAAAAAGGGAAAAAGGGAAAAAGGGAAAAAGGGTAAAGGGAAAAAGGGAAAAAGGGAAAAAGGGAAAAAGGGAAAAGGAAAGGAAAGGAAAGGAAAGGAAAGGAAAGGGAAAAGGGAGAAAAGGAAATATTTACTGAAAAATTATTCTTGATCAGTTAAAGGAGTACTTGGAGAAACCTTATCTGTACACCTCTTGACAAAATACAATAAGGGGGTGCTTTCCTGAAATATTAGGTGAAGATGCTGGAGGTATAGGATGGCATCCTTTGGATACAGACACACCAACACAAGTACATCTTTTCTTGCTCCAGATTCTGAGTCACTGTGAGTGTGATATGCACCACAGTTGCTGTACACTACAGGCCCCGGGTGGCATAATTAAAGGCTTATCTTAGCAAGAAGGGGAGAAAGCCTGGCGAGTTTGCCTCAGAAGTCAGAAGAGCTGAGGCTTGAAAAGCAGCAGCAGGTGGGAGTCACAGAGTGACCCCAACAAAGAGGTGGGGACTGATAAAGAAAAGGAGATAATTCCAGTCTCCAAAGAAGAGTTATTTATGAGAAATGGAAGTGTATACAGACAAGGAAGACAACCCCTGCCATGGTACAGTTGAAGGAGAGAGGAGTGGCTTGGCTCAGATTAGAAGCCTCTTTTTATATTTTCTTAGAAATAATAAAAAAAAATTAAAACCCTCTCATTTCAGTTTTTTTTTCCTCCTCTCCTATTCCAATTGCTACTTACATGAAGGAAGGCACCCATTTCAACAAGTAATCTTAGCTTTCAAACCTCTGAGAAACTAGCAATGCTTGTGAGACAGGAATACAGTTATACCTGCAAAGGGTAAAATATGCTTGCTGATTGTCCAGACTCCTCCAGCTCTAATTCAAGGTTTGCAATATCACGGAAGAGGAGCAATGGAGTTCAGGGACCTAGAATATTCACAAGTAAGGACATACTTTTAACCAATCCAACCTAACAAATCTTTCCGTGCCTTTGTCATCAAGCATGGTGGTCCTCTGGTCAAACCATACTTCACTACACAATGTCTCCATCCCCTGGAGAGCCCTGTTTTCTTAAGTGCTAAGTAGAATCCTTCCTGTGAAGAAGTAGAGACTTTGAATCTTTTTGACTCAGTTATCTGCCTAGGGTGGTTACTCTTCAGTCTAAGTATCCAGTTTTTCTGTTGGTATTTGTATCAAAGATTGAAGGCTCAGCATATTAGAGAAGGATCCCTCCAACAAACAAACAAACAAACAAACAAACAAAAATCCCAGATACGTTCCACATCTGCAACTTTGAAACAATTCTCCCGTAACTAAACATTGTGCACTGTGTTTAATTGTATTCAGGTCCAGCCTTCTCTCTTTGTAGAGTATCTTATTGTGGGTGTCTATGGATTTCAAGGATAGAGCCTTTTAACTGTGATTTCATTTATTTCAATGCGATTTAAAAAAAAAAATCCAGATGGTGAACCTATTTGGGTAAGGTATGTTGTTGTGCTGCCCAGTCTCCTGCCCCAGCTCTCACTGGGGCAAACGTCTGTGTGAAGATCCTTTCTTGGCAATGTCTGCTATCTCTTTATTTGTGTGTTATTTTGACACGGAACACAGAAAATTGCAACTCTCATTTCCCAAATACTGCAGGAAGGTTTCTGTACACACCTCCAACAGGAGCCAATCACATCCTCGTTAGCAACAAGAAAAAACAGTGATCTGAGGATGTTTCATGCTGCATCGGCCCTGGAAGAAGAACTCTTTCATTTCGCATACTTTGTCTCCACCATGGAGCTGGCTGGCATAATGGACTTTTACAAGGGGCTCTGAAGCAATTGGCAATTAAGTGGTTTGAAGGGGTGCTTCTGGGTTGCTGTGAAAGGCTTCAGGTGTGAAACGCTTGTTTTCAAGAGCACTGAACAAAATGTATGGTTGCTTTCAGCACCCCCCTTGTCCTTCCAGAGGAAGGGGAGGGAGGGTTCGGGGGAAGCAAGGACACTCAAGAGCAATTTGCTATTCAGCATCTGAATGCCGGGTGCTTTCTTCCCCCCAATCCTTGTGTGGCTGGTGAGGGGGGCAGATTGAGATGGCACAAACAGCGCCTTGCACAATGGTGGATCAAGAGCGAGGCAGGGAAAATGAGGCCCGGGAGAATGGACGCCTGAATGAAGGGAAGACGGCTTGATTGTTAATTGTGGGTAAATGTGTTCCAGGAGTGAAAAGGGTTCATGGGCTACTTTAAAGCTATACCCAAGCAATAAGTACAGAGAGTGGGGAAATAAGGAGATGGTCCTGACCCTTTTAAGGGCTATAGTAGTACATCTGGCCCACTTGAAAAAGTAAATTGAGAACTGTTCAAAAAGGTAAGCAAATGCATATGTGTGTTCGAATCCAATCCTATTGCTTGCAAGAAGAAGAAGAAGAAGAAAAAAAAAACCTGGCAATTCCATTTCACAAGCGGCGTGCACTTTAAAGTATACACTTTTCTTTTTGAGTATTAGTCAATAGGGCAAAAGATAATATGCAATACGGATGCTGTGGAATAGATAAATATTTAAAATATGACTTTTTCTCAAGAATACAGCCTTCTATTCTAGGATGAAATGCATCTGCACTGAAGCCAGCACAGGGGTAAAGGAAACTTCAAACAGTCTTCATGAAGGATATTGTTCCCTTAGTTCTGTTTCATGTCACTTTCCCTCCTCTGACCTTTACTTCCAACATATTGATTTTCTCCTAACCCAGCCTTGCTTTGCAGAAAAAAGGGGTATTGAGTCTTTGAGCTGCTTACATATCACTATTGTACATGCATCCTTAAAGGTGAAGGTGCTGCTTTCAGGAGATGGCTATCTGACTGACAATGTGATTAGGATTGTCTGAGGAGTTTTCATTTGAGATGGAGGAGGTCACACGTATCAATCTGGGAAAAGAGGCATAAGGGGACTGGAATCGCGTTGTCTTTTAAATGTTTCTCAAAGAGTTCTGGTTTTGCTCTAAGCAACAGCTCCTTGGATAAAGTACATAGAAACTTATCTTTGTAAATGGAGACCAGGAGCTTTTATCACTTTGTCTTTTTTTTTTTTAATCAAATGGGCCACATAGTTTTCTAGGAGAGTCTTTTTTTGTTTGTTTGTTTTTTTGTTTTTGTCAGAATTCTGGATCTCTGTGTATAAACATAATTAAGCCAACCATCAGACACTTGGGGATGCTTTGTGGACATATCTCATGATATCACAGAAGCATGAATGCCAAAGTAAGGTAGGCAGTTAAAATTGTACATTGGCAATAAAGCCACTGAAGTCTTTTTTTTTTTTTTTTTTTTTTTTTTTTTTTTTTTGATGCTTTGGAATTCTGTCCTCTCTGCAGCCAGATGAGAGCCCTAAGAGGAAGAAAAAAAAATACCTCGCCATCAAGTCCCACCTCATTCTAGAGTGTTCTCACGCTCCTGTCAGTAGGAAGACCACCTGGTCCAGTCGTCCAGTTTGTTGCCCTGAGGGTTCGACAGTAACCATTTCTGCCTGTGGCTTTGAAGCAAAGCCAAGGCAGGGTTTTAAATAACACATCACCTTGTAGCACACATTAGGATGTTTGTACCCACTTGTTCACAGCAGCATAGGGTCTATTTCTGCTAGCAAGATGTGATCTGCCCCATCACCACAGAGAAGAGGAAAACTAAAACCCTCCATGCAAATTGGAACTACAACATGTAACAAGGTCCATTCTAATAAAAAGGCTGTTAGTTTCTGTCTACCTAGACCTTGAATCAAATGTGTCATGGGATTTGGGAAAACCCCGTGTATCTAAGCTCTATACTTTCCCCACTCCCATACTGGAAGCTAACCCAGATGAGCTTTTCTCTAATGTGGCTTTCCCAGTGGGAGATGAGCCTGCTTTACATTTCTTTCTGAAACATTTAGAGTATCAATACTCCAAGATCTCTAATCAATTCCCAAGCTGTGTCCTTTGAGCTCTTTGCTCTCCCACTTCAGGACTTCGGCAAAGGTGCCGCAGAGCATTCTGAAGTCCATCGTTAAGACCTGCTACTAAGTCCACGGCTACTAAGTCCACGGCTACTAAGTCCACGAGTCAAGTTTGGATTAGAGTAAGAGTTAGGTTGACTTTTCGCATCAAGGACAAAAATCTACAGCTTGAACTCAGGCTTAAGGGAGGGCACCACTACATGGAAAGCGCTGCGAGATGACTGAGCAAAACCCACAATGACCCTGCTCAAATTTCCTGAGCTGATTCCTATCGTTTAGTCAGAGGCCATGCTTTTAAATTGTGGCTCTCTCATCAAATGCATGGGATCTTAGGCATTTCAGTCTAAGCATGAGAAAACTGCTTCAGCCACAGGTTCCTCCTCTATCACATGGAAACAGTTGCACTGATTTCATGGAATGATAAAGACTCCCATGATCTATGAACAAAATAACTCTATTCCACTTTCTATGTATGCTAACAATGCTGTCTGTCAATACATTACATCACATTATAAGTATCCACTTGGTAGCCTCTATGTAATTGGAGTTCAAAGTTGTCAGCTACCTCTGCTGCTCCAGGAGGACAGACTCTCCCCGTGCTTAGACTCATAAAGAAGTCTGACAACAGTGAGGAATCACGGACATGCCAAGGTCTAGCATAATGTCTCAAAGTCCTACACACCATTGTTTAGCCTAGTTGATTGATCAGGATCCTCCTGATTTTTCTTTGTGTTGCTGGTTCAAAGCAGATAGGCCTTTGTGTATCTGCCTGGTCTTTTCAGCCCTAAGAAGTAGCTAACAGATCAAGAAGGATCTCCAGGCTCTAAGGTCACAGGCAGCTCTTTCTAGCTAAGCATAGACCACTCTGTCATTTTTCAATCAATGAACCTTCTAACTAAAGCTTACCTACCTTCTGTTGGTACTCTAGGAGAATATGACATTTTATAATATTTCATTCTACCCTCTCCTCTGGAAGGAAAACATCAATTTCTCTGCACTGTTTATCTGCATTTTTTCCTTCATTTTGTTTCTTAACTAGATGTTCTCTCAATTAATCATTTCTCTTAATTTAGAAGTTAAGATTCTAAATTAAATTGTTCTAGATCCCCTCTGACAGAGATCATTTCTGAATATACTAAATCATCTTAAATCCTGAAAAAAAATTAAAATAATTTTAAATACAATATGGTGAGCACCTCATGCCATCTTAGAATTTAACAGTTCTTTAATGGTTGACAATGAATGGACCTAAGCATTTTGTGATATTTTTTTTTCTTGAAAATGTAGAAGAAGAAGAAGAAGAAGAAGAAGAAGAAGAAGAAGAAGAAGAAGAAGAAGAAGAAGAAGAAGAAGAAGAAGAAGAAGAAGAAGAAACCTGTGTGCAGATGTCTGAGCTTTGTAAGTGTTACTGATTAGTAGACTGTAAATGCTAAAACATTGTCTTCAAATCTCTTATTCTTACAAATGAGGAAGATGAACACAACAAATAACTTACTTGAGCTCTTATAAACCGAGTTTGAATCATTATTTCCCCTGACTAGGCCCCTTGTATTGCAAGGAAGGAAACTGTACAGTGCAGGGAGAGTATAAGTTTACTGAAACACTGGGAGTGTCTTGTGTTATGGAGGAAACTCTAGTCCCTTTGAAGCCTTCAACACTGAAGCAAACAAAAGGTTTTGAAGCTGTTTTCCTTCTTTTCCTTCTTATTTTACTTACTTTTCCCCTCTTCTCTGAATTTTGTATAATAATGTCTTGATGCATTCAAAGAGGATGACAGACCCTACAGAGGAGTTCGCAATGAGGTTTAGTCATCAACAAGTATGTCCTTTGCTATGCTCCAGAGGACAGCCCATAGAGGCTGAGGGATCATTACATGATTGTAGAAAATGCAGGAAAATCATGAATACATACCAATGGGGAAATACATTTGTAAAATGTGCTGTTTTGTAATAATCTCTTTTTAATCATTACATTCTACTTTATTAGATGTTTTCTTAATTTACATTTCAAATGCTATCCCCTTTCCTAGTTTCCTCTCTTAAAATCCCCTATCCCCTCCTCCTGCTCCCCAACCAGTCAACAGTATGTTCTACACAGGGCACATAATGGGTGTAATGTGGATCACTGATGCTGAATGAAAGTAGAAAAATGAAGACTGAAGTGTGGACACTTTGTCCCTCCTTAGAAGTGGGAACAAAACACCCATGGAAGGAATTACAGAGAGAAAGTTTGGAGCTGAGACGAAAGGATGGACCATGTAGAGACTACCATATCCAGGGATCCACCCCATAATCAGCTTCCAAACGCTGACACCATTGCATACACTAGCAAGATTTTATCGAAAGGACCCAGATGTAGCTGTCTCTTGTGAGACTATGCCGGGGCCTAGCAAACACAGAAGTGGATGCTCACAGTCAGCTAATGGATGGATCACAGGGCCCCCAATGGAGGAGCTAGAGATAGTACACAAGGAGCTAAAGGGATCTGCAACCCTATAGGTGGAAAAACATTATGAACTAACCAGTACTCTGGAGCTCTTGACTCTAGCTGCATATGTATCAAAAGATGGCCTAGTCGGCCATCACTGGAAAGAGAGGCCCATTGGACTTGCAAACTTTATATGCCCCAGTACAGGGGAACGCCAGGGCCAAAATAATGGGAATGGGTGGGTATGGGGGACTTTTGGGATAGCATTGGAAATGTAATTGAGGAAAATATGTAATAAAAATATTTTAAAAAATTAAAAAAAAAAAGAAAGTAGATGACCATTGACAATGTCTGAGCTCAGCCTCCTCTCCACACTTGTGTGTGGAAGTCTTCACTTAAATGTTATCTGGACCAAGACGAGGGAGTATCCATCTGCGGCAATAAAATGTGAACCTTTGGGCTTTGTGGCTTACTGCACACCACCAGTGGAAAGAATGCAGACACAAAGACACCAGCTTCTACCAGCTCCGGTGATTCCTCTCTTCCTCTGAATACTTTTACTTTAAAGAAGGGTTTAAAAAAGTTTTCAGGGAGAGTCAACGTTTACAGGAACAAGCGAAGTGTCTTGTATTATGGAGGAAACTCTAGTCCCCTGGAACCCTTCAACACTGGGGCAAACAAAAAGGTCTAAGGCTACTTTTTTCTCTTTCTCTTATTATTTTACTTCCCCCTCTTCTCCAAATTTTAAATAGCAATATCTTGAGGCATACAAGGAGGATGACAGATACTGCAGAAGAGTCTGTAATGAGACCTAGACATCAACAAATATTGCTTATATCCCTTGCTATGTTCTACAGGAGTAGGCATAGAATCTGAAAGAATTTGAACTGTGGAGCCAGAAAACTTGGGGAAAAACTGGAAACTTAGAAGTGACAGATAGAAAGGAATTTTTTTCAGAGTATTTGGGAACAAAATCTTTGGAAACATACTAAGGAGTGGTGAGAACTTACCAGAAGAACATAGTTTTCTCTGCTATTAATATTCCTTAAAGCACCTAAAAGGCTGCCATCTTCCCAGACAAGGGAAAGGGAGCTTGTCTTCCTATTATTTTGCTACCTCCATTTATCCTTGTCTTCTGTTTACTTCCCATTATTCATTTCCCAGCACTGCCTTGTCCAGGGCCAGCATACAGTAAGAGCTCCATGATGGGTGGAGAAACCCAATAAACTCAGGCCCCTGAACTTTGTAAAGGCTATTTTATTTTTTTCTTCATTCTCAACCATTAAACGAAACTCAAATCCCTACCATACACAGCTGAAACCCAGCCAGATGTTCATAACGGCTCCACCATTCTGCCTGAATGGGTTTTAAAGCATTTTTTTTAAGGCAAACACTGAAGAAAAGGAACAAAGCGTTTCTTTCCTTTTCTTTCTTCTTTATTTTTGTGTACTTCATTCTCCTCCACACCTTCACCCCCTCCAGCTTGCCCTGGGAGGGACCAAGATTACAAATCCATTCTGGAAACTCAATTTGTTTAGTAAAGTTGCACAAAACAATGCAATAGCTCCTGCACTGCCCGGAGTCAAGGCAGAGTCTGTGTGCGAGAACTCCTCTGAGGAGGGGAGACACTTTGCAGACACTTTCCTTATTTCAATGGCACACCTGCTTGGCTATCATAATATAGCTCACATTCTTTTGCTTGTCTTTGTTTAGGTAATTACTTGAGTTTACAAATACGCCTTAAAATATAATTACCGTAGATTTGCCTAGGAAGTTCAACAAGCTTTACGCAGGAGTTGTCGAATTGTGTTTCATACACAGAAATATACTGCTTTGAAATATTATTACTTGGTCCCACAGGAACTGGGTAACCAGATTGGAATTGTTGGAGATTATGTAAATTTTGCTCTTAATTTACAATTTTTTGAATATATATATATGTATATATATATATATTTTTGTTTGTTTGTTTTGTTTTGTTTTGGTTTGGTTTTTTTGCTTCCATTATCGAACACTAAACCTGAACAATCACAGCTCATACTGGGAATGTGACCCAGACACTGACATCTGAACTGCTGATCTCAGTGTCTGTGTGTCATGCTGGGGCTCCACCCTTTCTGCTCTTTAACATTGCACTTCTTTAGGATGCTTAGAAGCTCTCAGGTGTTTGCTTCCTGCCAGCGCGTTCTCTACCAAACCAAAGTAGATGCATAGCCACTTGAGCACTACATGCTCAGGTTTGTATTTATCAGTTTATCTGAGAACCATTTTCTGTTTGTTTGTTTGTTCTGTTTTGTTTTTTCTTTTCCAATTCGTTCAGTGAGTATAAGAGTATGTGCCATAGCCAGCGCCTACTGGGGTTGCAAGAGAAGTCTTGTGGAAGGCACTCAGCATAAAAGTAAGTGCTTCATACCTGTTGGCTGTTTATATTATTACAGTCTTATCATAGCTGACCATTTCAACATTGCCTCAACAGAAAATCCTCTGCCTTAACAGTCATGTAAATAGCATTTCCCATTTATATTCTAAATACTAAGCTATAAAATGAGAAGTTCATTCAGGAGACTGTATTACAGAACCAACATTTTAAAACACCAACTCAACTATCAAAGGCCTCACACACTGGAGTTTCAGTAAAGAGGGGGAAGATGCCACCACTCCCACAGGCCTTTGAGCTCCCTGGTTGTGACTTTGAAGCCCAGTACAAAGGCTCGGCAGAGGGCACCAGCATGCACCTTCACATGAGGCCACACAGGAAGAGGCACTTTACATATCATGCTCCCTGCTGCATATTCTTATCCCTTAAGGCAGCTCAATGTAGTGAGGATTTTTTTACTGTCCTTTTATTTAAATGCATAATCAGAATAGTTGCTAGGGAAGAGAGAGAGAGAGAGAGAGAGAGAGAGAGAGAGAGAGAGAGAGAGAGAGAGAGAGAACAGTCCCAGAGTGGAGTCCTTTATTGATCTAAGAATTGCTTTATAAGCTCAGAAAGTTTTATCCTTGGTGCAGAAGTGCCTAGAGTCTATTATTTGTGAATTAATAAGCTGTACAAAACAGGGAATGTGGAAAATGTAGCAGAGCAGTTTCAGGTTTGTTCCCAAGTTTTGACAATTTAATCTGACAAGTGTGAATGGTGCAAAAAAAAAAAAAAAAGATTCCAAGGCTTTCTTTATAACTTATCATTGACCTTGTGGCCTTTTTTAACCACACCCCTAACCCAGCTATCACTTACTATCTGTCCTGACTGCTCGAAAACTGTCTGCTCTTTCTCCCACAACATCTCTCTGAACCTCAGATCTATATTTATAATTTTCTCACATGTGAAAGACCTGGAATTAATCAAGAATGGGTCATGGTACCTACCAACCTATTATTTTTTTCCTCTCTTGTTTCCTTAATGATTCAAATGCAACTAATCTTTAGTGCTGGGTATGTGTGTTTCAAACAAACACGTCTTAATCACCAGAATAGACAGAGAACGAGGGTCGTTGGAAAGCTCGGCGAGGAAAGGAAGCAGAGAAGGGACAGAAGTAGATGTAGTTGGTCATAGCTTTGGGAAAGGAACTGAGAGGCCTCTGCTTTGTTGAGCTTAATGTCTTTGGCTTAGAGTCTAAACTTCAGACACTTGGTTTTTCTAGCACTCTTGGTCAAAGGACTAGGATGAGAGAGCACAGAGAAGTGATTTGCACACAAATACCGTGTCAATTTTAAATATTTTAAAAGGAGAACACATATATGATGCTAAGGTTGTGGGTGGATAGTAGCAAAGAATGACGTACAGTAAGTACACTGGTCAGAATGTCCATCTGGGAGTCTCACAGGTAAAGACAACTCTAGCCACCCCTTCTCTGTCATTTCCTTCAAGTACTTGTCCATTTTAACAATGTATTACTGTGGCTATGGATTGCTCGCATAAAAGGGGCCTATCATGACTGCCCTCCAAAAGAACCAACAAGCAGCAGAAAGAGTCAGATGCAGATATTTGCACCCAACCAACAGATAGAAGGAGTTGACCCTTATTGTTGAATTGGGAAAGGCTGAGAAAAGCTGAGAAGAAAGGCAATGTTGGAGGAGGAGCAACAGTCTCAATTAAGGGGAACCCCCGAGATCTCTCAAACACTGGGCCACCAGACAGACAGCATACATCAGCTGTTATGAGGCCCCCAACACACATACAGTAGAGTACTTCTTTGTCTGAGTTCATTCAGAGATGATGCACCTAACCCTCAAAAGACTGGAGGCCCCAGGGAGTTTAGAGGTCAGGGTGGGGTGGGGGCATCCACGTGGACATTGGGGGGATGGGGAGGAGGTGTGTGATGTGGAGCAGTTGGAGGGTGGATTGTGGGGAATGGGGAATGGAATATGGAGTGTAAAAAATAATTAAAAAAATAAAAAATAATGCTCTCTCTCTCTCACACACACACACGATTTCTAAAATACAAAAAAAAATAGAAAATAATACACTGGGTGACTAATTGAAATAAAGGATCAAGGAAGTTGGTCAAGAGATAGTAGAATGAAACAGGTTAAAAAACAGAACACTGACAGAAATTGTTAGTCATTGCTTCAACCCCTACTATATTCTGTGCACTGTCCTGTTTTTCCTCCTAGTCCCAGCATCCATTGTTCCAATGGAAGCCATTCCATGTGCCACACTAATGGGTTATTATTTAAGAACTGGACCAAAGAAATACAGAGACAGCAGCAACTGGCTAAAAACGGGTGTTTGCAATAACAGTTGACCTTCAAGCATTTTCTACGTACAGTATATATTGTAGTGATTACATAATTTAATTCTAGGTAGCAGATGTTTTCATTAGACTTAGAGAAATTAGGTACATTTTCCCCTGGAAATCAACTGTTAGCAATCTTCAGAACTCAGGCAAGTAGCTGCCAGAGCCAAAGAATTAACATACATGTCTATGGCAGACATAGCCATTACTAGGGTTGGAAAAATGGCTATGGCTCTGGTCTCTTATATGCCTTTGCCATAGAGTTTGAAACACTTCTCAAAATCACAGGAGTGGAGCACACTTGTACTACACAGCAGTGTCTGAGATACCGACATGGAGCTGGAGTCCCTCAGAGAGCTCAGAAATCAACTAAATGAATGTTGTCATCTGCTGCTGCTTAGCTAACCTAGCACAGCTGAGGATGACGCTAACTCAGAAAGCGACCAGTCTTAGAAAATGAACTTTATCCAAGGTCTACAGAGGCCACCACTACCGAATGTCCACTGAGGACTCATCTTAGCTAGGGGTCTTCCTATGTTTCCTTGAAACCTGACAGGACGCCATATTTCACAGATGGCTTGAAACAAGAAAGAGAAATCGAATGGAGAGAGGGAGGGGGAAAGGGATAGGTGTGGGGGACAGAAAAGGAATGAAGAAGGCAGGCAGGAATCAAAAGTGCTCTATGTACCCTGAATGTGGGATATAAAATGAAAACAAAAACCAGTGTGACAAAGACGCTTTCAGCGCTTGGAGCCTTCGGGAGTTTGTTTCTAGGGAAGCCACAAGCTGCTGCTTTACAGCAGTGTCCCCTGCTTAATTAGCATTTTTGGATCCACCACAATTCAGCTGGATAGCCATTTCTTTACAATTGATAGTCGCCTGGAAATGGCTTTCACAGCTGGGCCACGGATCCCTCGCCCAGGGAGCCTGTAATGGAGCCGCTCAACAGCCTTGTTCAACTATAATTAATATTTCTAGAACTGCTGCTCAGAGGGCCCCGTAACTGTGTCACACCAGTAGGGAGCCAGTTGGAAGAGGATTTACTGCTGGACTAGGGTGACCCAGCTGTGCAGCCACCAGGCCTAGGTGGGATGACAGCTCCCAGGCAGTCATCATTTACCACCTAAAATAGAGAAGGCAGAGTGGAGTCTTATGTTCCATTCCAGGTTCTGAGGCTGCCAAGGTTCTTGGTGTAGATGGCCATTGACAGTAGAAGACTGGGCTTCTACTCATTTTCTCTCAGGCCATATATCCATACCTTTGATTGAACTAACCTTTCCCCTTGAAGGCCAGAGCTTCCAAAGACAGCTTGGGGAGCAAGAGTCTTTTTGCAGTTCTTCTTGTTTCTGACCTTTGATTGGCAAAGGGAGAGAGACTGTGAACCAGAGATGTTAGCTGGGTTGGAACTCAGGGTGAGGAGTGGTCACCCAAACTGATGTGAAGGAGGAGACTTGCAATGTCTAATCTGTCTTTCATTCTTCCACCACTAGAGTTTGGTTTGTTACAGTGGGTGAATGTGCCGACTGAGCAATGTGATGCAGGGCTAGGTTGGAGTCTTTTCTGTATGACAGATTGAACTTGGTGGGATGGATAGGAAGCGTAAGTCATCCAACATCAGTTTTCTTAAGCAGGAACACACACACACACACACACACACACACACACACACACACACGAGAGACAGACAGAGAGAGAGAGAGAGAGAGAGAGAGAGAGAGAGATTGATCATATCTTTTGCTAGTGCTTCAGTGCTTGTGAGTACATAAGTTAGTATCATATGAAAACTCTTGGAGCTTCAAAACTATGACAGAATATACCAAAGTGTTAACTTCCAGAAAATATTGTGGAAGGGATCTGGTTTTCTATTCAAAATATCTATTATAGTGCCCAGCAAAGTGAACTTGGTGCCTGCCTCAGTAATAAAATTTCCACATTTCCCTGAAATACTAACCTTATTATTTTTAGATGTAAACATATTTTTGAGCTGGGTACTATGGTGCATACCAGCATCTCCAATAATTAGAAGGTTGAGCCAGGAAAACCCAGAACAGTGAGTGAGTTTGGGCTAAAATGCACATAGTCCCATAAATAAAATGCACATAAATAAAAATGCACATAGTCCCATAAAGAAACTTGTGGACTCAAAGCTTCATTTAGATTTAAACATGATTTCTTAAAAAACAAACAAACAAACAAACAAAAAACACCTTTGAATCCACTTAAAATTCTCAAGATCCTTTGAAACTTTTTGTCTTGCTACTCTTTTAAGGATCTAGCTTCCCTACCCACCTCTTGCTCTGTTCCATCTTATTACTTTGCCCATTGGTGTGATTTCTCTAAATTTCTCCTTCCTTTGGTTAAAACCTAATGTCCTATTGAGCCTCTGCTTGTTGCAGACTTCACAACCACGAATGTCCCTGTCCTCTTCCCAGTCTGTGTCTCCAAAATGTGGTTGTTTTAGTTCTTATGGACCAAAGTCAAACTTGGCCTATTTGCATGTCACCTACCTAACGAACTTCCTTTTAGGGTATAAACTGGTATTTGTCTTTGGCTACTGGTCCCCAGTTTATCTAAGTTTAGTTAAAAGAAAATACCTAGAGATAGGGTAACTCAAAGGTAGTGACTAACAAAAGTATTTTGCACTAATTCTGGCCTACTTCAAGGCCTAGGCAAACATTTGTTAAAGGAGTAAATGATGAGTGAATTAATTTGAGAGTATTTTATAACAATGGAATATTTTCATACTATGAGACCAACACTTAAAACTGAAAGGGGAAAAAAACTCAAAAGCAAAATTAAACTTATAGTAATGTAATCACTCTTAGCTTAGCAATGTTATAAGGATGTTTGATGAAGCTCTGGGCTTCCAAACAAGAGTTGCACTCATTTCTTTAATGAATAAGAAAAGTCTTAACTAGTCCCGTGGCTAGAAGGAGCTTTCTAGAAAGCTGTTTTTCTCTTCCTGAGCCTGCAATTGAAAATACATTTCTCAGACTCTTTAGTGAGTTGAGACCCCATGGCAGTGGTGGCCAATGAAACGATAACAAAGGTGATGTTTTGTACTTCTAGACAGGTGGTCAGCCTACTGGAGATCCTCCGTGATGGAAAGTCCTCTTCCACAGCATCCTTGGAAGCCATGAAATGAAAGCTTGGAGACTAAGGATAGTAGCTCATTCCTCTAATTCCAGCCTCCCAAGTAAGGAGGTAGGAGAATCCTTGTAGTTTCAAGGATAGGCTTGGTTACATAGTGAATTCCTAGAGAGCCTGAGTGCAGAATAAGACATAGTCTCAAAAATAAATTAAAAAAGAAGTTGCCTTGAGGAGCCCACCCTTCAGCACCAAATCCACTTGTCTTATACCAAGTCAGCAAGCAATCAGTATTTGTTATATTCATCTTTTGAGCCTAATATTTGGGGTATGTTTCCTTGGTACACTCTATGCCAATTTAAACTAAAGCATTGTCAAATAAAAATATTTCATTTAACTGAATTGTATCAATTTGGAACTACACTGGTGAAAATGGGGATATAGCCAACTGGAAATCCATGCTAGGCAGTGGAGAAAATATTTGTAAAATCACTAGCTGCTATAAACTAGAAGATAGATGACTAAGTTTGGGACAGATGAGAAAGAAACTTCTGAGCAAACACAGTGCTTTGTGTTCCTGCTGCGCTTGGTGGGATAATTAGTAAAGCAGGTGCACTGTGGGAGCAATGACAATGTTACAAACAGACTGAGACAAAATGGAGCACACGTGTTAAGACTGGCTTCCAGGAACAGACAAGGAAAAGTACACGATTGAACAGGGTATCAGCCTGGTAGATCAGAAGTCAGGTAGCATGTGACCTTCTGATTCAAGGTTGTTATGGGTTGAGTGAAGAGAGATGTCTAAGAGCTAAGTTCAAGAAACAAAGCTGATCTAAAAGGAACTTTGATATGATTACCAATGGACAAACAGAAAACCTCAGCAGGCTGTTCCGTTTCCAGGAGAAGTTTGCTGCAGAAGGAGCTACAAGTGTGCCCAAAGACTGAAATCATTGGACAAAGTCTTAGAGCAGCCCTGAGTTGAAAAGGAGACAAAACATGCTGCCTCCACAAAGGTCAAACTCCCCTACCTCCTGATTGACCCTAGGAAGAATATAGGTTCAAAGATGTTCCTAGATGACTGAGCAGTCACAGTAGAGTGAGAGAAAGAACCTTCCCTTTCAGGCATCAAAGTCAGGAACAAGCAAGGATCTCCTGTGCCCAGAGCAGGGGCTCTAGCAATGAAATGTCTGCCTAAATGGACTTCAAATACCCCATGAACTAGCGACTGCCTTAGTAGACTTCAGCTCTTCTGTGTTTTATGGTGATGTTATGGAGAAGACCAAGCTGCTTTCCTTTCTAGCTCACATCATTATTCCAGGGGACCTGACAGAGGGCACTGCATCACCTGGGCATTTCTAAATGTGAGTGTGGTATGGATCTTTATAAGATGGTAGGCACCATTCTCAGGGCATGGTCAAGTATGATCTTCATAGTGGAAAAAGGATTGACCAGAAGATGAATGTACATAGAGATTGGACAAATGTCTACAAAAAAAAAAAAAAAAAAAAAAGAAGAAGAAGAAGAAAAAAAAAGCAAGAGGGAAGGGTGGGGAACTGGAGACATAGTCCATGTTTTCTAATATTAATATCCCATTCCTGAAAGCATTTCTCAGTGATCCAAACCTTAGAATAGCTGAACTAAAGAGAATCTGCATTATCTTTGTGGTCCATCATAGAGCCATTTAATTATTCCATGGTACCTCATCAAAGATACCTGATCTAGGAGGGCTTTCATAAATCATCTAATTAATAATTTCATTTGGCTTTCTATTCATTTGTCTGGCAATCATTTACTGGGCACCTTCTACATTCAAGAGTCAGAGGTAGCTGCTGTTATGCAGAACTTACTCAGGCCCAGTCACAGCCATCTACTCTCTCAGCAACCCATAGCAGTATACCATATTATGGCCATTTCTACACAAAAGAGCCACTATGAAAAAACAGCCTTCTCCTTGAGGGTCCTAGAGAATCCCATGGAGGTCACTGTTTTCCAATTGTACGAGAAATAGAAAAGGTCAAAACAAAGTTATTAGTAGAAAATAATTGATGCCTATGACATTTAAAGAATAAAATTAATTATCATAGCATTTTCATATTTCTGTGCAGATTTCTCCACATTTGTATCTGTGAATGCATGGCTTGTATGAACTCAGAGACCATACCCCCAAACATACAGGCTGATACTTTACGCTGCTCATGTTTACTTATATCAGTTTTACTTGTTGTACCAAAATGTAAGTGCTATTATTCCTAGACTTGAAATTTAATGCAAAACTTTTATTTATTTACTTTATCGGATATTTTATTTATTTACATTTCAAATGTTATCCCCTTTCCTGGTTTACCCCCCTCCTAGAAACCCCATATAACATCCCCCCTCCCCCTGCTTTTATGAGGGTACTCACCCACCCACCCACTCCTACCTCCCCACCCTGGCATTCCCCTACATTGAGGCATTGAGCCTTCACAGTACCAAGGGCCTCTCCTCCCACTGATGCCTGACAAGACCATCCTCTTCTACCTATGCAGCTGGAGCCATGGATCACTCTTTGATTAATGGTTTAGTTCCTGAGAGCTCTGGGGAGTCTGGTTGGTTGATATTGATGTTCGTCCTATGGGGTTGCAAATACCTTCAGCTCCTTCCATCCTTTCTCTAACTCCTCCATTTATGCTTTGATTTCTAAAAAAAAGAAAAAGAAAGAAAAAAAACAAATCTGGGAGTAAGCTCTCATAGAAATACAGTGCTAAGTAAACAGTATACTGCCTCTTTGAAAGCACTTAAACGTACTATTCCCTTCAATGTTGCATACAATTTGGCTTTTGTTTCTTTTTTGTCAGGATCCCATGATGGCCACAAAAATTATTCTTTTACCAGATTTATTATTAAATTAGATCTCTAGCTTTACTTCAAACCCCAGGCTAAGTGCCAGTGTAGACCACCTTAATTCTCCTTCATTCTATAGCTTCAAGAGGCACATTCCTACAGTTCTTGGGGCAACCAGTTAGCCTATCTTAGACCTGCCCACCAAATGTTGAGCTTTTACCAATTGTTGATTGGTTACTATCCTTTTCCCCATACTGACCACTCTAAATTTTTCCTGAACTCACTGTAAACAATCTTATTTCCTTGGTCAATGGCCTCATTACTCCTTATCTCCCTTTGTTCTATCTCATAATCATCAACAGAGCACCAATCTCTTCAAAACCATCTGACCAGGCTAGCTCTGTGACCTCAACATTTTTCTTTCTTACCTTGGGGAGTTAAATCCAATAGAAATCACTGCCTAGTTTTCTTTAACTTGGCGTCTTTATTAAGCTTTTGGCTTAATACAAAAGAAATAAATATTGAAAAACTCCTTTGACCCTCCTTACCTTCCCAGCTGCTATGAGCACTCTTCTTTCTTTCTCAGTGAATTTCTTTGAAGTTCTTTGCTTGCCCTTCTCCAGTGTCCCATCCATGACTTGTCTTGTGATGCCTGTTGATCTTGCCAAATTCAGCAAACTTACCTTGCTTAGCATCTGAGCAAACCTCCCAGCCACTCTTCATATTATTAGTCAGCTGCACTAGAGGGTGGCACTCTTGGACCCTTTTCTTGAACAATGCTTTTCCTTCTTCGTGCCCTGTGAGTCTCTAACACCTGACAGCCTGGGATGTTCTCATTTTTCAGTGAAGGCCCTCAGGCTGCACAATGAAGTGTCCTGCTACCACTTGACTTTACTGAGCATCTTCTGTCCTTGGACATTTCAAGTTCAGTACAGCAGAAGCTGAAACTGCCCTCCTTTCCCCTGCGAGGACCTACTTAGCCTCTCTGTTGACCAATACAAACATATTCTTGTAGATCACTTTTATGAATGGTTGCATTCTCCTGATCTCGCTTCCTCTTACATCTTGAAGTTTATCTACTTCCTCATGATGCCTCCCCTGAATGTTTCAGAGATTTGCTAGTTTTAATCTGTACAATTCAAATTCATCCTTCATATATTTCTGTCAGATTTTAAATGGAAATCAAGTATTTATGTATTTATGATCCATTAATAATTTCTATTATGCTACAGGACCAAAGGCTCAGTTTTTCCCAGTGAACTCATAACTCCCTATAAGGTACACTTTGCTTTGATTTCTGTTTGGTCTTCCTACACCATGCTGTTTTCCTCTCTCTCTCTCTCTCTCTCTCTCTCTCTCTCACTCTTTCTCTCTCCTTCCTTCCTCCGATTTGCCCCCTGCCATCTCTCAACTATCTCCCTTGTCTGTAGAGTAATAGACCAGAAATTCATGTGATGGGCCTTTCATTCCTTTGCATAAGTATAACTTCCAATACAAAACCCCATACATCTCACCACCTTTCTAAGCTTCACTTCCAGAAAATGTAGTAGTCTGTCTTCTGGTACCATAATGCCCCATACATTACTATTTTAAGTACCACACTTTGTTTGTAGCACCATAAGAGCAGAGCTATTTTGTTTTGCTGTGTACCACTGACATCCAGTGTGATATCTACTCACCAAGTGTCAGGAGAATGAGATACTTGTAAAATTCTTAGACTTTGATGGCAGTATGAGGTGACATGAAAATGGTAATCTATGTAGTCTCCTCAGAAAGGCTTGCCTCCGAGACAGTTCTTTCTGTTTGGAGGGTTTTCAGCGAAATCAGCCTCCCTCATCATCTGTAACATCCCATCACAATCAGAAGCATCTATATTTCAAGTGTTCCTTAAACATATGTGTTTAGTAGCTACTATGCTAGTAAAAAGAATGGCTTGATAATCAACACTTATTATAGTTAAGACTATAATGTGCACAGATATAGAAGAAAAATCCAACATAGACAGCGACAAAAATAAAAGCACCACTATTCTTACTGCTCATGATATTTATGTTAAAAGCAACCTCCCTTAAAAAACAAGCTGTCCTTCTGGTGGAACAGGAAGGTTTTTATAGACTGGCTAAACCAGAGAATGATAAAATATAAGGCCGGAATGTTTATCTGTGCAATGTTTGTCAAGTCGAGGAACTACACTATAAGAACAGGACGAAAAGAAATGCAGATAACCACTGTTGCCTCCATGTCCCTCGTGCCTGTTGAGTTGAGGCCAAGAGGGATGTTCAGGACAAGGAGGGGCACACACAGTGTTTACGATCCTCCAGTATGCTGGCATACTCTAAGTCTTTAGCTGCATGGACGGCGTCCAAGACTCACTTCTCTTTATGCTAAAGGCATAGGAACAGAAAAGCCTGCAAGTAAAAATTAAGCCACATAACAAATGTTTTCTTCCCACAAATCTTGTTTTCCTTGTAGTGAGGAAACGAGGGTTTTAACTCTAACCACAAATTGTAACCCAAGGTGAAGAAAATGTCCAGGGAGAGAAGTGGAAGATCAGAAATAGGTTGGAACAAAGAGGGGCTGGAGGGGTGGGTGGAGATTAATCTTATTAGGATCGTATATCATGAGGGTGTCAGGTGTGAAGGCAAACGAATGGCCTGTGTTTATCTGTGCTAAACCGTGTGGCTCACCCAAACATCCACTCTATGGAGCGTTTTTTTCTCCAGTAATAAATTGGCCGAGTCTCGGGGCGTTGATAATAAAGTACGTTTACCGCAGTTAGAGATCTCTCTCACAGGGTTTTAGATGCAACCGTCCTCGCCCACTCTCTTTTTCTCTCTTTCTCCCTCTCCCTCTCCTTTTTATCACTGCTGATTCGAAAAGCCCTTTGGAAAGATGAAGTAGGTAGAAATCAAAATAAATGGATTCTATTAAAACCGGCAATGCATCAACCGCTTGATAAAGTGATTAATAAACAGATTCGGATGGTGATTGATTAAGCTCTTTAATCAAAGTGCTAAACTGACTTAATATGGAGAGTTTCAACATGGTCGGAGTGTACATTTTCCCTGCCTACGGTTCACAGTTGTTTATGTAACTTTTCTGAAGTGTATCCCTTAGGTCGAATCTTCAGAGGGCTGGGGCTTTGGAACGTGTGAGATTATGAAGTATGGCACACCGTGTTAGCTGCTGAATGCTCATGAATTATAGGTGCTTCCCATAAGGCAGCAAGTCATTTTTCAGAATTTTAAGCCCCTTCAACACAAGAGCCTTTGCTCCCGTTGCTTTATCGCTCCTTGTGCCTTAGTCTGTCTGATGCAAGAAATCACAACCTGAGAAGTTTCTATTCCCTCATATTTGTGCCCTGTAAGCATCGAAGGCTTTACTTCAGGAGGTCAAGATTTTGATGGTGAAGACACGGTCTCAATTTTACCATTATGAGGTCATGGTCTTTAGGAGTGGGTATATTTCATCTGGTGCATTGAATTCTCAATATCAGGCATCGTTTTTGATCTAATTAATTACCCACTTACCAAGTGAATAAGCCATTTGACCGCTAAAGTTCTGTGACTGTAATGTGTTTGTTCAACTCACATTCCCCAGAAGCAAAATGTACACATATTTGGGATCGGAGATGTGAAGTAGGACAGGGGAGGGTGTGGTGTAGTGAGCTTGTGAACTAGGGAGTACCTCTGCGGCTCACACTGTAATGAATGAAATTCAGAAAAGTCGTCCAATTCTGTACATAGTTCTTAGGGTAAAGTACAGTGTCATAGTGAATGCAAAAGGAGAAAGCAACACCCAAATTGAAGGGTCTTATTATGCAGCAAGGCACATCACACAGGGATGAAGGCAGCCTTTATTTTAATGAGTTAGTGAAGACACAGTAGTCACTAGGGTTTCCTATGTCCACTGACCATGCAAAGAACTGAGTATGCTTCTGGGTGCCCAGGGCAATCAATTTGGTGTTAAAGGCAGTAGAGGCTACTTGTTGTGGCACAAACCTATAATCCCAGTTCTGGGGAAGAAGAAACAGGAAGATGAAAACTTCAAGGCCAAAGTATTGTGAGTGTGAGGTCAACTGATGTTGCAACACTCTATGTAAATAATGAAACGGAATAAAATAAAATAAAGTAGAAGGTGAGATAAGGGTTAAAATTTTTAATTTATTAGTCAGACACAGCAAGGAATCAAAGAAAGGCACTGAGTAATACCATTTTTCGATGCTATGCTGGATGCTAGGGTGGTTGGGATTATCTTGGAAAATAGAGAACTACCAGGGACATGGGAAGAAAAGCAGACAGTCTCCAGAGCAGATTCTAAAGCAGGGTGCTAGGGCCACGATCCTTAGGCTCAGATTTTAACTCTGCTGGTTAGAGTCCGAATGACCTTGATGGAGAACTGAAACTCTGTATGTACTGACTCTCTCATGCTCAACTGCAGGAAATAAGGGTGAGTGGGCTTGTTGCCACAGTGACTGCAGTCATAGAGAGGCCTAAGATCAATGGGAAATGTAAGCATTCCCTGATGCTAGCAAGGGTTTCCAAAAACTGTCTACAGAGAGGTGGAGTCACAGAAGGCAACCTAAAAACAAAAACAACAACAAAACAAAACAAAACAAAACAACCTCGTTTGTACTGTAAAATACAGGAAACAGGCAAATCTGTTCAGAGACAAACTTAGAGACCACTCTGGATAAGTAAATGGAGTTTTCTTACGATGTGTTAAAATATAAAATTGTTCTTTTGTGATTCTAGAACTGGACAGAAATTCAGACCACGAATGGGTTTATACGTCCTGAACTACTGTATGGAGAGTTTCTATAAAAATCTAGAGTAAAATGGATACCATGGGACACATTGAGGTATCTCGAGGTAGCCTGTTTGGTCCTGGCTTCTGTGTATCTTATTCCAATGTACTTTTGAATGACTGAGCACCTGTGGCTAGCTGTGGCTTGTTACACAAGCTGGGTTCACTGTATTTGAAATATATTGAGAAACTTTTAGAACATCTAAACTATGTATGGGGACTGGTTTGGGGTTGAATAATTTAACTTAGCAGGTAACACTGAGAACCAAAGAGGTCGAAATAGATGTGTGAAGAGAGAGGGAGGAAAGAGAAAGGGAAGGGGGGAGGGAGGGAGAATCACACACACACATACAGTAAAGGGGTGAATCTTATTTATTACTTTTTTTCTGTTGCATATACTTCTGGATATGGTGCTGTGAGAAAGGTCTTGTATGTTGGAGCTTACAGAAGAGGCACCCCATGGAAACATGCCTGGCCTCAGTAAACAAAATACTCAGGGGTCACTCAGTTATTTAGGGAAAGCACTCCAAAATCTGAGTGTAGAAGAGAAGAGATGTCTAAGGAGAAATCTCTGGAAATGGTGAATGTAGAACCAGGATGTAAGTGGGGATTCTATGGTCAGATGCAAAAGAGTGAAGGGGTGGGGGTTAAAATGAGTGGTCAAGTGTCAAATGCCAAAGTGAGTTCTTAAATGAAGAACTTTGTGTCTGCCCTTTACTGACTATGCTCTACACAGTAGCTAGGTTCTGTAGACAACTGTGACAGATTTGAGAAAATGACTTGATTCCTCAAGGTATCATCAAGTTCAACATTCATATCTACCACCATGGTGCTGGGTAGCAGGGATCTAAGCATCCTTTCCTTTGATAAGCTGGGCTTTTGATCAGATGAAACAGAACATAAAAAGGTCTATCACCATGAAACTTCCACTAGAAGTGGTATTAGAATCCATACTTACAAGGAATGACTCACTCGTGTGAAAGTGATCACTGAGTATTCATCAAGGGCCTTCCTTGAATACTATTTTATAGTAGGCAGTATGAAGTACAAACACAGAGCTAACGATGAAAATGGTGCCTTGCCCCAGTGTGCTCACAGTGTAGCAGAGGGTCATCTTAGGTCTCACATAAGACTGGACGTGTGTTACCCAGTGATCTACAACTCTGATGGGATCAAAGCAGACGCAGGGCAGATTGGTGAGTGAGTCCAGGGCAAGGGTGAGTCCTTTTGAAATGACAAGGAAGAGTGATATGCACTGGTATTTGCAAAATAAAATGCATTGGAAAAGCAGAGAAGAGAGTTGAGACAATCATAAAGAGTTTATTCTTCTAAAGCAGAAATAAAATGTGTATAGCTTAATTGGTAGCATGCTCGACTAACATGCATGAAGAATTAGATTAACTGTCCAACACTGTGCAAACTAGGATGGCTGTAAACCTGACACCGAGGAGGTAGAGGCTGAAGGTAAAAAAGCACAAGCTCACCCATCCTTGGCTACATAGTGTGTTTGAGGCCAGCCATGGCTACAAGAGAAAACTGTCTCAGAAAACATAACCAAAAAAGACAGGAGTAAAGTAAATGTGGCTGAAACATAGAGGAAACATACAGAAGAAAAGAAACTTCAGCTGGGCCTGGGACCTAATATCTGGTGAGAACTTGAAAGCATATTGTCACGCCACCCCTCCCCCCACCAGCCCCAAACAAATGGAGAAGGCTCTGTGGATGAGAGGAGTGCAAGGCTAGGTTTGTGAGTAGCAAGGGTCAGTTTCAGGCTGCTAATGCCTGCAGAATTTACATCTCCACTGAATTCCGGCGAGCTTTGGGAAAGTTTTAAAAAGTGCAGATAGCTGGACATTTGAATTCTTCAGGGGATACAAGTCTCACTGGTAGGTCCTGGCCTCATAGAAGAAATACTCAATAGCTCAATCAAAGCCAAAGAGTGACGAGCACAGGGACCAATGGCTTACAGGAAGAGCTTACAGGTAGCCTCCAACTGTCTTAACTGTGTCAATAAAGCTTTAAAATCAATAGACTGATGGAGTGTCAACTGAAGCACATCCCAGAATAGGCCGATGATGTCACTGGGACATGGGAATAAGCCTGCAATAGAATCCCTGTCTCTCCTCTTGCCACAGGCCACGAGTACCTGAATAGTGTAGAAATCTTTGGAAATTCATTCAGTTGCTCTTTAGAGAAGGACAGTAATTGTTGTGTTCACGTAGATTTCACTTACCTGAAATGATAGATGATTATGCTGAATATTCAGGAAACACAAAAGGATTCCTAAAACTATCAGAAACCATCTGAAGATGACAAGAAGAAACACTTCCTTGTGTGAGACTGCCTTGTTTTCTACAGCTCTTGGAATCATTGAGACAACCCACAGATATTTTGATACATTTTTACACATTGATGCTGAAAGGCCCCTGTAAACATTTGAAAAGCAATGCGAATTTATATCTATTTTAGCTTGCTAAACTTTTCCATTGTTGGACACTTATATTATTTCCAATATTGTATTCCAATATGAACATCATGTTCATAGCACTACATAGCATTTGTGTTATTACTTTAAATAATGTGAAAGCAAGTACTTTAATTGCCCACTCACTGCTGTTTGGTCATGTGGATTTGCGATGTGTGAGAGAAAATATACTCTGTACATTGAGGCACCTCGACATCTAAGGCTAAGCAGCATAATTTTGATTTACAATGGCAGAGTAATATAAAACTTAAACCAGGGTTGAAATGGTTGGCTCCAGTCCTGTTAAACCAGCATAAGCCCACTAAACGGTCCAGGTTAAGATTGATCATAAACATTTTTGGATTCTGTCCTTAATACCATATGGCTATCAGCTCAATAATTTTCTGAAATATAAGCTATACACATATATGCAAACTATACTGCCAATCTGTTAATGTAAATATTGGTTAATGTAAATATTCACCACACAAATAAACATGTAACAAATCCCCAGGTAGTAATCAGCTACAGAATAACTACAGGAAGAAGATATCTTATATTGTTGAAAAATATCATCCTTTAAACCAATATGCTTTGATAATTTGCCAAAACTGATAACACTTGCTTATTAAGTCCCGGCACTTTGAAAAATGGATCTACCAGGGTCATGGTTTCTTCAAGGGAGTTTGGATTACTTACCTAATTGCAAGTAGTGAGAGTGTACCTAAGATAAATACTTTGATAACTCAGTTTTAATATATTTAGTTCATTCTCTTTAAATCATTAATCTGTATGAGTTGTTTTTATTTAAAAATGGCTTTTTTTTTCTTTCCATTTTTTATTAGGTTTTTAGCTCATTTACATTTCCAATGCTATACCAAAAGTCCCCCATACCCACCCACCCCCACTCCCCTACCCGCCCACTCCCCCTTTTTGGCCCTGGCGTTCCCCTGTTCTGGGGCATATAAAGTTTGCGTGTCCAATGGGCCTCTCTTTCCAGTGATGGCCGACTAGGCCATCTTTTGATACATATGCAGCTAGAGTCAAGAGCTCCGGGGTACTGGTTAGTTCATAATGTTGTTCCACCTATAGGGTTGCAGATCCCTTTAGCTCCTTGGGTACTTTCTCTAGCTCCTCCATTGGGAGCCCTGTGATCCATCCATTAGCTGACTGAGAGCGTCCACTTCTGTGTTTGCTAGGCCCCGGCATAGTCTCACAAGAGACAGCTACATCTGGGTCCTTTCGATAAAATCTTGCTAGTGTATGCAATGGTGTCAGCGTTTGGATGCTGATTATGGGGTGGATCCCTGGAAATGGCAGTCTCTACATGGTCCATCCTTTCATCTCAGCTCCAAACTTTGTCTCTGTAACTCCTTCCAAGGGTGTTTTGTTCCCACTTCTAAGGAGGGGCATAGTGTCCACACTTCAGTCTTCATTTTTCTTGAGTTTCATGTGTTTAGGAAATTGTATCTTATATCTTGGGTATCCTAGGTTTTGGGCTAATATTCACTTATCAGTGAGTACATATTGTGTGAGTTCCTTTGTGAATGTGTTACCTCACTCAGGATGATGCCCTCCAGGTCCATCCATTTGGCTAGGAATTTCATAAATTCATTCTTTTTAATAGCTGAGTAGTACTCCATTGTGTAGATGTACCACATTTTCTGTATCCATTCCTCTGTTGAGGGGCATCTGGGTTCTTTCCAGCTTCTGGCTATTATAAATAAGGCTGCTATGAACATAGTGGAGCATGTGTCCTTCTTACCAGTTGGGGCATCTTCTGGATATATGCCCAAGAGAGGTATTGCTGGATCCTCCGGTAGTACTATGTCCAATTTTCTGAGGAACCGCCAGACGGATTTCCAGAGTGGTTGTACAAGCCTGCAATCCCACCAACAATGGAGGAGTGTTCCTCTTTCTCCACATCCACGCCAGCATCTGCTGTCACCTGAATTTTTGATCTTAGACATTCTGACTGGTGTGAGGTGGAATCTCAGGGTTGTTTTGATTTGCATTTCCCTGATGATTAAGGATGTTGAACATTTTTTTCAGGTGCTTCTCTGCCATTCGGTATTCCTCAGGTGAGAATTCTTTGTTTAGTTCTGAGCCCCATTTTTTAATGGGGTAGACGGCAGGAAATAATCAAACTCAGGGGTGAAATCAACCAAGTGGAAACAAGAAGAACTCTTCAAAGAATTAACCAAATGAGGAGTTGTTTCTTTGAGAAAATCAACAAGATAGATAAACCCTTAGCTAGACTCACTAGAGGGCACAGAGACAAAATCCTAATTAACAAAATCAGAACTGAAAAGGGAGACATAACAACAGATCCTGAAGAAATCCAAAACACCATCAGATCCTTCTACAAAAGGCTATACTCAACAAAACTGGAAAACCTGGACGAAATGGACAAATTTCTGGACAGATACCAGGTACCAAAGTTGAATCAGGATCAAGTTGACCTTCTAAACAGTCCCATATCCCCTAAAGAAATAGAAGCAGTTATAAATAGTCTCCCAGCCAAAAAAAGCCCAGGACCAGACGGGTTTAGTGCAGAGTTCTATCAGACCTTCAAAGAAGATCTAATTCCAGTTCTGCACAAACTTTTTCACAAGATAGAAGTAGAAGGTACTCTACCCAACTCATTTTATGAAGCCACTATTACTCTGATACCTAAACCACAGAAAGATCCAACAAAGATAGAGAATTTCAGACCAATTTCTCTTATGAATATCGATGCAAAAATCCTCAATAAAATTCTCGCTAACCGAATCCAAGAACACATTAAAGCAAGCATCCATCCTGACCAAGTAGGTTTTATTCCAGGGATGCAGGGATGGTTTAATATACGAAAATCCATCAATGTAATCCACTATATAAACAAACTCAAAGACAAAAACCACATGATCATCTCGTTAGATGCAGAAAAAGCATTTGACAAGATCTAACACCCATTCATGATAAAAGTTCTGGAAAGATCAGGAATTCAAGGCCCATACCTAAACATGATAAAAGCAATCTACAGCAAACCAGTAGCCAACATCAATGTAAATGGAGAGAAGCTGGAAGCAATCCCACTAAAATCAGGGACTAGACAAGGCTGCCCACTTTCTCCCTACCTTTTCAACATAGTACTTGAAGTATTAGCCAGAGCAATTCGACAACAAAAGGAGATCAAGGGGATACAAATTGGAAAGGAGGAAGTCAAAATATCACATTTTGCAGATGATATGATAGTATATATAAGTGACCCTAAAAATTCCACCAGAGAACTCCTAAACCTGATAAACAGCTTCGGTGAAGTAGCTGGATATAAAATTAACTCAAACAAGTCAATGGCCTTTCTCTACACAAAAAAATGGCTTTTTAATGCCCTCCTATGAGTTTCGAAATACCTTCCAATAAGTTTTCATCCTGAGAAACTTCAAGATATCTATTAATGGCTTGGCAAGCCTCCATTGTTAACTTCTTCAGCTCTTGAGTATTTAAGTCACCAGTGTTTTTCTCTGCATTATACCGTGGATGCAGCATGGCCCCTTCCTTCCACGATACATCATCTACGGAGCATCCCTGCTTCCCTCTGTGGTACCTCTGCGTGTGGTGCACCCTATGTGGTACATCGCGCATGTAGAACATGGAAGTACCTCATGAACAATTATCATAACAGCGTCAGAGAAATTTCTAGCTGCCGAAAATAATGTATGCTTAATTAAAATTTAACAGTAAGTAAAAAAAAAAATGCAAAGAGGACCCTTAAAATTCACTCCACTGCCCAGTGTGCAGAGGAAAGTTTTACTTCTGAGAACCATTCAGAAATTTTTTAGCTTAAAGAAAGTGCAGGAAGACAATTCGGCTTCTCTGTTGGGGTTGTCAGAAGAGGAATTGCCTTCACGGAAGGTAAACCACGTTGTTTTCTTCACAGGTGGCTCAATTTAGCTGTTTAATCTTAGAAAAATGACAGATTCCGCATCAGTGGAAAACCTCTTGCTTCATTAGGCTCGGAAGAGTGCAAGAGATAGTGTATGTCTGCGTCTGTGTTTCCGTCTGAGGATCAGGCAGGGGCCCTGTAATTTTAGAGTAATTTGAAGCATAGAAAATAGAATGTCTCACAAATAGGTGTGTCTTGCAGTGGCATGTGGATGGAAGCAGACTAAGATATTTTTTTTTGAAATAATATTTTGGTTTTACTGTCAGGTTTAATAACTTGCCCAAAATATGTGTGTATGCATTTGCTCAGACAGTTTTTGCAAAGGAAAAGGCCATGCAATTTTCATGACTTGCCACATAAGCTGCTCCATTTGGTCAGGAGGGGAAACTAGTTGACGTAGGAAAATAGCTTGTAAAACCACATGTGCTTTAAGCTAGGGATGCCGAAAGTAAAACAGATGTATGTCCTTATTCTGCTGAACTCTATTACAGTTCCATAAACTGTAAATGGAAATGGGATATACACACACAAAGCAAAGGGAAATGTAAGAACTCAAGTATGTGGGGTTTAATACAGAAGTAATCACAGGGCTTAATGGAGAACAGAGAATCCATGACTACAAGCAGGAAATAAAATGGCATATTTAGAAAACACCTGTAATACCAGAAATTATTATCACTCCCATAATGATACATTTTGCTTGCGGTAATGTGATATGACCTAGTAAAATACAAAAAAACATGTTGTTTTTAATTGGTGCCTTTAATTCTGCCATACATAGGAAGACCCTAGCAGGGTAAAATTCACATATCAAAGAGACAGGTAACCTGCGGAAGCCTTGTGCTCAAGAAACTATTTCTAAAATAAATAACTCGACTAGCTAAAAACTTAAAATGCTCTCCATTGACACGTGTTGCTTAAACGTGTGCTATTAGGTGATTACTATTCTGGGAGCTAAAACTGGAAGTCCAGGCTGAATGTGTGCAAATACATAGAATATATATATATACACATACACACACACACACACACATATATATATATATACACACACACACACACACACACACACACACACATATATATATATATATCACTTCAATTTAAACATAAAAATAATAACTACATTTGAGAGGGAGTATTTGGATGTGGGGAAGGGTTGGTTGGAGTGAGGAAAGGGGGAAGGGAAAGTGGTAAATTGATTAAAATTATTTTAAAAACAGTACATCTGAGCACTCATCCACTTGGAGGGCTGTCTATCCATTGTAGAGCCCTTTACCAGGGATCAGTGTTCACAGGCCTAGATTTGGGCATTCTCCTAGAGGTCCCACAGCCCAGGAAATGAGCCTCTGGCCATGCTTTGCACAAAAGCTGATTTTTCCACTGATATCTCAGCACAGGAGTGATGGAATAAGTCTGGAAGTGATAATGTCATTCTGTACACGGAGACAGAGCAAGAAAGGACAAGATGGATTGTGGGAATGCTGCAGAAGAGGGATGCTGGCCAAAAGGAAGCGATACCTGGGACTGTCTTCTTCATGTTTCAGGAAGGAGCTACCTGTCAGTACTGGCTTAGGCATTTGGAGACAGCAGAAAGAGGAGAATTGGCAGGGCTTGAACAGGTGTTGGTCCATAGAGGGAGACAGAAAACCCAGCACACATAGAAAATAGTAATTCACTGGAAGAGTAGGAGAGAGATTAGGACATGCACTGGTCAGTTTGCAGTCCAAGTATCCAGTGAAGAAGAGGGAGGTTTTAAGAATAACAAAGATGAAATTCATGCTGCCATGCTGCGTGTGCAACAGTGTGTGAGAAGGAGTAGTAGTTCCTAGATGACTCCATTATCACCTAAGTGCTCTCACCATAAAAGTAAGGACTGCAGACTGAGGAGATGGTTCACTGAATAAAGTGCCTACTGTGCAAGCACTAGGGCCCATGTTCAATGCCCAGAACCTACATAATAGCCAGATAGTGCACTATAGTCCTGCATTCCTAGGAGCACTGTAGATGCAGAGCTAGCATTGGGAATTGTGACTAGACAACCTATAACCAGAAAGGAGCATCTCAACTTCATTGACAGACTTTGAATAAATGTAGAGAGCACTCTAGGAAGTCACCTATTACTAACATTTGTCATCCTGTTACTGACCTTGAGTATACACACACACACACACACACACACACACACACACATATACAGGCACACACACTTCCACACACATATGCATAGACACATGCAAAGACATACACACTCATGCACAGATTCATGTGTGCATAAACACACATGCAAACACAAATGCACAGACATGTGCACATTCACATGCACACATACACACAAACACACATTCACACATAAACACATACACATATGCATAATACACATACGAGCATGCAATGCACGCATCCATGCACACATATACACACACATGCACACAAAAACACACAGAGACATGAACACATAGACTTACACACACATAGGCAAAACACACATGCAAATATGCATACACATATGTATACATACATACACAGACGCACACAAGTATAATCATATACACACAACCATACACATGAACATATGTACATACATGTATATACACTCACATCCACACATGCACACATATATGCACATAAACACACATGCAAGTTTGCAAGTTCAAACACACAAGAATACAGTCCTAGCAAAAGCTAGCTTTTGGGTTTTGTTTTTGTTTTTGGCAAGTCATCTAAGTGGTTTTTGGCTAAACATCACCTCTATCACTTAACTAGCTGAAAATCAAGAAAGGTCACAGCCTCTCCTATACATAGAACAGTAGAGTAAGAAAGACCTGGACTGTTACAGGGTGAATATGCAACTTACCCACTTGTGACAAGCCTTGAAAGCAGACATGAAGGTCTGGTTTGAACAAACCACAAAGGGTATAGCCCCAGATAGATGGCTATGGAAAGCCATCACAGAAGAATGTGGGAGGCACAGCAAATAAAAAAGATAGATATGCTCAAGTGTAGTCAATGACATCCACAAATACCAGAAAATGTTTGTACTGGATAGAGGCTAATGGTATTGTGAGGATTTGTGTGGCAGGGTCGAGGGAAGCAGAGGGCGGGGATGTTGTCCCATCTCACAATCCCTTTCCTTGTTTTAGTGATTTCATTATTAGGGATAATGGGGCATATGAGCAATAAATTCACTTCTCATCTACTCTTTAAATCTTATCAATGTACACATGATTTACTTTCAACAGCATTGGAAAAGTAGTGAAAATGTCAACAATACTTCTGCTGTTGTGCTGATTTCACATTGTGTGAGAAAGGAGCTCCTAGTAAGAGAGAGTGGTACATACTTGAACAACATTCCAAATGAGACAATGTATCAGGGACTGGGGAGATAGTTCCATTGATTAAATGCTTAATGCATAGAAGTTGTAGACATGGTGAAGTAGAGACAGGGCAAATCCCTGGGGCTCATTGACCAGCCTAACTGCCTTAAGCAATGAGCTCAGGTCCTAGGAGAAACTCTGGCTTCAAAGACAAGGCCATCAGCTCCTAAACATTGATGCCTGAAGTTGACAATGGAGCAACATGTATACATGCCCTTGTATACACACCTTGTCCTGTGTAGATAGGATCATGCACACATATACATACAAATAAGTTCACAGAATGTAATTACGAAATTGATACATATTTGTAAAGGAAAATAACAGCTTCTTTCCTTTACCTTGGGATCATAGGAATCTTCACTAGATAAAATTTTAATGGCACTTTTAATTTTTCTAATTCAAATAGAGCACTCTGAAAAACATAAGCTTTAATTTGAGGGTTAAGAACATTAACAGATTCTGATTACAACTCCCTACATGTCTCATAAATTCCTTTCTCTGTCTACTTATTTTGAGTTTTTATTTATTAAATTGATGACTATAGCTTACACTTTTAAGAAGTTGAAATAAATTATTTACTTTATATTTACTGAAAGTAGATTTCTAATATAACATAATCTGCTTCTGATTTTCTCTCTCCAACTCGTTCCAGATCTCTCCATTTCTCTCACCACCCAAATTCATGCTTTTGCTCCACCTTTTTATTAGGATATAAACAGGCATCTAAAATGAGACTAATAAAATATACTTAGATAAAATAAAACCAAGGAAACCATAATAGGGAAAAACAAATATAACAAAAAGAGCCAAAGAAAAAGCCCAAGAAACACACAGACACAGAGGCACACATAGAAACACACAGACACAGAGGCACACACAGAAACACACAGACACAGAGGCACACACAGAAACACACAGACACAGAGGCACACATAGAAACACACAGACACGGAAGCACACACGTTCATACACATAGAAATCTGACACACATACAAAACAAGAAACCATAATATATATGAAAATAATGTACAAGGAGAAAAATAATCAAAGCCTTGGCAATGCATTTTGAGACAAAGAACCTCAAAAAAATTCCATTAGGTTTGTTTTGTGTTGGCTATCTGAGATTCCACTGGAACTTCTAGAACATGTCCCTTCCCCATCTCAGAATTACAACCCCATCAGCCCCAGAACTGTGCAGCCTGTTTTTGCATGCTGCCATCCTCTCTATGATGTCATATGTGCATTGGTCTTGCTATCTTCAGAAGGTCTTTTTCCTTGGCATTCTCCATCTCCTTGGGCGCTGACATTCTTTCTGCTTGCTTTCCCACAGAATTCCAAGAGCCTTGAAGGGAGGGAATTGATGGAGATATCCCATTTGGATTCTATTATTTCAAGGTCTCTAAGTCTCTGCACCTTGTTCAGATCGGTCTCTGTATTAGTTCTCTTTTTCTGTAGTAGAAAGCTGAGTAGGGCACTGATCCATAAGTATAGCAGAGTGTTGTCAGGAGTCCTTTTATTGCTAAGTTCCTTTAGTAGAACAGTAGTACTTGGTGTTCCCCTAGGTCCCTGACGTACGTATTCTCAGGTTCTTGGGCACCTGGGCAGTGGAGGAGATGAGTTCTATCTCATGGAATAGCTAACATTCAATCTGATAGTGGTTGGTTACTCCCACGAGCTTTGTGCCACTAGTGCACTAGTGCAATTTGCAGGTGGCTCACCATCATGTAGCAAAGAGTTTGTAGCTGGGTTGGTGTTGACCTTTCTCCCTTGAGAGCATGCAGAAAGCATCTCCCAGTACTTATGAATACTAGTCCTCTATTCAGTTGGGGTGAAAAGTCTAAGTAGGCACCAGTTAGACCTCTCCATGTTCAATGAGTTTATAGATGTTATTTTTAGCAATAGGATTTACCATAAATTTATGGAAAGCAACTGATAGCCGTTGCATAGCCTAGGTTGTTTGAGGGATCCCATGGGGACCTGTTGGCCAATAACTCAATTAGATGTAATGTATTACTAGAACTGGAGCATATATTTGGTGATGTGAGAAATCCTCCTGGGGTTCCATCTCCCTCATTACTTGGAAATTCCATTTAGATTGTCTTTATAAATATGTATTTTTGGATTCTACTGTACTAGGTTTCCATATGATCCCCCAAGTGGCCCCCAAGTGGTCTTACCTCTCCCTCCCCATACTTCCACCTCCATTCCTCCTTGATTCCTCTCTGATTTGATCCTCTTGCTCCTGCACCCTCTCTCTGTCCATTACTATGTATTCAACTTCCCAGTCCTAAAGTAATCCAATCTTCCTCCCTAGACACTTTTTCTATATCTCATCTCTCTTGTTATGTGAATTATAGCTTGATTATAGAAAACCTAATAGCACATCCACCTGTAAGGGGATATATACTATATTTATCATTTGAGGTCTGGGATTCCTCTGTCAAGATGATTTTTTTCCCTAGACCCATTCATTTACCAGTAACTTTCATGATTTTATCTTAACAATTGAGTTATCTTCCATTGTGTAAATGTACCACATTTTTCTTTATCCATTATTTTATTGTTTTGAAATTTTCACATATGATTACTGTGTTTCCACTATTTTTCCCTTCCTCCCTTTTTCTCCAGCTCCTCCTGTGTTCCTACCACTGCCAGTCCAAGCCAAGTAAGTTATTTTGGTCCCTAGTTTAATACACATGCCTTGCTTGATCTTGAAAGATGAAAGCTTATAGCACTGGAAATGACTTAAGAAGAGAAAATAGAGTAACTCACACCAACTTCCTGGAAGGTGTCAGTCATACAAAAGAAACTGTAGGGAAATGTGTTTGTTAATAACCCACCTGTGAGCCCGTGCCATGAACCTGTCTGAGCAGTAACCACATCCTACTTACTTACGCCAATCATTAGAGCTCGCCGCCAAGGTTATTACTAAAGTTGTCCTTTTATACAAGCTCATTAAAGCTACATTACTTAGGATTGTATAATGAGAGAGAGAGTGAATGCATCCCTGAAGCTTCCACAGAAGAACAATGACTCAAATGAACCAACCTACCAAGCACGAGGAGATGATGAGTTTGTGGGGCTTCCAAAGGAAATCGCTTAGCTCATACAATCTGTAATGTGGAGACTGAGACTTCTGAAAACTACATTTCCCAGAATCCTTCACCAAAAAGCTTCCCTTTCAGTGGGAAAAACTGAAATAGGAGATTTCCCCTAACCAAACCCTATTGTGGGTCAGCTGTATAGCAGTAGTCTTGTCTTCGGCTTCTCTTGGTGTTTTGAACTCGAGTGTATCAGAACCACCGAGTCAGACATTTGTGGATATGGTTATTTGTTCCCTTGTTTTTGTTTTTTTAATCTAACACATCTCCGTTATCCCTAGCCATAGAACTGGGAGCTGCTTCTGTTAGAAAGAGTAATGTTCTCTGAAGTAACCCGGAAAAGTGTTCTCAACTCCGAAAACAAAAACAAAAACAAACCATGGGCAGTGAATGGCACTGGGCTAGCAAGATCACTGAGCCAAGGAACTTCACTTACTTTTTATTCTAAGGCAGGTGATACCTGTCAAGCATCCCATTGGTGGGAGCTGAACTTCATAAACATTCTCAATCGACTATATACAACTGCAAAAGAGTGAAGGAAACAGGGAAGGAGTCAGTTGCTCCCGCCCATCAGTTTCTAGGACTACAGCACGTCCCTTGCTTAAATGAAAGTTTTATCATGTTGGGGAGTTGAAAATATTTACATAAAAATTTACACACTGTGGAACATTTGCGTTGGAATAACCACTTTTGATAGAAACAAACAAAATGGAAAACTTATCTTACACTGCTAGGAATCATCTTCCTTGGTTTTGTATTCATTTTCTAGTTTTTTTTTTAATTTCTTTTTCTTTTTTTCCCTATTGATGTTGTTACCTGTATAACCAGCCTACATCAGTTTTGCTGAAATCACTGCTATTCGTTCTTTTTTTTCCTGACCAGACTTTGGCTCGCATAATACTTAGTGCCATAAAAAAAAAACAAAAACAAAAAAAAACAATTCATTAATCAGTCCTCAGAACCAACTGTCAATTTACCCTGCAATTCAGATGATCCCTCAACACCGTTCTTTCTGAAGCAGTAGACACTGCTACCAGAGAGGCCATTACACCATAATGTTGGAGATACACAGGGGCAATTTCTACAACAAGTAAGAATCACTGATGCCAGCCTTGACCAGATCTCAAAGTCTCATTTCAACAGATCAGAATCTGTTTCATTGGCTTATTTTACTCAATTAACACTTATGACCTCATGAAAAAAAATCCATTGCTATTAAGGAAAAGTAAGCTATAGCACTGGATTCATATATGTTCATTTCTAGTATGTTTGCACCAGAAGTGGCACAAGCAAGCAAAAACTCTTTGGAAAGAAGATTGTGAAGGGAAATTCTCTGAAAAGCTAATTGTTTTGCCTTTATCCGTAATGAGGGGCTTTGTTTGTCTAAACTGGAAAATGGGATATAGTTATACAGTGTGAGTTTCTGCGTATCTAAGTGGTCATGATCAGGAAGATAGTAGGGAAAGGATGATACAGAGGTGTGGGAAGCTTCTTTTAGTCAGCACATAGTTTGGGGATGTTTCTGTCTCATGTGAATGTTCACCAAATGGATTCTGTTAGAGAAGAGACTGACTCATCAGAAAGGATTACTATCACTCTCCTTAGTGGGTGAGAGCCATCTCTTCTTCCTGGAGAACTTAACTATCAGAGAAGCCCACATGATATAGCTTCTTAGCGTCACCACAAGAGTAGCTTGTGTGTGTACAAGGATGTAGAATTAATAATCTTCCATGTATCGTTCCCACTGCTCGGGATCAGCTGGCCCAATGAAATAGTTGAGTACTCTACAGAAATCTGTGTATGTTGCCAAGATGTTCAGAAGGATATATAAAGTTCACAGAACTTCTAAATTACAGTATGTAGTACCTTTTTACTTTTAAATTGTTAACGTCCATTATACAGATTTGAATGCCTGGCCCACTGGGACTGATACTAATATTAGGTTTGTCCTTGTTGAAATATGTGTGGCCTTGTTGGGGGATATGCATCACTATGGGAGTAGGCTTTACCAGTCTTTCTCTGTTTGGCTTCGGAAAGAACTGTATAGCTCAGCAACTCCAGCACCAGGCTTGCCTTGATACCATCAAGCTTACCACCACGATGATGAGGGACTGAACCTCAAAGATATATAAGCCAGTCCCATTTAATATTGTCTTTTATAAGAGTTGCCTTGGTAATGGCAGCGAAAACCCTAACTAAGACAATACACGATGATGGATCTCATTCTATTTTTGCCCACCTATATCACGTGCCTTGCCCACATCTGACCATCCAATGGCTTTCCTCAGTTTCTTCAATGGCCTCCGTCCTCCTCTCAGTTCTTCTTCTACAATCATTTTCACTTATATGGACTTATTCTCACATAGTAGGCTTGTAATTCAAAGGAGAAAGAAACATGTGGTATTCCTCTTTGTGAGTCTGAGTTAATTTATTCAACACTGTGATCTCTTGTTTCATCCATTTTCCTGCAAATGACTTTTTAATTACTTGGGGTTGAACAATGCTCGTGTGTGTGTGTGTGTGTGTGTGTGTGTGTGTGTGTGTACATGCACATATGTATGTATATTATATATTTTTAATTAACTGAACTGCCATAGATGTCTGGGCTGATGCCATGAATTGGCTATTATAAATGTACATATAGGTATTTCTGTGGTATACTCATTTAGAGTCCAGTGATGTATCCAGATCATAAGTTATTTTTGGTGTTTAGTAGAATGTCCTGATTTCCACAGTGACCATACTAGGCCTGAACATCTTGGCAACATACACAGATTTCTGTAGAGTACTCAACTATTTCATTGGGCCAGCTGATCCTGAGCAGTGGGAACGATACATGGAAGATTATTAATTCTACATCCTTGTTCAACTAACAATATATTATGACTTGCCTACATAATGTCCTCATATTTGTTGTCTTGATGATAGCTATTCTGACTGGAGCAAGAATGCGTCTGTGCAGTTTCTTGTTTTGTTTTACAGTCATGGGGCAATGCACATGCTAGGCAGCTGCTCTACCACTGAGTATCCTCAGAACCTCTCCATGTAGCTCTGACTTTGGCAGAAAGTTATTTGAACAGTAACCAATGTAATTTAGTTTCTTCCTCTAGCTTAAATGCAGAAGTAACAAAATCTTGGTGTAGAAAAACTCAGTATCTCCATTACTGCTAAAAATCTCCCAGCCACACACTTTGCTTTTACTTGAACTTGGCTGATTTGAAAGCTATTTGTTCCAAGAGAATTGTGCTTTCTGTGACATCGGAATTCTAGATGGCCACCTGGCCAATTTGGGTTTCCCATGCCAGTGAACACACAGGCAAAAAAGGGCAAGTGTATGGGATGAAGTGATTCATCTAATTGTCAAGGGAAAAAATTATGTTTTCACAACACAGTGCAGGGGAAGAACATTAGCCTGAAATCAGGAAATTCTCTAGTATTTATTATGATACTTCTAAGTCCAGTCATATATGCAAATTTGAAAATCCAGTACACCAGTATCACCCTTAAAGGCTCGGTGTTGTCTGGCAAAAGTGTGCATGAAATAAATTGTAAAAGAAGAATATAAATACAGATTCCAGTTGTGTGTGAACACAAAGCCAGAGGACAACTACAGCCTGGGAGGTAGATGTGTGCACAATTTTATATTTTTGTACACAACTAAATTTGTGCACAATTTTATATTTTTGTACACAACTAAATTTACCATCCTCTTACTATTTTAAATGTGTTTTTGTTTGCAAGATTATATTAAAATTACAAAGTATTCAGTTGAGAAGTTGATATGATACTAAGACAAGCATCATTAAGATGGAAGCTCAGTCAACATTTCTGAGAACTGAGACTTGTCCTTTTTAGTATCTGCTTTCATGGGAGTGGGAGGGGGCATCTCTGAACGTGTAAAGAAAGGATTATCTTTCTCTAAGATCAAAGTTACCTGCATGACTTTGTGAGCCAGTAATGACCAATGACTAATGCATGCTAATGCAAAAAAAATTTCACCTGGGTAAATTCCCACCCAATGGTACATCAGATAAATATGAAGTTACTGGGCTTACTAATATTTAAAGTCCCATTAAACAGTCTTTTAAAACACAACACTTATCAGATTTCAATGCAATATCAAAAGCAATATACATAATTATCTTAAGCACTATAAAATGTTTCTTCTTCCAACTAAATGCCTATAAAGTTTAAAGCTCATAACCTATAACCAATGATTTTATCAAAGAAATTAATCACAAAAGCATATGTGAAATCCCAGTAATAAATCTAAATCACACATTACAAAAGTTTGCAAACCACATAAATATTACTCCATTGTTTTATTTCATCAAAACCACACTTGCTAACATGTAGTAAGATTCTTAGTTTTAAATTGCTTCAATACTTCAAGCAACTGATTGACTTTCTATGTTGACAAATACAGTCATTAAAAAAAGTCCAATGAGATCCAGTAGGATCTTCCACTGCTTCTAAGAGTAAACGGGACAGGAAAAACAGAAGTTGAACGTGTCCTGAGTTTTCTATAAAAATATATGCATGTAAATTGGACAACCCTTCTATTCAGTAATCAATATGATTCATTGATAACTAATCTTTTGTCATGTTTAGAAGTTAATATTCAACTTGGAGATTGAATGGTATTGATACTTTTTGGGTATATGAGTGCTGGGACCCTGAAGTCTCCTGACATCATTTATTTGTCCAGTAATTCTCATTTTTACATATGAGTGTACTTTCTAATATTCTTTTCAGTAGCTCCTTTTTGTTTTGCTGAAGCTATTCTGTCTTCATAGAGATAGAGATAGAGATAGAGATAGAGATAGAGATAGAGATAGAGATAGAGATAGAGATAGAGGATAGATAGATAGATAGATAGATAGATAGATAGATAGATAGATAGACAGATAGATAGATAGACAGACAGATAGACAGATAGATAGACAGATGATAGATAGATAGATAGATAGATAGATAGATAGATAGATAGATAGATAGACAGATAGATAGATAGATAGATAGATAGAATCTCCTTCTCTATGTACGTTACTACCAGAAATGAAATGTGAGGGCTCAGCGGCATTACATCATTGCTTTTGGAGCACTAGACTTGTTTTCTGAGTTATTTAGAAATTGCTGACAGGAGCCTGGTAATGCTGTCCCCTGAGAGGCTCTGTCAGAGCCTGACCAATACAGATGCGGATGCACGCAGCCAAACATCAGACTGAGCATGGGGGACCCCAATGGAGAAGTTAGGGCAAGGTCTGAAAGAAATTAAAGTGTTTGCAACCCCATAGGAAGAACAATATCAACCAATAAGACCCCACAATGCTCCCGGGGACTAAACCACCAACCAAAGAGTACACGTGGCAGTGGGTGGGTGGGGGTAACTCATGGCTCCAGCTGGGCATGTAGCAGAGGATTGCCTTAGTGTGCATTACTGGGTGGGGAGCTCCATGTTCCTGTGGAGGCTCCCAGGGTAGGGGAATGCTATAGTGCCCAAAGGCAGGAACGGGTGAGCGGGTGGGGAACACCCTCATAGAGTCAGGAGAGGTGGAGAGGGGAGAATATAGGGGATTGTGGAGGGAAACTGGAAAGAGGGATAACATTTGAAATGTAAATAAATAAAATAACTAATAATAATTAAAAACAAGAAATCAAAACAATCGTATTACAGACAGGCAACCTACTATTAAAATGAAACAAAGGAAAGAGAAACAGAAACAAAGGAAAATTTCCTACTCTGGATCGTGAAGTCATTTTATGTCTACAAGCTCAAGCATGTACTTTAACTCAGAAGGTCAAGTGATGTCTGTAGTTCAACCAAACTGTGATGTCATCTCTAAAAATAGCCTTTTGCATGGCTGTGCTAGCTAAAGCAATCCCTGCCCATGTGTATGCTCAAAGCTAACGAAAAGAGCCATCTGTAGACTCAGGATATGTTCATACTGTTCTCTATTAAACAAGAGGACAAACCCTTCCCAGCTGATTTTTTCATTGTGAAATAAAAATTTTACATAAAGGTCCTTGGTATGTGAAAAGACACTTATCAGATATTACATGTGCACTCACTGGAGCAAGGCAGCCTCAGCCTCGACTTTAAATGCATCAAGGACAAGAAGAGATAGGTGTGAACCTGTTCAGTGTGGCCCGAAGTAGCTCTGCTGGTTAAGATGTGTAGACCACTCACTTGTTCCAACTTTTGATCTGCTCACCTGCTTCTGCACAGGGTATCCAGTGTTCAAGATGCAGAGTGCTAAAAAGACAAAACAGCTTATATTGCGAAGACTACTCTAAATTATTAATCTTCCATGTACTGGTAAGCTAAATTTTAAATGTGACATGTTCACTATTACTCTCCTTGTACTTTACTCCTCTCTGGAGACTGGCTTATTTCCTTGTGTGATAAATGTATTGCTGGTAGCAGGGCATAAAATGTCCCATGTGGTTTATGAACTTGGAGAATTCTCAGAGATTTTCACCCAGAAAAATAATTCTGCTCATGGTACACAAATAGCCAAGCAGATAATAATAATAATAATAATAATAATAATAATAATAATAATAAATAACACATAAATCTCCCCTCCACACACACATCAAGAGAGCAAATAAGTCAATTAAAATTGAGACATAGAACTAAACAGAGAATTATCAAAAGAGGGAACTCAAATGGCTGAGAGCACTAAAGAAATGTTCAACATCTTAGCCATCAAAGAAATACAAATCAAAATTACTGTGAGATTTGATATTACACCTGCTAGAATGGTTAAGATCAATAAAACAAGGGACAACTCAGGCTGGCAAGAATGTGGAGTAGGAGAGCACTCATCCATTGCTGGTGGAACTGCAAACGTGTATTGTCACCATGAAAATCAGTGTGTCAGTTCCTCTGAAAGATGTGGTCAATCTACCTTAAGATCTATCTATACCATTTGTGGAGATTCGAATAAGAATGGCCCCAATAGGCTCATAGTTACGAATACCTAGTCACCAAGGGAATAGCATTATTTGAAAGGATTAGGAGGTGTTGTCTTGTTGGAGGAAGTGTGTGCTGGAGGGTGGGTTTTGAGGTTTCAAAAGCCCATGCCAAGCTCAGTTTCTCCATAAGCCAGAATATCAGGATTCAGCTCTCAGCTAACTCTCCAGCACTATGTCTGCCTGCATGTTGCCATGCTTCCTGACACTGAGAATGGACTAAACCTCTGAAGCTGGACACAAGCTCAAATTAAATCCTTTCTTTTATCATGGTTGCTATGGTCATGATATCTCTCCACAGCAATAGGACAGTTAACCAGGTCATACACCCAAAGACACTTCATCCTATCCCAGGGACCCTTGCTTAACCATGGTCACTGCTGCTCTATTTATAAGTGCCAGAAATTCCAAACAACCTTGATGTCCCTAACTGGAAGAATGGGTCATGATAATAAGGCACATTTTCACAATGGAGTATTACTTAGGCATTAAAATAACGAAACCATGAAATTTGCAGATAAATCGGTAGAACTAGAAGAAATCATCCTGAATGAGATAACACAGACCCAGAAGAGAAATATGGTATTTATTAGAGTATATGTGGATATTCTCTATTCAGTTAATGATAACGAAGCTACAGTCTATATAGCAACAGAGATTAGGAGTAGAGTAAAGGAATTGGGGAGACAGATCACATTAGGAAAAAGAAGTAGTAAAGAGTTATGGATGGATAGATGGATGGATGGGTGGATGGGTGGATGGGTGGATGGATGGATGGGTAGATAGATAGATAGATAGATAGATAGATAGATAGATAGATAGATGAATAAGAGAACCTGGAAAAGGAGTATCATATGGGGAGGGAAGAGAGGGGGAATGTGTGTGTGTGTGTGTGTGTGTATATATATATATATATATATATATACATACCCATCATATATATACATATATATACATCATATATATACATCATATGTATATATGTGTGTATATATGTATATATATGATATATATATATATATATGATGTATATAAAATCTCTACATAATGAGAAGACTGAGCCCTAACTGATCATCTCTTATCACTAAATGAGGCTTCCAGTGCCTAGATTGGGTTAGATCTAATTGAGCTATTGACCAAAGGAGTATAAGGGGAATCTCCAAACCCCCCAAATAACACAGAGTATTCTCTACAAACTAAATGCATTTTCCCACTGATGAAGACAATACAGGCACGGCTCATTTAATATGGAGAATTTGAGTTGGTGCCTACATAGAGCCTTCACCTTTATGTTCTAGCATCTTTGGTTCAGGAAGGTACTCTGCATGCTACCGAAAGAAAGATGTAAATACCAAATCAGACACAAAACGTTTTCGATCTACAAAGGTTTCTTCCCTATAATATATGCTATGGCAGTGGTAGCACAAATTTTATGGGAGTGAACAATCAATATCTGACTTAAGATCCACTCCATGAGATGGGAAACGATACCTGACACTGAGTGATTGACTAAAAACCAAAGGTTAGGAACCTAAAGTAAAACCAAACACTACTACTCTAAAAACAAAACAAACAAAAACTAGAAGGGGTTTGCAGCCCCATAGGAGGAACAACAATATGAACCAACCAGTATCCCCAGAGCTCCCAGGAACTTAACTACCAACCAAAGAGTACACATGGAGGGGCCCATGGCTCCATCTGCATATGTAGCAGAGGATGGCCTTGTCGGACATCATTGGGAGGAGAGGCCCTTGGTCCTGTGATAGCTTGATGCCCCAGTGAAGGGGAATAACAGAACAGGGAAGCTAGAGTGGGTGAGTTGGTGAGCAGGGAGAGCAGGGAGGGGATATGGGCGTTTTGGAGGGAAAACCAGGAAAGAGGATAACATTTGAAATATAAATAAAGAAAATATCTAATAAAAAAAACTAGCAATAAAAATGGTTCCTGGGGCTGGTGAGATGGCTCAGTGGGTAAGAGCACCCAACTGCTCTTCCGAAGGTCCGGAGTTCAAATCCCAGCAACCACATGGTGGCTCACAACCATCTGTAACAAGATCTGACGCCCTCTTCTGGAGTGTCTGAAGACAGCTACAGTGTACTTACATATAATAAGTAAATCTTTTTAAAAAAAGAAAAAAAATGGTTCCTGCTGTATTCATTGATCAGTGCCTTGGTCGGCCATTATCAGAGAATCTTCCTCTTGCACCAGGTGGGAACAAATACAGAGACCCAGAAATACCTATTATTGAAAGGGTGACAGACCTTGAAACATTCAGTCCTAAATGGAAGGTCTCCATCAAATTCATCCCTTTAAGGGTTTATGAAACCCCATGGAAGAGAAAGCAGAAAGACTGTAAGAGCAAAATGAGGTAGAGGGTACCAAGAAACCAAGGACCTCTAAATTTACATGATCAAAGCTCATTTGAACCCACAAAGACTGAGGCAGTGTGCACTGAACCTGCATTAGTCAGTACCAGGTCCTCTGTGTTTATATTATGGATTCTAGTTTATTGTTTTTTATGGGATTCCTGAGTGTATGAATGGGTCTGATTGTTTTGTTTTGTTTTGTTTTGTTTTGTTTTGTTTTGTTTTGTTTTGTTTTGCTTTTGGAGGGAGGGGAGCTTTTTTCCATCGGTTTTTTGGTTTTGTCCAAAAATACCATGTGTTGTTTTTTGTTTTCTCTTATATTTTAAGGAGTCCTTTAATAAAATATATGTGGCTTCAGATTACCATGATTTTTAAATGCACTAGAATAGGATTTTAATTAGAAATGAGGGTAGAATAATATGGAAGGGCAAGTGAGATAGCTTAATGGGTTAAAGTGCTTGCTGCTGATGGTGATGAACAAACTTTAGTACACAGGATGCATATAGTGGAAGCCAGAGAGAACCAACTCTGCAAATTTTAACTCCCACATTTGCTATGGTGTACACACACCCACCACCACTCCCATATATATATATACAAAGCATAAACATGTATATACACACATCACATATAGATGCAAACACATACACAAGTACGCACACATGCAAGCACACATATACATATATGCATACACACATAAATACAAAGGAAACACATATCTAAGCACACATACACACATGCACAAAAGCATACATTCACAGACATGCACACATATGAACACACAAACATAAAATAGTATAATTTAAATTAAATTCAAACTACCTTAATATATTTTAAAAGAAATCTTAGAAGTCAACTGCTTGCATACTGTTCATAATGATTTGTCATTCCTATATTTTAGGAATATACTGTAGGCAAATACCAAACTACTAAACTACATTTTGTCTATAATGAATATCTTAAATAACTTTAAGAAGTGTTTTCTAAGCATATGCTGGAAACTGAAGTCCAGACTAAATGAAACACTTGAGTGTTTCATTCTGGAAAAACACTTTGAATAATTTTTCTCATCGTGAGATTTCATTTGTTTTCATAGAACAATTTGTAAAATTCAAAGCTGTGAATAAGCAACCTAAATTTTTCAAAACTTCATCCTGAAATTCAACCCCCTTGTTCTAGCAGAGAAGCAATTAAGGTCCATTGTTTCATTGTGGCATTAAATTTATTAATACTGTCAGGAAAGCCAAATGTACCCAAATGAAGCTTATTTTGCAATTCTGGAAATGCCTGTTTCACTGCCCCACTACTAAGGCTTAATGACAGCTCAACAACAACCTTGTTCAAGTGGAGTCCACATTGCATTTGCATTGTCAACAGCAGGACTGCAGAAGTAAGGCAAGGATGGATGGTAAGGCAAGTTGATGGATGGTGAGAATGAGTAGCCACTCAGACTAGTGCTGAAGAGGCTAAAAGCATGTTGCAGCCAACTCATTAGAGAACTTCATTTTAAAAAACAATACAACAATAATTAGGACATTTTAATACCTTTTGGTTTATGTCTTATCTCTTTCCATAAGGTTTTGGGCTATTTACATTCACTGTGCAGTCAAATATAAGAAATTTGTGGAACTTTCTATCAAATGTGTGCAATTTAATCTGATGTTCTATAAAGTTCAAGTGTGAATCTTTGTCTCCCATCCTCCCAGCATTGCTGCCCATCTGCCAATCTTCCTCCTGGCTATGTCCTTCCTTCCCTTTACATTATATTTTTAAAAACATTTTATTCCATGTACAAGCTGTTTTAGAGGATGTTGAATAAGTTGGAAATTTTGTGTTTCAAAATTTTCCCCACCGTGTTTTCTCTTTTATTGCTAGAAATATTTATCTATATAATCAAAATAAATTACATAAAATTAAAACAATAGTTTCAATCAATAGCATAATTTTTGCTCTTTTTGAGGTTACATTAACCATCAAAAATTGATGCTATCTTCATGCAGACTCTTTTGAAGCAGAGTAAACAAGACAACCTCTCTACAAATCCACAGGTTTCGTACTCCCCACTGTCAGAATGTGGGATCTCAATACAGACTATTGTCGTCCCCTGCACAGCAACAAGTGTACTGAGAAAGTGCTGTGGAGCTTAATGGGGAAGGCAAAGCCAGTGCTGAGCTTTGGTTAATGGCTTCTCCCACTGAACCTCCACTCCCATTAGTCAACAGAAGTGCTCACTCAAAAGAAAATGAACATGTTCAAAAGAAGGTGGATGTGCACCAGGGAAACCCACACTATATCAGAGTAAGGGGGAATCCCGATGGCCCATCACACAGTAAAGACAAGGCATGCATTCCCAGAATCTATGGAAGAAATGAACTGCAGGATGGTAAGTGTAGCATGCAGACTCCAAGAAGGTTGAGAGAAAGCCATCACCTATCCACCACACTGCCTAATGTAGTAGGGAAACAACACAAATCCAGTTAGACCTCAGAAATTTACTACAATGTGTGAAAAGGGTTGTTTACAGTGGAGCAAAAACAGTCACAGGCTAAAATGTCATTTTATAAGGAAAATGTATTTTAATAATTTGAGCAATTAAGAAAACAGATACAGAGGACTGCCCTGGTTTTAAGCTAACAAAGATACAAATAACTTGGCAATCAAATGATAACTCCTAAGGAAACTTTTTCCTAACAGACGTTCATTGGTCCCTAACATTGAAAAACATTCCTAAAACTTGAACAAAGTTGTAAGCCAAGAAATGCCTAACTTGGAAGAGTGTTACACTGTGCACGTTCTGTAAATATTTCATTTGTCTGTACACTAGTGCCTGAGTATGCCATGTTATGGATTTGGAGGGCAGAAGACAACTTCCAGGTGTTGGTTTTCTCCTTTCACCATGCCAGTCCTGGGCCTTAAGTGCATTTGTCACCCTTGGTAGCGGCCTTCTTTACTACTGAATCATTTACCAGATTCTTTCTAAACATTTTCATGCTTTAGCGCAATTACCCCGAACCCCACCATTCCCTTGATGTCCAACAGTCTACATTTTGTTTTTCTGTTCAAATCTGAATCCTTGAAAAGTGAGAGGTCTGGCAAAAGATTTCCCTTGAACCAAGGTGGGAAATGCCTATTTTGATGGTATCTTAGCTCCCCAAACAAAATTATAAACATTAAGCCTCAAGGGCAAAGAAGAAAATAGAGAAATTACTTGTGGAAGGATAAAACAAAGCAGAATTATATGTATTGAATATGCATATATGCAGACATAGATGTAGATTTCTGCTAATGTGTATATACCCTTCATGCATATATGGATTTTGAGACGGAGATACATGAATTCTTCCAATAGTCAAGGCAAGAAGCTCTAGATTTTTTTAATCAAAATGATAAGATGCTGTTCCATGGATGTTAGATGCCTAGACTCCCTTTGAAGGAAAATTACTTTGAGAAAGTATATCCAACTACTTTGTTTCGCAAATGTAGGAATATTTGCAGTTTTGTACAAGGTTTTCAACAGCCATACAGTGTTCAATAGCAGTGTCAATTTAATAATAAAATTGTAATTAGTCCACGATGCAAAGTAAAGCTTTGACAAATCTTACAGGGCCATATGAAAGGGATGGTATGACATGATTCCCACCCCTGAAACAAAGCCACCAGGGTGTGATTCTTCACAAGGGTTAACAGTTGTTGGGCATAAGACTTGTTTGTACAAAAAATATAGTTTACTTCACTTTCCTCTTTAAAGAAGTATTCTCCCTGTCGAGGTTATTGGGAAAAGTCTTCTCTACCAAGTTTAATGACTGTATGATAATTAGAGACAGCATGGGACCAGGAGACAAGGGTAAATCTATGTCCTTAGCAAAAATGGTAAACACTCTGACCTTCAGGACAGCCCTTAAGGCTGTGGGAAAGAACACTGAGAACATGAGTTTGAAAATATATAAACAGAATTTCACAAGGCTACAATGTGAATTATGTGAGGGATTTCACAGATGTAAAGGACAGAGGCAGCTGCACTGAGTTAGCTTCTCAGAAATCAACAAAGGCAGGAAGATACAAGGGCAGGCAGATTCCTGTGTTCAAGGCCAGCCTGGGACAGCATGAATTTAGGACCAGGTGCAGTTGCAGCAGTGATTTCAGAGCCAGATCCCACCCAGGTAGCTTATTGCCTGTGCTTCAAAGGAAGTTAGATCTCTCAATCATTTGCAATGTTAATAAAAATATGTTTGCTGTATTTTCCTAGGAGCCAGGGGGCTAAGGTCAAAAAACTCTCTTTGGTAGGATGATCAAAAGGGAACCTGGGGTAGACAATTGAATTAATATGTAAATAAAATACAAGGCTTTGGTCTGCAAGAGCTGAGCTGTCTAGTGATCTTCATAAAGCTGTCTCAATCAGAACACAGGCTGTCAGCAAGTACCCACAATTCACTTTGAGTTATTCTTTTTGCCTCCCTTAAACAATCCATCCACTGAACCCCTCTTCAAGCCAAGGCTGGTCCTTGGCAAGGGTTAACCCTATTTACATATTTATACAGAATACCATTAAACTACCAACAACATGATTGCTATAAGATGGAATGTTGTGTGTCCTGATATGAAAATAATTCTAATGCTAAAAATTAGTATATATTGATGGTGAAGAATTTTTTACTGTAAAGTTTTTTAATTTTTAATATTTTTATTACATATTTTCCTCAATTACATTGCCAATGCTATCCCAAAAGTCCCCCATATCCTCCCCTCCCCACTTCCCTACCCACCCATTCCCATTTTTTTGGCCCTGGCGTTCTCCTGTACTGGGGCATATGAAGAAATTTAAAGGGATGAATACAGGATCATCTTCTTTTCGAGCAGGTGGAAACAATAAAAAAATGAGCAAACTTAGGATACATGAAAAATGTACATAACTCCTGCAGTTTCTTTTCCTTCTACTAAACTCAAGGAAAATTAACACCAATTATCTTTTTTATGAAGTTGCATATAGAGTGTAAGGAGCTCTAGATGAAATTATATATTATTGTATTTAATACCAACATATAAACTTGAAGTTATGTCAACCAAATATAATTAAAGAAATTCATAAATGAGTAACTTTTTAATTTTGAAATGTGTTTTAAAGCCTTAAAATGTTCTTCAGGTACTTTTGCAAAACTGAACATTTTTTTTTTAATTTTTTATTATGTATTTAGCTCATTTACATTTCCAATGCTATACCAAAAGTCCCCCATACCCACCCACCCCCACTCCCCTACCCGCCCACTCCCCCTTTTTGGCCCTGGCGTTCCCCTGTACTGGGGCATATAAAATTTGCGTGTCCAATGGGCCTCTCTTTCCAGTGATGGCCGACTAGGCCATCTTTTGATACATATGCAGCTAGAGTCAAGAGCTCCGGGGTACTGGTTAGTTCATAATGTTGTTCCACCTATAGGGTTGCAGATCCCTTTAGCTCCATGGGTACTTTCTCTAGCTCCTCCATTGGGAGCCCTGTGATCCATCCATTAGCTGACTGTGAGCATCCACTTCTGTGTTTGCTAGGCCCCGGCATAGTCTCACAAGAGACAGCTACATCTGGGTCCTTTCGATAAAATCTTGTTAGTGTATGCAATGGTGTCAGCGTTTGGATGCTGATTATGGGGTGGATCCCTGGATATGGTAGTCTCTACATGGTCCATCCTTTCATCTCAGCTAAAAACTTCAAGTCTCTGAAGAAAGAAATTAAAGAAGATCTCAGAAGATGGAAGGATCTCCCGTGACCTATGGTCACTTGATCTTTGACAAGGGAGCTAAAACCATCCAGTGGAAGAAAGACAGCATCTTCAACAATTGGTGTTGGCACAACTGGTTGTTATCATGTAGAAGAATGCGAATCGATCCATACTTATCTCCTTGTACTAAGGTCAAATCTAAGTGGATCAAGGAACTTCACTTAAAACCAGAGACACTGAAACTTATAGAGGAGAAAGTGGGGAAAAGCCTTGAAGATATGGGCACAGGGGAAAAATTCCTGAACAGAACAGCAATGGCTTGTGCTGTAAGATCGAGAATTGACAAATGGGACCTAATGAAACTCCAAAGTTTCTGCAAGGCAAAAGACACCGTCAGTAAGACAAAAAGACCACCAACAGATTGGGAAAGGATCTTTACCTATCCTAAATCAGATAGGGGACTAATATCCAACATATATAAAGAACTCAAGAAGGTGGACTTCAGAAAATCAAATAACCCCATTAAAAAATGGGGCTCAGAACTGAACAAAGAATTCTCACCTGAGGAATACCGAATGGCAGAGAAGCACCTGAAAAAATGTTCAACATCCTTAATCATCAGGGAAATGCAAATCAAAACAACCCTGAGATTCCATCTCACACCAGTCAGAACGGCTAAGATCAAAAATTCAGGTGACAGCAGATGCTGGCATGGATGTGGAGAAAGAGGAACACTCCTCCATTGTTGGTGGGATTGCAGGCTTGTACAACCACTCTGGAAATCAGTCTGGCGGTTCCTCAGAAAATTGGACATAGTACTACCGGAGGATCCAGCAATACCTCTCCTGGGCATATATCCAGAAGATGCCCCAACTGGTAAGAAGGACACATGCTCCACTATGTTCATAGCAGCCCTATTTATAATAGCCAGAAGCTGGAAAGAACCCAGATGCCCCTCAACAGAGGAATGGATACAGAAAATGTGGTACATCTACACAATGGAGTACTACACAGCTATTAAAAAGAATGAATTTATGAAATTCCTAGCCAAATGGATGGACCTGGAGGGCATCATCCTGAGTGAGGTAACACATTCACAAAGGAACTCACACAATATGTACTCACTGATAAGTGGATATTAGCCCAAAACCTAGTATACCCAAGATATATGATACAATTTCCTAAACACATGAAACTCAAGAAAAATGAAGACTGAAGTGTGGACACTATGCCCCTCCTTAGAAGTGGGAACAAAACACCCTTGGAAGGAGTTACAAAAACTGAACATTTTTAAAGATACAAAAATTAAGAAAAAACAAATTAAGCTTTTTGCTTCATGCCTTTTTGCTCTAGGGTAGGAAATTTTTTAGATCTAAATTTCAGAAAAGATATACCTAATCCTTTCATGTCTTTTTTGATCTAATCTCAATTCAATTTTTAAAGGTGATATTTTAAGTAAGCATCCACTGCTGTATCAGCTACTATAGCTACTATAGCATAAGCAGACATACATGAATACTTACATATAAATACGAAGTGTGCCCAAACATACTAACATACATACATACATTACATACATATAATATGTATATATACATAAACTGTATATACATATGCATAGATATAATGGAGATAAGTGAATATATATGTACACACACACACATACACATCCATGAGTACAAAGACAAGATTGAATAAAGAAGCTACAGCAATTAGTTTCTCATTTAATTTCCTCTTTATATTCTGGACCCAGCCATCCACCTCTTGTTCTAACATGTTTACAGCAATTGGTCCCTCCATTCTTCCTATCATTACTATGCCAAGCAACCTTCCTGTTCTTTCTGATGTCACATTTAGTAATTCTTAGTTCATTTGTTCCCTTCCTGGTTTCTCTTGACAGTTAGGTTTGCCATTGAACTATTGCTTCCTGTTTCTGTCACTGGTTCTACAAATTTACTCCTATTGCTATCTCTAGCTCATATACCAGTGCTTTCTGCCAAGTAAATCCATCCATTACAATGTCAAGTGAGTTAACCCACTGCTAAATATGTTCTGAGTAATTTAGTAAGAATGTACAAGTAAAATACACACATTTTTGGATGCATGGTACTTCTTCATGAGTCATTTAAAGTGAATTCTAGTCAGGTTCTCTGTCTCTCCATATCTGTGTACACATGGTGTGTGTGTGTGTGTGTGTGTGTGTGTGTGTGTGTGTGTGTGTGTGTGTGTGTGTGAATGGTGTGTGTGATCATGCATATATGATCCTCTTCAGACATACATTTGCATTTAATATTTACCTTTGAGCAACACTGTTGCTATTAAAGTAATATCAAAATATCTGAAATGATTAAACAACTGCATTAGAGAGGAATGCCAAACTGTAGACTATCAGACTCATCTGGGTTTGGTTAGGAGATTTTTGTGACTCTTTGCATATCTTAGAGAAATCATTAAATCATTTTAATGCCTCTGAAGTTTGATTTCCCCAGGAGTTTAATAGATGCTAATACTTACCTGTGAGAACCATTTGCCAGGGCAAGGACAGTTCTTGTTTGCAGTAAGTATAGCTAAGCTAGTAGCCTGGATGCAAGAGAAAGCAATTTCAAATTAAGCTTTCCCTAAAGCATTGAAAATGTCACCATGTACAATCTAACCTTACCTGACTAATACTAAAGGTGAAGAAATTAAATCAGCTGCTGAAAGTGACTTTGATGAGGATATTGGTGGGAAATGAATATCCATCTTGGATAGCTGGATAGCAACCAAGTGTTGAATATGCCAGCAAACTTTGGGACTGCAGGATGTTTGAGAATCGTGCAGCTTGAGAGGAAGAAATGGAGAGTTACATCTTAAAGGTCTATACTAGAAGATAAGAGTTGTACTTGGCAGGATGTTATAAGGAAGAGGTGAACTTAAATATGGCAGGTTTACAAGTGGGGATATTAATAGGGGTGACCCAAAAATTTATATTCTTTTAATGTTGAAAAGTCATTTGCGTATAGACATGTAACACTAAAAGATAAAACATGAAAAGACTTTAGGTGACAATATACATAAAGACAGTAACAGGTGAAATGGTGGGTATGTTAATTTAGTTGACTATAGTATCTTACTATCTGTTCATATATGAAAATATCCTGCGGTACACCTTAAACATAAACAATAAAATTTATAAATAACTTTCTGCATATGCTGCCAGAACTTCTTTAGGTGACTAAAATAACTCAATGTGCAAATATGATTAAGCTTTCCCTAGGAAGCTCGGCTGCCTTTAGGTTTAGGCACTGAGCTTTCTCTGTGTGTTAACAGAGATGTGTTTCAGATGGAAACATGAGGAGACACCTGTACAGTGCCATGCTTGACACTGCTCAGTCCTGTAAACCTGATTGAGGTGAGGCAGAAATGAAGGACACACATAAAGCAAAGCTGAAATCAAGTGGGCCTTTCTCAGTCTGATGGAGAAGCCCCAGCTACTCAGGAGCCCTCAGCACAGTTTATCTGATACAGCACCTGAAGGAGGAGTTAGTTTGTCTCAGCCAGAGGTCTCTTTAGGGAAGCAGGCTCAGGTTGCAGTCATCCAGGAGGAAGCAGTAGTTGCTGGTTTTAGCACATCTTGGTCAGTTATTCAAAGTTACCTCTATTTTAAATAGAGGGCAGGGTTGCCATGACTCTGAACCACTTCTTGTAGTAGAAGGGTTTGTCTACTACCACTAATCTGAGGCATTGCTCCTTGTCAATGATATTCCTTTACTCGGTGCTTCTCTCCTTACACTTTCCATCAAGGCTTCCTCTCTTCCCTACATGAAAGGCAAAGATAACTAAACTGAGCAAAGTCAGAGCAATAGGAATACCATTACCCATTCCCAAGCAATAAGAAAAAATACCCATAAATAGTTAAAAACAGAAAATCCTGATGCTATGATCTTCTATATACTAGCAATGCTATATTATCCTTTCTTGGAGTGACCAGTGAAGTGGAAGAAAACTTAAAGATTCTTTGAGAAATCAGTTGTGTTGAGTGGTGTCTTGCTGGGGCAAACATGTGAAGGAGTGTTTTCCTGAAGGAGACACGGGTGCAAGGATGTTCTGTTAAAACAAACACATGAAAGGATATGTAATGAAGGATTCTTCACATGTATTGGTCCACCTTACATTGCATAGTTGAGCTTCATTTGTTGGGACGCCATAGAGAGAAACCACAAAATATCTTGTGGTATGCTGTGGCTTCTAGACTCTTCTGAGGACTCAGGCCGATTGGCAGAGTGATTTCAGTAGAGAAAGACTCACATGGAGTCTTGCTAAGATAGACTCACATGCTGCTGAGGCATGACACATGGCAAGCCAAGATCCATGGAGGACACACATGATGTTTGGAGGGAGTATAAACAGGACTCAACAGATTTGGAGAGGGGCTTGCTGGTAGAGCTAGCTGTTCAATGCTTCTTGGTCTTGTGTCATCACTGATCTTCGTTTCCTGGAAAGAAACCTGGCAGAGAACTTCTCCTGGTGTCCCTGCTGCTCGGAATGCCACCTGGTGAATTGTGCAGACTCAGCTGAGATCTGGCTCTTCCTGTTAGGTTGCACCACTACTGCTGCTATCCTGACACGACTGAACTGGACAACTGGTGTATGTGTGAAATGTTTGCAAGTGAATGGAGCTGTCACTGCTGACCGCTGAACTGAACTGCTGACCTCCTGACAAGGCAGATAGGATTTGCTCCAAAGAACAATTTCTAAACAGTTCCACTTCCCTTGTATCAAAACCACCACCTTTTTTTCCCCCACCACCTCTGGTGGATGGTGAGCTAGAAGGGAGGTTAAAATGTTGAAAATCATCATTAAAAGTAGGCTTTGAAAATTAAAGCTACAGATCAACCCTGGTCTACCCTTCCTTTATACCACTAATATGATACCAAAGTTGGAACTATCTGTAAACACAGAGATAAGACCTAGTATTGTTCTGATTTACAATATAGAGGAATCTATAAGCTGTGCTAAACACTGCTATTAAGGTTTTCAGTCTTCTCCTATTGCCTAGCTTCTTAAACTGACTATCATGACCCTATCACTGGGTCCAGTAACTCAATGTTGAGATTGCAAGAAATTTGGTACTGGCAAAAGTTTTCCGAATGCACAGTGGTCAAAACCAGTTAGGTAATGCTTCTGAGCTGTTTCTGGCACCTCTAACCCATGTTGCATCACACAGTATCACTGCGTCTGGGTTCTGAACACACAACATATATTCTTTGCACAGTTTTTGCCATTTTGTCAGACAGTCTCAGTAAACACCACCTGAAGCACCTTGGGTCAGATTTACAGCTATTGTGTGTTTCAGTGTTTGTGCATATCAACCCATTATATATGCTTATAGAAATATAATGGTTTAATTACAGACAAAGACTTTGAATGACTTAATTTGTCATCATTCCTCAGGAGATAATTATCAAAATTGTTACACCTTCATATTTGATTGTATTGGGTTACCATGTTTGACTTTAAAAATCGAGTTTCTCACTTAAGTGGTCTTTAAAACCATTATTAAATTTGGCTTGGGATTAGGGAATAATTCCCAACTACTTATGAAATGGCCATACATTCACTTCTGAAATTGTTGGGCTATGTGTGTGTTTTTAAGTGATATTCTCAGTATTGAAAATAAATTCAAAGAACTGACCCATTTTTTAATACTGAAGATATTCTATGTCTTTCAGTCTCAGACAGTCAACCAGGACTAAAATTTTGTGTAAAAACCATAATGTATTTTTCTTACATATTTGGCTCTTTTATAAAAAGTAAACTTATATATATGTATATATATATATATATATATGTATATATACTTAAGAATTGCTTTATAATAGAGCAATTATAATGATACAGAATAAAATTCTTTATAATAATCAGTAATTTTGGCTTCTTGATTCTATTTTTCTACACACATATTCCCAGGGTCACACAAAAAATTCTCAAGAGAAAATGGGACACGGGTAGAAAAGAATAAGAAAGTCTCTTCTATTCAACACACAAGATTGGACTTTCAAATATTTTCTGCCATCAAGAAGGTTGTTTTTCACAACAAGCATTTGGGGTACAGCCAAGATAAGGAATCACCAAAGTAGAATAAAGGTCTTACAGCTTAAAACATTTGCTACATAGAGAAACACAAGGCAAGGCCACATGCTGCATATACATTTAACAATGATAGAATTTTTAGCCTTGCCTTTCTCTATAAGCTGTGGGATGTAGTGATAACGATGTTTGTGTAGAATGTCAAGAAATGTGTCAAGCACACATGCATACAATGAAGAAATGTGTTCATCTATATGAGTGTTCTGATTGTTTCCTGCCTCTTCTATTGAGCATCACAGTTATTCAACCATCATCATCATCATCACAAATTTGTCTCCTTTTTCCAATTTTGCTTTATATGTTTGAAATAATATTGTTATTCACATTTAAAGTTATACTATTTAACAAATGGAACCTCTCTTTTCATTAAAATGTTCCACCTTTACTAATGTTTCCTTGCTGATCTCTGCTTCTTTTGGTATTAACTAGATAGGTATTTCAGTTAATATACACAGAGCCTCTTCCTGTTATTTTATTTCCAGCCTTTGTAAATCTTCACACATAAGGTATTTCTCTTTAGTAGAGATGGATTGCTAGCCTGGTTTTATTTTTAATCTCTTTCACATTAATGTATTTCCCTTTACTGTAATTATTATTCCATAGCTACCATCCTAGTCTTTCTCATTTAGCCCAGTTATGTTCCTTTCTTGCTTTTTTGTGATGTCTTATCAGCATTGGCCAACTTCTCTCTTTCCTGCACTCTATTATACCATATCTCATTCCTTCTCTTGGTTACTCTGAGGTTACCCTATAAATATTTGGTTATTTGAAACAACCAGAGTCTATGATATTTACCACTTCCATTTTGATTCTAGAACAAACACAATTTTAACTGTAACCTTCAAGTGAACTACTGGACTTGCCTGGATTAACTCAGGCCCCTGGTGAGACAGGAACTGACCATTATGTACAGATAAAGGGCTTAAGTACAGAAATACCAGCACTTTCCTATTCTGATGTTGTGCTGGTAACCTTCTCAGGTACTTAAATTGAAATGATGTTATGTCTGCTGCTTTCTTGCAACATGGGCCTCTCCGCAACACATCCTAGGATCTGTCCATCCCCAGAAGGCAGAATAGCCCTAACAGTCAGCAAAAGTGATAGCAACTTACAACAAGTATTTCCTAAAAACTTTCCAGAACTAAGACAATTGGCTTTATTCATTGGTGCTTGTATTATTGAATCGGTATTATTGTATCAATATGAAATATCATGTCTTAGATATGCAACAGGTAACAGAAATTGCTGGTACACATAAAAACATTGCAAGATTTCAATCTGTACTTTGAAATTTGTATTCTTATATAAAATTATCTTTACAAAAACTACAAACAAATGGATCAGTGGTTATACATTTCCCCCTTTGCTATATTTTAAGTAAAACATGCTTAAAAAGTATTTTTAAAGGTCACAACTCCATGTCAGTTAACAGCTACAAACAACAAAAAAAAATCTTCAAACATAGAGGGGAATTCAGTGGATGAAGCTCAGCACCTAGCAGTGTTTTTCTGCTGACGTACTCAGTAGTGATATCTATTTGCCATGGAAAAAAGACCTCCTTCCCCCAAGTTACCTAACCCATCCCTAGTCAGGGCCTTTGGAACTCCTTGTGGAACAATCTGGGCAGGACAGTTAACAGAAAACTCTTTACAAGGACAAGGACAAAACAGACTATCAGATAATTAGAGACAATAAAAGTGGTTGAGAAATATAGGATAGCTTTAGTCAGCACACTGTGACCTTTTGGCAAATGCCAAGAAAGGAGAAAAACTATAGCAGCCTGAAAAGGTGGCTCACTGGTAAAATCTCTCCTAGATTTTTTTTAAAATTGGAATTTTATTTGTTTACATTTCAAATGTTATCCCTTTTCCCGGTTTCCCCTCTGCAAATCCCCTATCCCATCTCCCCACTTACCCTGCTTCTATGAGGATGTTCCCCCACCCACCCACTCCTGTCTCACCACCCTAGCATTCTTCTAAACTGTGGCACTGAGCTTTAATAGGACCAAGGGCCTCTCCTCCCACTGATGCCAGATACGGCCCCTTCTGCTCCTTTGAGTTCAATCTCCAGCACCCTTGTGAAATGCCATAAATCGGGAAAACCCTGTATTCTATAATCTTGTTGTTGGGCAGGCAGAAAAGAAATTTCTGGGGCTCATTAGTGAACCCACCTAGCCTGCAGTGAGTACCATATACAATGAAAGACACTGTGTCAAAAAAAAAAAAATACAGTTGAAAAATGACTGAGAAAGGCACCAGACATAGACCTCTGGCCTCTGTATGTACACATAGACACACAAATATGCCAAAGACAAATTTTAACTTTCACAGTGTCTACTAAAATTATTCAACATGGCCTCACAAGCCCTGCTCACCAACCCAGCTATTGTTTTGACCAAAATGCATAGGTCTGTGGAAAGACGAATTCCTGGAGCATCAGCCCGCCTGATCCTTCACAGCCTGGAATTGGCCCCTGGAGATCCCCAGGACCTGAGTTGAGCTGAGCAAGGAGTCAACCGGGGATGATGATGAAACCCAGAGAGATGGAGGTCATGCTGTCTCTGCCACAGTTGTCACGACTGGCAGGATACAAGAAACAGGCCAGAAACAAAAGCTTGCCTTAGTCATACAGGATATCAATGTGTTCAATATGCTCGGTCAAAGTTTAACCCACACCAAATTGTTGTTTAGCCCAAATATCTAAGGAGCAAAGTGGGCTGTTCATTCTGGAGAAAGTATAGTTGAACAGCCAAGACTACTGAGCAATCCAAGAGATAAGCACACATCCCGAGTACCCGAGTCTGGGCTGATGGGAGGACAGCTGATAGTGATGTGCAGCACTACCAGACATCACTGAGCCAAACCAATGCTTCTTCCTTGCCATCACAGCAAATAGAGCAGAGTGACCAAGATCAGAATTTGAAGCCACCAGCACAACTCTGCACAGACTGAATTCAGAAGCAGGCTCACTGGGTCTGTAACCCACTTACAGTTTTTCTTTAATATCTAAAGTCTTCCCAGAATGTGTATGTGTGTGAGTGTGTGTATGTGTGTATGTATGTATGTATGTATGTTTGTATGTATGTATATGTATACATTTATATATATATATATATATATATATATATATATATATATATATATATATATATATATATATGAGAGAAGCCACTTCAAATTGTTCTTGATGATGAAGAATGAAGACTACCATTTGCAAATTACACAGTTTGGTGTTTTCTGCATTGTCGTGCTGAAGCATATATGAACTCACAGAGATTATGCCAATACATAAAGGGCCTGTACAGGCTCAAAGCAGAGAGGTTCACAGCACTGAAGGTGAGAAACAGAAATGGATTCCTATTCCAAACTAAGAAGTTATCTCCAATGAACAACAGCTTGAAAAAGAAAAATGAATTTTCTCCAGTTTGATCACACTGTGTATATAAACTACATTTAATAATAGGCCCAATCTCTAACAGTAGATGATCAGTGAACTCAGTGGCATTATTGTAGATGTTTTGTCTTGTATTTGTGTGTGTGTGTGTGTGTGTCTTACTGTTTGCATATTATGTTTTCTGATTTTTTTTTACTGTGTGTGACTATGTTTCCTTGCTTTTATTTTGTTATTTGTGTATTTGTTTTATAAAAGGAAAGAGACTGAAGGCTTGGAGGTAGAGGTGTAGGGAGGAGGAGAAAATGTGGGCACTGATGCTGGAGTGTAAAGCAGGAGCAGAATGAATTGAATGACTTTTCAATTAATAAAAATAAATACAAGTTTTTTAAAAAGAAAAATACTCAGCACTGCAGTTGCAATACAGAAACAATGAAGTCATAACATAAATGAAAGCTGCTGTAATTCAATAAAACTTTATTAGCAGGCATTATGAAAACAAACATTGTGGAAATACTAGTACTGTTCCATTAATTGTTGCAATAAAACTGAGTCACAGAGCCATTATGATGTGTCACCAAGTTGTCTTGGTAATATACTCCTTGTTAGAGGGGCCTTTCCATCTTTTTTTTTAAGAACTTGAAGTAAAATCACAAGCCTCAATTTAAGTATGGGAAAATTTGACAATAGCAATGACTATCCTGCAACAGTGAATGTCCTTATCAGGTAGCACATCGAAACCGTGAGGGGTGCTGGCATGGATAGGAACTAACTACTCACTACACCCTGGGCTCTGCAGCAGAGATATGGATCTGAATACCACCAAGAAAAAAATGTTCATGGGAACCAAGGCCAGTGGTGTTGATGCTCAACCACATCTATTGTTTCTTAGGCCTCTGAGAGAATACCACAGAAATCTGCAATAATTTTTCATTTTTATTGACCAGCTATAGATTTCTTTATCTTTGCCTGTTTTGTCAAGATGATATAAAATGAAATTGTATTTCAATTAAAAAGAAAATAACCAAATGACACTTTCACAGACACATGCAAAAAAAAAAGTCTAAGTTTCCCAGACAGAATCATTGACAAACACGTTATCTCCTATCTCCTGGATAGATACCCCTTTAGCAGGGGGTCTCATCCATAGTGACAGAGGTTGTGAGCACTTTGCTTGAAGCACTTGCTAGCTGTGTTATTTCCTCTCTAAAAGATCCGTTGGTGGATGATGACTTTCTCAAAATGGCATAGTTCCCATTTGTGTACCCTGAGTTTTATACGGTTTACTCAAGTTTCAGTTACAGCAGTTAAGAAGAAAAATAAAACAAGGAAGAGACGGAGAGCTCAACTGGAAATAAGACTTTAATTCTGATTGCCGAGTAAGTTTTATCATAAGTGAGAGGAGAATATTGGAAGCTGAGATGGTAGTAGGCTTGACATGTGAGAGGCCAAACAGGCCAACTAGAAATGAGCAGGTGAAAGCTATGGTAAGCCTGTGTGTGCACCTGGAGGTGTAAGAGCCCCCTGTTTAAGCATCAGGTAAGGCTATGTCTCCAGCAGCAATTTACTAGCTAAGAGTCTCTTCTCCCTTTTGTTCTCTCTCTTGTTCTCCCTGCTGGTGGCTCGTTAGTCACAGCAGTGGTTCACCCAAAGAGAAAGGCAACATGGATTTTCAACACTGTTCTCACTTGCCAACAGAACGGCCTTTACCTATGGATTGCACACAGGAATACAAATACTTGTGTAGAGAGGAGTCACATTATTTTTTCAGTGGCTTCCCAAACAAAATATAGCCCAGAATATATTCACAAAATGAAATGTGTGGGCTCGAGAACTGGAGACCAGAAGTCCAAGATCAAGGTGCCAGTAGTATGTTTCTTCTGAGGCTTGGAGCCTTGGCTAGCAGAGCTCTCCCTTTGTGTTGTATCCTAGTGATCTCTTCCATACACACCAACAAGCATGCAGTGTCCTTAAAAGATGTCAGCACCTTGGATTAAAGACAACCAGTCTAACCAAGTTTTGCACATTCTCAAGAAAATTCTTGAAGACAAGTTACACTCTTAGGTACTTAGGATTTTAACATGGGGAAACTGAATCTATAACAGGCCCTCACTACTCCACTGTTCAAGCTTTCTAGAGTTAGGCTTGAGTATTGTTTTCTCTGATTATACTGTTATCACAGAGGCTGACCAAAACCCTAGACTCCTACACTTCCTGGAAAAGAAAGTTGATCAGCCTAGGCTTTTCTCAAATGACCTGACATGGAAGTTATACCAACTCCTGGACTCAGTGCTCCAGAAAGGGCTCATGTTGTTCTGGGTCTGTTCCCTGAACCTAACATAGGACATTCCTTCTAGCAAGTTCTAAAAGCATTCCCTTCCCACATGAGAAAGCTACCATCTTCTCTACCTAGACATTCTCTTTCAGCTGACTGGAATCACATTTTAAATGTTCCAATTTTGAACATTCAAAACGAATCAGAAAAATTCTACCATGCTCCATTTGGGAAAAGAGAATTTATGAATTCATGACTTTCATCTTAAGACATTTCAAGTAGAATTGTGGTAGAGAGCTGCTGAAATCCCTGTAGACTTCCGTGCCCACAAAGCACGTTGTTGTGAGTTTAGAATTAAACTCTCTGATCCATGTAAATAAATTTGAAGGCATGGTTAAGTTTGAGTCCATCAATGAACTCTGACCTCCCTTGATCCCTGACAAACCATTTACATTCTAAAACTGACTTGCTTCCATCCAAAATGGGCTATTTACAGTTTCTCAGTGCTGAGGAAGGTGCTTGGAGGAGCCTATGTCCCTCCAGACAGTATTGGTGAGTGTTCATTCTAACATCTATAGTTTGAATACAAACTGTGCTGTGTGTGTTTTCAAGGAAAATTTAAAAAGTAGGGTATAACTTGACATTGGGAATGCACTCATTTTTTTCATGACTCTCCAAGACAAAACTAAATCAACAGAAAGCCCTCAAAATGAACATTTTAGAGAGAAATCTTTAATGCAAGTATGGCATCCATTTTATACACCCGAATTCAAAAGCAGGCATGTGCCCCTGACTGGAACATTAGCTGTGTGTCCCAGCTGCCTTGCCATTATGTCTCTATTACACTTTATCCTAAAGTTGCTCCCCGCCGCATCAGAAATAATTTACCCCTAGCCAGGTTTTAAATCAAGGATATCCATCAACATGCACCACTCTGAAATGATGATGCTCTTTTAAATACAAGGGATTGGAGAATAAATGAGTTTAAACTGTTACATGTGGTTCAAACTCTTGTCACGCTGCAAGGAAAACTTATTCCAAGCCAAATAAATTAATTTGGGGAGTACCGACATTCTAAAGCATCCTCCCATCAACCGCAGTGTGATGTGTTCCGATGGTCTTTGATGAATAATGTGGTAAAACGTGAAATTCTGCATCATCTACAGCAAGTATGAAAAGAGGGAGACAGTATCCTCTAGCCCATGACTCTCTACACTTTTCCAAAGGGAACACTGTTGGCAACCGGATCTCAAGGGAACAACTAAGTCTCTTGAGTTCAGACAAGATTGTCTTGCTGCTTCATGAATGGATGGACTATGTTGGGTGGTTGCCTCCCGTCCCCTGGCTGGAATCCTGAACTTCAGTATTCCCTTTGTCTGGGTGGTACATCTCCCACTGGTGCTTGACAATGAGCGATGCTCTGAAACGCTGCTCTTTCACACCCTTCGGGTGACCTATAACTTTTCATGGGTAACCTTTGACCTAGGGACTGACAGTTTGATTTATTGTCCGGTGTTATGATTTATGAGTATCTCCTCAGAATAATTAACAGACAACAGGTGGCAGCATAATAATTTTGATTACCCAGCGGTTCATGAAACCATGACAAAGGTGACTTCATTTTCTGAATACAAGGAGGACAACAATTAGAAATTAAACAAAGAAACGCTTTTATGCTGTGGCTTTTCCATCTTTTGTTAGTTGCACAGAAGGCTTACATAGGGGGCCTGAGTTCCCCTTGGCCATCAGGACAAAATAAGGAACTTTTACTCTGTGAACATAGGAAGATGCAGCCCCTTGCCGTATTGACAGAGTTATCCCCCTTTCTCTACTGAGGTCTTGATTAATTGAGTTGCGTCAAACCTGTCAAGCGCATCATCTTTTCACATCCAGTTTTTGACAATGGCCATTGCCTGGGGAAGAGCTGATGGGCAGGCAAAGTTTGGACAAGCATCCACGTTTTTGTAAGCCAGTTCAACATTTCGTCTACCAATTACGTTTCTACTTATTCCTTCCCAAGTGTGTGAGCAGTAGAAAAAAGATTTCTCCCTTGTACCATATGTGGCTTTCATTTTAAGGCTACAGGAAGGAAGCCTTGCTACTCCAAAGCACCTCACAAGAGTTTTCATTTCCTCCTCTGCTTTTTGCATCTCGACACCATGGGACCACTTTCTCCGATGGGCACCAAGTTACTTTTAAGCAAAACAAAGCCTTGCTATACCATTTCAGTAGAGACACCTTTTTCTTAGGGATTGACATTTTCCTCCAGAGGAATCCACGGTGCATTTGGGCGAGCACCTACCTTTGTGAATAGCTAATGCTGTTTTCCTAGAACTAAATAAAACTCAAGTTGGAGGCTTTCTCCCTGCTTGGCTCTCCATTTAATCTCTGCTGAAAATGGCCCTAAGTGTTACTAATGAAATTGAAGTACACAGGCCTCTGAATATGTAACAGTCCTGCCTCACACCCAAATGCTGGGCGGTGGGGGACCTCTCCTGCATATGAAATGAATGTCTGCACAACACCACAATAGTGATATTACAGGCTTATCATTTTAATTGACTTTTTGACATATAAAAATATTCCTACAATCCTGCTTTACATTATAGTTTAATAACAGCTTAACACACATCTATGAAATATTCATTCCTGTTACATTCAAATTTTAAAATATCTGATGGGAGAGTCTGGTTAATAGATAAAGAAGAATCCCTGGAATATTAAAAGATGCCGAGGTGTAGGTAGGGCCCAGACCCTTCGCTGGAAAGTACAGCCCAGTGACAGTGAGGACTGCAGATTTCACTTCTAATTCATAATGATTCCCTTGAACTAAAACACGGCAAATATAAGAGATTGGGCTGTAAGCAATCATCCTTCACCTACTCCAGCTGCAGGGAGGACACGCTGCCCCGCCCCCATGAGCCTCCCTCAGCAAATACTCAGGAGAAGTGGCCCGCACCAGTGTTATATTTATGTGCAGAAAACACTGAAGGTAAAACCACTTTGCTCAGTGGTGAGTGTTTCTGTAAAATGCAAGTTAAGTCGATGTCCACTCCATACCTGCTTAGCCTGACATTCCACTCTACCCCACCCCACCCCCAAAATCTGCAGCAAATCTGAGAGGTGTATCTTGAAAACATGATAGGTGTTCAAATCATGAGGTAATTTTCGTACTTTGTTCCCCATCAATTTTTAAATTAATTATCTGGAAGCAAACAGTGGTTAATTTTGGCCATAGGCTTTTTGATTAGGAGCCTTGACCCCCCCTTGCCTTTTGGCATCTCCTATACAATCCTCCTGACATGCAGGCTAACCCTTGACACCTGATTCAACACAAAGCCACAGTCCAGCCAATCCTCCACATGCAGCAATCCTTTTGTTGCAAGGAGACATTGGCTCACAACTTCCACAGTCCTGTAAGCAAAGCCTCTGCCATCTCACAAGTCATCCTGTGGCTACATAAAATGTATTTCCCTGGAATAGGAGAAAGAAGAGAGAGGGAAAGGGAGAAGGAGAAGAGAGAGGGAGAGGGAGAGGGAGAGAGGGAGAGGGGGAGGGGGAGAGGAAGAGGGAGAGAGAGGGAGAGAGAGAGAGAGAGAGAGAGCATCCGCCCCTCTCCTCACCCCCCTCAACACTTTCTGCTATTACTTCTGTTTTACAAACTTTACACTACAGCATCGTCCCATATGTTTGTGCAGCGCACAAGGAGGTTTCTTTAGAAAGCGCTGATGCTAATTATAAATTTAATTTGCATTTTAATTAGAATGGTAGCAAATTAAAAGTGTGGCAGCTGGAGAATTTTGAACGCTTTGCAGAGATTTGGTGTCAGTATCTCCCTGCTTCCGACTTTGCAGCCTTTCATTTGCCTCCCTCCCTATCTTTCATTCACACAAGCATATTGGTGATTCTTCTTCCCTGGTTCCTTATTCTCTCTCTCCTCTCTCTCCTCTCTCGCTCTCTTTCTCTCTCTCTCTCTCTCACCCCCCACACCCCTACCTCTCTCATTTTCGTTTGTACATCTTCTACACACACACACACACCGAGCTCATCCCTTGACAAAAACCAAGTTAAGATGATTTTTTTGCACTGATAAATGGCATGGGCCCCTCTGCACCCAGTGGACTGTGGTGATGGACTGGATGCTGTGGACATCATTTCTGAAGCCCTGCCAGTAACACTCTCCTTGGCTTGCCTTGTCTGCTACACTGTAACAATTAGAGACCCAATATTTTCTCTCCCTGAATTAGGGGGCTGTTTGTACTCATTTGGCCTAGGTAAACCAAGAATTTCAGTCTGGATAATAGTGCTTTCTTGTACTAAGCAACTTGGCCACAGGTCCTGGGCACATTAATCATACTCACCAGGACCACACCTCTGTCCTCGATGTCCAAGCAAAGGCATTGTTCAGGGTACACCTTTGGGCAAAAACTCCTGTGCTGTCAGCCTTTGAGCCTCTGGAGTCAGAGGGTGCAGTCAGTTTCGCAGGGCTGTCTCTCACTTGGGATGTGAGCGTGTCTGTTTTTAGCACTCACGTGAGCACATTCAGTCAGTTCTGTCGTTTTCCCTATGTTGTGTCTCCATGGTCATTTTCCTTCCTTCTGTTCGCTTCTCCCACAGTGTCCTTGCTCAATAATTTTCATTAATTGATTGACAGCTCTGATAGACCCAACTAACCTCTATCTCACGCTCATGTCTGTTTTTAAATAAGTACTTGTACGTCCAATGACCTTGTCGCCTCATCAGCTATCAGAAAATAAGCATGCAGATATGGAAGGAGCTGATTAGCAAAATAAGCAATAGATCTCGTTCCTGGCTGAAGTCCACAGCCAGCAGTGACAACCAAACTTTGCCGTGTTACATTGCCACCAGGATCTAAAAATAAAGGACAAGCACTAGGCAGGAGAAGCTGAATCTCACTGGCATTCATTCAGATGTGTAGGAAACAAGCCTCGCCATCAGTCAGTCACCTTGAAGAAAGAGGACCAGGAAAGGGGAAGGCATATTCCTCTGTGACTTGGCTCTGTCAGCATCGCTATATTGCTGGCCTCATTAAACCTGAAAAGAAGCTGCTCTAAGTTTGGGGGAATTTCTCATCTTCCTAGAAAGAGACCAGTGGCCGCTTTATATTTAACTGTGTGTGGTTTTACCTTTCCCCTGATGGCAGGGATTGTGGTGTATGCTAGATCCATGCACTGCTTGAAGATGCACTGTGACTATGTAACTCGTCAACTTTCACCCACAAATGAGAAGGGCAGGAAAATGTATTTCAGCCCCATCAAAACTCTATAAAGATTTACTCTCTTCTTAAGTGAAATAAAAGGAATAAGAGTAAGGCATGAGAGCAGGACCCTCACCTTGACTTCCTTTAAATGTACTGATTTGATTTTCTACATACACCAATCACTATCACATGTTATCAGTGAGAATCAATTAGAAAGTGACAGGAAGTCATGAGACATTTATTTTAATGCATATGTATATGAAAACAGTTCATACAAATGAAAATTGTGCACTTTAATTCCATATAAATTTTAGATGACACTGGGACTTCAGGACTCATATTTTATACCTTCCTTTCCTATGGGCTTTCTCAACAATGTATAAAATAGTAAACCACATGAACAAGGTTAAAAATTATTTATTCCAGGGATACATTGGTATCCCTTATTAAAGTGTTGGCACTTCCCAAGGAAGAACTGGGCAAATACTAGATATTTTGAGCCAAGTTTTGTTAAGTAGAGTGAGCTAAATGGTGTACTAAACTTCTTTATTCATTTAAGATCATCATGAGTTCTGTAACATTTGAAATCCAAGAGAAAAATTGGAAAAGAAATTCTATCTACTCTTTATGTAGGAGAAAGACTTGACGATACTTCACCGTGAGGACCAAATTCAGGCCTGGGATTTCAGGTTTTGCTTTCTGGTTACTTACACTATGTTTTAAATATGTAACTCCCAAAGGAATAGTCTTGGTTGTCTTTTATCTGGAAATTAAATCTGAAACTTCAAGAAGCAAGAATATGTATGTGATAGTCGTGTTGAAAAACAAAAAGCAAAACAAAATAAACCATGAACAAAGGTACTACCGCTTTTAAAGAGTTAAATGTTTGAAATTGTGGATAACGGTATGGAAAATGCTGGCTCTGACTTACCCTAATTAACATGATTATAAGACAAAATAATGAATCTAAGTTTCCATGCCTCCATAGCTCCTTAATGTTTCCTTCTTTTCTTTCTTTTTTTTTTGTTTTGTTTTTTTGTTTTTTTTTGTTTTGTTTTGTTTGTTTGTTTGTTTTTTGATACAGGGTTTCTCTCTGTATCCCTGGCTGTCCTGGAACTCACTTTGTAGACCAGGCTGGCGTCAAACTCAGAAATGCCTCTGCCTCCCAAGTGCTAGAATTAAAGGCGTGCACCACCACTGCCTGGTGTCATAGCTTCTCTTTATATGCCTTCTTCCAAGTCAAATGCCCTTTCAAGGCATATTTTGACTAAAAATGTACAAGCCAATCCCCCAATTTTTAAAGGAAGCACACATGTTTTGGACACTCAAATACTAGTTTTGAAATGGACAATATAGGCTTCTGAGATAAATTTCCCTCCTTGCTTCCTTGGAAAGGTTTAGTTTTTCTTCGTGTAATTTTTTTTTTCTTCTGCAGCTGTACAAAAACACTTTCATTAACCCAAGAATGGATTATTTGGAGTGCTAATTAATTGATTCTTCAAAATGCCAATTGACACACTCCCAGGGAAAACCTGATCTAAGCAACTATGTTAATCAAGCTATTGTACTTTTGCTTCTGCCTGAATATCAGACCATCTGAAATGAAGAGAACTTTGCCTCTCCTCGCCTGGCCCTCTCGTGGGCAGCTAATTAATATGAGCCGAATATGACAGTTGAGCTTGTACATTCACCACACTGCCTGACAATAACTCTGTAAAATTACATTTCAGATAAAGAATGGAAACAGTGTTAAATACCATTATTTGCCTGCTTCTGATGTCGGGGAGTCATTATGAAAGCAATTACAGGGGTTTCTCTGTCTCTATGTCTATGGGGTATTTATTATCTGGATCTGTCTGAATTCTTGGCCAGGTGGAGAGTATATGGCATATTAGAGACAAGGAATTCAGTCACAATTACCAGGACGAGAACTGAAGAAGGAACATAATCAGAGTTCTGCACGTGAACCTTCCAGAAAAACAGTACATTCATGGTCAAGGATAGAGGTCTAGGAAAACTTGTAGACCCTCTTTTATTTAAAACTTAAAAACAAACAAACAAACAAAAAAACTCCCTGGGTTTACAAAACTCCGAGATTTCAAGCAAAAATTAACCCTGAGATGGGAGTAAAAAAAGACAGAAGAGAAAAGAGGAAAATGAATGAATGGTGGCAGCAGTTACACAACTTACAATTCTCAGCGTTGAGAACATGGGGATGGAATCCAATGATGCTTTATAAGAGAGACAGTTTTCACCAGCTAAAATTTGGCAAGGTGTTTTCTACAGTTGGAGGAGGGAATACAAAGGACACTACATTCATGCTCTATACAGGGCTATGTCCCACGTTTTAGAATTCTGGTATGGTCTGAACTCTTTTGTATGTGATAGGCTTGACTCTTTTATCCCAGGAATGTCTCAGGACTTCAAAGGGCATTACTGAATGACAACAAAGCTGTATGCTGCTGGCCCCACAGATGAGCTTCCACCTAGGTTGGTGTCTGAGAATGGGCCTCTATATGATCCCACTCAGCCAGTATTGATCGCCTGCTCCCCAGAGTGGTCAGCATTCTGCAGATACTCTGGGGAATGAGACATGAAAAGTCAGATGGAAGGAGGGCTCTGCTTTCAAGGGACTGGGAGGAAACAAAAGGAAACTGGTCATATGGGGTGTGGGCTTTGGGGAAAGATGATGTGCACTTCGGTTTGGCTTGTAAAACATTTTCCTGTTACCTCTGCTTCCAGGTAGGAAAACGCTGGTGTGGAGAGTTAAGTCAATTGATGCTGTCATGTGACCAAGAGGTAATGTTGACACTTGAGTGACCTTCCGTCTAGACACAAAGTGTTTCCTCTTCACTAACTCACCTCTTCCCCAGTGTTCCATCATAGATGGAGCAACTGGACAGGAGATTCTCAGCAGGAGTTTGGAAGTGCTTCTTGCAAATGGAAAAAAAGTCCTGGAAGAAGTAAATTCTCCAATCTCCTACCCTCTGGGGATCTTAACTAAGTCACATAAATGGCCACTATAATTTATAATAAAGATAAAAAGACAATCCTTCGAAGAGGTAAACCACCACTCTGAGTATTGAGCAGGCTTAGTCTGGAGAATGATCAACTAGGACATACTTGGAGGGATAAGCAGATTGACTGGATGGAGTCCTAGGTCATACTCCTGATGTAATCTACCTGCTCTTAGCAGAGTAGTCACATGACACCAAGAGACCACAGTGTGGAGCAACAAACAGAATCCATAACAGCTAGTACCACAAACAGGTGACCTCAGCTTCCATGAGGCATTCCCTTCTTTTTCCCCTTTCCCTTCCCTCCCTCTCCTTCTGCTTCTTCATTGCTGGAAGCATAGTGAAATTTTGATGTGGTAACATCGCTGACCATTTAAAAGGGGGTGCTCGGAAGGTGCTACACTATGGAGGAGGATGCATTAGGCACCTGCTCGCAAATACTGAGCTATTTCACCTACTGAGAAAGGTGTTGGTCACAGAGATCTCAGGCAAAGGGCTTCACTGAACAATGAGTACAGAGTGTCTCTGAGGTGAGGGCACCACGTGAAAACCAGGGGTGTGTTACAAGGCTTTAGGGACATTTTATTCTAGTAAAGCTGTAATTAACTCATTACAAATGAGTTTATAATCCCAGCCTTTATAGTACACAATGACTCTATTTCTGATTTTTTTTTTTTTTTGCCTCCAAAAATAATGAAGGGTTGCATGTGCTTTTCAATCTGGTGCATAATAGGAAGCATAAACACTCATGACAAGGGTAAGTGACAGGGGAGGTATAATGAGATAACCCAGGTTTGCTACCTCCGGATCAAGATGAGTATCTCAGTCCTCTCTTAAGTAGAAAGGCCAGGACCATTCACAGCGACTGCTGCTCTAGTAGTGAAATCAAAGAATTTTTCTAGCCCTCCATTGGCTACAAAGCAAGAGCCTGAGATGTGTTCGCACTCTTGGTCTTTCATCTTTTCATTTAACACTCCAAACTTTATTGGGAGTAAGGGAGATTCCCAGTGGCAAGTATGTTTGATATGTCTTCATGTTTTAACTTTCTTTTATAAGCTGTATAGTGATTAAACACCCATAAGGAAAACTACCCTTCCAAGAGGAGCTAGATTACTGTGGAGTAAGGAACTGAGACCTCCCAGCACCATGAAGCAGAACCACAAGTTCAGGTATGTCTTGTGCTCCAGCTCCTATAATGGCTCTTTGCAGCCTCAGCACCATGTCCTCCCTACCCAGGGACCTAGTATGCTGCATGGTACTGTGTCAGAGAGAGAAGCAGAGGACTGGCACTGTTTCGGGCTTCAGGCTGCTAATGATTCCTGCCAACTTTTCTCACAATAGTGGCACAGAGGTAGCCACAGGGTCTCACCCAGCCACAATGATCCCAGCAATCATTTGCCCAGAAGAGCCAAGATGTGATGCTCTGGTGGCCATCATGGGTTGTGAAAAGATGCGTTCCTGGTGTGCTCTTAAATTGTCACTTTGTGAATAGGCAGAGCAAGGTGACTAGAGTTAAAAATGAGTCCTCTGGGACTTCCAGTATGCCTCCTAGTGCTGACTTTGGTTCAAGAAGTATCAGCTTACCGAGATCAAGAGCTTCTCTTCAGGCTCCATTTTGTCACAAGCATGAAGACACAGAGACAATAGCATGCTCAAGGAGATGCTGTCTACATTGGCTACAAACTCAGGGAAACCTCTCTCCTGCATTATCAGCCCTCCTTTTTGGTCCACTGATCAATAACTCTAGCCACACAAAAAGCATCAAAGACATCCCAAAGGCACAAGTCGCCAAAGGGAATAAAAAGAAAATGACGCATACATTAATGTCCTCCATAGAACTGGCAGACAACCTTGTAGGCCTGAGGCCTACAAGGGGTCAGTGCTGATTGGGATGCTTAAAATTATAGGGCCAGGACAAAATTTCCTTAGGATAGGGCTTTCTAAGCCTCAAGAGGAAGGAATTTTAGTGCAAAGACTGACAGTTTCAAAATCTGTTTTCTCATCAAGTATATAAGGGGGAAAAAGTATTTTGAAATACAGAGTAATAAAATATCAGCATATTAATATTGGAAACAGTTCCAACACACGGGGTATTGATAAGAGTACAGGGAGGAGCCTGCATTCCTATCTGTTGTCGCTGATGGCATAAATTGGAGGGGAAAAAACAACTTTTTTTTAAAGGCAACTTGGAAATCTGTAGCAATATCCAACACCTCCAGTGGACTTTCACTGTGCAATTTCACTTTCAGAACTCAAGTCTACAGCAAACAAGGCGAGATGTGTCTCCTGGTACATTTTCACAGATTATCAACCTCTCATTTTTATAACAGGGAAGTAATGGAAGTAAGTAGGCACCAGGCACTTAGGTAGATGTGACATGTGAAATACTGATAAATCACTGAAAATAAAATTGTGGAAGATGATTCGATTGACGGGAGGAGGTGGTGGTGCCATAGTCCTTTGTAATGCACTGTAGTCAGTCCCCCAGGAACAGAGAAAAGGGAACAGTTCAAGAGGAAAGAAAAAGACACAGGACATGGCCAATTTGTCTTTTTCTCCTAGCATTCTTTTTTATTATATGTCATCTAGAGAAACATGCAAACAATACAAAAATTAGCCATTAACATCAGTCTTAACATCATAACACATATTTCTGCATGTGTTTTCTGTGGGTCCAGTCCAGTATCATCTATGGGGCAAATGAGTCATACGGACAAGGCACAGTGATGTCAAACTGTGTCCTAAGATTGTCTCTGGGCTACAAGTTTCTATAAAGAATGTGCATTTACGATAGTGTTTGTAAATAATAATGTATATCTAAAAAATTGAACTGAAGCAGTGGAAAGCTTGAAATTTTGTTTTATATATTTGCTTCAATGTACTTTCCTTTGAAACACTGTATTATGCTTAGCATGGGCCATGTGAAGGCACAACATCTCTCCTTTTTAAGGGTTAAGTTGTTGTTAGACTCAGAAGATAGGAACAAATCGCTAATATGTCACATTTTTAGAGGAAACACATTCTGACATTTGTTAATTAAACTTCTCTTAAGGTTGAATGCATTGTCAAGATAGGATATATTTTCAGGGAAGCCTTGTGATCTCACCAAGTGTTAAAATAATCCAAAAGCTAGTTTTGACAGTCTACCTAATGTAGATAAAAAAGATATTTAGAGCTGATGCAAATCAGAAGAAAAAGGAAAATCTGATTCATCCTGTCAGTTAGGAGTTGCCAAAACAAGAGAGATGTGGCTCCCTTCCTTTCAAAAAATGCAGGTGGTTTTAAGAGAATTTTCACTTCACATAATGAGTGTTGCTTAATTATGAAATTAAAAATACAGTGCAGGGTATACTTTAGTAGGTACCAATAGAGTCAAAAGGTTCAATGTTTATCAAACATCAACTCTTTATTCATTTCCAATATTAGATGAATTTGGCAATTTTACATTATCAATGTTGACAGTGTTTGAGAGATTTCTTGTGCCTGTTGATATTTTGATTAATGATCTTCTCTTGGGAGACTGCTCCTTGTTCCTGAGGTCATAATTCTGTCCCATGCTAAAGCCCATGTTAGCTGAGCAAAGGCTTCTACAGTATGTGTCAGTGTAATGGGACAACCCTGACTTCTCAGTCTCTGATAGTCTAGGGGAAAGGTGTGCTTCTGGTGTCAAGGCAGCAGAGTGTGTAGACAACAATGAGCTGCACAAGGCAGCACTGTTTCTTCTAAGCATGCTCTCCCTTTGGCACCTCAGCCTCTGTGTCTCTACCATAAAAAAAAAAAAATCACACAGAACACCACAGGGTGAAGCCAGTGAAATCAGGAAATAGGCTTCACCCTGTCAATTTCATTCCCTCCACCCTCTCCTCTCAGCAAAATGAGTATGAAGGTTCCTGGGTCATCCATAGTAGATAGACTCATTCAGAGATGTTCACATTGAAGTAGGCTGATCAGCAATGATGTGCTGTCTTGAGCTGACCAACTATGCAAAGGGCAAGTGGTATAAAACATCTAGATATTCTGTAGAGAGACTAAAACTGGTCAGGAAAAAGGATCAATAAGTTCTATGTATGTGATTCAGGGACCTGATTTAGGTTCTCTCTTTTTATAAAGCTCTTCAGGAATGTGTTTTTCCATCATTCAGTTATGATCCTACAACAAAAGTTAAAAAAAAAAACAAAAACAACAACAACAAAAAAAAACAAAAACAAAAACAAAAAAAAAAACAAAAAAAGTTTATGAAGCCCAGGATTCTAAATAGAACCTAGATATTTGTTTGCAATCTGGGATTTGGAGCTATGAAAACAGTGTTTCCTGCTGAAAAGAAGCATCCCAGCAGTGTCTTCATTAGGGGAAATGTTGGTGTGGTCTTTAAGAATATCTTTAACCACCATTACCAAAGGTAGCAACCAGACCAGTTTCATATACATTACTAAGCCTCCAGGATAAACAAAGCTTGAATAGTGTGTCCATCTCACTCCATAAAATGTAGAGTAATAACCATTTACAAAAAAATCATAGCTTTGGAAGTACTTTGTACATCTTTTGTTTGCCAATGGTCTGGAATTGTCAATAATTCTCCATTTAAGAAATGTAGGCCTAGCGGGAGTGGATGGGTTGGGGAGCAGGGTGTAGGGAGGCTGTAGGGGACTTTTGGAGAGGAAACTAGGAAAGGGAATAGCATTTGAAATGTAAATGAAGAACATATCTAAAAAACAAACAAACAAAGAAATCTAGGCCTGAAAATACAGAAGTGGATGCTCATAGTCATCTGTTGAGCTGAGCACAGGGTTCCCAATGAAGGAGCTAGAGAAAGGACCCAAGGATCTAAATGGCTTTGCAGCCCCATAGGAGGCACAATATGAACTAACCAGTATCTCCAGAGCTCCTTGGGACTAAACCACCAACCAAAGAAAACACATGTTGGGACACATGGCTCCAGCTGCATACGTAGCTAGCAGAGGATGGCCTAGTTGGACATCAATGGAAGAAGAGGCCCTTGGTCCTGTGAAGGTTCTATGCCCCAGGGTAGGAGAATACCAGGGCCAGGAAGCAGAAGTGGGTGGGTTGGTGAGCAAGGGGAGGGGGAGAGGATAGGGGGTTTTCAGAGGGGAAATACCAGGCGAGGGAATAACATTTGAAATGTAAATAAAGAAAATATATAATTAAAAGAAAGAAAGAAAGAAAGAAAGAGAGAGAGAAAGAAAGAAAGAAAGAGAGAGAGAAAGAGAGAGAGAAAGAAAGAAATGAAGGCCTAAGTCTCCATGAGAGCCATTTGTTCAAGATCTGTTGCCTGAACTAAAGTTCCTCTTAACAGAAACTGAGAATGTGTGTGATTGGGAGCTCAGAATGCATTCTAAATCCAAGACCAGAGCAAACATAGAAGACAAAGAAGAAAAAATGTGGAGATTTGTTCATTATTGTTTATGGATTTCAGAGACTAGAATGGAAAGGCTTAACCAGTGAGGTAAGACCAAGGAAAGGTACAACCTGACATGTATTGCAAGAATTCATGGCCAAAAAGGGGAGAGGACTCACAGGTGACTTGTGGATCTAAGGTATTGGTGCTGAAGGGTGACACCTGGGAGAAAAGGCCCAAATGAGAGATGCCCATGCATACTCAAGACAGACATGGTAAAGGAGCTGACAAAACGAGACCCTGTGTGGGCCATTTAAGTCTTATTAACATGTACTACATAATATATATGCATAGCTTTTTGAAGCAGGTAGTTTTGTAGATTATGTGATATGGTTTATAGAGAAATGCCAACAAACAAAGGTAATTAAATGTTAATAATCCCTAAATCCCACTAATACCCACACAGGCTTCCATTGCCATTGTGCTACTAATATTTGTGAGGGGTTGAAATATTTTAAAAATAAAACCATGGGTGACAAAGAAAGCTTACTGAACCACCAACCCAGGTAGAAGAATTTAGTGCGAGATCTGATCACTAATTAAGCTCTCTAAAAGTTTTTAAAGTCATATTTGTTTGAATTTATATCTATTTGTGTCTTTACAAATTGGAATGTGTATCTTTACAAAGGGAAGTGGCCACATTTAAATATGACTACTAAAATGTTATTCCAAAGTATGACACCACAAAAGTATGTGTTCCTCTGTTAAAGTATTTAGAGAAATCTAAGGCTCAAACATTGCTGACGTGGTATAAGGTCATAATGAATGTAAACTGTATTTGGGGATAATTGTAATAGTTAAATGATACCTAGGTATCACATTATTGGTAACAATGTTCAGCTGGACTAATTTTGCTTCTGTTCCTTTGAAGAGCTATACTGCTCTGTACACTGTGAAACCATGATTTAATTATTATAAATCCCCAACACTGATTGCCCACTGCTGAGAACTGTTGCTAGCTGGTATGAACTTTTCTAAAAGTCCTAATTGGTTGTATATTATTTTATCCTTCTACCGCCTGTTGTATATACCCTTCAATCTCCTTTTTTGTTTTTATCATAGGGCATTCTAAGTTTATTACATCTGCCTTGAAAGTTCAAATAAAATATTCTAGTTAACATGAATTATCTGTGTTATTCAGCTTTCTAACACTACAATACAATGCAAAGGGTTTGCAGGCTTAAGAATGAAGCGTTCATTTAGATTCATGTTTCTTGGGGTCCTACCCTAAGCTCAAAGGACTATGGGCCCCTGGTGAATATAGCACATCCATGTGTCTGTAGCAAGGATTAGACAGAGGGCTTACAGTGAAGCTAGGAGACAAACAGGAAGAGGAATAGGCCGGCTTCCCACTCTCCCCTTTGAAGTCATGTCCCAATCAGATCACACCTCTGAATGGCTCTGTGACCTGCCAGTAGTACCACCCTGTGGACAAAGCCTTTAACACATAAGCCTCTGGGGGACACGTGCACAAACTGCTTCACTCTTAAATCCCAACTTCAAATGAACCAAAGACATCAGTTGAAAATGACCTTACTTTGATGGTTTTGTTTCAGTTTATTTGAAACAAACGTGGTATGTAGCTCTGTCTGGCCTGCACCTCTCTGTATGCAGTCATTTGGTCTCAAATATGCAGTGATGCCCCCCTCCCTGCCTCTAAAGACCTGGGATTACAAGCATTTTCCACCATGCCCAGATTCGATAATAATAACAATAATAATAATAATAATAACCCTCAACCGAAATTTTAAAATGTCTTTCTATTTTTTTCCCTTCCTTAAAAGGAACAAGTACAGAACTCTGAGGCTTCTTATTGATTGAACAGAAGGGCCTGAAGATCAAAGACTACTCAAGCTCTGCCTGCTCTCATTTGCATCCTACTACACAAGGTGACTTCCCATAAGAAGATATGAACCGAGCTACTCTACTATAGCCATAAACATGTAAAACAAAAGAAACACTAAGTAAAATACATGTGAGATAGCAAAGACAAAAGTGCTAGATGCTATTGTTAAGATTCCAGGACATCAATAGCAGAAGAAATGTATGTTCATTTTAGAAATAATAAAAAAGAAGAAGAAGAAGAAATCTTCCAGTTCTAGTGAGAAATTGAACCTTTAGGTATAAATTTCAAATTGGCTGCTTCATGAAATCTCATACAGCAACAGTGTATTAGCAACAGTCTCACAGTGAAAGCTAGCTTTGGGTCATGCATGGATGCTCTTGCCACTTCATGACTTTTGTATGAAAAGAGGATGGTTCCTAACTGTACCCTGAGTATTTATCTTTAGATCTACACATAGGCAGGGTTCTCATCCTTCACCAAAGAAATGAATCTTTCTATGGTGGTCTATGACACTTTGACGTAGACCATCACAGAATGCGACAACTAATCAAAGTAGAGAGTACACAGATCATGTTGTACTCAGCTCCAACTGATACATCTATGGCCCAGGGTTTCTAGCAAAAGGGGTGGAAAGATTTTTAAGATCCAGAGGAACAGGAAGTTTGTTGTGAGATTTTGTCTTCTATAAGTGCCAGAGAAGCTATGCTCAGCAAGCCTCATCAATATTGTACCTAAACAAGACTTGCTAACACCTAAGGAGAAAATCTGATGGGGCTTCAACCCTAGACAAAGAACTAATGGCAATGGAGGGACTCTGAGAATAGGACAAATAGTCTTCCCAAGGGAAGAGCATACCAATTGGTTATCCAGTACCTAATGATCAGCCCTGAAAGTGGATACATATGCCTACAGTTTGTGGTTCAACACAAACAACTCTGCCATTGAGTTATAGTTATGGAGAAGTGATATGCGCAGAGTGTGTTCATGGGTTGAGTGTGATAGAAGCCATGAAATAACTCATCAAGATCTTCAGGGATCTCGGGACACACTGCCACACATCAAGAAGCCAGTCTTTCAAAACAAGGCCAAAGCACTCAATGCCCAGATGGCATTAAAGGGATATTTTCAAAACAAAGACACATCTATGTTTTTGTTTTGGGGGGGTCTTTTTGTTTGTTTGTTTTCTGCTTTTGTTTTTTTAAGAACAGACCTAGGAATTGAGGCATAGTATAGTTGAATTCATTTGGGTCAGCATTCATTCAACAGATCACTCCATCATCTCCCACCGGCGGCAGGTTCTTCCTAGTTGGAGTGAATGAAGAAGTAGAGCCCACTCAGATTTCAAACACTCACTCTTGGGGAGACAAGAGTCTTGACTACATACTGAAAATGTAGTTCATGTTAGGACAGACCAGGAACTTTAATAAGCAGTGCCTCACTTGATTCAGAACACAAATATGTTGTTCCATCCCAGCGTGATAGATGAGCATACAGGCTTGGAGTCCATTGAGCTAGTTCGTTGCAAAGCTGGAAGTCCATACTAAGTCTTTCAGCTCTAGACCTTGTGTCTCTCCATCTCACAGTTTTCTCAGTCAGTGACTGGACTCACACTTCTAAACCAGTTTGTGTGTATTATGAAACAGAGTATGGACAGATCATGGAGGACAATTGATCTCAGCATATTTTAATAACTGCCACTCTCAGATATTCTGGCTGTAGTTCTGCACATGAGAAAGACAATCATCTCTATTAATGTAGCTTACCAAGCCATTTGTGCTTTCTTTATCTCACAGCCTCCTTTGGGCTACTTCCTAGAGAGATATTTGTGGGGATCTTTTATTACTTAAAAATCCATAACTCTTCTGACTTTAAAAGTTTAAATTCAAACAAAAGATTCTGCTTCTTTGTCCCAAAGCAGCAATGGGGCAGGGCTTATCTGGACCAAGCAAAAGGAAAAAGTAGTTACTTTCCAAGTAGTCCCTTGTACTGTTAAAGAGTAAATCCTTTATATAAGATGGATTATCCCCATGTGGGTGGCAGTGAAGAACTCTCCGAGATGGAGAAACTGCTTCTTCACTAGCAAGTTGGGGTACAGGCACAGGGATGGCCCCAAACTCAGCACAAAATCCCTTTTACATGCCAGGAACTATGTGCACGGGGATATGGGTACTGCAGGGACTTCAGTCTCCTGAAACAGACTAAGGTATTGCCCTAAGTCTCTTTATGGCATAGGCACCCTTACAAAGTTTCGAGAAGTGCAGAAATCTAGTCTCCATTCAGTTGCAGTTTTCAGTCACTGTAAGTAGCAGAGGCTAACAGAAAATATCACGATGCTTCTTGGACCTCTGGCCTTGGAGACTAAGAACCCAGACTTCATGCCTGTTTTTGCATTGCTACAAAACGTTACTGCCCTCAAACTGACCTTGGATCAACTGAAGGGGTACTAAGACAAGTCCTCTGCCACTTGCAGATGGAGGATAATTTAAAGTTCTCTGGAGGAACAATGAGAAAGGGGAGGAAGACAAGAAAGGAAGGAAGGCCAAATATTTAAGAATTGGCTTATATGGTTGTAAATCAGCTAGTTAAGTCCTAACCTTATATAGGGGCCACTTTATAAGACTCACCCTATAACTCATAGCACACATTCGAGGCTGAATCTATTCTTACAGAATTTTTTCATTATTCTATTTAAGCACCTAACTGTATAGCTGTATTGGCAAGACTATTCCATTACTCATTCAAGTCACTGTTATGACATCTCTGGCAAAATAGTACCATAGCAACATTTAGCTCATGTTAAATAATTGGGTATTATAGGTTAACCAAGTTAAGACACTGAGCTAACCAATATAAGCTAGACCTCCAAGGATGGTTAGACATCAATGGAGAGAGGAGAAGGTTTGGGGAAAGTTAAGGAGTATTGTGGAGGTAGATCTCTACAGTTTGATGGAGAAGGATAGAGGTTAAATAGACTCTGGGCACATCAAGAGCCCATCTTTTTGGAAAGTTTGAAGAGAGTTTCAGCTTATAACAAGACCTTGTGCAAGACCTAGAAAGACCAGTCTGGGAAAAGTGTGGGGAATTATAGTGTGCTTTGAGGAGTGAAGACAATCTCATGGTATAGATACAATTACTGCCTGGCTCCAAAGGCTGGATTCTTCATATCTGTCATCGTTTAGCCATGTCCACTCTTCTTGTCCTCTCTGCTTAGATGACATAGAATCGGCATCCTTCTCAATATTGTGGTGTGTTTAGCCACTAGAATTCCTGAGCAATGCCTCCTACAGCAGGAGATAACTGTCAAGGCATATATGGCACTGGTTGAGTAGAACATTGTACCCAACACTTGAGCACACGGAGCTCAATCCCTGTATGTGTGACAATGCAAGCCTGCAAGCAAGTGTACATGAAGAATTCCACTACAGAAAGTACTTCACTCACATTCTAATCCTTAAGCATTTTGTATATATATCGCTTATGCAATGAATGAGATTCTTGAAGGAAATTAAAAAAAAAACTTTTCTTTAATTTTTATTTTTTAAGGAAAATAAAATAAGTTAAAAAGTTACATTTTAACTGTTTAAAACATGTGACTTGATTTTCATCCCTTTTCAAGAATCCCCAAAGCTTTCATATTTCCTTTTTTGAAGCCACAACTAGAAATGAGTCCAGACATATCCTTTTTGCACACTGAGAAAATGTAGCATGAATATGCATGGAAATAGAATAAGGAGGAATAACACATCTTTGATTGCTGACTCCCATGTTCATCAGTTTGAAGAAGCTGAATATATTTTAATACACATTGGCCCTTTTAACCAGCTTATTCAAATACTGACTAGCTTTATCAACTAGAAACATCTCTCCCAAACTTGGGAAGGCATTAATACTGGACTCCCTCACCTTTACTGATCCAAAAGTTTTTACACTACTAATACATGTGAATGTTTACAACATAAGTTGCCACCATCATGCCCCAACATTCAGAGAAATCACCCTGGATTTCAGTTACTCCAGTGAGATTCTGCATTGCCAACCCCAGTCTAGGACACTGGGGATTGAAAAACAACCCAGAGTTCTAATTTTCTCCTTACCCATGCAGATACTCAAGGAAGAATAACTTTTATTCATGGGTGAGCATTATATAGATGAAGTCCTACCAATTGACCTCATCCACCAACTGGTCTTTGTCCAACATCAAAAGCAGGCACACTTGATTTGTGTAAGAAAAAGCATATTCCGGAGCCATTGGATAATAAGCAATTGTTTCTGCTGATTGTGAGGGCTCCTCCTTCCCAGAAAATTCCTACTGCGTGCCTAAAAACCAGTGCTGACTAGCAATACTGCTTAAAAATTGTCCTTCACCAACTCCTAGCAATGCTACCCTTGGAAATGTAGCAATCCTCTGGATCAGTTAAGTGCAGAGGTAGTCAAGACTATTTCTGGTGCTTCAATATGAGCAGCCTTCTCAGTTATTGGCAGCTGGAATTTGTAAGGTTTCACAAACTCAGCTTCATTTCCCACCAGAGCATCTGCAAGTCACTGGTCTGGCTCTGAGTGAGGCAATAACAATCAATAGATTTTTTAAAACTAAATTGCATAAGAGACAGGAAGGCCTGAAGCCACCATGTGGAAAGTCCAGGATCTACAGTCCTGGAGACCATTGACGGTTACCATAGGAAAATTTCTACAGGTCACCTTCTGTGAAAGTAGCCACGCATTTAAGCTTTGTAAGTTTCCCATGGACCACACCTACAAAGCTATTTAGACAAGCGCTCTGCAAGGATCAGTAAATGATACCCAGGTAGGTTGTTTTGAAGTCTGAAGTAGTTCATGAAATGGGAAATTCCTGGTGTGCCCTCAGTGTTATGCTTGCACAATCTGAGTCCCAGCAATTTTGGCCTTAAGTGGCAAACGTGGCACATAGATGTTCATCTGGATATAGACATGCCTGTCTGATCATCTCCTGTCCCCATATCTGTTTCCTTTGAATAACCAAGATTTTCCCAAACTTTCTTTGGGCCCTACGATTGTCTCTGTTTTCAGAAAAGAAATTCAGTATTCATGCACGTCATTTTGAAATTATTTTAATCTAAAAATGCCAATGCTAGGCATGCAGAGCAAGTGCTAAGCAAGCATGAGGGAATGCAAAAATGCATGAGAAACAGTGTCTTGCCCTCTAGGAACTCAAGGAAAGTTGATAGGGAAAAGATGAAGATAGTCATAGAAAACCAAGTAAACAGTTGTGGGGGGAGGGGGTTATCCTTCATTCTATACTAATGGGACATTCCAGTTTTAGCATCATGTACCAAGCAGTTGATTAAAATGGTCTCTCTTGGGAGCAGCTCAGAAATGGAGGAGGTGGCTGTGGTCATAACAACCAAAAGGGTGTGGAGACAAGCGGCACAGGGTGTCCTGCACAGCATTCTTCCTTGATATTTCCAGCCCAGGGTCAAATGTGTGTGTGTGTGTGTGTGTGTGTGTGTGTGTGTGTGTGTGTGTGTGTGTGTGTGTGTGTTGATGGGAGGTGGTGTTAAGAGAGGGGTGTCCTATGCTATAATTTTTTCTTGTGATGGTAAATGGAAGAGTTGTAGGGAGAAAAATTTGAAACTTAAATTCCTGAAATACTGGAAAAGTTACACGGGTGACATATTTCTCCTGCTTCCTTCTGAGTCACTGGGCAAGACACCTGTGGGGTGTCAGAGGGTGACTTCTATTTTCACTCATCACCCTGCTTGTCCAGTCTCCTCTGTGAACAAAAGAGCAGAAGCAGCAGACGGATGCAGATAAGGATGCTAAGCCAGATGTTGGAGGGACCGAAAAGGAGACTGAGATGTTCTCTTTGCTCACTTGGATCACCATAGAAAATACAAAATGCATTTTGGTAAAAAGGTGATTTGTCAAGGCATACCAAATTGCTTGCGGAATTGTCTGTGCGATTATGTACACCTGCCTCAAAGCATCCATTCTCAGGGAAACTGACTTGACACTTCTCAGTGTATATTAACCAAAGTGGAGGCTGTCTAAGTCAAGAGGGCCAGAGCAAGACTTCTGAAGGCAAAATCTGTGGAGGGGAGTAGATTGGCAGCAGCCAATTGTGCTTTATGGTTTTGCAGTTTCCTCTGATTGACACGGTGCAGGAAGCACACTTCAGGAAAGGGTAGCAACAACAACGATGTAAAATGAACTCCTTGAACACAGAGGAGGGAAGTAACAACATTATACATAACAGTAAGTAATGTCCTCTGCCCTCCTATTACACTTGGAAGAAACCAGTCCGTCAGGTGTAGAAACTAGGAAGGAAAGAAACTGGACTGTTGGCTTTTTTGGTCTCTATACTAGCCCTGCATCAACCTCTCCTTCCTCCCCAGGCATTTCTGGGCCCAGGAAGGCAGCCAACTGCAGGGACATGTCATGGCTTCTGGGAATTGTTGGTAGAAGACCTATAACAGAGAGAACAAGGGTATCAAGATGTCTCCACAGTTATTGGTGCCCAGTAGGTGAAACCTCAGTCTTAGGACTTTATCCTAGTGGACTTGGACTTTAGGAAAAGCTCAACTCCAGCCTCAGAGAGGTGGCACCTCAGGCGTGAGAACCTGGTAAGCCCATTAGGGAAGGGTGATATATCTTTGAATTCTCTGATTAGCCCTCCTAGCCTTTTCAGATATAGCAAGCATGCTCTTTATTGCTTGTCTTCCTACCCCAGGTATTGGTCTGAAGAGGGGACATGACAACTCACATTGAGAATGAACAGCTTGATGTATGACTTTCCCACCAAGAAATGATAGCCTAATAATAGCAGCTGACCATTCTACTCAGGAAGGTGTTTTCTTTCAAGTGTAGGACATGGGACTTCTGGAGCAAGACAATATCTGGATTGGACAGTTACTCAGTAGAGGCAGCAAATTTCTCAGTTCCCTGAACTCTAAATCGATCAATCTGGGTCCTGATGCCTCTCTTCCCAGATGTTCAGAAGAAATTAAGATCCCTTAACAGCATTTAAGTGGCAATCTGGTCTGGAGAAGAGGACTGAAGTGGCCCACTCAGAAACCCCTTTGGATAACTCTGCACTTAAGAACTACATGGGAGGGACAGGTTCTATACAGGCCAACTGTCAGAATGTGGCCAGGGCCCTGCTGGGCAGCCTTTGAAATCCCAACGGAACTGGAAGCAACTGCCACTGGTCCAGGGAGTGGGAGGGGCTCATAGCCTGCCTTGCCACTAGACACCACCCCTTTCTTAGTTTTACTCACTGTCTTGTACTTCTGAAGGGAGGCAGCAAGCTCTGGGACTTAGAAGAAAGAACCTCATGGTTTGAACTCCCTCACAAGAAATCAGGCTCTGACGAGACCACTGAATATTTTGGGAGTTTCTACAAACTCTTTCTCTCAATAGTTAGTTCCCTGAGAAGAAACTGTTTCTACAAATGTGAACAGTGCTTCTAATAAAGTTCTCTCTGAACCAAACGTGCTGGCAAAGAAGTGGTTAGGGGTGAGAGGCATATTCATCCTGCACTTTGAAGTCCTAGGAGGTACCCACCAAAGATAAGTACAGTACTTTCTGAGTCCTGAGGTAGCAGGATGATGCCGAAAAGCAGAAGGGATGGGGAATGCTCATCAAGGGTGAGTGGGCTTTGTCTCTAATGGTATCATGTGCTGCACTCTACCCAACTCTCTGTGACCTGCCTGTTTCTCAGTTTCCTCTAAAGGAAAATGAACCTCTCTCTTTTTGTTTCTTTTGGGGTTTGTTGTCATTTTGTTTTGTTTGTTTGTTTTTCAGTTATTGAGGCTTTCTGCTCCCAGTTACTCAGAGAGATTGGGATAAACTAGGAGCCTCCCTTGCAGAGTTTACAATGTATTGTGGTGCAATTGGTTAGCCTGTGATGCTTATACAGAAAATGAACTTTCATCAAAGAAGCACACAGAGGAGAGAATACCTTTAGGGAAAATGCTCTGGGTGGCCATGAGCAGTGGGGGAAAATCAGAGAAATAAAGTAGAAAGAGTGACTGGGTAGAGCCCTTGACTAGAAAGAGGCTCAAGGAAGAGGAAGCAATGTGAGCTTATCCGAGAGGACATATTGAGTGGTGGAGACAGGGGAGGCAGAATCCATAGGTTTTAGTGGACAGCATTTGGCAGAAAGACACACACACACACATTTTGACCCTCAGCATTTGGCAGGGTTCACAGGATACCTGGTGAATGGGAAGCAGACGGAAATTTGAAGATGCCAGCTAAGGAGATAGGTAGTGGGCAGAAAGTCCAAAAAGCCTTTCCTTGTGTTTATGCCCAGGAAACCTCTCCCAATAGTCCCCCAAGCCCAGTCTTAAAATTAAAGGGCAGGAACTCTATGGGGGTGATAGGGTGGGGGATGAGCATCCTTCCAAAATAAATTATAGCTTCAGAAAAATCAACCCAGTGGCCCAGGAATCCTCTAATGATGAGAGGTTAAGCGTGCTTTAAGGAGGCAAGATGAGGTCATGGGCCTTTTAAACCAGTCTGTCTAACTCCAACCTGGGAAATATTTCCTCCGAGGAAGTTTAGCAGAGAATACAAATGCCTGAGGAAGGGTCTCAGCAATGGCTCCTAGGGAACTTGGTCACATATACAGCAGCAATATCAAGGAAGAAGGAATGGCAAACAGAGCCCCTCCCCCTTAGAGCTACTACCAAGACTGTTTGAGAATCCCCAATGGAGTCAACTTCTGCTTTGTCCCCTGACTCTTGAGTGTTGAGGAAACTCCTCTTGAGTTGCACTCTTGCCTTTTGGTCCTGTGTCCTCAGAGCAGGAGAAAAAAAAAGTCATCTCCTGTCATGGAAACTGAAATTAGCTACCTAGGCAAGTCCAAGGAAGATAATAACTGGGCCTCAACATTGTATAGTGATGAGAAATAGCTCAGGAAGATTCCAGGCAAGGGTTTCTCTTAAAGCAGGCACTCTGAAGCATCATATTCTGGTATTGCTGGAAAAGCATGATCATAAGGAGAGAGTTGGCAGAAAGGGCGTGACAGTGAGGTCCTTTTGGAAGCTCACATGAGCTTCTCAGCTCCCAGACAAACCGAACTTTGAGACGTCTGTAATGGCAGTAGTGTCCTGATGAGGGTGGCTCTCACTTGTATTTTGATTTCTCCATGGCTGCCAGTCTTTAAATTGACCCAACTCTAAACTCATTGCTTTACCAAGTAGCTGTTGAGCTTTTGCTGGGTGGTGGGGAAACAAAGAAGGGGCAAATGTCCTACTTTGAAGTCCCTTCCTCGGGAAGATTGACATGGTGAGAGGAGAAATAGAAAAAGCAAAGTCCAGAATGGTGGCTTTAGATATATGGACTCCTTCGTTTCCACCCACACAGAGAACTACAGCTTTTGGCAAGACCAAACTGCCTCCAGCGAATCTTATCAATCAGGAAGTATTGATTGTCCCCTGTGCCTCACAAACAGGAAATTACAATCCCAGTTCTTTGTCCACTCAGGATTTTACAGAGTCAACAAAGCAAGTTGCTCCATATCAGGGTCCTGCCCCTGAGCAGCATGTGCAGAGCAAAAAAAAAAAAACCGACATAGGCTCTTTGTAGCCAAGGAGAGTGGGCCCCAAGGCAGTCTTTAGAATTCATCCAAATACTGAAGACTGCAGATTGATAAGGGCTATAGAGGGCCCACCATACATTATCACAGGTAAAGAGGAGTCAGAGACTTCTAGAGACCAGCACAGTCTGGGTGAAAGAGCACAAGCAAGGTGTCAAGGGCCCGCTTTGGGGTGTCAATACTCACAGGAGCTGGGACTATCTCTGAAATCTGCCTCCTTGATATCCTTAATTGAAGGGCAGAGAGCTGAGACTTGATTCCAAAATGATGGGGACCTTTCAGTTAATGGTCAGTGAAGAGTCTTTGAGACCTCAGAATAAGGGTCTGAAAAGACGAGGTGAAGCTGGAGTATCACCAAGATGGTGCGTCTTTACAGTCACAAACAGGATGTAGGGAAGGGAGAATGGCCATATCTGAGTCAGGAGAGGCTTAGGGCCTGCCCTCCCCCTTGCTGACTTAACCTTCCATTACTGAGAAAGAAACCCAAACACAGGATAATTTGATGAACCACACATACCCATAGGCCTCAGACTTTGAATAGAGAAACAATGGACCAGGAGAAGAAAGCAGAAGCCTCTCAAGGATTGTATCTGAAGAGGGAAACAAAGAAGCCAGCAAGACCCGAGAAAGGAACTGGCAAGACACACCAATAGGCACAAAAGGGAAGGCAGGAGAGGACAGAGAGGAAAGCATGTCCTCCTGGGGGACCTGCATCACATTGATGTTAGGACAAAGAAGTACAGAACAAAGTAGAACTTTATGGGCCTGCCTGCGCCCAGAGAAAATGGAGGGGTGAGGAGGTCAAAGCGCTCTCTGTGAGGAGATCGCTTAAGGTACATGTTGGGTGGCCAAGTGGGCTGGACCCTGCCTATCTTGCAAGAGAACTTTTTCTGTTGTGAGCAGATATACACTGTCTTCACCTGACCCCAGGACCTGCCAGGCTTAGAGGGCAATGCAGGTGACATTAAAATCAGATGACTAAAGCAGGAAGTCCTGGTCATGAGCAAAATGTTTTCCATAGGACAAGGACTATCCCCTCTGCAGAGACCTACTGGGACCTTTTGTTCTGGGCTGGTAGACACAGAGAATTAGAGAGAGGCTTTTCAGAGATTACATGCCTCCTTCTAGCTCCAGCCAAATACCCTTGATGGGCTTGATTAAAAGTCTCACCCCATCATGAAAGAAGCCTCTTAGGACAGGTAGGTGATGGCAAATATGAAAAGCATGCCAGGATCACTGCACGGTTTTGAGAAGCAGAAGGACCCACTCTGAAGTTCATTCTTTAAGATGTACTCCATTCTTTAAAATGTCTCCTATTCTTCATTGAGGTGACAGTGACTGGTATTCCAGATCAAGGACAAAAGATTGCTGTTCCAGGTTGAGGGACTGGGGAGATAACAGCTTCTTGGACCCCTCACCTTCTGGAAGATTCACAGTTTCTTCATTTAGTGTTGTCAGCTTTTAGAAGTTCACTTCTGAGGAGGCTCAAACTGGACAACCAGTTTGGAAAAGGGGCAGGCCTTACTCTGGGGAGAGACTGGTCCTCCTAGGCCCAGAAACTCCATGGAATACATCGATGGGGTATATTGTCAAGTCACTGGGATTCCCTAAAAAGTCTCAGCCAAGAATAAGTGCCATTATCACATAATGCTGTTTGTCCATTTGTCTCCTTCCCCACCACAGTGAAAGGAAGTAGGCTGACTGTTTTCAGGGCCATGAGACCCTCAAAGATAATTCCTGAGCTCCTCTTGCCAGAGTGCTCTAGTGCCTATGGGGTCTTACACAGAAAGCAGAGCTGTGGCAACTCCAAGCTTTTCTCTGTGAAAGTTGAGGCTGGGAATAAGGTGTTTCAGACATGGTCTGAGCCCTTGGAAAATGGAAATAAAATAACCCATCAATTCACTTGCTTTGAGAAGCCAGCAGCCCATGGGGGTCAGGGGGCTTTCTCAGGATTTCTCTTCAGCACTTTCCCAAGGTGGCTTTCTCTGGATCAGCTGCTTTGACTATTTGAGCTGTAGGACACTTTAATAAGGCCTTCACTGTTTTCTGTTTGGGGAAAAGACTCAACCTCTACATGTCCACTAAAGTTATTGCCAAGACATTTCTCCAGACCAGAGCCACATGTCCCAGTGAATATTTGATACAAGCAAGCCTCATTCATATGATCTCCTTTTGTTTTCTCATCATATGTATTTGATAAGCACAGCCCACCATATGGGTTTATCTACTGCTGTATTTTTCACTGTGCAAGTATGATCCTGAACTGGATGCCAGATTGAGTCTGCCCCTCAGCTTTTCACCCCAGGTCTTGCTAGAGCAAGTGGAAATTCTCACAGACATTCTCTAGAGACTTTGTTAGATCCTAGACATAGAGATTCCACAGGCTTTTCCAGACTCTGGAGCTCATACAAAACTAGAACCACTTGTAAAGGATGGCAATAGAAAACCAATTAGGATATATTCGTCAGGTAGCAAGATATGAAACAGGCCTCTGTCAGTCTAGTTCTCCTGTCTTTAAGGGGATGCTCACTTGAACTATTAGGTTGGTATAATTTCCCTTTACTTACTAATATTTTGAGCAATCAGAAAAAAAATTGCCTAAAATGCTGTTCCCAGTCCAGTGTGGTGATATATTCTGAAATATTAGAGACCTCAGATAAGGAGTTCTGAAAGGAGTGCCTTTTAGACTCATGAGGGACAAGTCTTAGAAATTCCCTGAAACCAGTTCAAGACTCTGAAAGTGGGAGCAGCCAATGGCCCCAAATCCAGGTTTGGGGGGCTGTCAATATTCATAGGTGCTAGGGATATATTTGGAAATGCAGAGGACCATAACCTGGGGTCTCTTAGAAGACAGGACAGTGATGTCTCAGTTGATTGTCAGTGGGGTGTCCCAAGGGTAATCACAAGGTATGAAGCGGGAGTATCGTTGGAGAATCACTAAGATGGCATTTCGTCATGTTGAGTGACAGACTCTAAGATTAAGTGATACACTGAAGTTTTATATATTTTAATATGGCTCTTCTTGTTCTTTTTTAATTAAGAAAAAGAAAGTCTGTCTCAAGGAGGGAAGTGGGGGCGGGGAGGAGGGAGGGCGGTGGTCATTCAGCTTGGAGATTGGCTAGGGACAGAGCAGGTCTTATCCCTTTCCAGGCACATTTCTACCCTTAAGGCAGAAATCTGGTGTCGGATCTCTAAAGATGACTCCACTTGACTGAAAAGCCTACTGACCTACTGGAGAGAAAAAGCATGGCTACATCTTCAGGCAGAGATGTGGAGACACAGTACACAAGATTGAGAGATGAAGGGAGCATGAAAAAAAATGATAGTTGAACTGACCGAAGCTAGGCATATAAAAGGCACCAGCAGAGAACCCTGTTCTCATGGGGGTGAGAAGAGAGCAGATGCTAAAATGGGAAACAGGTTGTGCTCTAGGCTGGCAACTCACCAGGACAGCCATCAAATCATTCTCGGCTTCACAGTTGGAAGAGATAGAAACTAAGAAACAAGGAATTTTCAGAGGAAGGAAAAGGAAAGCTCTTAGGATGGGACCAGCAAGATGTTGTGTTGTCCAAAGATAAGAAAGTGCATTCCTTCTACCTAGTGACAAATAATCCTGGTTTCAAATTATCTTTACTCTCCAACCAGATAACAGTGTTGCGCAAATGAACTGAAGACAGAAAAGAAGAAAACCAACTCAAAAGCACACGTCTGGCTTGGCACGACTCTTTTCAAATTGAACCCATGTGTCAAGTGCATCTAAACCTAGTTTAGAAGATGCACTTAGACCCATCGTTAAGAGTGCTACATAAAGGTACTATGCAAAAGGAAGCACAGGCAAGGTCTGTGAGTGATGCCCTTGATCCTGGGGAGCTTGGCTCTTGTAACTTCTCTCAGGGACTACTACTATTCTGAACACAGAAGCTCAGAGCCATGAATCCCAACTATAACTGCCTTCTTGTCGTGGTATGGCAGTCTTAACCCCTTCTGGAAGTCCATCTGACTCCATTTCAGTCCTTTATACTACTGACTGGCTCTTGTCCCCAAAAGCTTTAAGAAACCATGTTGTTTACATATAGCAAACTTCTATCTTGTGTACCTTTACACACACAATGCAAGGACCCTTTGCCTCTCAGAAACAGAACTGTAATGGAGATTAGATAGGCTTCTTTGCATAGACCATATCAGCAGGTATTAAAGCAAAAGATCCCACACAGGCAACAGGGCAACAGTTTGCTGTCTCTCAGTCAGGTGCCTCCGTGACTTCTGTGAAGCTTCACCCAGGAAGCTTCTCATTTTCCTACTTCCAAAAGATCAGGCAGTCTTGAGAAGCAATGAACTAGAGAAAGAGCTCTAAGGTGGGGAGTAGGGGGTGGGGGTGGGGAAGCTAAAACCCAAATGCTGAGCCTTTAGATTGGTTTCAGAAAGCAGAGAGTTAATTTACAAATGCCTCTATCACAACTTGGTAAGCAAGGGGTATGGATTCAGGGTCTGGGGACTAGGATTGCTCATTCCCCAAAGTCTAAGAGACTTTCTCCTTTGCTAAAGGTATGGAAACCCACATAAACCTAGAGGTCACATTCCCTATGAAGTCCTGTAGCTCATCTATAATTATGCCATTATATGATGATTCAGCTCTTTAAACAGCCTGGATTCAGTGAGCTTACAGTCTTAGAGGGTGCATCCAAGACAATTAAATGTATACCATATGGCCAAATAAAGTTTGGGTATGGTCTCCTAAGTCCAAACACAGAGCCTTCTGACAATAGATTTGGATCATCCTTCCATTGCAAGCAGTTAGTGATAAATTATCAATAGCCAGATGAGCATAGCAACAAGGAAAGAGATTTGCATTCCAAAGAGAAGTTTTCTTCAAATATTCAGTGTAATAATTAACTAGGGATTCTTCATCATATCCAATTGAAGAAGAGAAAACCCAAGCATGGGAACTGATAAGGATGAAGTCACTAGAGACTATATTCTTTTTGACTCGTGAGACATCCAAGAAGGAATGAACTATTCACCCTACAAAGAGTCCAAGAACAGAAGGAACATGTCCATCCCTTGGTCTTCATTATGTGCCCTTAGACATATCATATTTTTCTTAAATATGTTTTAAAGATCATTGATGAACATAGAGAGAGGGTATCCATCATCAAGCATGAAGAAATAAGTAGCTGATAGAGGCTACAGAAAAAAAAAAAGAGGGAGAAAGACTCAGAGAGGAGCAGCAGAAGAGACATCCCTGTAGGACACCTTACAGAGCAGGGAAGATACAGTAGGACAGGGACAGGGAAGAGCCCTGTGGCCCATCTCAAGGGATGCATACTGGATTTTGCTATTCCCTTAGAAAGACAACTTTATTGAACCTGAAAGGCCTTCATGGCCTGGCACTGGGAAATAAAAGTACCATCTCCTGCTACTGAGTCTCAGATTATTATTCTGAAGAAGTGTCCATGTGGAATGAAATCTGTTAAAACTGTTTGAGAGAAAAGGATTAGGAACAGGACATTCTGTCAAAGACAAAGACTAGGATTAACTTCAGAACCCCATATTCCCTGGCCAGCTCACAAGAACCATTGTCGCATGAGAGTAATGAGGTCGGAAAGAAGGGGATGAAGCTAATATGAAAATATGAAAGGGGACTGTGAATGGGTTCCAGGACAAATTATGCAAGTTCTACTGGTTCTTTGAGTCAGCTGTGGGCTTCTTTTCTACAAATTGGCCCTTGAGCATCTTTATTTGGTCTTGAACCACGTCACTTCCCAGTTTGGAAATTGAGAAGGATGATTCTGACAAAGACCCACACATTCTCCCTTCAAAACAGGCATTCCCAAAAGAAATGGGGTTGACTGTGGGACACTATGGTCACCAAAACCTAAAGATGGTGATAAGGAGTGAAAATGAGTTTTCTTTATGGCTGAGAGGGACACATATTTAACCAGAAAGTAAGAGAAGTCATGTGTCCCAAAGTGGGACAAAACATGCCTTAGTAGACATAGTTAGGGTATAGCCCCAATGCTGTGCTGTAGGAAATGATCACATGTCCCGCTGGTAAAGCTCCTTTTTTTTTTTTTTTTTTTTTTAGCTTTGAATCTTGATTTTTTTCCATTTTTATTAGGTATTTAGCTCATTTACATTTCCAATGCTATACCAAAAGTCCCCCATACCCACCCACCCCCACTCCCCTACCCACCCACTCCCCCTTTTTGGCCCTGGCGTTCCCCTGTACTGGGGCATATAAAGTTTGCGTGTCCAATGGGCCTCTCTTTCCAGTGATGGCTGACTAGGCCATCTTTTGATACATATGCAGCTAGAGTCAAGAGCTCCGGGATACTGGTTAGTTCATAATGTTGTTCCACCTATAGGGTTGCAGATCCCTTTAGCTCCTTGGGTACTTTCTCTAGCTCCTCCATTGGGGGCCCTGTGATCCATCCAATAGCTGACTGTGAGCATCCACTTCTGTGTTTGCTAGGCCCCGGCATAGTCTCACAAGAGACAGTCAAATGGATGGACCTGGAGGGCATCATCCTGAGTGAGGCAACACATTCACAAAGGAACTCACACAATGTGTACTCACTGATAAGTGGATATTAGCCCAAAACCTAGGATACCCAAGATATAAGATACAATTTGCTAAACACATGAAAGTCAAGAAAAATGAAGACTGAAGTGTGGACACTATGCCCCTCCTTAGAAGTGGGAACAAAACACCCATGGAAGGAGTTACAGAGACAAAGTTTGGAGCTGAGACGAAAGGATGGACCATGTAGAGACTGCCATATGCAGGGATCCACCCTATAATCAGCATCCAAACGCTGACACCATTGCATACACTAGCAAGATTTTATCGAAAGGACCCAGGTAAAGCTCCTTTTAAAGAGGCAAGATAAAGCTAGATTATTGTCTGTACTGCTTTGTCTGACTGCCACAACTAGTAGTCTTTCTTTTCTACATCCTCCCTTTGCTGAAAAGTACTCCTCATCTACCCAGCCCTTGGCTTTGACCATTGCCAATTTATGCTGGATTACTTCTTTAACCTGGCTCTTAAACAAGAAGACTTCACTTCTAATCAGCCCTGGGGCACCATCCACTGACCACACCCTGACTAGGTATTGTTTTCTGGGAACCCTGCTTACTGGACTAATGTAAATGTGCCCTGCAAATGAGCAATGCCTATTTTGAAGGGAGCATTTGTGGACTCTGTTCTTTACCACGCACATTTATTAAACCTGAAGATCTAAGGCATCTTTTGCTTTTTCTCTTGGCTAAAGGCTAGCGAATTTGTCTTCATCTGTTTCATCATTTTCATACCTGCTTGGGAAGGAACAATCTGAGGGACTTCCGTCATCCCTAAGTCACTGACTTCCAGTTCACTGGTATCTACTGGGATTCCTCAGTAGCAAGTGCTCAGGCACACCAAAGCCACACCTTACCTGAAAAACTTAATTCATTCAATTTTTGACTTATGTCGTATATGACTTACGGCCCTGCTGTCTCCCAATACTTAACAATATTTTTGACCAATAAGTTTTTTTTAAATTATGTCTTCCCCTGGCAATGTTGTGTAACACTTTGTTACTGGTATGTACTAAAGACTTTGACTTGAATATTTTAATATCCTTAAAAATATATCCCTGGAAACTCAAGATGAGTCTGATGCCATATAAATAAGCCTTGGGGATACAACAATGAATGAGAAACAGTGTCTTTTCCTCTACAAGCACTTAATGCTGAAAAAATATCTTCAATGACATGCCATATATTATAGCTGGCAAGTGAACTGAGGGAATCAGTCTCTTGGATGGCAAATGGAAGAAACGTCTGAATACTTCGGGCCCTAAATGGCTGGGATTGGGTATAAGGAGCTCTTGGGAAGATACTTCCTGGATGTTAAACCAAGCTTCTTGTATGTAGTTCTAACAATGGGAACTATAAGTGGGGAAGAAAACCCATATTGGCATAGATCCTAACTGGAAGGAAGAGGGCCAGGCATGAAGAATGTTGGAAGCCGTGGTTTCATGAGCATACCTATTCAATAGAGGGTGTCTATTGGTTAAAAAAAGATGATCAGCCAAGAAATAGTCATGCTCAGAAGAGACAAGAGGAGCAGAATGCCACTTGTAAGGGGTAAAGATATTTCTTACCTCTCATATAGCCCCATTACCTGTTTCTCTGTGAGATATCCTGGAACTAATCTAGCTACGTTTTCTAGATCACCTCAGCCACTTCTATGATCTGTTCTTCCTATCAAAACATGGGACATAAAAGATATTTGTATATATTGTTCCCACCAGAGAAAAAAGTCTTGCAGGTGCAACTGCAAGGAATGTAAACACAGGGACTAAGAGATAAATAAGCTATAGTGGTAACATAGCAAGATAATTAAGACTGGGGGGGGGGGGCAAGTTGCTGATGGAGTCTATTAGGAGAAATTGCTAGTGGAAATTTGTATCCTTAGAGACCTGAGGAGACTGAAAAAGGACCCAAGTACAGAAACAGCTCCAGTCTACAGTTTTGTGTGTTCCTAAATCCAGCATTAGTAGCACATCCTAGCCTCCTTCTCATGTGTTAACCCTTCTGCATGAAGATGTAGAGGAATAGGAAATCCCCAAGAATGAAGTGGGGAGGAGAGGATGGAAGGTAAAGGTAGATGGAGTCAGCACTTGAAGAAATGGGGAGGAGGAGAGGGGTCCAGCCTGTGGTGGGCAGGACAGAAGAATGTGTGAAAATTTGAAAATATGGCTTTGAATCTCTGCATGCCCCACACCCTACACACACTCCTTGTAAACTCCTGGGACACAAAAAAGTAAAAGGGGGAAACAAGAGATTGCGTGGGTGTTAGACAGCTTAGGACACTGAAAATTGTCTAGTGAGTCCATCTCTTCCACTTCTGAGTGTTGACACTTGCTAAGATACATGTGGACTCTTCCCAGATTCCACATATCTGTCTTTGCCTCTCTATCCTCCTGGAAGGCAAGAGGAATTGTTAGTGGTGAGCTCACCTTGGTTCACTGAGGCATCAGTGTGGCATCCTCTGTAATTCTGCCCTTTGTACAGTTGTGCTGCCTCTGCCTCATTCTCTGTCCGGTGCTGAGACACAGGCCTAACAGCAAAGGGGGCAAGCAATATTTCTCTTTATTTTAGTCTTGTTACAATGGCAAAAGAAGAAAGCTTATTGATAATGCTTTTTTTTTTGCCATCACCCACTAGGGCCTGTAATAAAAGATGTTATTATGTCTTAAGGATCACCTATTTAAGAACACTGGGTTGTCTCGGGAACTTACCTAAAAGAAACATTGATGATGTTAACTCTAGCCTCACCATGATTTCCCAATATAAAGATATGAAGCAAGGGAGGACCACAAGTAGTCCTGCATACATAGAAAAATTGTACCTGCATAGTTTAGGACATAAAAATATGAGCCCAAGTTCTCAGACTTTATCTGGAATCTGGGGCTGACCTTGATCCATTTATTACACACCCTATTTTGGGGGGCGGCAGGTCTCTCACAGTGAAGACAGAGTTTTCTTACAGACACGGCAGTTTAGATAGGGTTTGTTGAATTTGCAGCAGCTCTAAGATACATATCCTAAATGATAAACCCCAAACACTAGAGCATCCACGTTTTTTCCTGTTCTTTAATTCAGTTCCTCTTACCCACCCTTCCATTTCTTAGCTAGCTTCCTCTTCCTTTGCCTTAGCTGCATTCAATAAGGCAGAATTTTGTCCAAGAGCATTGATGAAAATCACTTTATTGAGCAAATATTTATTAAGCATATTTTATGCCAGAGTTCTAGTGGTGGGAGGCTTTAAAAGTCAACTGTTTTTGCATCACTTTTAGTGTGATTCTTTTGTTTTTATTTTGTTTCTTTTCTTGACTGATTAAGAAAATCACTGCTGAGAAGGGAAGGCTAGCAGGCCTAGGGGAATTTACAAATATCTCGAGAAGGGAGTGGGTCATGCCAGGCTATTCTCCATCAGAGGACAGAAAGCCCAGCTATGATGATGATGAACAAAGAGCTTGATGCTGTTCTTTTTGCAGCTAGCAATCACTGGGTGGCAGGGGATGCCTTTGCAGTTATGAAAGAATAGCAGAAACAGGGAACCAAAAAATGGCTCAAGGGGCATGGTGCTTTCTTGTGTATTTTCAGATGGCGAGATGAGTCCCCTTTTTTCCTTCCACTCCTTTACTGTCTCTTTTGACTACTTTGGGATATCCCTGATTGCCAAACAAGGCAAGATATAAACAATGGAAAAGGCAGGGACCTGGATCCTGTCTTAACAAAGACAAAAGGTATGGAGAGATAGAAAAGCAGTATCAAAAAAAAGTTTAAAATGCTTAGAGAGACAAATGATAGTGAGCACAGATACCAAGTGCAGAAAGAAAGTCAATGCAGATGTAAGAATACTATTAGACTGAAGGTACACAGGAGGGGAGAGAGAATCTTGGATAAATTGGGGGTGGGGGAGTTAGATTTTACTGTAGTTTGCTTCAGCCTAGACAGCACACAGACAGCACACACAAACACACACACTTTGTCCTGATGGGCAGTGCCTGGGCAGCTTCGTTCTCTAAGCACAAAGCATGTGATTCCTCACATTTCTTTAGATGTTTCAAAGCTGGAGTAGCTGATTTCTGACACCTAGTTAAACATAGATAAGCTTTGGCTGAGGTAGCAGAGCAGAAACTGCTTTTTGACATTCTGGCCAGACCTCCCAGGGACAAGGAGTGGATCCAGGGTGGTTCCACGGTGGTGACCATAACTGCTTTGGGGACAAGCTGCCCAGAAGTTGCTCAGTGATGCGCAGTAGAACTTCTCGAAGAATATGGCAGTAATGAGGAGAAAGAACACTTACCAAAGGGGCAATTGCCAAGCCACAGGAACATGCTCAGTAGGACTGTTGAAGGAGTGCTCAGATGCATCTCCCCAGAAAAGCCAGCCTTGAATGTAGTATCGAAATCAGTTCATGATGCCCAAAGATCTAAAGAAACCTTCCCCCATTACTCATGAGGGAGAGAAAGTAATGTCCATCTCTGAGATAAGCCTCGGCCATCTCTGAGAAGGGTCCTGGAAGCTTGCACTGTATGCGGTCTGCAGTTTGAGCTGCTGACTACAGCAGCTCTGACTCATGGCCAAAATAGACTGCACGGGCAGCACCAGCATTTCCTAAAATGACCTCCACCCCCTAAACTCCCCCCAACACACCCCGACCTTGTCCCAGTCCACAAGGGAATATCCTCAATGTGGACTTTGTATGCTTTACTTTGACATTTCATATTTCTGGACCCGATGCCTATAATCAACTCGTGAACAGTGGCATTTGTGATGATCCAAAGGCCACAGTGTGTTAAAAAAGGGGGGTGGGTAGGTGGAGACTGGGACACATGCAACAACGGACACAGCTAAAAACAGCACCCCCCAAATAAGTGACATTAAACTTCATGTAATCCAGGGCCATGTGAACTCATAGATAGAGGTCATTTAGAAGAGTTTCTGGAGAAAGTATGCTTGACTCACGATTCCACAGAAGGCTTTCAGCCCAAAGCTCTCGACGTGTATCTTGTGGGTCTTGTATATTGTTAGAAAAAGCCCTCCTCATCCAGCCTTTTGCCCTGTTTGCAGCTCAGGCCAAATTTCCACAGAAGGGATGACACTTGGCATTTCCTAATGCAACTTGCATCTATCTCTTGCTCTGGTCATGTGTTCTTGGTCCTGCTCAAAGACATTTTCTCCTACCAGTGTGCTCATAGTAAAATGGTACAAGTGTCTCTTAGACTTAATTTTCTGTTCTGAATCTTTTGGAGAGTTCCCCCAGACCAAGAAGGTAAAAGCAGCTCACTCCAAGACTGCTGGTCTCTGTAGCTCTCAGACAGCAGAGCTCAAAATACTGATTTCCTTATGGTTGGACTTTCTTAGGACACTGTAAATTCCTTGAGGGCAGGGGTTCTACTGAATTCATGCACATATTGGCATGGATTACAAAGCTTTGGGCACAGTATAGATGCTCAGTTAATGTTTATTGAGTGGAAAAAAGACACATAAACTCCTGGGCCAAGGGCAACAAGAATTCAAGTTTCAATATGTGTGTATTGAATGTCATTTATTTTGTGAGATAATCAAAGAGGTAACAAGATGGAGAAGTCATTAAAATAGAGGAAAGAGAAGTCAGAAAATAGGACTTTCCCTATCCCCCTGAATTCTTGTTAAAGTGAGGGACATTAGGTATAAAGGTGCTGTGACACGAGAATGTATGTTGAGTGCCTGGTCTAGGGGAACATGGCATGCTACAGATAAAGCTGACCAAGGAAGGTATAGGGGAAAAATACACACACATTACACACACACACACACACACACACACACACACACACACACACACACACATATATATATCTATATCTATATATCTATATATATCTATATCTATATATATGTATATGACAGTATAAAGCAAAATTGAGTCTTTAAAGGCTCACTGCAAGAAAGCAAACAAACTTATATACAAATTAGGGAGTGGGAAGGACACTAAAGCAGGAAACAGCTTTGGAACTTGTCCATAAATTTGAGGAATTACTGAACAATCTCAAGGCCATGGCTTGTTGCAGCAGTTGTTCCCATGGAGAGGGCCAGTCCACAGGGGAATAGCTTCAACCTGGACTTGGCATGCTTTGCTTTGAAATTTCAGATTTCTGGTCTTGGTGCCAACTCTATGAGGGTAGCTATTCTCAACACCAAAACAGCAACATTCTAGTAGACCCAAAGGCCACTGTGTGTAAAAATGAGCTTTGGGGCATTATGTAGAAGGAGCCTGGAAGAAAAAATAAATTTAAAGGTATCCCAAATAAGTGATAAGTGGTGAGCGTGTGTGATCTGGGGCACTGAGGAGTCAGAGGTCATTTACCAAACAAAAGGCAAGGAAGAAAAGGGTGAAAGGAGAGGAAGTGGGTGTTACACACATGATCCATTTTTATGGGGAAAAAAACAAATATAAAGAGTAGAACTTCCAGGAGGAAAGCAGCAGCAGTGAAGAGAAAGAATACCGACCAGAAGGGCAATTACCAAATGAAAGAACATGCGCAGTAGGGCTGTTGAAGGAGTGCTCAGATGCATCTCCCCAGAAAAGCCAGCCTTGAGTGTAGCAACAAATCCACTACACAGTGCCCAAAGATCCAAAGAAATTTTCTTCTCCCAGTACTCATGAGGGAGAGAAAGTAAAATCCAGAGTTGGGAGAGAAGCCTCGGCCATCTCTGAGAAGGGTCCTGGAAGCTTGCACTGTATGCAGTCTGCAGTTTGGGCTGCTGACTACAGCAGCTCTGACTCATGGCCAAAATAGACTGCACGGGCAGCACCAGCATTTCCTAAAATCACCTCCGTTGCCCTGCCTCCCCCTCCGCCTCCAACACAGCCTGACCTTGTTCCAATCCACAGGGGAATATCTTCAATGTGGACTTGACATGCTTTCACATTTCTGAGTCCCTTAGCCCAGGGCATAAGCAAGGGTTTTCGGGCATTGTAGCTGAGTGTTTTAGAAGTGGTTATGACAAAAATAAAATAAAATAAATAAATAAATAAATAAATAAATAAATAAATAAAGCCTCTTCTGCCTTGATGAGTCTAAATTCAAATGAGATCCCAGTCCAACTCAGGAATCTCCAAGACCAGCTGTTTGTTATATCAGGTCCACACAGGAGGGTGAGCAGGTCAGAGAGCACAGAGATAAAGCAAGAGAAGCTCTGCTGTTGTGTTGAAAGACTCAATGCTTGAGAGACCATGAGGCCTCTACTAGGGACTTTACCTAGGAAGAATACAGGTATTCATAAACAGCTCATTGAAGCTACAATATAGAAAATTACTAGCGCCAATATATGGTTTATTGGTAGCCTAATCATAATTGTTATGAGACATTCAAACCACCAGACAACAAAGGGACACACCAAAGTTATCCAATGGAGGTAGCAGCAGCACAAACAAAATGTCTCTAATGACTCATTTGCTTGGCTCTACAAAGTACATTATGGCATCCTGTGTACATACAGCCCTTCACAGATGCTTTTCAATGGCAATGGCATGCTGAAGGGGCTGTCAGTATGACTTCTCACACCTATAAACAGGCTCACCATGAAGGCTAAATGACATTTTGCCCCACTAGACTCTCATGGTAAGATATGGAATCCTGTTCTCTTTAATTACAGTCTCAAGTATACTGGTCTTGATGAACTCTGAGAAAAGACCTTGAAGTGTGTGGCAGAAGCCTTTGCTGGTCCCTGACCAGTGATCTCCAACAGAGTTTCCAGTGCCACTCGGAATGTTTTCCTTAGTGATTCCCTATTCAGAGAAGTTCTAAACTAGTGACTTTGGAAAAAGCACTCACTTCGAAATAGACATCTAACCAATGATTGAAAACATAGTGAACTAAAATTTGATTAAAATGCAGTAATGATTTGTTCCCTGTGTTGATGAAATACAAAGTGACATCCAAATAAAATCCAATGACTTCATTTTAGGCTATCACCTTTGACTTCAACACTGCTAGAAAGAATTATTTCTGTGAAGAGATAAGAACTTTTGAAAAAAAAAAGTGTCCCATGCAATTCCCCCTCCCACCCAATCACTTTTTTCAAATATAATAGAAGTTTGAATAAGGAAACTGCAGTGTATTAAATGATTAAGAAATCAGGATGGCTGTCTGATGGATAATGTTTTAAAATCTGCTAGCTAGAAGAACCATTATACTCATTTCCCAGAAAATCTAAACAAATCTAACATTCTAAAAGAATGACCCTATTTACATTGACTCGAGTGTGTGCTCTGTAACTCTGTCAACCCTCAGGCATGACCTTCTTCCCATTCTGAGGAACACATGTGTGGTAAGACCGTGATGGATGATGTGGGAAATGGCTCCCCGCTTTCAATGAAGGAGTGTTGTCTACTACTATAGAACAGGGTGGAGGAATTTCATGTCAGTTTCCTGCTGCAGAGTAATCGCTGCCAGGTTATTCTCATACTCAAAGAACAATCAGAGGAATCTCCCACACCCCCAGAAAAACTCAAGAGCAGAGTATATGTCTGATGAGTATCTCTCCATCATCTAGTTGGAAACCTGAGATCTATCAAAGCAGAATTTTGCTAAGCCCAGAGGAATCTAAATGAAGTCTAGCATCCACAGCTTTGCATAATTTCCACTCCTAAACAGGTGTTATCATGTTCAAAGAGCAGACCCTGTATCCCTTATACCTCTGAGCTTTATTTATGGTCAGATTTGAGCAATGGAAAACTGAAAAACATTGTTTGCTCACATGAACACAGGAGGGGTTGTGGGATGGAAAGTGTACAGTCACTGTGTAGACTTTCTCACAGGCAGCACCCTCAGGCTGTCTGGAGGCACTAGGCAGGTATTGATGTGTCCTGGTCAGAGGTTTCCCTGCAACTCCAAACTTAAGGAAAGAAACAGTGCAGGGTTTAGGAAATATTCCCATTCCACTTTAGACTTTTAAACTTCTCTCCATCTGGACCAACTTTGTAAAATGGGAAGACAAGAGGCACTTTCAGTCCCAACAGCTAGATAAATAGGGGATACTGAGGTTAATTCAGGATGAAAATACTCACCAAAAAATATGAAAAACTGATTTCAACCATACTCTTTATTCACACAGAATATTGAATAGCACAATCCTGTTAGAACAACATTTTAGATTATAATTATCACACTTGTAACTTGATTGCTGAACAAGGACCACATTGAAAGCAAGCATTGTGTTATAGTCATTTTTGCTACTTTTGAACCACTCCACAGATTTTAGTACAGCCCTATAGCAGACCCTCAAGTTAAATTTGTATTGAGTCTGAATATAGTCAAATCAGAGTATGTCATAATGTCAGATATCGATGTGTTATTTGCATATTCAATAATCTTGAATGGCATTTCCATTGACAGCAGAATATCAATTGTACAAGTTAGATCAATTAGTCCTTAAGTCAATAGTGTCTATCTGTCTGAAATTGGAAAGTTACTGCTCAGAAAGTTTAAGTGTTATAGTGCAAAATTTATTATGCTAAATCTTTAGAAAGTTTCCATATTTTAGAACAAACTTTTATTTAAGCAGTATAAGTATTATTAATGGAATATAAGGAAAATAGATGACGGTATGGCCACCCTGTGATAAGGGAAGGTTTTCCCGGGTACAGAACATTTTCTTTTAACCATAAAGGAAGGGGGCAGTTGATTTCATTCCTCAACACTACAAATATTTACAAGAGCTAAAGTTGTGGAGAGATAGACCAGAAAGACACAGTTGTCACAAGGAGACGAGAGCAGGTTCAATGTCTGATTATCTCACTCCATTATTGGTATTGAGCAGAGATCTGAAATGTAGTGAATATTCCAGAAGTTATTGTGGGGTATTAGAACATGTGGAGCTCTTAATGTTTTAAGAGCATAAGTTCTTACCTAAGAATGGATTGAAAAGGAGGCCTCCATCCAGGACACAGTTTTAGAATGAAGACACAAACTGAGACATTGAACAAAGACATGTTTCCTTTAAATATATTTCACTAGTGTTAAATAGTGAAAATTTTACATTTGGCATCATGCTCAGTTGAAACTAATATGTGCTGCTCTGTGTATAGAAAAAAAGGCTGTTATACTCAAGTAGATTTGGGGGTGTAAACATGTGTTTCACAGTGCAAGTGAAAAAACCCAGATGAGTGATTTTGTTAGGGACAATGAACAAGGGGTTCAATGGGGGTGGCAGTTCCTTTGAAGATTTCACCTTTGAACACTGGAAGAGTCAATCTCTCCTCCCACAGTTGTGTGATTACCTCTGCCTGCGAAATTTATTTTCTTACATATGAATTATAAGCCCTAAACCTTTCTACATGCTCCTGGTGAAACACTTCCAAAAATGAACCCTAGACATGCTGGAAATAGTCCTTGGGATTTTATTCGACTTGGAGGGATCTGTTTTCTTGTTTGCACTAAAAGCATCCACTCATCTGAGTGCATGCTTCTCTCACAGACAGATAAACCTACCTAACCTTGAAAAGTCATCTCTGCTAAATGTTTGGTACAAAGCAAAGTCCAAATAAGAGGTTCTTGGTCAAAACCTTCCCTGTAAATAAAAAGGAAGAAGGAAGGCATCCCTCTGTGGGGCAATGGGCTATCCGCAGACCGTTTGCTCTCCAGTAGAGTTGAGGTCATAAGCCCCGTGAAACCCAGTGGTGGTGATAATTACATGGGAGGGAAGGCGTTCCCTCATGTCTCCTGGACCCCTGGCTCCTGTCTAGTTACTGCCCCCACAGCCCCAACAAGAGAAGCATGGCTTTTAGTCACATACACAATTTCTCAAGCTTCTGACCTTCAGGCTAGACTCCTCTCAGTTACCTAGCAACAACAAGAAAAGCCCACCATAAGAGGAGCTGTTGGCCCCTCCTCACTCTCTTAAGCTTTTACTTTCTTACTCTCCCTCTTGCTCTCTCCCCTCTTACTCTAGCTTTTCTTCTCTCTTTTTTTCTTTTTCCCCCTTCTCTCCTCTTGGCCATGGATGGTCTCTCTCTTTCTACCTTTTCTCCTTCCCCGTGCCTTTCTACAATAAAGCTCTAAAACCATAGACTGTCTCTTTTAATCAAGGCCTGCTGTGCTTGGACGATGGGATATGTTGTCTTTTAATGAGCCGTTTCTAATCTCTGGTCAGAAGGCCTTCCTGTACTCCGGCCATCGACTGGACTAAGTACTCTTGCCTCTAAGAACCTCTCTCCCTCTGCCCTCTTGTCGTATCCTTGGGGCTGAGAGTGTTGCCCCAGGGCTCCTGGTATGGGGGCCTGCCCCTTGTCCACCCCCTGTCGAGTGGGGTCCAGTGGCTTCACACAGCCAGATGCACACAGGCAGTCCTCCCGCATCCGCCTGCCCAGAGCACAGGAACTCTGACCGGATGCGGGCTCTGTCCTCTCCCCTCATTCCCCCACACCCCTCAGTCCCACATTACTCAGCTGCTTTCATCTGTGCCTCCAAATTAGCTTCAGAGGTTCTTCACATGCTATAGAATGATAAATAAACTCCCTCTCTCAGGAGATAGAGGTGCAGAAGGCTCTGAGAGGCTTCAGTCCAATCCTGTGGATTTCCTTAAGAAACTTACGGCTCAGAGTAATCAACTTGGCTGGTAGAAACTAGTGGAGAGTTTGAGTTTCATTACATACATCTGAGGTGATTTGGAAACTTGGCATTGCAGCATATCTAGATTAACTGGTGTTTCAAAGTTACCCATTTCATAATGAACCTCTTTGTACTTGGGGGGTGGGGAGAGCCACACTGTATAATCATGTACAGGCTTACAGAAATCTAGTCAAAGACAAAGATTGCACAAAATGTTATTATATGGTTTTGGTCTGATAATGATCCTGGAAGAGAAAATGGGGAGGGGAGAAACCTGGACATCAGACAAATACTCAGTCTTAATTCTCCAACTTCCTCCTTCTCAAACATAACCTTGGGTACAGTTGAAATGCTCTTCACCTAAATTTCTTGTCTCTAAAATTTGAAGGAAGCACTTAAGAATTCTTGTAGGAATAAGAAGATCTGTGAACGACACTGGGCACAATAGAGGCTAGACAGGAATCAGTTCTCTTCTGTAGTCCAAGAGCTAACAACCCCGCCCCCACCACCACCACCACCACCACCTTTAGGCATACCTGGTTCTGGATTAACATTTTCGGTGTGTCCTGGTAATAACTGGTAAAGTTGGGATGTCAGCTGTTCCTACAAGCCCCCTCCCTAAGTAGCTATATCTTATTCAAAACAAGGAGAAATGACGTACCCTACCCTTGGGGACTCTTGTAATAGGATACACTGGAAACTTAAGAAGTGAACCATTCCAGGAAATACTGGTTCCTACTTTTGGGGTACACTAAGCCATTAATAGCCTCATCCTTCTATGGGTTGTTTCCTATCGCCACTCCAAAGCTCCCAAGCAAGGTAGTAAAAGAGGAACCTCTGAACAGGTATTCGGATACCTTTAAGGACCCAACCTCCACCGAGGGGAAATCCTATGGACCTCTCCTGGATGATATCCTGAGGGGCCTTAAGAGCTGTGGGGTCAGCACTTTATTTTCTCTCAGGCATGATGTGGAAATGGAAAAAAATAAAATGGACCTGGGGTACTTAAAGGGTAGAATATCCTGTGGTGAAGAAAAAGACAACATGCCTTTTTAGCTCTTACAAACAGAGAGGGAATTGCTCTTGAAACAAACCCAAAAGTGGCATAACTTAAAAAGGGAAGACCTGGGAGGAGGGGCTGGCCATGTCTCTCACAGGTTAAGTCAGGTAAGATCCATTTTACATTCCTGTGGCTGCACTGACCTGAGACAAGGACAGTGAACACAGAGCAGTCTTGATGAGGTTGGGTGGTGGAGTCTTGGTAGATGAACTTGGCTGCTAGATTTAGGGGGTAGGGTAGTGAAGCTTTCAGAGCCTGCATTTCCAGCTTATTCGAGGACACTTTTAATTTTTTTAAAAAATGAGAATAGCAAGAATACAGGTGTTATCCTCTGCAAACATGGCAGTGTTTAGGGTAAAAAGGAAATACTGGAAAAAAAATAATGTTCATAATGAGAACATTTTCACAGTGAAAGACAATAAGTCTGATGCTGGCAAGGGAGAATCGAATATGGTTTAAGAAGAGAGATAATATTGATAGAGTGGGTATTGAGCTAGTGCACTGCTTATGCACTACGTGATCAAGAAGTTCCGAGCAGAAGTACATTAGGAAGTAAGTGGGGCACGGAATCTGTCACCTAGCTGCTTATTTTACCAACACTAAGGTTTAAACCCAGTGGTAAGAGAACATTTGAGGCAGGTACTCTGCCGCTCAACTACATCCCCAGGTCTTTAAATGTCTTTCTGCCTACAAGTAAGTATTACCTCACCATACGCCCATAGGTAGTCTTCCCCAAACCTGTACCAAAATTATTGCATACGACATATTTCCCCCAAATCCCCACTGCATGCAATATAGCCTATGTTGAATTGGCATTTTGTGAGTATTCCCGCCAAAGCAATGCATTCCATTTGAGGGCTTATGCACATTTTATAAAAAATCAGTAGTCTGTTGTAATGGTTAACCTGTCACAGTAGAGACAGCAAGCAATTAATTTTATTCAGAAACAAGGGATAGTGGTATAGATCTTGGGGGTGCAAGGAAGGAAGAAACCTTCCAGAAACTACCTGTTCTGAACAGCAGAGGCAAGCGACACATCGAGCTTTGAGTTATGAGTCATAGGTGGCTGCAAGACACAAATGAGCATGTTTTACTAGGTTTACAGAAATCTTGGTTCCAGTCCACTTCTCTACAGCTCTGGGATGGCAGAGTAAGATGTTTGACAGTTAACTGAGACATGCTCGTGGCAGACAAGCATCTGCTGAGCTAAATGCTAGCTCCTTTTTGGTTATGAGAAGAGTGGAATCAGCATGTAGAATGGGTTGGGAAAAGTCACACATGAACGATTGCATCCATAGAAGTTGCCTTGGGTATAACGGTTGGGGAGGCGGTGGGGACTAGAAACTGCCTGTGAGGTCTAACAAAGGTTGAGATGAAGATGCATATGTTCTGTTCCAAAGAGAACAAGAGGAAGAACTCAAAAGAATCACAAGAGTAGCAAGATGACAGGTGAAGATGTGAGGAAGGGCACAACACTGAAAAAACAGCTCTGCCACTGGGCTCCAGCATTTGTCTTCTCCCTGAACTCAGCCTGCCACAGTAGCAGGCAAGAGACAGTTTTGCAACGAAGTTATAAGCCAAGGGGGCTGGATGGTGGCCAGAAGACAAGTAGAAGCTGTAAGAAGCTCAGACAGTGCAGAGAGGCATGCAGCAAAGGACAGCCCAGGCTTGGTGCGGAGAACTAAAAGAGACTTAGCTGTGGGGTTTGGATAAAGGTGAATTTGAGATGAGCTGGCAAATCAACCTGCTCAATCAGATACCAGCCGTATTCCCAGCTGCGCAGTTGTGATCTATGAAGGCCCAACAGAGTGCTGGACTCCATCATTGCAACCCTCCATGGTGGATTTGGGAAGTACAGAAATTTCCCTGTAGAGACGGCGAGTGATGCGAACACTTCATCTACCCTCTAGTCACTTGAAGACACCCATATCCCTACTCAACTGAGAACATTAGCCACCCCTGGGGATTGAAAGTTGGGTGTTCTTAGGGCAGTAGAAGCTGCCCCCACAGAAGACAAAGTTAGATGTGGCTTCTAGCAAGCAGGAGGAAGGCAGCAAAGTAAAGGTGGCTCAAGATGGCATCTGATGCTGGCCTAGTGCAGTATCAATGACATAAGTTATAAGAAAGAGTGTCTAGTTCAGATGACATGCTCCCCTGCTCCTCACAAGACCTGGCACTCTGCAACAGTCAGACACTTAGGGAAAAGGAGACTGCTTTTCTTCCTCTCGCTCCCCTTGTTCCGTTGGCCCAGTGTGCTTTGCCTTTTTAGAGATTTTACTGTTCTTTAGTAGTTTCTTTTGCTGGTATAGCATGTTTCCAAAGAATTTTTATATTTTCCCACTTCATACATAATCTAATTATAATTCATTTATCACACTAAATATTCCTCTTTAAGCCCGTGTGTCCCTCTTATTTCCTTTCTACTACGATTGTGGAACTAATTTTACTTGTTATATTGAAAGGCTCAAGGAGCTCTTCCCATTCTTGTGTTTGTGTAAGGTTGTGCGAATGCTTTTTCACTTTTTTCTTCTAATTTCTCTCTCTCTCTTTCTTTTTTTTAAAAGGACATTTTCTTCTTTTCTGGTTTATAATCACATTCTTCTCTTCTTTTCCACCCTTGTATCCAACATGGCTTCTCTGTTTTCCAAATTCTTAAATATTGTTTAATTTTCCTACACACAGCCAAATAAAGCCTAACTTGACAGAGCATTTCACACTGATTTCTCTATTTGTTTATTGTAATATCTTTGGTGAAATGTTAGCAGGTTTAAATTATTTTAATAATATCTCTATCATAAGTATCTATAATATTTCTATATTCTTTTCAGTTTTGTGTTGTGGCTGCTAAATCTCTTTTATCTCACAAAGCTGCCACGGGGCTACTTCCTAAGAAAATCTTCCAAATAAAATATATGGGAAGCACCTGGAACATATTAAACATTCAACACATGATCAATATGATTGATATTTTGCACGCCTTTATAAGCAGTAGAATGAAATAATTACCAGAAAGCATTCTCTGTGTCCTGTGGGAGTGTTGAGTTTCAAATTGAAAGATAAAATTTAAATTTTATCTAATGCATAATATGCGAGTTACCCTAGCTATACATCAATGTATAGTTAATATACAATATCTTCAGTATTAGTAGACCCTGTGTAGTATATCTAGCATGAAGAAATATCTAGATCTAATACAATGTGGAATGTGTTAGAAACGTATAGACAAGCTAACTCTACAGTTTTTTGGTAAAAATAAAAGCCTATGGATCTAAACAAGACATCAGACTATGATGACTCATGTCTCTGATCCTAAAAAATACAGTGATAAAGCACCATGATGCAGTAGGGATGACAAATTTGCAGCTAGCCAGACTTCAAATGTCATGGCATGAAGAAAGCCTGTCAAGAAAGGGAGATGAAAAAGATCAACAAGGTTTTGGTTTTAGTGCTACAAAACTTTGCCAATATATGGGTCACTTATGTAGTTAGAAAGAATTGAACCAGGTTGGGCACCTGCAGTTCTGAGAGCCTGTCAGGAACCAGGTCATGGTGTCTCACGTCTCACTTGGATAGAGGTGCACGGGGCAAGGATGGCATCTTGACATTGAAGCTACTCTCCTGCACATCCAAGCTCAGGTCTGTCATTTGACGATTGATATCCCCAATGCTTATTAACCATGGAGATTTTTGTGTTATAATCTGTCAAAAAAAAAAAAAAAAGAGATGGCCTAGAACAGGGGAGAGGGCTCAGTTGGTAATGTGTTTACTACATAAGTATGAGGAGCTAAGTTCCAGCCCCTAGAATCCACATTAAACACAGCCATCCCTGACAGCATGTACCCATAAAGCCAACATTGAAGGGACAGCAGGGGTAGGCAGGACACAGGTTCGATTCCTGGAGTGAAGTGACCAGCCAGTGTAGCTTGATGTTCAGTGAGAGATCCTGTCACAATAAACAAGGTAAAGAGTTGGTAGGAGGCACAGTGTCAAGCTCTGAACTCAGTATGTATGCATAGGCAAGTACAAGTATACACACAGGTATGCATGTATGTGAACTTGTACACAGCACACAAGATGGATCCTCATTTTTAGTTAAAATTAACACAATGCAAATATGTCTGGAAATATTAAGGATAAGAAAACAATAATCCCTCCTCTTTTTTTCTTTCATTTTACTCTGGGTTCCTTGGAACACAAAGGTTGAAATGGATTATCAGCTAAGTATATACTAAGACACAGGCTGCGGTAAACTTTGTAACATTGGATAACATTTAAAAACAAAAAAACAAAAAACAAAAACCTTGGACATTTTTCTTTTTACTGCTTAAATATTATTCAAATATTCAAACAAAAGAGACCTATAAGAATACAAATAACCTTGAGACTTGTTAAAATGTTGACATTTCCAAGACATTTCTTCTTGAGACAGATCGACAAAAATGTCTAGCATTGGTGATAACCCTCAGGGTATTCATGTGCTCAGCTGGAAGAGCACAATGCTGAGACCTCAGCCATGGAGACACTGAAAGACTTCTAGAGTGTCTGTGAGCTAGGGACCATGCAGATGCTGTCATCCTGTGGGGTCTGATGTTGTCTATCAGGGACCAAGACAAGTTCTGAAACTGCAAGGCCAGATTGTGCCTTTGCTGATAACAAAGACAACTCTGCCCTGGCTTCAACACTTGGTGTCTTCTGAAACACAATAGTCAGATGCACACTCTTTAGTTCCACAAAGGTTTAAAAAGAACGTGAACACCAACCTAGAAAAGTAAAGAAATTCCTCTCTAAACATAAAGGTTCTACTCATCCTGAAAAACAGATAATTATTTTTTTCTGGTAACTTCTCAATTCTTTTAGATGAAGGAACATATAAACCAGTGATGTAGGTTTTGTTTCTCATTATGAAATTTATAAAAATTTAAATTTTGGTGGCCACTAAATTGACATTCTTTCCTTTTTTGTGTAGATGATTAAGGTTCATGAAATGTGTGAAGTAATAAGCTTCTACCAGACATGTATCTTCATTTTCTTAAATGAAATTCCAGAGTTTTCCATTTCTCTTTTTTAGAATAATCTTTTAAAAAGAAAACTTTTATTTTTTTATTTTTTACTTTCCATATTCCATTTGCCTACCCCCTCATCCACCCTCTGACTGCTCCACATCACACACCTCCTCCCCACCCCACCTCGTCTCCATGTGGACCCCCCCACCCCTCCAACCTAACCTGACCTCTAAACTCCCTGGGGCCTCCATTCTCTTGAGGGTTAGGTTCATCATCTCTGAATGAACACAGACCTAGAAGTCCTCTACTATATATGTGTTAGGGGGCCTCATATCGGCTGGTGTATGCTGTCTGGTGGTCCAGTGTTTGAGAGATTTCAGGGGTCCAGATTAATTGAGACTGCTGGTCCTCCTACAGGATCCCCCTTCTTCTCAGCTTCTTTTAGCCTTCCCTAATTCAACAATAGGGGTCAGCTGCTTCTATCCATTGGTTGGGTGCAAATATCTGCATTTGATTCTTTCAGCTGCTTGTTGGGCCTTTTGGAGGGCAGTCATGATTCCTTTTTGTGAGAGCTTCAGAGCCTAGAGTCAGGCTTTGGGACCTCACCTTGAGTTGGACCTATAGATTCAATGAAATCCCCATCAAAATCCCAACACAATTCTTCAAAAACATGAAAAGAGCAGTTCTCAAATTCATCTGGAAAGGCAAACAAACAGAAACAGAATAGTGAAAACAATTCTTAAAAATAAAATAACAGCTGGGGGAATCATCATCCCTGACCCCAAGCTTTACTACAGAGCAAGAGTGATTAAAAACTGCATGGTATTGGTACAGAGACAGACATGTTGATTAATAGAATAGAAATGAAGAACCAGAAATAAAACCTTAACACTTATGGTCACTTGATCTTTGACAAAGATGCCAAAAATGTACAATGGAAGAGAGAAAGCATCTTCAATATATGGTGCTGGTCTAACTGGATGCCTGTATGTAGAAGAATGAAAATAGACCCATATTTGTCACCTTATACAAAGCTCAATTTCAAGTGGATCAAAGACCTCAACATAAAGCCAGATACACTGAATATAATAGAAGAGAAAGTGGGAAAGAGCCTTGACCTCAATGGCACAGGTGGAAATTTCCTAAACATAACTCCAATGGCTCATGCTCTAAGATCAACAATTGATAAATGGGACCTCATGAAACTGGAAGACTACTGCAAGGCAAAGGACATAGTTGATAAGACAAATCAGCAACATTAACCCCACATTCAATAGAGGGCTAATATCCAAAATATATAAAGAACTCAATAATTTAATCACCAAAAAACCAAACAACCCAATCAAAAAATGGGATATAAAACTAAACAGAGAATTCACAACTGAGGAATCTTGAATGGCTGAGAAGCACCTAAAGAAATGTTCAAAGTCCTTAGTGATCAGAGAAATTGCAAATCAAGATGAGCCTGAGATTCCACCTTACACCAATCAGAATTGCTAAGATCAAAACCTTAGGTGACAGCACATGTTGGAGAGGATGTGGAGAAAGAGGAACACTTCTCCATTGCTGGTGGAATTGCAAACTGGTACAACCACTCTGGAAATCAGTCTGGCGGTTCCTCAGAAAATTGGAAATAGATCTCCCCTAAGACCCAGCTATACAACTCTTGAGAATATATCCAAAAGATGCCCCACCATGCCACAGGGGCATGTGTTCCACTATGTTCATAGCAGCCTTATTTGTGATAGCCAGAAGCTGGAAGCAACCTAAATGTCCCACGACAGACGAATGGATACAGAAAATGTGGTTCATTTATACAATGGAATACTATTCAGCTATTAAGAACGAGGACATCCTAAATATAAAAAAGGAAACTTTTAACTGAATGATTTTGAAGACATCTACTACTTGAGAATCTCTTTGAATTGGTGCCTTGGTTTTGTGTGCATGGATTTTTGTCTTTGTTTTTTGTTTGTTTGCTTTTCCTTAATCACAGTTGACTTTTTCCTATGTTGGAAACTAGGAGTCTTAAACTATGATTACTTGAGGTTCCATCTGTGAAAGTTAAGAAGGCTTGTAGAAACTGTTCATAGCAGCTTTATTCATGAATAGCCAGAAACTGGAAAAAACCTAGATGTCCCTCAACAGAAGAATAGATCACTAAAATTACTTACACAATGGGGCATTACTCAGCTGTTAAAAAATAAGATTATGAAATTAGCAGCAAATAGATAGAATCTAGAAAAAAGAAAATGATCCTAAGTGATGTGACTCAGACTCAGAAAGACAAACATGGTATGTACTCACCACTAAATGTTTATTAGCTATAAAGTAAAGGCTAACCATACAACAATCCACAGACCTATAGAAGCTAAATACCATGGAAGGCCTAAGGGGAACACATGACTCTCCCTGGAAAGAGCAAATAGATATCTCGGAGGAGGGAGATTGAGGGCAGGTAGGAAAGGGAACAACAGGAGGGATCAGGTTAGGAGTGGATAGAGGGATAGTGTACTTGGAGAGACCACTGTAATTTGGGGGAGGGGAGTCATCTGGAGGATGAGCTAGAAACCTAGTATAATAGAGACTCCCAGGGATTCACAAGGGTAACCATAAATAAGACTTCTCATAATGGTGAATACAGGACCTGAACCTTGATCTCCTGTAACAGGGCAAGATTTCCAGTAGAGAAATTGGGACATCAACTCAACCACAAAATCTTTGATCTATAATTTGCCTTTCCAACAAGATCGATCTGCTAGCCTAAAATGTGGTGCAGATATTTGTAGCAGATAGGCAACTTGATTTTCTGTTTTAAAATTTTTTATTAGATATTTTCTTCTTCATTTACATTTCAAATGCTATCCCAAAAGACCCCTATACACCCCCCCCGCCCTGCTCCCCTACCCACCCACTCCTAGTTCTTGGCCCTGGCGTTCCCCTGTACTGAGGCATATAAAGTTTGCAAGACCAACGGGCCTCTCTTCCAAATGATGGCTGACTAGGTCATCTTCTGCTACATATGCAGCTAGAAACACGAGTTCTGGGGGTACTGGTTAGTTCATATTGTTGTTCCACCTATAGGGTTGAAGACCCCTGCAGCACCTTGGGTACTTTCTCTACTTCCTCCATTGGGGGCCCTGTGTTCTGTCCTATAGATGATTGTGAACATACACTTCTGTATTTGCCAGGCACTGGCATTGCCTCACAAGAGACAGCTATATCAGGGTCCTTTCATCAAAATCTTACTGGCATATGCAATAGTGTCTGCATTTGGTGGCAGCTTGATTTTCATGTTGTCCCAAATACGTGGAGCAGAGAGGGCAGGAGGGTATTCCCAAACAGGCCTGGACTGCCTTGTCTGGCTTCAGTGGGATAGGATATGCCTAGCTTCACAAAGACTTGATCTGCCAGAGTGAGGGGATACCCAGCGTCCCCCAACCTCTCAGAGGAGAAGGGGAGGAGGTATGAGGGAAAGGACTGTGGAAGGGGGTGTCCCAGAAATGGACAGTGAGTGGGGTGTAACTAAAAAACATAACTAAAAAAGGGTGCAGAAATTATATAAATGGCCAACCAATGTTAGGACCATCTCAAGACCCATAAGAAAGGGAAGCCACTCGATACTTCCTAGAGCTCCATGAATCAGAGGCCATGTAGGCTGTAGCCTAGACAACCAGGATAGTAGCAAACAGGACCCATAATTAAAAATAAAAGTCAGTAAAATGTTACCTAATCATAGACTAGAGCCTATCATAATTGTCATCAGAGAAACTTCATCCAGCAAGTGACAGAAACAGATGCAGAGACCTAGAGCCAAATATTAGGCAAAGCTAAAGAGAATCCTTGGAAGAGGGGGAAGAAGGATTGTAGAGCCCAGAGGGGTCAAGGACAACAAATACAACCAACAGAACCAACTACTTTGGGCTCACAGGCACTCACAGACACTGAACTGACAATCGGGAAGCCTGCAGGGGTTGACCTAGACCTTCTGCACATATGGTTACAGTTGTGTGCCTGGATCTTCTTGCGGAAATGAGACTATCTTTGACTCTTTTGACTGATTTGGGGACCATTTTGTCCTACTGGCTTGCACCATGCAGCCTTAATATGAGGGGAGAGGCCTAGTCTTATTGCAACTTCATATGCCATGTTTGGTTGATATCCATAGGAGGCCTGCCCTTTTCTAAAGAGAAAACGGGGATGAGCGAATGGGGTGCAAAGGGACTGGGAGTTGTGGAAGGGAAACTGCCTTCAGGATGTAATATATGAGAGATGTAAGAAAAAGGCTGTAGGCATAAAAACAAATTTGGTGGCATTTATTCAAATTAAAAATAAAAATTACACCCCTTCAAAGAAAACAAGAACTGATGGGTACCCAGTTACATCCACTTGTATGTTCAACGAGAATATTTTATAATATATAAATAAAGTTGCTTTTTCCTCTGGTCCTACTTTGCTTCAGGATGAGTCAGAGATATACTCTGGAAGGGGTTTAAGTCCAGAGATGCGCCAAGCATGGCCTTGTAGTCTGAAAGACAGGCAACCACAGGCACACTCCTGTGTGTGCTCCTATGGGTGAGACCTCCTTTCCACGGTGCCCTCCCAGTGAGCATGCTCTTCCCTGCAGATTCTAGATCGCTCCTCCCCCTCCTTGCTTATATTTGTAATTGTGGGCTACTTCTGATGTCTTACCATTCTGTATGAGAACCGTGTTACAGAGCATTTTCATTCCATCTCTTCATTGAACATTGTACTGCATGCATCGTCTCACGTCTCAGGAATCATTTCACACACTGATGACAAGTTGAAAAGGTCAATACTGGGACAGTGTCCCCACAAATAATGGTGTTTGAGTCACATGGTTTTTCACCTCATCAGTGTGACAAAAACACTTGACAGAAGCAGCGTAATGAGGCAAGTTTTATGTAGGCTTATAGCTCCACGGGATCTTAGTTTGTCATGAAAGGGGATCAAAAGGAACAAGCTTGGGCAGTGGCAGTGAGATTGTCCAGTGACAGCAAATGGTCAAAGTATAGATAATTGCCTTTGGATTGATCAGAGATCAATAGAAAATTTGTATTATGCCCTTCCCCCCTCAAAGTGGGGATGGGGGCACTGTTCCAGAAAAGGAGGAAAGAAGTCATGGAGAGCCAGAGCAAAATGATGCCTTCTAGTGAAGGCAGGACCATTTCACCCATGAACACACATTAGTTCATGAGCACCCACCTCTTGCAGAGAAGTCACTGGCGTTTGACTGTTTTAAGTCTGGCCTCTGGTAGATTGAACATCTCCAGGAACTGTTCCACATCCTTGAGCATATGAGCAGCACAAATAAGACTAATTGAGTTGTGTGCATTAAAAAAAGAAGAGGATATAAAACTGGCAGGGGTGGAGAGGTTGGGGTGCATCTGGGAGAAGTTAGAGGAAGGACTAAGGACTGGGCTGTAAGTGAATTCTATGCATGTATGAGATCCTCAAAGAATTAATAAAAATATTTTAAAAACAAATAAGAAGTCAAATACATTTTTCTGCAGCAGCCATTCTATCAACTGTATATATTTTCAATCCCTCTGCGTGTTCGTTTTGATCACAGGTCATTTAGCATTATCATAAACTTAGCGCCTCCTGCCCCAAGCAACCTGAATAGTGATATGAAGAACATGTGCCACACAGGACAGCTCCAATGACTTAATTGTGTGAGTGGTATCTGCGTATACGCATGCATGTCATGTGTATTTGCATGTGTGTGGGTACACTTGCAGGTAGGTCTGTGCACCTATGTGTAGAGATCTGAGTTTGAGAGCAGGGTCTTTCACTGCACCTGAAGCTTGCCAGGTAAGTTAGGTTAGCTAGCCAGTTTGCCCCGGGGAATCCCTGGTCTCAGCTCAGAAGTTGTAGGACTTACAGGAGGACCCCCATAGTGCCAAAGATCCAAACTCCAGTCCCCATGCCTGTAAAACAAGCACTTTAACACTGAGCTATCTCCTGGATGCACAGTTTTTAGATTTCTGCATATATTTTACAGTTTCTCTTGTGAAGAACACTATGGCACCCACTGAATAGACCACATACTTTTCATAATTCACATGTTTGGTAAATTTATTTATTATAAAAATATTTTTCCAAATATTTCTTCCATCAGAATGTTGCAAGTGAGCATACAATTTGAATTTAAAGTGTGCTTCATCTATCATCATGTTTGTGGGGAGGAAGGGCCTCAGACTTTCCTGCCTCAGCCTCTCTGGTGCAACAATTTCCCTGAGGTCTTGTAGGGCTGGGTTTTCTACTTGGTCCCTTTCTTCTTGTTCTGTGAGGTTCTTAGCTTCAAGATACCTGGTTTGTTTCCTTTATGGATTCTATGCCCAGTTTGTCTCTCAACTTCCTGTTGCTCAGTGAGTGTCCTATACACACATAGCTTTTGTAAATCATGCCTCCTGCCCACACTTTATCTCAGTTTGGATGAGGCCTGGAGCCGACAGTGCAGGAAATTGTATAGTACATGGTGTCCTAGGATTTTTCCTCCCTCAACAAAGCCTTTTCTTACTTCACTCAAAACAAAACAAATCAAAACAAGAAAGAACAGCAAAAGAGGTCCTGGACTTTTGAGCTTGGTGACAGGTCATCGGCTGCGAAGCATAAAATCAGATATATGAGACATAACTAAGCAGGAACAGAAGTTTAGGGGCAGTGTCCACTGCCGGCAGTGATTTCTCATGGGCACCCAGACGGCTTAACCTGGAGGAGAATCCCACGAGTCACGTTATTGATCAAACGGGTGCTGCTGGATTTTTACCAGAGAAATTATCTTCAAGCTATGAAAATATTGAAAAACAAAATACTAATCCATAGACCTCTGTATTATTTTACATGAATAATTTTAGGATTTAAGATTTACATTCTCTCCAACGTTAAAATAATCTCCCGCCTCATGCCCACACATCGCTGAGAGAGAGTATGAAACATATTCCCTTGCCATTAATTCTAATAGCATGCTCTAATTAACTCATTTTATCTTTTTTGGTATAAATCAATTACAATTAAAATAGAGTTTGTTAAGTCTCAGTGGAGTATTGTTTCACATTAAAAACATTTTTTCTCAAGAGATCAACTGTGATTAACTTTAGTTAGGGGCTCAAAGTTCAAATTATTGAAGAGATTCACAAGTTCCTCATAGATTTTTATTCCATTTCTAAACGTATTATGATAAATCTGCTTTGCCTTCTTAATTTAGTCTCAAGCAAATTTTAACTTTTCTTCCCCAAGTGGGAACGAGGAGTGTGAAGTCTAAGAGGCTCACACAGGGATGCTTTCCACCCTGTTCTTGTGGGCATACTTTCCTTCTATGGCTGTCACTTAGGCTTGCTGGTCGGATTTTCCGTTTTTTTTTTTTGTTTTGTTTTTTGTTTTTTTTTTTTTGAACCAGGGTTTCTCTGTGTGGTCCTGGCTGTCCTGGAACTCACTATGTGGATCAAGCTGGCATGGAATCATAGATCTGCCTGCTTCTGCCTCCTGAGTGCTGGTAATAAGGCACGGGCAGCCACGCTCAGCTTGGTCCGATTCATCTACGACAGTGCTTTTAAAACTGACTCCCATTGCATCTGTTAATCATTTCTTCTTTTCAGATGCCAAATGTATTTTCTGTATACAGTTTACCTGATGACTGATTAATGGTGCCGGGACTGGTTTCGGAATTGGGAATTAATAGTATACGTCATAACCTCTCAAATATCGGCAGATTTGCAGACATACACATTTGTGGATGGTAGATAAACTCCAGGATGGGGAAATCTCATGGTCAGCTGTTTAAGCAAATGCCTTCTTTAGTGTCATTATGGTTCCTTAGAAAGCCCATTGCAGACCCAAATAAAAGCCTCATGGTTCAGCTATTTGTGGACATTTGGCATTGCCAGAGTTTTTTTCTTATTTGCATTTACTGAAGTCAATCTGATAGATGTGTCCTGGTATCCTAGTACAGTGCTAATTTGTTTTTCCCAATGACTTCTAATAGTGGCAAGTAACTTTTCATCTGCATATGTGATGTTGATATCTCTCTGTGACAAGCAAAAAACACCAGTGAAATGTTTAAATCTTTCATCTAAGTAATAGAGATACTGTCTATTTATTGCATTTTTAGAATTGCTTAATATACTGGATGTAAGCCTTTGATGAAAGAAATGTAAGAATGTTTTTGTTTAGCCTGTGGCTTATCTTTCCGTTTTTATTATAATGTATTTCAAAAGAAAATGGAAGCTTAAAAATCTAACAAAGTATACTGTATCATTTTTTGTTTTTACTATTAATAATATCGTCAAGAATCTTGCCGGGCAGTGGTGGCACACACCTTTAAACATTTCATTCGGGAGGCATAGGCAGGCAGATCACTGTGTGTTTGAGGTCACTATGGTCTACAACGGGAGTTATAGGACTGCCAGCATACGGAGAAAACAAAAGCACCAACAAAACAAATATATATATTTCAAATCAATTTGTTCACTTCTATCAAGAAAAAAATCATTATGAGATTTTTCATTTGGATCTCTGACTATGGTTCAGTTTGGAGACAAGTGACATCTTAACAAAATTGATGTTCCTCATCAATAAAAATGGTATGTCTTCCCATTTTGTCCTTTATTGATTTTTCTCATTTCCTAGTTTTATTATATCTAAGAATCTGAAATTATATTCTACATAGTCTGTTTTAATATTTCTTCTTGATTATTGTTAATTTGTGTGAATAGATATTTAGATACTGATTTACATATTCTTGAGAACTAGTTAAAGTCACCACGAATTTCAATACCTTAATTATAGGTCCCAGAGAGTTTTCTTTCATTTTTTATTTTGCTTACATTAGTGTTCTGCCTCCATGTATGTCTGTGTGAGGGTGTTAAATCCCCTGGAATTTGAACTGCAGACAGCTCACAAATTGCCATGGGCGTGCCAGAATTTGAACCCAGGTCCTTTGGAAAACAAGCCATTGATCTTATCTACTGAGCCACTCCTCCAGCCGCATCATGGGGCTATTTCAGTCAAAGCAAGTAAACAATGGTAGTGTAATTTCTTCTTTCAATCAGTTCGGTTTTATTGCAACTTGTGTCTTGCTTTTAGTGGACTGTTTAGGAATAGCCTGTAGTAACATTAATCTGGAGTGAACAAAGAGTGTGTTTTCCTGTTTTTTCTGCTTAAGGAGGAAAGCATAGTTATTCAGCCGCAGGTGTAGTGCAAGCTGTAGGTTATTCGTAGATGCCTTTGTCTGGCTGTGGGTGTTTTCTCTGCATCTTAGGGTATTGCAAGTTCATACATGGTGTGTTGAAGATTTTTCAAATAATTTCTTTACATTAAAGTAGCTTTATGCCTCTCTTTCAGTTTATTGTCATGGTGAATTAAATTTTGAATTGTTGTTAGTACAACCGACCTGTTTGTGATGTACTTTTATGTATGCTGCTAGATCCTGCTTGCTGATTGTATAATTTTCTCTAAATTTTGAGTTGGTTAAAGTAAAAGCTTATGTTGTTTATTTAAAATGTTTTTGGAGCCGGGCGGTGGTGGCGCACACCTGTAATCCCAGCACTTGGGAGGCAGAGGCAGGCAGATTTCTGAGTTTGAGACCAGCCTGGTCTACAAAGTGAGTTCCAGGACAGCCAGGGCTACACAGAGAAACCCTGTCTCAAAGAAGACAAAAAGAAAGTTTTTGGCATATACTTATTCAGGTTTATACGATTCCTATAAATATTGTTCTAATTGTATATCACAAGCTTTGTAAAGAGGAAATTTTTAAAGCCATTTTTTACAGGAAACTTGGGTGGAAAATACAATCTCTCTCCTTACTCCACTTCACTCTGCTTTTGAATTGCATCCCTGGAAATATTAATGAGGTTTTTTTTTGTGTGTGAGCCTATATTAAAGTATTTATGTTAACTAGGTTTTCCGTGTACTCCAAAGTTCAAGTTCATTTTTCCTGCTATGAATTCTTAGTTTTAACATAATGCAACAACTCTCATGTCATTATACAGGATAGTTCCTTGCTCTACAGTACTGCTGCTGGTCATCTCCTTATCTTCTTTTCCTTTGAACTTTTCCCCCCACTGCATCGTCGTTTACCTTTTCCATAATAGGATGGCATCAAAACACATTTTTCTTTCCCCTCCTCTCCCCTCCTCCCTTCTCCCTCCTTCTCTATCAACCCTGGTGTTGGAATTACCAGTATGTACCACCACCCTGATGTTTGGTGTGTTTATCTATTCCCCTTGAAGTTCATGGGTAGCTTCCAGTTTGGTTAATTATGAACCAAGCTGGCACAAACACTGCTGTGCATAGGTTTTAGTGTGAGCATAGGTTTTCAGCACCTGGGAATGAATAGTAGGAAACATGATTGCTGCTAGTGTTTGCTAAGAGAATGTTTACCTTTATAAAATGTTTCCCACAGTCCTCTGGTTAGTCTTAAGACCAACCAGCACCGAGGTCCCAGTCCATGCCCCACATTCTGCACATTGGTGCTTGTGCTGTTTTACCCATTCGGATAGTCTTCCCCTCTCTTTCTCTCTCTCCCTCTTCCCAATCTCTTCTCCTCTATTACCCTCTCCCCTCTCCTTCTCTCCCCTCTCCCCTGTCCCTCTCAGTGCCATTTGACACTGAGTGTGGCACATGTGTTTACTAGCTATTTTTCTTTCCTTTTGTGAAATGTGTGTTCAAACGGTTCAGATGTTTTGGTTCGTACCTGGGCTGTGTCCTTCCTTTCAAACCAAACATCCCTCCTTTGCTTTGTCACCTCCCCTCCCTCCCGTGGGTCATTCAGAAGCATGCTCTTTAATTTTCAGTAATTTCCAAGTTTTCCAGGTACCACGGTTACTGGTTTCTATTTTATGGTCATGAAAGATACTTTGTATAATTTCAGCTACTTTGAACTTTTTAAAGTGTTTCTTTTTTTTATTGCCCACAATATGGTATATTTCTTCTTTTGTTTGTTATGTTTTGTTTTGTGTGTTTTGAAAGTCCGTGGTTAGGTTTGTTTGCCTTCTTGGAATTGCTACACTTAGAATCATACAAATTGCCCCTTTATCCCTAATAATATTTCCTTGTATGAAGTCTCCTTTGCCTCTCGCAATGACTTTCACTTTTCTTCTTTGAGATGCTTATATGCTGTATTTCCCAGAATTCTATTTTTAACCTATGTCTCTATATCAAGGTGGATTTTCTATGTACAACATAGGCATTTTGCTTTCTTTGTAAAAATGCAATGATTTCATTCTTTTAGTTGGTTTGTGAACAGTTTTGTCCCAATGCAATGATTAAAGCTGCTCTTTTGTCTACTTCTTTTGGGTTGCCTCATTCCTACTCAACTGTCCTTGCTTATGTCTACTGTCCTTTGATGTCACTCAAGTTGTTTTTGTCCTTTTTCCTATTACTGCCTTTTTCTTTTGTGATTCCTTCAAGACTTGCAATATAGTCACTTATTTTTGGAACATATATTGGGTTGTTTTTAAAAGGTCCATGAGTCTCTGTGTGTGTGTGACTTCATGGCTGCTGTAGAGGGAGCAGTCTGGGAGGACCATGAGTTGCTATGCTGCGTGATGGCCACTGTGGTTTCTACTTACCCAACTGAGTGGGAGAGGGATTTGGCATCGTGTTTTGATTTCTCAGGCTCCTTTTTTTAAACATTCCTTATTCATATTTCTGGAATTTAGTTGACTTGTTGCTAATGTTCTTATAGTTTCGTATTTTACAAGACATTCTCTGTTTAGAAAATCAGAACTCATTTTTTAATTCCCTAGCAAGATGGGATAACATTTTAAAGTATGCCTCTATTTGGAAGACACTGGCCTCAATGTAACTACATAATTAGGGATAAGTGTATTGTTAAAGCTTATTGTGGCCAATACTGGGAATGCTTGCTCCCAAAAAATTCTGTGAGGTAGAGAATTATGACAATACCTTATTCTTAATATTTCTATTGAATTTATGAAAATTTCATTCAAAATGTTCAATTTTATTTCATCAATCTACCTTCTTAGTAGTTTTATCCACAGCCAATATATAACCAGCTAGCTTTTAATTTTGCACACAGAAATAACTTTATTTTAATTGTTCCATTAGCTAATCATGACAGTGTATAGTATGCCTGAGTAATAATTAGTTAATTTTATATGTTTTGTTTTCTACAATACACACATGAATTCTAGCTACATGAGATGGTATATACATTACTAATTTGATTATAATAATTATTTTTCCATATGTTTTACACCTTAAACACATAAAATGCTTGTTAGTTCTACCTCAAATCCTGATGGAATGGTCTTACCTATTTTCATGTCACTAATAGCATTTTACTTATGAAATATAAAGTAAAATATGTAACATTATAGATTGCACCCTTCTCTTTTTGAAGAAACATTAAGGTATAACAGTCTGTCTGACTGCCCTATCATGTTTGCATTACTAACACTGATGTTTTTATTAGGATGCCTACCTGATCATTTCATCATTAACTATACATTAAAACCAGATATAGTTGTTCAGATATCCTGCTATTTGAAGGCTAAGGTTGAAGCAAAATCAAACTGTCAATATGAAAAGAATGTCAGAACTCCCAGAGAGCTTTTGCACAGCCCTAATATGTGTGCGGCACTGTGTGTGAATACGCAGGCAAAGTGGTGAAAGGAGATTATATGTAGTTTAAAACACAGAATCCCCATTTCATAAAAGCGCAAGGTGGGTTCATGTCACTTTCTTTCTCAAGTATATCTTATTTAATTTGAATGGGTCTGCCTCCTCCCCCCAAACAAACAAACAAACAAACAAACAAAAAACCCAACCCAGTAATATATTCAATAATAGCATACTAGGATTCACAGTAAATTTGGGACCCACCCCATTTAAAGATGTCCACTCACCATTGTCATTTAAAGTTACATTATTTAATCAGTGGGACAGTGATGTTTGTTTGGTCAGGACATGCATGACCAGAGCTAGCTTGTATGGGTCTGTATGCCATAGACCATGGCTGGAACCTGAGTGATCTTGCCTCGGTGCCGCTCTCTGAAGAGCCTGGCCAAAATAACCTAAAGAAACAGAAATCTCCATAAAGAGAATTCTCCAAAATACTGTTCTGTTTTTCACATTTATTATTTTGGAATTTTAACTTTTTTTTTTCTTTGACGACATGCATTCTGGCTCACATTACATATGAACGATAAAGGAGAAATTCAGCTATTATATGATAATAGTTTTGCACATAGTGTGTTTCTCATAGAAAATGAATTAGGCTGTTGATTTCATGGGACAGACTAAAAGGTGAACATTTTCACAGGAGGAAAAACACAAGCCACTTCTTATTTCAAAGCTGGGTGTCCTCTGTTGCACTGGTGCCTGGCGGCCGTGTCACCACCTGTTTTCCTTGGCATCTGCTTGGAACAGAGCAGTGAGGTCCCTGGAAGTCAGAGCACTCACTGGGGTTCGTGCCAGAGCAGAGTGCCATGCATATCTCAAGACGCCCCCTCGGCCCAGGATCTGACTTTATTCTGGAACTTTGGTACAAGGGCTCCTGGCAGCTTCCAGAAAACCGGCACTTAAGATCAGCCTCTGCTCTGTGCTGGATCTCTGCCACCCTCCCTCTGTTTCTGTAATTACCTCTACATTTAACCTGCAGCCATCAATGGCAACGCCTGCGAGTACAGGGTAATATTTCCCCTCCTTTATTGGATCAGTCCATCTGCCAGCCTACCCCGCATTTTTAACAAGTGCAGCCCTGGAGTCGAAAACTTTTTTTTTAACTGACCCTAGCTTCTATGTGAAGCCTCTGGCTTTCTCTATTCTACAGTTTGCTGAGGTATTTTTCTGCTTTCCTGCAGTTTTTAAGGAGATAATAAGTTCCAAAATTCACCAGCCTTTCGCTGAAAGAAGCTTCTCACGGTGGTTGGTAGCTAATGAAGGCCCCTTTAGTTTATCTTCGTCAATTGTCAAATATTTGAGTCCGTGAAGTGGTGTGATGCGGTACAAAGACAGGTATTTGAAGGGATCTTAACTCATTTGAGCAATTACATGCTTAACTGCCCTGCGATAATCTGTCAGTCTGAGTCTTTTCTACACAGCACAAGTGGGGAGCGTTAGAATAGCTGGATTTAGAACATAAAGGCTTAGTCTGAATGGAAGAAAGGCACCAGAGAGATTAATTGCCAGTAACAAACAGCAGGGTTGCTTGCAAGTTATATATCACATGGTTACCTACCAGCAGCGACAGGGGCCAGCTCACAGGGAGCAGCCCTAGTTGGGACAAAACAGTCATTGCACAGAATACTGAGCACAGCCACCAATTTGCAAAGACATAGAGGAGCCCAGGCTTCTTTTTTTTTTTTTTTAAAGTATATGTTGGTCTATACCGTGCAAAGAATTCACACACACACACACACACACACACACACACACACACACACACACACATGTGATAGTGGAAAAAATAGCCAATAGCAGCAATGCGGGAGTTTAAAACCTGAACCCTGGGGCAGCTGATTTGTACACCTAATCGTGTCTCGTCACCCATAGCCCCACTCTTTAAAAGTCTGATCTGTTCAAGTGTTGAAAATTCAAAGAAATGTATGGAACAGAGAGTTCAAATAACTTTGGATGGAAAAAAGAGAAACTAGTCCTTGATCTCAAAATACCATTAGGTGACAGTCATCAAGGCGGTGAGATGTTGGCGTGAAGGAGAGAAAAGGAGACTCAGCAGAAGAGGATAAAGTTCTGCCATCCCATAGTTCACTTGATCAGTGAACCAGTTTCCAGAGAGCTAATATTGAAGGAATGGGATCATGTCACAGATGAGACAGTACTTACTACAGTCTGGTTCTGCTGCTCTTTCTGGGCAGCTATTTGGATGGTTCACATTTCCTGGGGAGATATATTGTACAACACCACGTTGGTGAATTTGTAAGTGGTGATGTGGCCTGGGATGTTCTACAACCTCATTAGCTCTTCCACTTGTCCAGGCATTTGTCTATTTAACATTTCCCAAGTGTACCCTGATCAGTATTAAGATGAGGGACAGAGTGATGGCGTGGGGTAGGGGCCTGGGATCTGAGAACTATCTATTTCAAAGGTAAAAAAAAAAAAAAAAAAAAAAAAAAAAAAGTATGAATGAAAGAACCTATGGTTCCCTGTCGTGCTCAGATAGTTCTCTAGAGAACTGCAGAATAATTATGTACATGAAGCTATCATTCTTAAGCTGGGTGCGGTTGAACCTGTAATTCCAACATGAGACAACCTGGGGAAGAAAGTTGAAGAGTCCGGTCTGGGATACAGTGAAAGACATTGTCTCTAAACAAGACAGAAACTAAAATCTAAAAAATTAAAAGTTGACGTTCTTCTTGTGTATTATCTCCAAACAAGTCCTATAGATTTTTCATTCTCGTGAGCCTCCCTCCCTCTCTCTCTCTCTCTCTCTCTCTCTCTCTCTCTCTCTCTCTCTCGTGTGTGTGTGTGTGTGTGTGTGTGTGTGTGTAAAATCAGTAACTTTCTCTGCACTCAAAATACACAACTAGATTAGGAAGAAATTAAAACCAGAAATTGGGAGTATGAAATCATTTCTGAGCATTGCAGTACTAGGCAGCTGCCAGTATCCATAGAAGGAGCATAGATGAACTAAGACTTTGCAGCCAGAAAGTCTGGGAGTGCAGGGAACAAGTGACAAGCTTGCATCAAAAGAGAAGGATCCCGTAGAAGAACTAAGGAAGAGGAACACCCAAAGTTTTGCCTGGAGATATCCTTGTAAAATGGTCCTCTCTACCATACACCTTAGCATCCTATAGGTTCTGACCTACTGAACCATTGCAAGGTGTGGTTCTTGGGAAAGAGATGTCAGGTTGCCTCTCTCTGATCAGTTTTGCACTCCTTCTGAAACATTGGCTGTTACATCAACAATTCACCCTAGTCATTTTTGTTGTTTTTGCAACTAGTTGCCTTTTCCAGGATTGTAAATCTCCCTTGTCTGGACACCAGCACCAATTATGGTTTGCTTTTGAGTAGATCACCCTACACCTCACCATGCTCCAGCAATAAACTATAATTCCAAGAACTGGGACCCAGGTGATTCTGGTAGCTTTGCATGTCATCAGTACAATCTGTGTATTCACACTGTGTAACTGGCACCATGTGGTGATAGCAACAAGAGTATACCCTGATGTGAGTGGCCATCTTTGTTTGCACCTTTGGCTATCTTCTGATATGCTCTGATGGCTGCGTATGAGTCCACACAGCAGACAAAATACTATGTACTCAGAAAAATTCATATTTCTCCTCCACATATCTGAGCCCTCCTAAGTGACTTTCTATGATTAGGAGGCAAGATCTTCATGTCTTTTAGCTTGCCTTTGCAAAACCCTGTCATTTAATTATAGGAAAGATCTTTTCTAAAGGCAAAGAAGGGGTTCCTTCTATTTACTATACCCAGTCATCCAGTCACATATATCACTTGACCGCTGTTACATGCCACATGTCAAAATTTGACCTGATGTATGAGAAACCTATCAGCTTTCCTAAGGTGCCACCTATAAAGTCCCAAGCAGAGTTTTATGTTTCCCCTCCACAGAATTTTATTCCCTCTTCTACTCAGTGAGTACTTGACTCTTCAGTCTTCAATGTTTGCCTTAGGTGCTGGCTTTTCTATCAAGAGCATGTCGCCTATGCTTGTATTGGAGCTCAATTTCTGCTATTTGGCCAGTCCTTTTCTGCACACACAATTCTCAAAATAGTGCAACTTTCTTTGGAAAGGGGTCTATACTCAGTCACCCTGTTCTCATGGAGCGGGCAGAAGGTCAATGATCATATGCGATCTATCCTCATTTTGTGAATTTGGGCTTTCTTTTGATCTGAAAAACACAAAAAAAGTTTGGGACTTCAAAAATTTAAAGGAAACATTACCCTAAACAAATGAAGTGTCCAGCTACATAGTAGAAATGAAAGGAGTGATGTATTGCTGCTATAGGGATCTGGATACAATGAAACAGTCATCACCTGCCCCCAAACTGCTCTAGCAGGTCAGCCTAGCAGAGCACTGGGAGCAAGTGCCCATGGATACACTGCTTCCTACATGCCATCACCAATCCTCTGTGCACAGAGTAGGCACACATATGAGTTCCCTATGGCCAGCGATGACCATATTTTTAATCCTAGCATTTTGAACTTTTTTCAACGTTTCAGAGTCAGGGTGGAGATAACCATGTCTTCTCCTCTCCCAGTCATATGACTGTAAAGTCCAGAGAAGGGCGTGCATGAGTTATGAGTATTCATTTCACAATGACTTCCTAACATTTATGAGAAGACACCATGTCATCAAAGGGCTAGTTTAACACATCAGAACGACCAATACCTTTCCCTTATCTAAAGCACCCTCAAGTTGTCATCTCCAAATATTGAAGTATAAATATACTTAGAATTGATGACACTGAATACACAAAAGCAAGGTCAGGCCACAAGTCTAGCATGTCATATGCTTGAGTTCCATGCCTGACATTCCCATTCCCCCAGGGCACAACTTTTTAATTACTATTTGTAGATCATCTCTTTCTTAACCACCTGAGAAGCACAATTATCACCCTGAAATGCAATGTCTGAAGGCATCTCTCTCTTTTTTTTTTCTGAAATGGAAATTTTCTATGGAAGTAGAGATTTCAGAGTATAATTTATTGCTATAGAATCCTTGACAACCAGTCAGAGATATGTGTGTCCAGAATGTGAAAACTAGCTCATAATTAACAGGGAAACTTAGATCATTTTAAAGAGAAAAAAATCTTCAACTCTTCCACTCTCTCGGGAGAATACAGTGACCCTCACATCCTCACAGCTACTCATGCTAGTGATGCTAATTTTTGTCCTTTCTGCCATCTTGGTTTGGGTTGCAGAGTATCAGACAAAGTAGTTCCTGTGAAATTTAGTGAATGTAAGATGCACATTTATCGTCCATTCCATATTTAGCTGATTGACTATTCCACCAGAAGCCTGGCACACTACCAAACCAGACAGCTTGGCAGGAGTGACACTCTAGCTGACATTGGAAGGGAGCAAGACTCCCGGTAGGATTGAGGTCCATGGGCTCAGGACGGGCCACAAAGATAACTATGGCTCACCCTCAATTCCCTAAGATGAAGCCAGATGCTCAAGGTTGGCAGTATGTGTCAGCATCAGCAATGCTGCACATTTGAAAGGTTGATGCTAGTGGGGATGATGGAGTTCAAAGGGTGCAGGAAAAGAAGCTCCAGCCATCCCAGTGATGGCTGAAATCTAGACACAATGAAGGATTGTGGAGGATGCATTATAGCCTCTGGTTTCAAGCTAAGCTGTCTAAGAATGATAGGCAAATTCTTGAGCCTCTCTGATGAAACTATTCCCTGCAAAATCATTTGGTTTGCCCTTTCCTGGGAAGCATTTCAACTATATGTAAATGAAAACTAAAATCACCTGAGGATTTATAAGGACCTTGTTATTAAGTGACTGAAACAGCCCAACTACTTGCCCAAATCCGTGACAAGTCAGTTATTCTACAACTGCTGTAACTGAGAACCTGCCAGAAATCTTTTCCACGTGGGATCTATCTTTTTGTAAGTTCAAGCATTGACTTGAATCTGACCTTTCATTATATCCAAAACAAAATTAATTTTCTCCTATATGACACCTACGTGGTTACTTTTTCAATGACTAAGGACAGTGTGTGTGGCCTCCGTTGACTCTCTATTCCTACTTCTGTGCCCTAATTTCTTCATTTGATGTGTATGTGATCTGGCCTCATGGCCTTCAATTTACAGGATACCCACCCTTACCCCCAAAACTAGTTCATTAGCACAGTTCTAATAGCAGTTAGCTTTGAGACCTGTATAATCCATGCCTTTCTTAGGAAATGGAGAAATTCATATATTTCTTTCTAGAGTCTTGGAGAGTGACCTCAGAGCATTGCACCTGCCAAGGAAGTCCTCTACCCCAAGCTACATCCCCAGACATTTTGAACTTTCTATTTTGAATCTAAGTCTCATTAAATTACCTAGGCTGGCTTTGAACTCACTGTGTAGCCTAGGAAAGCCTCCTGCTTGCAATCCTCCTTTCTCAGCCTCATGGGTATTAGAACCAGAGGCCTAGGCCACCAAACCCTACTGGAAAATTAGCTTTAATTGGATTTTCTGTGACTTAAATTCTAATAACTTGTGTTTGGGTATTTCTTTATGCTTTTCAGGTATACAAGCAGCATTCAATGATATTTTGGGCATTCATTCGCTTACTTACTATTTATTAAATACCTACAGTGTCTACATCAATAGAATAAGTTTAAATGGGCCAGGTGTGAAGGTACAATGTGTATAATCCCAGCACTCTGGAAAGACTAAGGGAAGAGCATCATAAGCTCAAGACTAGCCTTGATTAAACAACATGACCCCGTCCCAAATGCAAATATGTAAATAAAGAAGAAAGCCAATCATGTGATAAAGTGCTACTTGCAAGCTTCACACTGGAGAGGCAGAGAAGTGGAAGCAGGAGGATTGCTCCCTGTTTGAGGCCAACATGGTCTACATAGGCAATTCAAACTCTATCCTGAGTACACAGTATTTCTGTCCCCTGTTTCAAAACCCATAAATACTAGGAAAAGAATGAATGAAAATAAAAATAAGATAAAATTGAGAATAGGCATTAAGAATTTCTGAACAGATGATGCCAGTTAGGCTTTCAAAAGTTTTATAATTTAATGATCTGCATATATAACAATCTTTAAGACTAATTTTTTTCTTTGAGAATTTCATATTATGCACGCCAATTCCACTCATCATCCCCCCTTCATAACCACCCTCCTTCCTTGCAACATCCCCTGAACTTAGAAAATAATCTCAGTGTGGAAGCTGTAACATGTCACAGTGTGTCCTACAGTGTACCCTTTTGTCCACACTTCTTTGCTTTCAAAAGTTCATTGTGATGAGTCATTGGTCTGATCCATGGCCTCTGGCTTATGCTACACTATCAATACTGGAACCTCACTAAGACTCCTCTCAGATATCCTGTTGTTGTCCTGTCACATCATGGAGGTCCTGTAGTTTTCAGCTGGCCCCTTCATGTTTTCCAGCAGTTCATCAATGCAGTAGATGTTGGGATGGGGCAATTCAAAGCCCTGGTCCTGGTCTTGAGAGTATCTGAGCTGGATACCCTGCAGGTTCTTCTTACGCCCATTACCAGGATCAGCTCTAGCCTGCTGCCCAGGCAAGGTGCAGGGTTTGCTTTGCCAAGTGTTGCAGCTAATGGGAGACATGGCCAGTTCTTCAACTATCATGACCCCAGAAGCCAGCTTTTCTGCCTGCCATAGAAGATGGGGGATGAGGAATGGAATAAGGCCACCTCTCCCTTGTCTGAGCCACCATGCAAAAGATGAGAGGCAGGCTGGCTCTCCACACTCATGCCCCGGGGGCTGGCTCACCCACAGCACCCACTTCCAGGAATAGTTCTACTGTGCTGCAGCAGGCAAGGGGCAGAGCCAGCTCTCCTGCTCTTGTGACCCCCTGAGCCAAGCCTCAGGTCTGACGCAGGTTGTGAGGAGTGAGAGGGGAAGATGGTATCTCCCCCTAGTCCATGCCACTGCACCACTGCATTAGAGACTAGTGGTAGGGCCAGCTCTCCCATGCTCGCTCACCTACAACTCCTTCAATGTGTATGGGCTGCTCTCCCATGTGCTGCAGCTGGCTAGAGGTGGAGACAGCTCTCCAGTTCTTGCTCTCATTCCATTAGTGCCAGATCTCCCACAATGGCAAGGTGAGGGATAGGCCAGTTCCATACAGCCCCCTAGCCCTCAGACATCAAGATGTTTCCTGCAGCAGCCCAGACCAGGGATATCCTCCTTACTCTAGGTGGTACAGGGCCACAGACTCAGATGTAGATCCTAGAGGCACCATAGGTCCGGACCCCACCATGGTTCCAGGTGGCATCACTGGCTACGCATATCAGGCTATTGTTCACTCCCCTCCTGTCCCCAGTTCTGCCTCTCTTCACTGTGCTCACATCCTTCTCATATCTTTCTCTTCCATTTCTCCACTACTTATTTGCTCCTCCCAGTGGTGCCCAAGGTCTCTGAGTGTCTAGAGTTGCCTCAGGAGTGATCTGAGGGATGCTACACCCTGTTCCTCCTGTTGTTCATTATGGTACCGGGCAGGAGTCATCTCCTGCATGGTCTGCCCCCACCCCCTAGCCCCAGGCCTGGTGGTTGTCTCAGGCTAGCTCCCAGTCCAGGTCTCATGGCACCAATCCGATGGTGATCTTAGACTCTTCACCCAGAGTGTCTCTGTGTTGAGTGTCATCTGTCCCGGGCTCATTCCCACCCAGAGATCTCAGTCTCAGGCAGGGTTCTTCTAGTCTCCAGCTTGCTCCTGGCTCAGGTTATGGGAGCTATTAGGGCTGGCACTGTGCTGAACTAATGATCATCTCAGACCCACTTTTTTTTTTCAGGGAATGTTAGGCTACTAATCGATCATATGTTCATGGGTCAGAACACTGAGCATAGACATAGCCTCTCTTCTCTCTGCCACCTACTGGCACACATGTGACAAAGCAGCCACATATTTCTTATTTAGATCAGATTTTCTGGCAAGCTTGTCTCCATGTCCTGAGAGCCAGGAAGAACTAGAGAAAAAAAAGTTGCCTAACCTAAGCACGGGCTCACTTCATCTGTCTACCTGCAGCTCACCAATGAGGACATTATGCTCTCCTGAGGTATCAGGATGCCTGCCAGCATGGAGGGAATTAGAAGCAACTGTTCGCACCCCTCTTCCCATTCTCACCCCCACCAACCTTGTCCCAACCACTCCCCAGATCCCTTTAAACAAAGGAAGCAAGATACCTTGGAATGCTGTCCTTGGTTTTTGATTGCCTCTGTGTGGGCCTCTACATAGTTCTCATCCTTGTGTAAATACCTATTCATTCTTACTGTCTAAGCGTATGCCCCACTGTCACCCCAAAGAGTAACAATGTCACATTCGCTTAATTTCTAAAAGCTGTTGCCTTGTGGCACTTCCATGGACATAATTACTACACGAGTCTTAAGAAATCATTTATTATCCAACAGAATAGTCCACAAAATGCAACTCTTCAAGTAATCACCCCCACACACAGGCCCATTTGAGAGAGAGAGACATGTGAGAGAGACTCATAGATATACATATATAGATACATGTATGTACATATGTATGTATGGGTGTATGTGTGTAATTTCAGAAACATACAACGCAAAGATGAAAATAAGACTTCATAGAGGATGTTTTCCCATATAACACTAATTTTTTTTAAGATAGAGTTGTTACATCTATGGACAGATTCCTGTTGATACAATTGGTTCAGTGAAGCTGTCAGAGAAAAACAGAGGGAAACCACAAATCGCCTCTACACTGACAATCACTAAAGGTTTTCATTAATTAGCATTTAAAGATGTCACCTCATAAACAATCCTTTAAAACCTAGCAGCTCTCTGACTCTGAATAACAACATGGTATCCATCAAACTCTTGTAAGCCCTGCAGTTCTGACAAAAGGCACTCTGAAGTACTGGCATGAACTATTATATTTTCATGTTAGCATCTCACTATGAAAATAATACCAACACAATTCTTGACTATCTCAAAACAAAACAAGCAAAACAACACCACCACCAAAAAGAAAAAAGAAAAAAAAGCATTACCAGCACTGTCTGAAACAAATGCTTAAATGTCAACTACTGACAAACAAGAGAAGCCGACCTTTGAAGGGTCTCGTTCTTCTGACACATACCCTGCTCTACCGCACTTAACTTTCTGTCTGTGTTTGATAACTGAGAAGGGACACACTGGCTCTACAGGCTGAGGATGCCTCTGGAAATCTAATAAAAAAGGTATCAAGAAGTTACCAAACTGCCATCAAAAGGGTAAAAACATTAACCATGCCAACTCCAGAATCACCAAAATCTAAGGGAAGTGGACATGAACATTCCTACCAGGGAGTTTCTACAAACTCATACAGTGGCTTCACATTAACAACTAAAATGATTTTATCGGTGATTAATGTTATGACAAAGGACTGAACAACCTTTATCCTACAGACATGCAACCCATTTTACACATTGTCACAAGTAGAGTCTGAGTGTTGGACACGTACTAACAGCTAATCTACAACTTTACCGAACCATTTACACCCTCTCCTGCAAGATCTCGCTCACTGGAGTGGCCCTGGTGCCAGGGATCTCATAGGCCACCCCAAGCCTTTATCTTATCGTGGGTCTGCGCTTGGCACGCCTCAGATTGGTACACACTTTTCCAACAGTACTAATCAATTTTAACTCAGGATTGAAATGCTACAGAAATGGTTTCCAGTGCCTCCCCTCCCCCAAAGAAAAATGCTAATCAATTTTGAAAATCTACATCATGGCTGGCATCCCAGATTTTCCATCCATTCCACATCAAATAGAAATGATAGGAAATTATGTTAACATGCTCAGCCGTGTGGTTGCTTGTGTTAGCTGAGGCGTTGGTCATGCTTCGGTGGCACACTAACCGCCTGCTTGGAATCTCATCCAGTTTCCACTGCTTTGGGTGGCTGTGTGGCAACAGTGTGAAGTGGCTGTCATACTGTACTTTCAATGATTGGAATTTCCATATGAGCCCTCCCCTCCCCATTTTGCTTTTCAGAAACACAAGGTTTTTTTTCTCCTTCTTTATTAGATGGGATAATATGAATTTTTAACACCTCTCATACCATAACCCTGCCCAGTGGAGTAGCTGCTTCTTTAATAGGGCTTACATATAAGATTATATTTCAGAACCAGTGAGTAAATGCAGATGCTCCAGAAAGTGGAGAAAGGCTTAACGTGCTGAGCTCACAAGGATAATCCTGCCCCTGCCTAAGGAAAATATATCTGAGTATTCAGCTTAGGGAGCCATTCCAACTCTCCCATTATGAAGATTCTCTTTAAACACCTCCCAGAAACGCAGCCTTTCCAATAAGTAGAATTGCCTTCTTGCAGTGAGGGAAATTTTACTGACGCAAGCTCATTGGTTCAAGTAATAATTCAAAATTTGAGCTTCCAGTTTTCTCTTTGAAACCTTTCCTGATCAAGTCTAGCAGTTCTAAAGCTACACACCGCAAATCAATATCCTTCCTTTTTTGTGCTTTGTGTCCCTAACCCTACAGAGGACAGTCTTACTACCTCCCTCGTGTATAAGACATATCACATAAGTCTCCTCGCTCTCCCAGTCAATGACTCATAGTCACTCCTAAATGGCCAGATGCCCTTTTTAAACACCTAGAACTGCCCACAAGACTGGACTGGACGCTTGTGTACCAAATACTTCTGCTGGCCTGAATGCTAAAATTCCATGGATCAGTCTTGAAGACTTAGGACATCTAGCCTCGGAACAAGCTTGTTGACAAGTCACATGTTGCAGTCGGCTTCACCCACTTAAATAAGTCAGTATGACTGTCATTTAGATTATGTCTTATTTCCTGTGACTTTAAGGACTCTAAGTTCAAAAGTGGTCACATGTGAGGAAAAATGGCACTGCTTTGCCTTGTAACCCAAATACTGACCTGACTTTATTCTCATAGCAGCAAGAACAAAATCTGACAATTATTAGGCATGTCCTCCAAGCTAAAGTCTATGGTTCCTCATGGCTGTTAGTATGACCTACCTTACTTAGTCTACACCAAAGAGCCATAAAGTAAACATGATTATCATCCCCTTTTATAATCCAGGAAAATGAGACTCACAGAGGCCCTAAAACTTGCCTAAAGTCACAAAGCCATAAGTATTAGAGCCAGAATAAAAAAGAATAGGCTTCCTGGCTAGGAGCTAGTCACTTTTCTCTTAAAACTTGTATGTTTCTCACTGTTATAGAGGAAAGGTACTAACAACCAGGTTGGTGGCAACATTGGAAGCTCAGAAGGTTGGAGAGCTGGACACAGCCCTCTCTATTCCACAATGTCAAGTTCAAAGATGAGAGGGGCTAGGGTGAATGCTGTCAGCTGAAAACCACACCTAATAATCACCTAACTGGTTGCTTAGCATCTCTCTTGCCTGGCAACCCTGAACAAGAACTAGATCACTTGCTCCCAAAATTTCAATCACCTACTGAGAAACACCAGAAAACTTACCATCTGGATTTCAATGGCTTCACTCATCATATACTCCCCAACACAGACAATGACAGTGTCCAAGAACACCAATGTCTGACAGACATCAGAACATGGGTATATAACAGGATGATTTGTGTCAGGTATTAGGAAATAATCTACAGTTCTACAAATTTTTAATATATGAAAGTAAAACTGACAACAAGCAGATTTTTTAAAAGTATAAATAAGGAGAAACATTGTATTCAAGTCCATGTAATTTATACAGCCATATGGAGGAATAGAAGTCTGTCCCTTACACATCAGTTAAACTAGAAGCACAGTGAAATGGCTGTCATTATTCAGCAAGGGTCTTATTCAGGGTGATCTGAAAATGTAAGTCTGATCTTTTCTGACAGTTACCGGGATGGTAGGGAGATCATAATAGAAGCCAGTAAGCATTGTCAATTACCAGGTATGGATGTTTTGGTCACCTGATCAAGAACTGGGGTGTATGTTGCAGCTGTGGCCCAATAGCTGTGTCTATTGGCATTTCTACCAATGGGCAGGAAAGAGAGGGTTGCAGAATAAGGGTTATGAAGTCAATTTTGGGAGTATGCGGATACTCCCCAATGCCTTCCCAAAGCAGTCCTTCAGCACTCTCTCTTTGCCACTCTCATCTCACAATTAAAGCACTCTTCTAATTTTGTGAATTATCATGGGAGGGTGCTTTGGAAAAGAAGGCAAGAAAAATCCTAACTGTGAATTAGTAGGGGTTTTAGAAGGAAAAGAAGAAACACTAAGTCCGAACAAGGGAAACCCATTTTCCATAAATGTAGCAGGCATCCACATCCCTCCACAATTCTGAAGAGCAAAACCAACTCCATTATTAATTTTAGCAAATAATTTGCTATGCATCTAAATTCTGTGTCCATGTGGGACCCAGTGGCCCAGTTAGAGACAGAGTAAAGCAAGCCATCGAGTTCATTAGGACCTTTCCCTTTTTATTGTTACATTTTAATTATTCAGTCAAGTAAGCTTATGAGGATTGTGCTTTTGAGAGCCGTAGGACAACTTGAGAGAGTCAGATCTCTCCTACTATGTGCAACCTGGAGGCTGACTCAGATCACTGGGCTTGGTGGCAAGTGCCTTTACCTGCTGAGACTCCTAGTCCCCCCAGGTTGGCCTCCTTTTCAGGAGATATACAATGTTTCCTCTCATGTTTCTCAGGAGAGGAATCGAAAGAAGTATCCGGAGATAAGGCCCAAGTTTGTGCTGCAGTCTCTCTCTCTTGATACAGGTGCAAGTTACATAGCTGTGATACTGTAACATGTTCATCCTGGGGGAGGCACCTGGATCTTATCAGTTCTCTTTCTATTCATACAATTGAACAAAATAAATTTTAGCAACTAGTAAGTTGAAGTACTAGTCTCATAGACCAGAAGTCAACCAACATTTTCTTCTATGGAGTAAGATTTATTTATTTACTTACTTACTTACATTTTATTTTATTTTGTTTTATTTTATTTTATTTTATTTTATTTTATTTTATTTTATTTGCTCTTTGTGAACTAGAGCTTCTCTGTCCTAACTATTCTGTTCCAATACTATAGCACAAATGTAGCCATAGAGTAAATATGAGTGGCTCAAAGTGGCTAGAGTCTGGAAGAAGTTTATCAGTGGACTTTGGAATTTCTATCTCATCTAATTTTATATGCCCCCAAATATTATTCCTACTCTGATGTGTAACCATGTATCATGTGCAAACCATTTACAGCATGGAGGCTGCGCATAAACAATGAGTGATATTCACCATGGAAACATGATGGGCTGGAGCAGGCCAACAAAATCCTTACTTGTCTTTTGCTTTGAATTCCAGCACTTAAAATGATCCATGTGTATGTGATGTCTGCAATTTTATTATTACCCCAAATGACGATGACCCTGGGTGAAGGCTATGGTTAGAGTCGGGCCATGGGATTCAGCTGCATCTGTGGACATCATAGGCCTGTTGCCTGTAGCTTGGGTATCCAAGGTAAATATCATGCAAGAAACCATGTGGTCTCCATACGATTTCAGTGGTAACTGTGGTAGATGCAGAATCTGACATCCTGGCGCGTCATCTACACTACAAGTCTGTGGGTGGAGATTATCACACAGCTTCATTTCACCAATGAGAAAGAAGATCTTAAAGCCCACCGTGTACTGAAGACCACACAATGTGTAAGTAGAGGTGATGAAATTTGAACTCGAACTTCCTTTCTAAGGATCTCATCCCTTATGGTCTTTTCTCACGCAGGGTCAAGCCCTTAATTCAATCCATCATGACTTAGCAAACTCAATCTGACCAGATAGGAGGTTACTTCTGTTCTCCAGCCTCCCTCATGATTCTTAAGTTTCACTGAAGAAATATTAATTTGCAGAAGCAGTTGTACAAGGCCTAAAGCATATACATTCTTGGACAAACTAAGTAAAGGAATACAGCTATAGGATTATTGGCCTATCAAACAGTAGCTAAAAGCCTTTGTCAATTTCAACTGCCAAATATTTATTTTTGAAGATCTATACATGCTAAGCATTTTTCTAGGAATGAAGGATGAAGCAGTAAACAAAATAGGCAGCAATCATGGCTCTCAGGGATTTCTATCTTACGCTAGGGGAACCGGGCAGTAAACTACGTTAAGTCAGACATAAGCTATGTCAGATGGTGGGTAAGTGCCGTGGGAATAAAAGAGCCACTCAGAGTGATAGGAAACCAACACAGCACAGAGGCCAAAGGGCGTGAGAGGGAAATGGAGAGGGGCTGCGTGAGGAAAGCCATCCAGGACGTGAGGAGTCCAGCTGGGCAAAGGAACAGCCAGTCTGAGTCCAGGATAACTCTAGGAGATGAAGTGACTGAAGAAGAGTGAACAAGGGTGGAAGAGAAAGAATCTGAGGCTGATGTGAAGTGGGGGTTGGGTGAGGAGAGAGCAAAGAGGTCTCAAATGTTGGGCCTCGTAGAAAATGTGGAAGCAACTGAAGCATTTTAAGCCAAATGGTGAAACACTTGCATTGAATTTGTAAGTATGGAAAGATTAACCCTACAGTTGGAACACAAAGAATCTAGAAGTTTTTCAGACACATAACGAGGAACTTGCACCAGGCTGACCACCATAATGACAGTAAAAACATGTCCTAGTGGATTCCAAACCCAGCAGATTTACAGACACATGGGTGCATAGAGTATGGGGATCAGAAAGGAAGCAATACCCAATGAGATGGTTCAACAAATACAGGTGCTCGCCACCCAGTAATGCAAACCTGAGGGCTCATGTTCTGTCATTGGAACCAACGTGAAGGTAGAAAGAGAAGACCCACTCTACAGAGCTGTCCTCCAACCTCCATGTGTGTATTACGGCATGAATATACACCCTCCCACACACACACATCAATAACAATGGACTTGGTTTTCTAACTAAAAATGAAATTGAGGAAGACTCTCAGACACTTGGCCTGAGCAACAGGAGGGATGCAGCCACCAGTAATTGAAGAGGTAATTAGGAGCAAATCTAGAAATGGAAGGCAAAGAAGTTTGTGAATGTAGGGTTAGTGGCTTATTAGGTGTTGAGGCTCGCACTTGGGAAGGAAGCAGTTCTAAAATGCACTGCAGTCTCTGGATTCAGGGCAATGCTCATACCAAACACCTGGCATGTTGTCATCTGGGAATAAGTGATTCTTTACTATGGGCACTTGATTATTTTCTTATGTTGCTAAACAAAGCAGTGGTACTTTAAAATAAGGATATTTAAAGTTAAACATTTAAGGCAGCTTAGAAGAATTAATACTATATATATGCACAAATGGCTGGCCTCATTTAAATCTTTAAAGCCAATGTGGGGAGCTAAAATACACACACACACACACACACACACACACAGACACACATATGTCCACATAGACATACCATGCATACATATACAAAGTGTACACACATATATACACAAATATATTCACACATGCACACACACACACATATGCTTCAAGTATCATATATTGTGTCCCACGTTGCTGTCTGCATCTTCTAAGAGAGATCTATTGTATGTCTTGTTATAATTTTTTTTTACTTTGATATTATTTAGACAGCACAAATAATGTGAACTTTTTGGTCAAACTCAAGGGATCGTATACTTCTATCTGGACGTCTTCCATAAACACCAATTTTTATTTGTAAGACTTCATCTGAGGAAACAGACAGTCATGCCTCTTTGCAATCCCTTCTTTACCCACATTGTAGAAATAATGACCGATATTTTAGGACTGTGTTTTGCCTTTCATAAATGTCTCCTGAGTTTGATATCTTTGTGTGTTTTTAGATAATCATAATTTGGGGTGAATTTTGAGTTTCACGGGTGACTTTTATAGAGCATGGAAACAAGACAAGTGTGTGTAAAGTGCCACTGAGTATTACACACAGTGGCCACAAGCCATTGTTCCTGTCAGTTAAAAATGTCCGTCTTAAGATTGCAGATGCTTCATTACTGGAAAAAGCAGGTACCTCCTTCGTCCGTGGAGAAAATAAATAAATTCACAATAGACATATTTCTTAGATCTTCCTCTTTGATGGGAGCCCTTAAGTTAATGATAAGTAATAATGTTTTATTCAGTGGGATTTTGACAAGTGGGTTTCCACGGCCAGAGAAAATGCCTGTGGGAAAGGAATCTTACTGGGTGATTTCCCATGCACGAGGCTGGGCAGGAAGCCTCTAGCTGCAAAAGGAGCAAGCGCAGAAACAGCATGAAGAGCAGACGAGGGGTCCTGTGTGCTCCAGCTGCCCCACAGGCCAGCCACCTGGGTTGAGAGTCTAAATGTGTTTATGTGCCTTGATCTCAGCTTATATGTGAGCTACCACGTTAACGGTCCTGTTGCCCACTCCACCCTGGCTTGAGATTTAAATAAAAACAAATTACAGGTCTTAACAGTGATCGATGGAGTGCTTTTACATTTGTGTAGAGTATTTCTGCTCTAAGATTAAAGGCTTACGCATTTATCTGCATAAACTAACCCCTGGAGTAGGGTACTGCTGACATTTTCCAAGAAAAATGAATATCCTAACTTATTCCAAAGAGAAGACTTGGTATTTGTATGGCCGGAGTGACCTTTGCATGCGCCCTTTCAGATTAGGTGCACTACATGGAAAATTGTGCTCTTACAGTACTCCATAAATCATACCTACCAATTTTCTTTAAAGGCGTATGTAAATATCAGTGTACCAGGTGGGTAAACAACACTAACCTCATACAAATGGCTTGAAAATTGAAGAAAAGCACCTTATTTTGCTGCTGAAATTGCTTTTGAAGCCCAACAACAGGGCTTGAGTTGTAGAAGGCATGAAATGATTTGTGCACTGGGAATAGAAAATGGCTGATTATAACCACCTCGGACATAGTGCCTATATGTCTGAGTTCTTTCCATGATCAAAGATATCATTGCTACATATTACTTTTCTTTGCAAATCCCAAATGCACATACATTTTAAGTAACATCTTCATTATGTGTGTATCTCCAAAATGGTCAGAGAGCTGTTTCCACTAGCTAATATCTGTGGGAGAAGCTCATGGGAGCTTTCTTGTTTGGCTCACATAACACATCATTTGAGAAGGAGAGAAAATATCTAGAAAACTTTATGGGAAACTTAGAGCCTTGAAATGAAGTTTTTGAAGTTGCCATGGGCTTAATTGGAGCAAGTATTATTTTTTTTGTAAATCAATGGAATATGCTGAATGGATATCCTCATTTTAATAAACAAGTACTCAGGTAGAAAAACAGGTCCTTGGATTGAAACATTTCAGCGGATGTCTGTGGCCTGGGGTCCTCGCTGCATTCAGTGGGTAGGAACGAAAACTCTTTGGTACACTTTTCGTGGACTAGAACTCCTTGATTTTGACACATTTGAGCTCTCTACCAAGACACTCATCAATCTCTTCCCCCAAAAATACATCCTCTGAATCACAAGTAGGTAAAAATTACAAAAATATTTTGCATCATTGACTATATTTTACCATTTACTTTACCCAAGTGCATCCTGCCTCCAAAGCAGACTAACATATTTTCCCCTTACATGTTTGAAAAAAAAATTCGTATGGTAATATAAAGAAATGCATTTTTCCAAAATGAAGTCATAAGATTATGATAGTCAACTAAAAGTTTCTCTGGTTGTTTTTTTTTTCCTCTCTCTCTCTCTCATTAGCAGTAGTTGCTATGTGTGGGTGCTTTCGTCTTTGGAACATAACTAGGAGCAAATGGCAAACACGCGCCCACTCAGTCCTCAGGAGATAGGTAGGTGTGGGGCACCAGCACTGAACACCCTCCATTCTTTTCCTCACGCAGATCAAGCTGTAGGCTTTGTTTCCCCTTCTGCCCCTTGCAAATGGTTTTTTCAACCCTACAGTTTTCCACTTCACTTCATCATTTTCCTTAAATAAATGTAGTCATGGCTATCGCTAAGCAATGCAGACAGACTACATTTTTGAAAATTAAGGCTTACATTTAACGTTTACTTATGCAGAGATATTTCTAATGAATAAAATTCAAAACAAACATACTCATTATTTTTAATTTTCCACACTTAAAGAAGCCGCGTTTTGGGGGAAGGGGCAGGATTTCGTTAAACAAATTGTCATCAAAATGGAGAAATTCATGAACACATATATTTAAATATAACTGTTACACCTCAAAAGCATAGACCTCCTTACTAAGCATTTAATTAAAACATAATTTTGGGACTGGAGAGATGGCTCAGAAGTTAAGAACAGTGACTGCTCTTAAAGACGACCCAGACCCAGGTTCAATTCCTAGCACCCGCATGGCAGATAACAACTGTCTTGACTCCAGCTGCATGGGATTTGATACCCTTACACAGACATGCATTCAGTAAAAACACCAAGTCATATAAAATAAAAATAAAAATATCTTTCAAACATACAGTTTACACTCATGGGTCCATAATCTGATTGTTTTGAATGGGACTAGTACTATTTTCTCCAAACTCTGTGTTTTAAAAGTTATGTTTATTGGAAGGAATAGTGTTTTCCTCTATAGTAAGGAACTGGCTGTCTGCTATCCTGCAGCCTTGACTTTGTAGTGTTCTTACACACTCTTCTGCCTGGGTTTACTCAATCATTTTTGTTGTGTACCTACCCTGCCCCAGGACAGAACATACAGAAATGAATAAAACAAACCCACTACAAAGCTTTGCCTTCTGAAGACCAAGCACACATAGCCTAGAATTATCTTAGTGTACTAAAAAGACAAAAGCCTATTTGTCATGTCCTCTTTTGACATGTATTTCCATGAGACGAAAAAAAGTCTGAAAGGATGAAGGATGCTCAGCACTTTCCTCTCTACAATGCATCACAATTACCTTTAGAAACTAAACATTCTGTTAGAAAAATCATATTTACTTTTTATTTGTTTCTAAAATCTTTAATCCACATTTTTTACACTAGGGGATGGAATGAACTATTATTGATCATCATTGATTCATGTTTGTTTTTCATTTTACAGTGCTCAATCTTGGGTCCATTCTTAATATTATCTACTGTTTAATTTCAACTCAATCACCACTCTTCTAGAATTTTACTGAGAAGCCAGTATGTAGTAAATAAGTTAGAAAGTGTTGACTTCTTGTATTTAATTCTATCAGCCTGGTATTCTTGAACACTTTGAAAGATCCTAGGGAAATGACTTAATTTTTTACAATTCTATCTCTTTTAGCAACTAACAATGAAGGTAATATATATGGTGGGTGCTCAAAAAAAAAAAAAACCAAACAAACAAAAAAAAACTTCACTAAGTCCAGTATCTGTATATTCGCTTCGAGTTATTATTCAACTCTTGATTCATTAAGATGGCAAAATGAGTTTTACAACAGGAACCTTAAAAAAAAATAAAAGAGTTTTTACTTTAAAAGATTGTCACATTAGGGGAAAAAATATCCACTTCAATGGTGAATTTTGTTAAGCAAAACTATGCCCATGACATTGAATATATAGTGCCTGAATTGAAACTTTTCTCCCTCCTTAATTAAATTGGGAAAGTGATTCTGCATATTTCACACATTTTAAATAAACTGAATATGGAAGTCAAAAGGTCCAGAGCACAAATGCAGAGCTCCAACTGAAATTCTAGATTTTTACAAAAGTGATTCTGTGAACTCTTACACCTTCTTTAGAGAAGACGAAGAGCAAACCCCCACACTTCAAAGTTTATGAGATACAAAAACTCCTTTTAATGTCAGTCACACTTCCACATTCATTTGCTTTTTTAATTTTATACCCATACAGCTCAGGTAAGAACTACAAGTGCATCTTCTTTGTCCTCTATCCTCCAAGATGTTGCACATACCTTTCGAAGCGAGCAGGGGGCACCTGACCAAATGCTGTTGCAACCTAAAGCCACTGCCTTCATGATGAGCTCCTTGTGTTTGTTAGTTGAGAATCTGTTGTGGGCACTTTTTCCTGTGGGAGCAATGAATGGGCCATCTTACCCAGTTTGCAGAGCTAAGGAAGAGGGCCAAGTTCACCTTCTACACCTCTGCTGAGCTGAAAGTAGGTCAGATTCAGAAAGAAGGTATCTCCCTGTGTTCCCTTACATACATGCTTTAAGCTCCAGGCTATGATGAACCTCACCTTTCCCTTTCACTTTAATGCCAAGAGCCTCAACTTACATACTTGTCTTGTATATGCCTCTGTTTGCTACTGTGGCACTTAGAACAGCTTATTTCCTTGAAATTATCACATGTTCTTCTCATTATTTTATTCTCTGTCTTCTTAAACAAAACTCACTAGTCTTGCATCTCGTTCCCTTCATTCTCTCCAGTGACTGGGACATACAGTAACTTTGACAACAACGCAAGTACATGAAGTTCTTGATAACAAGATAATGACTTCTGTGAGTTCTCTCTCCCAAGACAACTAAGATGGGCACTCATTTGATAATTTTAATGATACATTTTTCAAATCTTCCTCTGGCACAAAGGTGAGAAATATTATTTCTGAGGTTGGCCAGACTATGAGTATCTTGGACTTTGAAGACCATGCAAAGCCTGCTGCTAACTCCTCTGCTGGAATTGGAAAGCAACCAGCTGTAGACTGCGTGTGGAAACATGAAGAGCTTGTGTTCCGGTAAGATTTTACATACAACAGAGAAAGTGGGATGAGTGTGACCCCCTTGTTCACATTGCTTGGCGATGTCTACACTCACAAAGATAAGCTGAGGTCTTGGGGAGGAGACACTTTTCCCAGTCTCTGCATCCAGATCATGGGTGGGGATGACTGACACCAGAGTGGTTCTTAAACAACTAAGAGATCAGTGGAGCCAGCTAGTGTCTGGTAGCAATTATTTGCATTATATTGAAGACACAAACTCTTTAATGTACCATGTAATCTAGCCCTTATCTCTTGATTTTGACTTGACTTCTTTCCCCTAATTTTGGTATAAACGTTCTATTTGTATTACTTTACCTGTAGATACCTGTGAGCCTTTTTGAAAGTAGTGCAAACTACGGGTGAAAAAAAAATCTATGAGAGACACTTTGAAGAAAGAATGGTGCCTTTCCTGTGTTGATGAAGTCAGAGATGCATTATAAAACACAAATGACTGGACATGTGCTTCAAATTAGGAAGTTAGGCCATATAGCAAGCTTGAAAATATTTCACAGAGATTGTGTCTACACACAGAAGTCTGTTGATCCACATACTTCATGACATATGTCATGGTATACATTGGCCAATGACACAATTCTGACAGCCACATTATGGTCATATCTGACACCTGCCAAGTAGTAAGTAAGTAGATGATAGATAGATAGATAGATAGATAGATAGATAGATAGATAGATAGATAGATAGATAGATAGATGTGATGGATGCCCCTGTAGTGGGTTTCCAGAGAGAATCCTAAATTAATCAGGAGATCCCAGCCTGCTGCTCTCTGAGGACACTATGATAACAGCTAATGAGTTGGGATAAGAGAATAAAAACAGAACATGGGAAACATCAATATAACATCAAACTGCTCTGAGCAGCAAGACCCACTGAGTGATGAATAGACAGAATTTTAGTTGAACTGAGTCCACCACGGCACGTTCTGTCACATGGTCTTTGGCTTTGTCACTATGGGTCTAATGATTATTTAGGAAGCCTTAACTCTGCCCACCGAAATCAGCAGAAGTACAATATCTCTTGAGTAACTGGGTAAGGCGTTCCCCTTCCATCCCCATTTCTGCTTTGCCCATTATTCTGAAATATTGCTTACACAGTTCAGTGACCCTGTAAGTAGCTCTTTGAGGAAGTAAAATGCTGCAGGATAAAGCTTCTTGGTAGGGAAATACAATTTCAATCAGGAGAAAGTCTGAGTAATTATTCTTAAAATTGATAATATAAGAAAAGTAGAACAGAGAAAGGCAGACAAAACTTGCCCATCCCAATACGTTAATGCTTGCCCAAATATTTAATACATGGATAAAGAACCTTAGACAAGCAAATAGGTGGCTAATGTCTATAGTTTTTGGTGCCTTCAAATTGCTGCACATCCATGCTCAGGGCATTAAACCTACATATTTTAACTGAGTTGCGTTCCTTTTCACAACCCTTCTTTGTATATGAGGCTTTGTCATTCAAATGTTCTAGGGTGCTAAATATTTGCTTGCTTGACTAAAATCCATGCTCCAAAGCTCTTGGAAGTTAATATAGACAGAATGGTTAGTCAACAAGAAGATATTGGGCCTCATCAGTGTCAGCAAGGCTCCTGTAAACCTATGCTGACGATTATGGCCTATTTTGCATCAGATATAGACATTGGCTGTACTTGGGCAGAAAAACAATATGGGTTATATAAAATCTAAAGCCATTGACATGTAGAATGTGGATCCAGTACCACAAGTCTACTTACTGTTTTAATGTAGGATAGACCAATGAAACATGAATTAACAATGAGCCTAGAAGGTTGCATTTAAAGGAGTAAATATGTAGTTCTCACGTGGCTTTGAAAAAAATAAATGATGCCTTTTGAACATGCCATTATTGTTTTCCAGAATCTGATCATCACAGGGGCTCAAGCCAAGAACTCTGGAGACATTCCTCATGGTGAAGATCTTTCTGATGATGTGAAAGGTTTTGATAGGGAAAGAAGCAGTACAGGGGGAGACTGGAGGAGTCTGCCTGGGCCTGATTAGGTGCTGTATACGAGGCATCATCTGTAGTGGAATATCATGGGGGTGACTACAGACACTGGGGTTAAACATGTTTGAACTCAAAGTTTGGTTCTGCCACACATAAGCCAGATCAGCAAAGAGTGACCTCCAAGAGACAGTGATTCCTCATCTCTGTACCAAGGGTAATAATACTTGCTTCTTGAAATTGGCAAAGATCATATATATATATATATATATATATATATATATATATATATATATATATAAACAGTTTTGCAAGATTCATGGCACATGTGTTTTGTTCATAGTTCCACTTTCACTTTCCTAAACTAGGGCTATAGATTGTTTGCAGTGTTTGGTTGACATCTTGGGTTTTTTTTTTTTCTTTCACTGCTACTCTTGACATTTGAATAAGAGAGTTTTAAAATTCTTTACAGATGATGATGTTTTTAAAGTAACTTGAAGGGCTGGAGAAATAGCTCCGAAGTTAAGAGCAACTGCTGATGTTGCAGATGATGCAGGCAAGATTCCTAACAGCCATCTGTCTACTCACAACCATCTGCCCTCCAGTTCTAAAAGCTCCAATGATGCCATCTTTGGGCCTCTTCAGGTACCAGTGGTATGTGGTATACATACATACATACATGTAGACGTAACACTCGCACACATACTATTAAAAATAAGCTAAAGTACATATATGTATTGTGATGTAAAATACATCTGTTTCCTTGAGCAGTACATTCACACATGCAAATGAATTTTGCTCAGCAATATCATGATGATCAAGTTAAGCACCAAAATGCAATTTCTATCAATATTTTAGCTTAAGCTAGAAAAAAATAATTAAAATTATCTTTAGGAAACAATTAGCCTAGAAGCAGAATACAGCAACATTGTAACAAGGATAATTCCTACCTCAAGGTAACAATTCCTTTTGGGTGTGGTTCATGATTACTTTGTAACACAAAGAGTGATATAGGTCACTTTCTCCAGGTTAAAATATGAGTTTGCAAGCTACTCTAAATGTCTGAACTGGAGCGGTTCCCCCCAAAAAAATCCCGAAACTAAACAAATTACCCAGATTGCAGCCAATAATCAGTTCAAGCTGGTTTATAGTTTCAGTTTTTATGTTAAGCTTGTGTTCAGTTTAACCAAATTTTTTTTCAGTTCTTTTGAATGTTTGAGAATGTCATAATTCACATAGTGTGATCCAATTCATTCCCCATATCCTCCACTCCAATTCGCCTATAATCTTCCCCCTCCCATCTTTATATAGTTTGTTCTCCAAACTTATTGATTTTCTTTAGAGCTGCATGTATGCACCAGGGTATAGGACCATCTACTGGAGCTAAAATTCTTCAAAAGTATTCTCCAAAAATACTCTCCAAAAATACATTCCAAAAGAAAACCCGGAAACCATAAGTCACCAACAGCTCCTGGGCTAAGAGTAGGGCTTCATAAGCTCTTCCCTCTCCCAGGCTGGGTTTTGGGTAATTTGATTTTACATAGATCTTGATGGTGTAGTCACAGCCACCAGGAATCCGTATGTGCAAAAAGCCTTTCATACTGCCAAATACTATGTCACTGTATATGGCTACTACCCCAGCCTTTTAAAATCTTTCCACTTCTAATTCAACAATGATCCCCGAGCCTTGTGAAGAGGGGGTGTAACATAAATGTCCCTCATAAAGCTGTACCCTCTAGGCTCTCTGATTCTTTCCAAATTGACCAGCTATGCATCTCTGGTACATCTAATTTCCTCTGTTGGGGGACCAGTATAGGCTGCCCATCATTCAACACAGAAAGAGAAGAGATCAACAGATCTGAGCTGGGTCACATGACACAGCATCTTGATCGGGGACCCCAGTAGCCTATACTTCCTGCTTGTCTTTCTTGCAAATTGGTCAGTACCTACTCTGCTGAGCTTATTTTGAGGGGGTGGGTGGAGTTGTATGACTTCCTCTCAGCCTGACCTCTCTGTAAGGTAGATGTTGTTATTCACATTCCTCGACTACTAGGTCACTTAAACCCAGGCTCATAGGTCTACCTATGACAATTTAACTGGATAGATGCTTTGACTGTGGCTATTCTAAATAAGTGTCAGTGTGTGACATCACTCACCAGTTCTGAAATGCTGCTCTCTTGTGTTGAGTGAGACCTAGAATAGGTTCAGAATCTTGTTATAGACAAGCGTCCATCTTACAGATTTCCCTGGACTTTCGTATTGTTCCACCAATGACTGCATGTAAAGGTCAATATTTCCTTCAAGCTTATGTCTTATGTGTCACATCATCATTGAAGCAAAAGTTAATAGTTGTACTATTTCTCCAAAAATGTGGAAGAGTCTTTCACCTCAAATGATGACAAGCATAGGAAACATAGTCACAGCTCTCAGAAGAAGTTCTCCTATCTCTCTGCTCATGGATCCATCCACCTTCCTGGGAATCCTTCAAGGAGGAGAAACAGCACCCCTACTTGACAAACAATAAGTTTGAAGCTCACAGAGTTGACATATACCTAAGTCACACAGATACAAATGAGTGGTGACCAGAGTTTAGTTCAGTTCAAACCAAGGCAAAACTGGAGCCATCTCTACCACATTACTCAAGCATGACTGCTAAATGCCATCCAGTTCATAGATCAAGTCCGTTAAGGTTGGGCTGCACAGGTTTCAGTGGTAGAAAATTTCCATCTGTGTGGTAGATATTGAGTAGCCTTGGCAATCTGCCTAAGGAAGACATTTAAAAACATGGGGTTTGTGTTTGTTTCATTCTTTCTTTTTTCAGGAAGGCAGGCAGAAGCAGCATCCCTTGGTTCTTTGTGATACACAGGTGTGGATATACAAATAGTAAAGATGTTTTCTACATGGTAAAGCTGTTTCAAAGACTGGCTAGAGAAGCTTGGGTGTTTCATCTCATGAAACCTGTTTTGGAGACATTAGAAACCATTTAGCATCACTGCTAAACAGAACTAAAACCCAAAATGAGAGCTAATGTGACTGAGTAGTCAATTCTCACCATTCTGCTGGAATCTTCCTAAATGTGGCCTGTTACTCTGTTACCACTGAGCTGGAATCTGCTCCTTTCTAAAGATGAGAAAACCGGCCAAGTGATGAGTGAACTTGCTCGAGGCTGATTGAGAGGAGCCAGGGTTTGAACCAGGTGAGCAGATCTTTAGAAGCCAAAGAGGTTTGAAGTGATTCCTGATCATACTGACACTGTGTGGATATGTATTGTATTAACTCCCCCACTCTTGCCCTTGTTTCCTACAGTTAAAGGTAATGGCTTTCTCCAGTCTTTGTCTTCACAAATGGTGTCCACTTATGATTTTATGATGGATCTATCGTGTTTTTCTTTACCATGTCAATGCATAACAACACATTGAAATGAACAGTAGCTGAGAATGAAGACGAGTGTCCATTAAGAGAGAACAAATTAAAGCACGACGACACATCTTTACAAACACCTCAGCAATGCACATGACAGTTGTCTGATACTTAAGGACACATCCAAAGAAAATGGCACTTTGAACTATAAATTTATTTGCACGGAAGTAGCGAGGCGTCACATGCCCTTGCATCTATTTCATACGTGATTCAGAACCTGGTTTTGACAGCTAGCTCTAATAATAAAAAGGTTTTAAATGTAAGGTATAACAGCGTTCCAATCAGCGCCTAATCAGGGTTATGCTTTTCAAATTATATTGTGTCTGCCTTCACCTCCTGCCTGTTATCAGCAATAAAAACAGAAGTGTTTGAGAAAAAAATCCTTGATCTGTACCCATATATTTTTAATATTAATATGTCAGGCCAATGGCAATAAGGATATTAGGGAAATGACGGAATTCTCCCCCAGCTGGACATGTTAATTGAGAAGCCAAGTTTGAGAGGCAAAGTTCACATTTGTGCAGATGGCAGGACAATGCAGGGTGGCAACATAGGTCAGTGTCAGCCCTGTCCCAGCTCTAATGGCTTGAGTCTCTGCGTCAGCTGGTCCCTCTGGGCTGTGTAGGTTGAGGAAGGCTGTCTCTCCAGTGTTCCTGCCCTTGACTCTGGGGGTAGTAATTTCTCCTGAAATGTCAATGTGCCTTCCTTAAGAAGCGGGGGAGGAGGGCAGTTGGAGAATGAAAGCAGGGGAGCAAATAAGTTTTATCTTTCTTACAAGATGTATAATTTACAGTTCACACCACTCTCTTCCCTTTCACTATAAAAATTAAGACAGTAACCACCTTAGTGGAGGAATAAAGAATGTTATAATCATATCAACAGAAGATGAGTTCTTGGGCGTCAAGATCTTTGACTGGTCCGCTACATGCTTCCTTTTTAGATCTAGTTACATTTTGAATTTATCTATGTTTATTGCCAATCTCCCACCTACCTCTTATTGCCTTTAATATGATTTGTGTATCACTTCCCACTCATTAAATGCAGCAGTGTGGGACCACTGGTCATTAGTAGTTTCGGTTTCCTAAGTGATATAATTATTTATTATCGCTAATTAAAATTCAGAGTTTGGCTTTCAGTGTGAGGCTGGATGGGAAGGCCATTTTAATGAAAAGAGCAATTGTGAGTTCTAAATTTCTTTATGAAGGAGATAACTTATGTAATCATGGGTAACCTTTGTCAAGAATATTATCTCACTATTTATAAAACAATGCCTCCTTTACTTTAGAAATTGTCATTTGCATATGAAAAAGACATATTTATTGATGCTTTTGACTGATGCGCATTTTCCATTCAGGAATGCTCTTTTCAAACCATTCACACAGCTTTGGATTTTTCTTTTGAAAACCATGCTACAATTCTTTCAAAGATTTCACATATACATCTACATTCACAGATACCCAAGTCACCATCAAAGAGGATTTCAATTGTTGATCTCTTTCTTAATTTTTTTTCCTAATGTGAAAATCCCGAATCCTTTGTGTTTCTGAATCCACTCGTCATAAGCAATGGCTCCTGATAGTTCCTGCCATTCACAACCCTATACCTCCATCCCTTTTCTTCCAGAGAAGAAATCACACTGGTGTCCAGGCAGGACAGGGGTTAGCTGAAGCTCCTACAGGTTTCCACTGGATCCGTCAATTCATCTCATTCACCACACTGTTTTCCCTTTTGAGTCAGTTATATTATTTCACTACTGAATGCATTCAAGACAAGAGAAATTGTCGTGTAATTTGGTACAAACACGAATGCTCTTCTAAAAGTCTTTCCCAATAAAATAGTCATGAGCATATGCATTTTCACTCCAACGTGTATCTTTTCATGCATCCCATCATAATGGTTTTTCCTGAGTCCCTGTGAAGAAACACACACCATAGATTGCCTACCCCTACAACAAAGGAAATTCATGAATGGAATTTATCCTCCCGTTCTCATCTTTCCTCAAGCCATCTGTGATTTCTATGTTAATATTATAATCATTCGGTTTTTTTTAACATGGGAAAATCAAGACCTATGAAGCAGAGCTTAAAACATCAAGAAACAGGTGTCACCACACTTTTGATCCCAGCACTCAGAAGGCAGAGTCAGGTGAATCTCTGAATTTGAGGCCAACACTTGTCTATAAAACAAATTCTAGAACAACCAGAGCTAACAAAGAAACTCTATCTTGGGTGAAAAAAAAAATAAAAACAAAAAAACAATAAAGAGTAGAGTGAAAGTTTCCCCAGAGTTCTCTTAAAATTTATCAGAAAAAAAAAGAAATGATTCTTACCTTTGTCATCTAATCATATCCATGTGTGGTCCCTCCTAATTAAGCGAGTTAACATATTCAGCATCTATGTTTTATGCATGAGAACGTCAGCTTTTCAGATTACTTCATTTTGGGACCACATCATTTACAAATGAAAAGATTCATATAAATATCTTTATCCAGGTTGCGATAGACATCATCCTTGCCAGAAGAGGAATCAGGCACATACCCTAAACACCCATTCAGATCAGTCAAAACTGGGCTTTTGCATTTCCATGGTTTTGGTAAAGGCACCATGATGTTTCTTCCCATTAAACAAGTTTATTTTATAACCCTAGATATCAAAGTCATAAGAACAAATGCTTACCAATAGAACTTACTTGCTTAAGCAAGTTCATTTGTATTGTCCACTTGGTTTTTTTGTTTGTTTTGTTTTGTTTTTTTGTTTTTGTTTTTGTTTTTGTTTTTTTGAGACAGAGACTCCACAGGATAGCTGAGGATGGCCTGAACTTTTTGATATGCTGTACAGACTGGGCGTGAAGTGCTGACAGTCCTCCTCAATGCTAGGATTACAAGGATGACCCACAAAGCCTGGCTTTCTGTATACATTGTGCACTTTTAAATTTGAGCTTATTTATTCATATATTTAAGATAGCTGCTGAATGAAGTGATTGAGGGAAATGAAGGTAAGAGTACTTCTGTTCTTGGTCTCAGGAAATGGTGAAGGAAGCTGCCACAGGTCCAACTGAACCTTTGTCGGTGACATATAGTGGAGGAGAAAGAGAAAGTTTTAAATGGATTTATCACTTGGTTTGCAAAGCAGTAGGCATAGGACTTACAAGAAAGGCTTTAGGATCCGACTGGGGAATTTAAAGCACAAGTCTGCCACAGACTACCTGAGTGGCTTCTGTCATGTGTCCTCATCTGGAAAATGGACGAGCGTGTGGTTTCATCTTCACCCAGTGTACCTAGAGCAACAGACCTGGATTGTGGAATAGGCTGTGGTGGGGACAGAAGGTTCCTGTCAAATACATTCTCCTGAGGAATATGATTGAGATAGGAAATGACGATTGAGGTCTTGTGTCCTTTATGAAAACTATTTGAAAAAAAAGGATGAAAAAAATTCTCCCTGATTCAATGGTGAAATAGGAATGTGTGTAATCATGCAGTACTACAAATTAGTCTGCAGTGTCTTCTATACATGGTATGATTATATTTTTTTACATTAACTATTTGGAAGAATATTCTCCCTTAGAACTGTGCATACCATGTGCATACAAACAGCATATCTAGAAATTAATTAGAAATCTCTAAGAAGGAAAATAATGTCTTGTGTAAGAAGTGTGTCATTTATTTATAAAATATTTTGATAAGTGATAGTTGATCTGGACTGCTTGGTTTTGTTTATTTTGATGTGCATAATTTTATTTTAACACATAATGATAAACCATAACATTTCACATTAAAGTACAGAAGACTATCAAATTGCTCATAAAGAATATACACTAATCTTCAGAGTGAAATACCCCTTTGGTCTCAGCTCTTTTTTACACACTTCTAATTCTCTCATTTCACATTTTAGTATGGTCCAGCATAGCAGGTGAGCCGGATACTATAAAACCTGAATAAAAGAGTTAAGGTGGCACAGAGCATTCTGCTACTTTTTCTTTAAAAAAGAAACTGAGTGTTTAGAGTAGTTTCAGTATAACATTCTCCCTCTTTCCCCCAAAGTACAAAATTCATCTCAGCTGCCTTCCTCAAATATTTTTCATCTAATCATTTAAATGATTCCTGGTACCCCGTTAAACATTAATGAAAGTTGCATTAGTGTCAATGGTAGATCTAAGACATTCTAAACTTAATTTCAGACTTGATCTCTTGTAGTAATAGAGAATAAATATTGCCGTACTATTCTCTGTGTTAATGCAAATCATAGAAGCCTCGGTGTGTCCACTGACAATTCATTTAATGCTCTGGTCAACTTGATTAGCATTGATTCAGCGTATACAAGGGTTGTTACAGACTCTGGTTTGCATGTGGTCAGTAACAATATAATTACTTACTGTAAGCATGTCCACAGATCTGCTTTATATTTCATTATTATTACCACAGATTATTCACGTGAAATGATGGTAGCTCTTCACGTCCACACTCTTTGACCACAGACCCAAGCAGGTGTTTGCTTAATACTTTGGTCAAAGATCAGTGAGTTAAAGGTTAGGCCAGGGACAATGAGAATGGAGGGGTCACAGCATGTGCAGGAGGGGGGTGAGACTTGATCTTCTTGGGTCTGGAATGGTTGAACCCCAAGGTCACCCATTAGTGATCCTGCCTTGAAGGACTGTGAGATGACAACAATAAATTCACGATGCCAGAACCTTTTAACCCTCTTAATGCTGTGAACACTGGGAGTCAAGGCCAAAACCCAGGAGGAATGGACCCAAGGAGAATTATTCAAATAATTGTCTGTGGGATGTGGCATTTATGTGCCCTGGGTTTGCTTTCTGATAGGGCAGACATCTAAGAAAAAATGTTAATGTTTGATGCTCAAACTTCCCATGCAAACAACACACCGAGCACAAGACACATAAGCACAATGGACAAGTATAGTGAAAATGACCACTGTTGAATTGTCAGGGCTCCATTTTTGTGACAATTGTATCCCAGTAGCAAAATTCTTAATACAGATTGCATATCTGCCTACATTTACAACAATCAATTCACTAAAGATAATGGAATTAACACATTATATTCGGGAATTAAAGATTATTAGAGACTAACACAGTGAAGTCCACACACTTTGAGGAAGTTGAATACTCAGATCTGAAACATAATATTACTTAGCCTACAAATTACTCTACTAAGTAGTCCCCTCCATGTTTATTATCAAGATTTGAGAAACATGGACAAAGATAGTGACTACATAGGCATGGGTATTTCTAGGGAAAAAAAATGAGTTGAGTTTCTACCCAGTGATCTTTTAAAATGTAAATTGAAACATTTGGTACTCAAGAGCCCCAGAAATATCTCATTTGTATGCTAGGATAATTTCTAAACTTTGATTACATAGTATGTCATCAAATGATTTTCAAGTTTAATTCTTTCTTATATCTCACAACTTCCTTACTTGTGGGTGATAGCCTCATATGAGGTCCCATAACTGAAGGTAGAAATTGTGGAAGACTTGGTAACAAACAATAACCAAAAATCGATTCAGTGATCTCTGAAGGATCTTAGGAGTTTCTGGCAGAGTTCAGCCATATTGCATCACAGATTCTGAACACAAACAGGCACTCTTTGTCCCGCACAGGCTATCATATGGTCTGAGATACATTAATTCAAACTCAAGGCATTGTATGTTATGAACTATCCTGTCTTAACTATGTGTACAAAATTTTCTGCTCTTAGAAAATCATAATGGCTTTATTAAGCAAAATAGAACCTTTCAGTATTTTTCAATTATCCTTCCTCTATAACTGAGTGTCAAACTAATATATTTCTGGATTGTGTTGTGTTAAAAATTTTAAAATTAAAATTTTATGTTTGAATTGCTAACTTGAGTTTATTTAAAAAAATAACATTAAAGTTGGCATGAGATGGGGGAAGGATTTCCAATAAGTTCTTAAACAGTTCTAGACATACTTTTGCATTTCATCCTACGTACTTATGCAAAGCAGTGTTCTCAGCATTGATGAGAACAAAATCAAAACATCAGTCAACTCTGAAAAACACTGAAGATGCTTTACATGCTGTGATATCAAATGTTCATCCAAGATTTCATTCTTTATATAAAATAAACAAGTACATCCCTTTCAGTATGTAAACTTACATTTGTCTTGTAAATAACAAAGTCATAGGTAGATTAAAGAATTTTGTTGTTATTTACTATCAGTAAATGCTGAGTTTGCCTATCTATTTTCTAGCCCTATGCACTGGGGAGTCCATACATAGGAAAATTGTATGGAGTCATGCTATGGATATCCAGACTGGGCACATTTAGACTTAGCTCACCTGTGAATATGACCTTTGAAACCAAATTTTGAAATCCTTAATGTGGCTACTGTATTCTTCAAACGCAGGTATTTTGGGGTGTCTGTTGGAGAGGTGTCGAGTGTTTAATTCATTGCTGGAAAGCAAGGTTTCTTCAAAATGTCCCTAGTATATAACTGAGAGTCTGAGGAAAATTACATATTTTCTACAGAGTTAGAATCATTTTTTGGTCCTACCAGAGGCATCCTTCAAATAATCAGAAATAATGCTAAAAAGTATATGTCTCTGTTCTAGGAAATACAAAGCTTGTAGTTTGTCTTATGGGAGTGGTTCACAACCTTGATAAAGCTATTCTCGAGTTGTAGTGATCCAACCATAAAGTGATTGCTGTTGGTACTTCATAATTGTAATTTTGCTATTGTGATGAATCATAATGCAAATGTCTGTGTTTCCTGATGGTCATAGGCGATGCCTGTGAAAGGGTCATTTGACTCCCAAAACGTTTATGGACTACAGGTTGAGAACCACTGGTTTATGCTATCATAAATACACTGTTTTTTTTTTTAATTAGCTAGAGTCCTAGGAGACAATAATTAATTTGCAGTTAGTCTTTTTTTTCTAACTCCTGATTTACAAATCATCTAGTTCGATTTTGGTCCTAGAATTGATCAAGACCAGCTTTAGTTTTCAGCAAGAGTCCTAGTTTACATAATAAGCTCTATGATTACTCTGACCATAGACTTAAGTGCTATATGAAAATGATGGCACACATGATAGGTACTAGATGGTATTATAGGAAGAAGGGCAAAAGTCTGCTTTTGAACTAAGGAATTTAAAATATAGTGCCTGAGAGAGATAGCTTCTACATAAGTCAGAAGATTTGGGGTGCCAAGAGCTGTGGGAGTAAGGAAGAAAGAAAAATTAATCCTGATAATTAATGAGTTCCATAGGGAACTCACAAGGAGCAGAGGCAGAAAAATAGCAAGTGTGCTTCAAAGGAAAAGCACATTGAATGAGTCTTAAGAACCAGTTACATGAGGGAGACTTTGGCCAGTCAGAAGAGAAGACTGTGCCAACCCAAAGGATTTTGAAGACCTAAAGAGTCTACATTTGTCCTATGAGAACATGAGTTCTGTCCCCTAGTACCTATGCATGGAGGATTGACTCCTTAGACACCTCAATACTAAATTTTGCAGACATGCATGTCTCTTAGGCAAAGCAGTAGAGTATCACTATATAACTTACATCTCCCCATACTGGGCTACTTATAAGTCCTAACACATGCAAACGCTACATAAGTATGGGTTATGTTGTCATTTTAGGGAATAACAAAAGGATTCATTTGGACATGTTCAGCATAGATGAGAATTTTTAATTTATAATTTTTTGAGGATTTTTATGCATGACTACTATAGATCATTTCACCCTTCCCTCCTCTAACTACCCCCATGTCTCCTTCACTCCCTCTCAACGTTAAGAGCTCATCTTATATACATATGTATATGCACATATAAACCTGCTGGATCCATTTAATGTTACCTGTATGTGTATGTGTTTAGGACTAACCACGTGCGGTCGGAGAACCTACCAGGAAGCTAATCCCTGGGAAAGGCTGACATTTTCTCCCTCAGCAGCCATTACTTGACTGTAGTTCCTCATGTAGGAGTGGAGACTTATAAAACTTTCCTCATCCATGTTGGTATGTCAATGTAATTGGCATAATATTGTAATTATACTTGTCCTTTTAAGCAAACATGTTGTTGAGATTTTATGGGTGCAGCTTCCTTGGCATATACAGGTGACATTATCTCACAGAAAAAGAAACCCTTGTTCTCTGCCTCTCATCTTCTTATTCCCTCATCTGTGACGTTCCCTTAGCTGTTGGTATAAACTATGTTGTAGATGTATTAACTGAATGCATTTGGACCAATTGTGGCCTTTTGCACAAAAAAAAAGCTTATTTGGAAAGAGAGGAGAGACACTTACCTTGCATGTAAGAATAAGTTTAAAGGGGGACAACATTTGAAATGCAAGTAAATAAAATAGCCAATAAAAAATAAGTTTAAAGAATGGAGTTAGAACTTCTAAGGATTTAGGCAAGTGTCCTTAGTATGTTCTCCTTTGGGGTCCAGGATCTAATCAGACACAGGTAGTAGACTAGGTTTACAATATTAGGCATCAATTTCCAATTTCCCTCCTACTGAGTGGGCCTTGGGCCAATTAGATGACTATTGGTTACTCCCAAGATATAAATACCACTACTGCACCCTTGGGGATGTTTTGCCTCGCTGGTCATTGTTGTGATTCATGGGCACCACAGGTCCTATTGATTGCTTTTTCTCTCTAGGGTATTTTCACAGTGCCTTCAGATACTATAGGAACTCATCCTCAGAGAGGAGCCTTGCAGGTTAGTTCCAGCTCAATTCTTTCAAGCCTTGGGCCCAAAATGTGTGTGCCTTCAACAACAGGATCTTAGCTTCATGTTCTTGTAAACAACACAGGCCAATAACAATAGTCTTCATTGTTCCATAGTCTTTTGAACTCCCCAGACCAAAAACAGGAAGGGAGAACTCTTGTGCCTGGCACTGGGATTTTTTGTGGGGATAGTCTGTGGCTTTGGGGGGGAGGCATTATATTACCTCAAACTGTATAACTTCATTTACACTACATGTGTGTATATTCATGTATTTGTATATACACCCATATTATGAATGCACTTCAAATACGCAGAAAATCTGTACTTACCTTTAGCTATTTTCAAGCATCCTTCGTGTTATTTATTCCTCTTCCCCATCTCCATCTCTGTGCCCCACCACCTCTGCTTGCTCACCTTTGCTTCCCCAAAAAATTTAAAAAACATTTTTGTTACGGTTAATTGAATTTGACAGTGTAGGACCTACAGATGCCAAACCAACTGAACTATTATCCTTATTTGTATTTGGTGGGATGTATTAGAAAATGTTTAAAAGCTACTGTTATAAGCCAGGGAGAAAAAGGAAGACATGATTGACTCACCAGTAACAGTACCAGATGACTCACCAGTGAGGGTGTATCTGGTCTGGTGAAGCAGCTCTCAGTTCCTCTTCAAAAAAATCGCATCATCATTATTATCAAGGACTTTGTAACTCTTTGGCATCTGAACAAATACTGAGGAAGTGGCTTGCCCAGATTCACAGCCAATCAATGGAGAGACTTGGTTTGATCCTAAATTCTATAATCATCCCAAAACTCTTAGGTACTTTGTATGCAACTTCATTCTGTCTCTTTAGAACAAAGGCAGAAACTTGATACCAGCATGCATTTTTGAACAACGTAAATCGAATTCATGTTTGGTTGTTTGGGAAAACTATACCTACTCCAACAAATTCAATGGAAAAAAAACCTATAATTTCCTTTTAAGTGACAAATAACTTTTACTAAAAGACAATGAGGAGGTTTCCCAACAGTTGTCAGATGTTAGGACATATGAAATTGGTGTGCTACTAAACGTATTTCATAAGTTGCCCTATATATACCATCTCTGAGAGCCTGAGGAACAAAAATAAACTAACAATTCTGGGAGATGGCAGGCAGTCCCCCAAAGGCTCGTCTTCCAAAACTAACAACCTCCAGACCCAATCGCTCTTTCCTTTGTTTTTGTCTTCATTTGCATCACATGAATCAAAACAAGGAACTAGAAGAATTTTGAAACAACAAAACTCAAAGTATTTGAAAGGGCATACTCCGTGGGGAAGCAGTAGAGACAAACAAACAGAGATCGAGGAGATACTCCTTTCAGAAACCCATTTAGAGCCACATTAGATGTCTAATGAAATTAGCCAATGTCTTTCCAAGGGGGAGAAAAAAAAAAAAAAAAAAAAAAAAACAGGCATTGATTTCTATGAATCTGTGCCTGAGAGTACAAGAGAAAGGGGGAAGAAAGGGCGGGACTCTTTGCCTCTTTGTGAAAATATTGATAGACATTCCCAAAATGACCCAGAATCATGATCAATTAAAGCCTGGCTCCTGGTGAGGTTTGCGAATATTTAGCACATCAAGGGGCCACCCCCTTCTCAGGCGTACTGTGAAAGAAGCTGTGTGCACCTGTTCATTTTGCTCTCATTACGCAAGAGTATATTTTCAGTTGGAATTATTACTTCCAACAAATGAAATCCCCCATTTTATTCAAGGAAACAGATATGTTTAAATGATTCTGCACAGCTAGGACATGCACCCAAGACAAAAGTATTATTACAACAAATTATGTAACCTGTTGGGATCTCCCCCAAAAAACCTCAAGTTATATTTTCCCCCTAAAAGTAGAACATCCACAATATGTTTCCATTTCAGTAAGTGTACATTGCAGTTTGCTTTTCCTCCTCAACTTCAAACAGCCTTTGCAAATAACACATTTTTCTAAAAATAAGGAATGGCTGTAAGATGACAGAGGGGGAAGTATGGTTGTCTAATTATAATTTTGTGTGTGTGAGAGAGAGAGAGACAGAGACAGAGACAGACAGAGACAGTGAGAGAAGAGAGGCTGCTTTTAAAATTGAAAGACAAAGAAAGAATATTTCATTATAAATTATTCATTGCACTCATTTTGGATCAATACTTTTAGATATTCACATGCTTTTTATAAAGCGTGGGAGATTCTTTTAAATGTCATAATTTCCTTCTCAAAGCTAAAGACGGGAGCATAGAGTTGGGTTGAAAATGAGTGTGCTGGAAAGCTGCAAGCTCCATTCCGCTTTAACTTGATAGACTGTGAGTTTGGGCCACAATTCTACTGAAACACCCCAAGACTGACCTGCCACTTTCTGCCGAGCACTTCCACTTTATTTGAACAAATAATCTGAACCTGCTCACCTTTTTTCCCCCCACAAAGGGAGAAAAGAATAGCAGCTGCTATAGTGGTTCTCATCTGAAGAATTCCAAGTAAGGGTTTTTATATTCAGCCATTAATAAATAGATAGATAGATAGATAGATAGATAGATAGATAGATAGATAGATAGACAGACAGACAGATAGATACATAGATAACCGTTTCAAGACAGAACTTGAACAAAAGAATATTTTGCTTATATAAAATAGAATCTGCTTCTCTCCTTTGACTCAAGTACTCAATCTTCCTTGGGGGTTTGGGGGGAGCAGCCATCCTCCCAGGTCTTCTGCCAGTGGTGTTTCAGAGAAAGAAAAAGCACCTTTCAAGGCTATCACTGTTACCTGCTCATTCTGCTGAAGGAGGTGTGTGCATGTGCTGTTTGTGTGTGTGTTGGGTATGGAGGTATTATCTTTACCCTATCAGAAAATGGGTACATGCCACTTTTCAAAGTTAAGACAAGAGAAAGAATCTATAAGAATCGAAGAGAATAGGAAAACAGCATTTTTCTCCAACCTGTTCTTCTTAACGCAAAGCAACTGAGTAAATAAAAGGAGTTTGAAAATTCTTAGTTTAGTGGAAACAAAAACCAAAGAGCTCACCACCTCTTTTCATTGACTGACCGAAAGTGATGCAGTGAAGAGGTGCAGCCAGTGGGATCTTCAAACAACTGTGGGGGTGACTTTATATAAAGCGTGGCAAAGGAACACAAGGTGGCTCTATCCAAACCAGGGAGCTCTGGGGCAGCCAGGTGCCCTATCTAGATCTTCTGTGGTCACAAATGGGTGCTCACAGAACAATGGTGGAGCTTTCAAAGAGCAAGGAAATTCAGCAACAAGGCCAGCATTGCTTTACATGAATAATACCACGGCAAGCTCTGCCACCCTTTTAGTCTTGATCTTAGAATGATTGCTGTATTAAAATGACTCCTTTCAATTCATGCAATGTCTTCCTAAGTAGCAGCAGCAGTTCAGCCACTGACTGCATGAGGGCACGTAATCTAGAATATTTTCAAATGATTTTAATAACAGGGTGCGTTCTATGTAGTCTTCGTTTTGAAAAGGCACCTCTAGGAACAATCCTTAATATCAAACAGGAGATTTTAAACCGAAACAAAATACATATCTGCAGAGTTGGATATTTGCTTAAAAAGTTACAATACCCCTTAGAGAAAATTATTGAGAATAACCTGTGCACGATGGGTTGGTTTTTTTTTTTTTTTTTTTTTTTTTTTTTTGGTTTTGGTTTTGTTTTGTTTTGCTTTTTTGTTTGTTTTTTTGTTGTTGTTGTTTTGTTTTGTTTTTTTGTTTTTTCCCTTCCTAAGGTACAGGCTCCACTCTGGTGAAGAATAAAGCGTTTCAATTATATTTATTTTTCTAAATCACAGATGCATTCATTGTTGCCGATGGTTTTTCCTTTCTCTTGATCAAAGAAAACCGAGCATCTCAAGGGCAAGGCCCATAAACACCCTTTCTATTTATATGTGAACTCCGCTGCATCTCGTGAGGGCTGTGATGCAGTCCAGGATCTTGCTAGAAGCCTAAAGCCATTTCCTGAGAGGCTCCCTTACAAGGCTCCAATGCCTCCATGACTTTCTGCATCAGCACTCCCATCTTTGGGGCACGAAGATTGATTTTCTTTCTCCCTGCAAGTGAAAGTCCAGAGTGTGTGCCCCCTGCCTACTACCCTGAGAGTAGACAATACAACCACCAGATCAACTTGAAAAACTCGTCCAGGGGGAGCCTTCCCGCCACCTCTGAGCTTCTCACTAGGTTAAGTGCTCCATATATCAATGAAGGCAAGCCCTGCCGGCCCTGGTTCCCACAACAGCTGCTTGCTGTGACTCCCTCCAGCTCTAGTTTTGATATGTTCTGCACCTCCTGTGCAGGGAGCCTGCCCATCAGTGGATGTACGAGCACTCTGAATCTCAGAATGGAGTCTCAAAATTGGGGCTGGAAATAACATCTTGATCTAAGACCACAATAAAAACATCAAAGCATGTGGGTGTGGAACTCATTAATGTAGCCATGCACACACACATGTGCTTAGGCACATCACTAGTGGTTGTTTTAAATCTCAAACTGGCTTAACACATATGTGCATTGCCTAAATTTAAAATGCTGGGTATTTGCTGTTTTGTTCTGGTTTTGTTTGTTTGTTTGCTTGCTTGCTTTTGTTTTCTTAGTACCAAGAAACAATTCCTTTTTAAGGCAGAATTGACTGTTTGAGGCAGAAAATTAGTTTTGAATTAAAATGGGGAAATGGAAAAGGCAAGATTTATCTTCAGTAAAATATCTGTCTACAAAATATTTGTTTTCTGTAACTCAAGAAACTCGATTTACCTGCATAGTAAACTGGGTACTAAGAAGGAGATAGAATTAGGTGAGAAGGTGAGGTGTATAATCTGAGGGTACACGAAGAAGATTGACAAAAGGCTTTGTTTTCTAGTACTGTACACAGTCTTATTTAAAGATTTTTTTTCCCTTTCTGTGACACAGACTATGTTTCTTAGTTAACAAAGATGTGATAACTATAACATGGCATACTTCCTAAGTTCAATGTTTTTATATACAAAACTGAATCTCAATCATTAGAACATTAATTGGTTGAATATGCAAGCAATTTTAATAACAAGTAGTCGATAGTTTTATTTAGAAAAGTTAGTTGTCATTTCTTTAACCTCTGCCTCTTGCAATTTTCTAGGAGAAGGTTGAAAATCCCACCACCTCCTTCTTTGAAAAAGAATTTAATAAGCAAATATTCAATTGGATCAAGGTATAAGATGATCAACATGACAATTAGACATTTATTACATTGTTAAAATACTTAAGGTTTAAAATTTCATATTATTAGAGTGTGACTTGTCTTTGGAAACCATCACTTATAATATCTAGGGGAAAATAAATTCTTCATTATTGGTAAAAGTGTTTTGTGGTGTTCACAAAATGAATTTAATATTTTGTCTCTTCGTAATATCTAATACTTTTTCATATAGATTGAGCAGTGAGATGTTAAGTCATACCATTTATCACACCAAATGCATAACATTCATTTGCATGCTGCTCATGGTAGAAGTATTTATCAATTAAATTTATTTGATAAATCAATTATAAAATTAAATTTAAAAAATAAATTTAGTGAAGGAAGGCTTTGCCACTGAAGACTTGGAGAATCTCTTCAATCTCAGGACATTTCAATGTTGAATTCCTATTGAAAGTTGTTATTGTTATATAGGACCACATAATCTCATAAGGGAAAGTGAGTGTGTTTATCTTTAATAATGAAAACCATGTCTCCTCTACTACTCTCATTAGCAAAATCCATGCAAGCAAACTACCAGAAGTAGTGCGGATTTAACGACATAGAATATTTTTGATGGTAGGGGTGGTTGGCAATGAAAAGACAGATTGAAATGATATGTCAAATATTAGTAGCCTTTTAAGACGTCATCGCCCGTGGCCCTTAACCTCTTACAGATGGCAAACAGGGGGCAGCACAAACGAAATTAAGAAGATAGTGTGTTGACAGGAGCAAGTGGGTTCCAGTTTTTATCCCCACAGACAACAGAATGACATCATCTCCTTTCAAAATGACACATTAATGAATTTAGCAACACCTGAACTTTTCTGACGACAGCACCTTTGACACTGGCAGGTTCTCCTGTGTCAGTAATGATAGGATTGTGTATCACCCTCCCTCTTCAGAGCTGATGGCAGAATTACCTTTTGGGCCCTAACAAGTTGACAGGGTCTCATTTTGTTCCCTCTTTTAATGACATCTTCTTTGCAGGTGAACTGGAGAAGTGATGACTTCTCCCCCCCCCCTTTTTTTGTCTTGGAGGATTCCTAAATGTCACTGAGAGACCTAAGACGTCTCAATCTCACTTAAGGCAAACGGGAAGCCCAGGGTTTTTAAAGGTGAAATGGAGCTTGCTAATGAAGAAACATCACTCTCTGTGGGGCGTGCTCCTTGTTAGTTCAGTGTAGGTGAGTGTCGCAGGTTAGCTGTCCAACCTGACCCAGGGTGTGAGTGCACATGTCATCTTTTATTTATCAAGGTTTAAAAAAAAATAAAGAAGAAGAAAGAAAGAAAAGAAAGAAAGAAAACAACCTAATTGAATGATTGGGTGATAAAAACAATAAACTCTTCTGCATTTTGGCTCCAAAGAGAAAGGGTAATGAGCTCTTGTCTCAGAAACTCATCCTGGTGGAGTTCTCGTTATGATACAGTTCAAACGTGTCAACTGAAACATGTGAACGGTAAATACAACTCCCCATTGATGGGAACCAGGAACCTAAGTTTGATGTTTATTTTCATTTCCCAACCTCTTTATACAATCCATGAGTGTGGCAGTCCTTCCGTTGTTAGACATTTGGTTCAGTCCTGTTTCCTTTTCATAATAAATATGCAAGATGTGTAATGTTGTGATTACCATTCACTTACAAAATATTGTGAAATCCAAAGGAGTGCGACAGATTCCTCCTAAACATCAGAAACTTAGCAAAGTTTCTCCCCATGTTTCAAAAATCCCATAGGCTAGTCTCTGCCTGCTAGACTATTTTTTTCTTTAAGGTTTTTCTCCTGATATTACCCATCCAGCTGATTACCATCTGGGAAAAAAATATTAAAAACGGAAAGTCCAATTCAGGAAGTGACATAAAATCCATTATGGCTGAATAAGACAAAGCTCACCCACAAAATCAAACCTAAATCAAGGTTCAAGGGACAGAACAGAAAGGGTTAAGGAATCATTATCAGCTCTCAGCTCACAGACACTTTCAAATGACCAAGAAACACTGAAGGCAATATCCCAAATTATTAACTAATAATGTGTTCAACACAGCAAAGCTCATTAGCACACTAGACCTGGCCTGTGACAATGTGTTCCTTTGCATTTCTTGTTTACCTGAAAATCTCTAATTGCCACCACAGAAACTTCAACAGTCCAGTGGATCTGTTTGAAAATGCACAAGCTAGCAAGGCGAACCTGGCAGTCTCTGTACAGTAGCAGCAGCGTGTTCTCCCTCTTCCTACCAGTTAGAATTTTGTTACCAGGGCTGGTGAGGGTTACCTCATTCTCACCAAGTGGAAATTACTCCCTGAAAGAAGAGCATGGTTTCTGAATGAAAGCATTCCCATGAATTGTGGCCTCTAAGGCCGTTTTGGAGGAAACATGAAATTACACTGGATTCTAACAGGTAACAATAATGACTTTTTCACCTGCCAACAGCTAACTTAAAATTCCCACACATGTGGGCCATTTCTACTTGGTGCGTTCTTTGAATTTCAGCGGCTTTGCTTTTCAGTGCCTGGTTTCTCCCATGCCTCCTTTGTGTCGGAGGCTCACACTGGGTTCTCCTTCTTTGGTGCTGGGCTTTCTTTTCACAGTGACATTTCAACATAAACAGTCAATATTCATTACCTCAAAGGAGACTTCCCTCCTATTGCTGACCAATTAAATACCAGCTGAGACGGGCAGACAAAGGTAAGGGAGCTGGAACACAAGACAGGCTCAGGGCTTCCTCCCTGCTCCCTTCAAGGATGAAAAAAAAAATGTAATCAAAACAAAGAGAGCTGGGGATTTAGGGACTATCTGTGTCCGAGAGGCACGGTGCCGTTGGATATTATGTCTCCTTATCTTTTCATCTGGCATACTGCAGAGAGCGGGGATTTTGCATTATTTTTGTTGTTGTTTTTAATAATTCACCACCATGCATTTTTGAGGTTTCGCCGAGAAGGACAATCAGCCCTTAATTAGTTCCTGACTGAAGATGGCCATATTGGCTTAGGCTGTTTCGTCGGTTGCTGGTGGACCTGACCTTTATTTTCTTACTCCGCTGCCTAATTTGATTTAGCTTGATTTCTGTATTTCTCCACCACACAGGAGCGGCTCAGGAGGCGCCACTTAGAACATCTGTTGAGACAGAGCCCTTTCGGATGAACTCACCACGTCCCGGGAATTGCTGGGAATGGCTGTGAGGCTCCTCAACTGAGTCCTCTGAACTGTGCCTTCACTTCAGGGAAGGAAGTGGGGGAAGAGTATTCTCGTAGATCCCCTTGAATCATTAAACAGCTCAACTTCCTTCTCGCCCCCAGGCACCCCTCCCCCTATGCACTCACTCTCTCCAGGATGCACAGAGAATGCCCGGCACTTCTGGAACCATTTTCTTCAGAAACCTGGATAGCAGTATTGTTGTGTTTAAATTCTGCACATTTCAAACTCTCTCTCTCTTACATACACACAATCTGGAACGACTGATTCGCTCCAAGTTGTGAGACTTTCCCTCCTCACACATGAATTGTGCAGCAAAGTAGGCATTCCAGGTTTCCGGGTATTCCTCTGTGAAATCTTCCAATAATTCTATTCACCTACACAGAATATTCTCTGCATTGTAAGAGAGTCACATCACACACATTTGTTGTTATTATTGTTCTTCTTCTTCTTTTGAGCTATAGCCTGGATACAAAGGACTGTAACTCCAACTGCTATTAAGAGTATCTTCCCCCAAATCAACATTTTCTTTAGTGGGGACCTGAAAGAGAATGACTCCATATCCAGGAAGCCCTCAGGGCCTGTTCATCTTCATTAGCCTGCATACCCTTTCCTAGCTTCCTCAAGATGCCAAAAGCACTTGCAATGTCCCTAAAACAAACAAAAGTCACTGAGATTCCTACTCCTTGTCCATTAAAAAATGAAAAACAGTGATCAATACTCAAAGCAATGGCCAGTTCAAACTGTGTGTGTCATATTCATTAGCTGCTCCACCAAAGTGATATCCCAGTTTAATTTTCTGAGAGCCCCTCATGAATTATTACTTTGCTTTGTCTCATGCAAATGAAGGCACAGTGAATCCAAGGTGGTAAACTTTTATTTACCTGGATATCTTTACTTATGTAAAGAAAAAGGAGATTTAGTTCATAGTAAATGTGTTTTCCCTCTCCCCCGCCCCCCATATTAGATTAGGTGAATTTAGTCAAGAGAGAACTGTATTTTCTATTTGTGCTTCTAGCAGCTAGAGGGCACAAAAGAATGCTTTTACTTTGCCTTGTCTTTTTTTTTTCCCCCTCCCCACTGAATGGAACTATGCAGACTCAGAAATAAACAATGAAAGAGAGGCTGGTGGTTTTATTGCACCTGCCTTATGTAGATGCCATAAAAAAAAAAAAAATCCCTTCCAATAGGATTACAAATTCCGGAGGAGAATGGTCTCTGAGTGTGGCCTTGGAGAACTACATCTTCCTAAAATAAAGAGTAAATCCCAAAGAAGGAGAGCCTCAAAGTGGGGTGAAACAAGTTTGGACCATCATGATGTTTCCAAACTATTTTGTAAAGCTCTTTGTTCAAATGCAATATAAACACATGTTTAACCTTTATCATTCCAGCATCTTAAATATTAATGTCGGTTGTGCTTCCGCATTAACAACATCTATTATTTTTGCGCTAATAAGAGGCTTACAAGAATAAACATGAAAGGCTTGGAGCAACCTCCCTGTCAATTAAGAAAGTCAGCAGTACTTCAAGTGCACACTTCCAGCAGATCCCAGCAACTGGAATCAGACCGAAATGCATGCTTCCAGCTATGAGCAAGGCCCCACCCCATCACTATAAATGTCTTAAATCATCTCCTGCCCACTGGTACACACCCCCATCTTGTAAAAAGCCAGCTACTGAGGACTCGATGGTAAAAGGCATTCTTTTTTGGACCATTTATTTGTAAAGCATAATAGTTTGGCATTTTTCTGCAAGACACACTAATAAACCTCGGGAGGAGTCACATCTGTTGCTGAAGAACAAAATGGGTTGGGCCTCAATAGCATAATATATATAAACACTTTTTCCCCCTAATGAACTGTACCACCCCCTTAGGCATAAATGAGTTGGATCTGGATAGAGTACCATTTGCCAAATTGTAAATTGCCTACATTTATTTTGGGAGTGCACTAAACAGAGTGCTAATTGCCTTGTTTAGCACTTTCCTTTCTTTCATTTGCACTGGTGTAAAATCTTAGTAAATTAACTCAAGGCTTTTATTATGTAGGTAGCATTTGAACAACCAAGAATTAGTGAGGAGGCAGCATGAAAGGACGGATAAAAGAGGAGTTGGCTCTACCCAGAATGCCATTTATATGTCCCTTGAATTAAAAGGATGGAATTAACTTTTAATCCTTGGGCTTTTTAAATTGCCGATGTTAACACGGAATGTATTACGCAGCCATTTTATTCAAATTTGCTCACTTAAAATGGGTAGGATGTTAACAACCATGATCGTATGGGGAAAGTGCAGCTAGCTGTATTCATATACACAAGTGTATATATTAAGATTCATTCCAAATAGCAATTTATGTAGTTGCAGTCAATTGCATAGTCAAGATTCCAGCTTATTGTCAAAGACAAAACACTCCAAAGTCATTACCGTCCACCACTCTGCAGAATCCTATGTGAAATGAGTTGAGAGCCTGGTTGCCACTCCTAATGGACAGGTGTGCACTTCAGAAAAGCCATCTCTGACTTAGTGGCACACAGAATATAGTGTGCCATGGATGCTTGACTATGTGGGATGGTACCAAGCAGCCAAAGGCTAAAGGTCACATGTTCTTACAGGTGGCCTCCCGTTGGGGAAATCCAGCAGAAAGCTCTGTGTAGAAGCTGTGTGAAGCAGTGCCCTTGAGAGAAGCAGAGATGTTTCCTCTTCTGCTCCTGCTGGGATTGAATTTATTCACTGGGTTTGCAGATTCTCTCACAGCTAGGATGCACCCCTTGGTGTTTTCCTGTTGTAAATGCTGGGTATAAGTGGAAATCAATGCCAGCGTCTATCATCTTTGTTTCCTTTCAGACTTTATCCCCCTTGAAAGTCACATTAACGACTCACGTACACTGTGACAGCATATATGGACCCACCAGGGTCTGCATCAGGTCCTCAGCCTGTACATCATGGCTTCCAGTTTAGTTTCTGATATGGGATTCCTTAGAGTGCAAAAAAGTGGGTCTCTGGTTCTTATGCCTTGTCTTGGATTCTTTTCCTTCTTTTGGTTTGTTCTAAAGAGAATAGATGTGATACTTCTGTTTTATCTTATTATATATTTTATTTTGTTGTTTTTCAAATGAATGAATGAACAAGTGAATGAATGAATGAATGAATGAATGAAAACATAGCCATTAGGGTAAAAGTTAACAACTAAACTATCATTATACCTATCTATTGGGGGAGGAAAGACTAGTCTTCCCAGTGGCATAACACTGGGTATCAACCACTCCAGGCTAGACTTCATGTTCAGGAGTAGTTGACAGACACATAATGGACTCAACAGTTTTTTATGTGCTTATATTTGGTGTTGTCTTTCTGTTTGGGCGTGTTTGTTTGTTTGCTACTTTTTATTTGTTTTTCTATTTGGGTGTTGTTTTAGTTTGTTTTCTTGGTATTGAGCTTTTGTTTGGGTTAGGGAAGAAATTGTGAAGGACTTGGGGGTGAGGAAGAACATCATCAAAATCAATTTAAATTTTAAAATTGTTTTAGATAATATAAATATAATAAAAGAAGAAAGTCAGATTAGCTGTCCTTAGTCAAGCCACATAAAAACAAAAAAAGCAAAAACCAAAAAAAAAAACCCTCTAAATTATGGAAATGTTAGGTTTCAATGGTTTCTTGCTATATATATTATTCTCCATTCATAGAACTAACTAACATTTTAAGATCTATTTGGTCTTTAATTTTGAGAACATTAATCTCATAAATATATTTAAGATTCAGGTGGTGGCAGCTCATACCTTTAATCCCAGCACTCAGAGGCAGGTGTATCTCTGAGTTTGAGGCCACCCTGGTCTAAAGAGTAAGTTCCAGGATATCCAGGGCTACACAGAGGAAAACCTGTCTCGAAAAACTTTTGAAAAACAAAAGTATATTTCATATCTGGCATCTGTTAATGTGTCATGCTGACACACCTGTAAGAATTCAGGTTGAAGCAGGGAGATTGTTTGATCTTCCTAGGCTATGTAGCTTAGGTTACTTAGTGAGCACCAGGCCAATCTGTAGAATTAGACCCATGGGGGTAGGGGGAGGAGCAACTACCCTTGATTCCTGGTTTGAGATAACAGCTGTGGAAGAAAGTTCTGGAGTGTGTACAGGAGCAATCGGTATGCATTCTGCTCAAGGTCACTGTGTACCAAGTAGAACGATAAATTCAAGGTTTGATAAACTGATCAGCAGAGAAGAAAGTGGGCATGTTTTTGATATACTAATCTCTGGAATGCAAGCGATGTCACGGCGATTTTTAACAGGCAATGTTCTAGGTAAGAACATTAAAGCCAAGGGAGAGACACGTGCTGAACCCAACTTAGCTAGTGAGGGTCTGATCTCTGACAAGTAACTTTGTCTGTTTCAGCTGAAGTCCATGTGTTGTGAAGACTTTATGACAACCATGTAAAAGCATCTATGACGTGGTATGTGGTCAGTAAAGTGTGCACTTCTCTGCTCCCTCCCACACACAAGTTTCTGCTTTCTCATTTAGTTCATGAAAAAAAATAAAACAAAACAAAAACAAAAAAACTCTGCTTGAATATGAGAAGACAGAATTGTAAAGATACTTTTATCTTTCCAAAAGGAGACCCTCGTATAAAAACCTGAGAAATTTTATTAATAGATGTGAAAAATAAATAGCAGACAATGTTTTAAGATAATGTATGGAGTAACAGAAATAAGGCAATGCTTCATTTGAGATATTCAGTGCTCATCCTACTCAGACTTAAAACTATCGTTTATGTGTTGTTGTAGGAAATCTCTCTCTCTCTCTCTCTCTCTCTCTCTCTCTCTCTCTCTCTCTCTCTCTCTCTCTTCTGTCACACACACACACACACTGCACATCCTGCTTTCTCAGAAACTTTGTAATACAACATATTTTTAAAATTTCCAAGTCAGAATGGTATGAATTCATTTCTGAATTCCAACTGGAATTCTACACGCTGCTGTAGTTATTGTGAACTCTACCTGTTGCTCAATATAGAATTTTGGGTTGCCATAAAGTGTGCATGATGTAAGATATGTGTGTCGTTTTTCTAAAACGTATTTATTTGCCATGGAATCAAAATGATGGCTCACTTACTAGACTTTCCAATTTCCTACTTGTAGAGAAAGCATCTTGGTAAATGAATACTGGTGACAAATGGAATTGAGGAAAGCTGAAAAGACTATTGTAATGTTCAGGGTTCATTCTAGGCTCTTCGTAACGCCACGTGCTCTTTAATTTCTGCAGATCATTATTTTTTTAATGCAAAGTCATAATTTAAGGTCTCCTGATAACTGTCTGAGATCGAGTGAGAACACACTTATCAACAAGTCCTAAGTGATCAGCACTACTGAAGAATGGTTCCATCCACAAGAATGTGCCCTGGGTCTGACCAGTGTCATGACCAGAAACTGCATCTTCCTAACACCTTTGCCAAGAGTCAAAGCCCCATCATCTAACCTCCAAGTACTGAGTGATGATAAGCATTTCTCCCATTCTGTACCAACGTTCTTTTCTCTCTTAATTTATTAGATAGAGAGTCTACTAATCATTTTTTTGCTACAACTTGCTATTTATGAAATTCTTAGTTTTAAGTGTTTGAATGTTAATCTCCAGAACTGTTAATAGTACTTCTTATTCTATACTTCTCAGGTTTCCTGTCCAACCTTTTTTTTTTTTTTTTTTTTTGGAATCTAACCCTAGACACTTTTAATCTGTTATTAGACTCTAGTAGAGAGGTGCTTCAGGAAAACTGAACACATGAGCTCAAAGAAAAATGTATGTTTGAGAGCTGTTTTCATCTTATGATTACCCGAGCTTGCTCACTCAGGTTTGAGCACTTCTGTAACTCCAAGGACCTGCATTCAATATTTGCCTTAAATGAACTTGCCAAGGCTTTAATGGGTGTGTAAATACATTTTAATAGCTCACTGATTTTGGTACAATGGAGCTTTTAAATATCCTAAACTAACTCAGACATTCAAACTGTTGAAAAATAAAAACAAATGGCCATTTGATTTTGTGAAAACTGAAAGCGTAATTAATGTTGACACTGAGATGGAATGCAGAAGCACAATGTGTAAGTTTTCATAAATGCGTCACTTTCTTTACAAGCTATGGCACCCATCCATCAATAATTAACTTCATTTATGTAGGTAATCCTCTCCTAGGCATCTAAACTGCTATGACCTGTGTTCTTTCTGTAGCTTGGAGCTTACTTTTATGCATTGGAAAACATTGTAGATTTGAAATCTTCAGCAGGATGATAGATATTTACTAACCCCTCCCACTGGGTTCTTGTCTATAACCTCTACAAGCAGGAGGTCCAAAACAGCCCGCCAAGCAGGTGGCAGTCTGTGTCAAAACCAAAACATTTAAAATCCTATGATGCCCGCCGTGTTCTAGGGTATATAACAGAAGAGACACTTATCCTGTATGTTTAATTAAACCAACAGAGAATCACCTGGAGAAGTGAACTAATGTCCAGAGCCTGAGCTAGGCCAACAGGTTGGGTGACATTGATTCTACAAGGTGAGGTACCCTGCCTGCATATGATGGTTTTTACCTATGGGATTTGCTGCCACTATTAAAGGTATTAAAGGTATATTTAAATATGTCTTGAAACTATAGAAATATGTTCTTCTTTCACCAGAAAGCTTGTGCTAAAAATATTCAGGAGAATTAACTTTTTAAACAAGTGTCTATAGGGAAGAGACTCATTAACCAAATGTGCTGCTTCTCAAGGTTTTCTCTTCTTGGAAGAATTTGCATGAGAAACTAAGTTCAAATGAGAGAGTGCCTTAATATCACTTAATTATGTTCTACTGTATTATACTTTTATTTAGTAGCCAACAAAGCATTTGCCATAACCCAAACATTCAACTAAGAAAATGAAGTTTCACGAAACTGAATATGAAGGATACTTATGAAGGCTCTTGTAGAATTTAGTTATACCTGAGGAAAACGGTATGACATAGTATAATCATGACTCTTTAAGAAAGAAAAATGCAAAAAAATTGGAAAGGAATAGGCTGTGGTACAAGCAGTTGTTCTATTTGAGCTAAAAGCTAAGAGAAACTTCATTTCTATTCTAATGTGCTTTTCTCTGCTGTATTTCTATAAGTAATAAAAGTAAACAAGGAAAATATATTCTAGCTCCCTCTCAAGAATGTTCAAAGCAATTTCTATACGGAACTATGACCCCACTTAATGATATAAATACATCACTACCTATAGCTAATCCCCCTTTTCAGCTTTTTATCTCTGTATGTCCAGAATAAGATGAGAATCAATAAATCTGATTAACAATGACCTTGAAATCTAACTATAGACTCCATTTCAGAACTAGGAACAAGTTTGCAATAAACTCTTTCGCTTGATTCTCTTTTTAGAGAATAGTATGAATTGTACTTCAGATTTATAAAATTTTATGTTCTCATATTTTATTTAAGAGATGAAAATGTGAATAGAGTGAGTATAGGATAAAATGACAGGAAAGATAACTAGAAAGGCAGAAAGAAAAGTGGGTAGATTATGGATGGATAGATGTATGTATGTATGTATGTATGTATGTATGTATGCATGGATGGGTGGATGAATAGGTGATATATGAATAGATGATGGATGAATAGGTGATAGATGGACTGGTGGATGAGTGAATAGGTGGTGGATGGATAGGAAGATGAATGGATATTGGATAGGTGATGAATGGATGATGGATAGATAGACTGATGGATTGATGGATAGGTGATCTATGGATGGAAGGATGAATGAACAGATAGATGGATAGATAGGTAGATGGATGGATAGATGATGGATGGAAGGATGGATAAACAGATGGATGGATGGATGGATGGATGGATGGATGTTGGATGGATAGAAGGATGAATTGATAGATGGATAGATGGATGGATAGATGGACTGAGTGAAGGATGGACAGATGGAAGAGTGGATGGATTGATATCAAGGCATGAAAACTCAATTCTCACAAGGAATCCCAGTTTCACTTGCTACACTCTTCTTGTAAGACTTTAGTTTCAAATAGTTTTTTGCTGTTGACATTCCCCAACAATCTCCTCCCACTTCTGAAAGCACCCACTGTCACCTGCCCATTTAAAGAGAATCAATTTAAATTTTAAACATATAATCAGTATTTCAGTTTTTCCTTTAATAACAGGTTGACAGTTTGTAAGAAAGTTTGAAAACTACTCTGGTGTTGGGAGACTTAGTTAACTCCCATTTCTCTTACATCATTCCAAATCCTCCTTGAGCAAGGAAGCTAAAATCACAAAGTCAGCCATAAGACAAAAGATATTGAAGTGATGTCTCCTTAATAGACAACCACCACTTTTAATCCGTGTGGTTACAGGTTTCCTCCCTAACCTGGAAATCTCAGCAGTGCACTGTAAATAAGTGTTAGATAATATGTTCCTTGGCGAACTTTGGGGTGTTAGAGCTCTGTGCCCACTTGTCTAAAGAAAATTAAGCTTATTTCAAGGAAATGTGGTCACCACTGGCTAAAGGGTAAAATGCAGATTATGCAAATAATGATATTGTCCTTTGCTCCCTCTCTTGGTTCTGAGGACAGCTTTTCTGCTCTTGTTTTTCTTCTCAGCCAATTGAGAGATTAACCTGGCCTCAATTGAAATGGCAGTCCATAGCGTACCTTTCCTTGAGCTCACAGCATGGCTAATAACAGTTGGGGCTGGTCAAGCAGGCCTCTTTATTTTTCCTTTATTGTTCCAGACTATGAGCCCGTGAACTTTCAGCATGTTATGTACTTAACCATGGTCAGGTTGCTGTCATTATTTTCTGATTGTCCTGGAGCTCCTGGGGTATTGGCCCATATTGACGGCATAGGGTGAGCCTCCTCTTTGTAGGGTAACCTTTGAAAAAGAAGCCCAGCGACCACCTGCATGTTTAGCCTAGTGCTGCGACTTTGCTCTAGGCCAGTTGGTACGCTTCAAAACACGCATTAGCACCACTTGCATCAACTAGTTCATCTCACTTCTTTTCATGTTCCCCTGATCTTGTTAGATAAACGTTATCTGTACCACAAGCAAATGCTTGACTGAGAAAAATCTTAAAGTTCATTGGGAGAAGATACGGTACGTCTGAGTCACTGGGTGCTTTGTTGATAGATATGTTTAACCCTCCCACATCCCCCTTTCTAGTATTTTTCCTATGTTGCTTGTCCTTGTGTCAACCTAGTCAAGTTAGCTGGACTGTGGCAAAAAAAACCCAAAAAACAAAAACAAAAACAAAAAATCAGGGACAGGAGCCCCAAGTGGCCTGAATGGTGGAGCAAAGTGCTTCCCTGCATGAACCACCTCTACACTCAGCTTTTACAAACCTATAAAAATTGGTCTAGTTGTTATCTGTTCAGGCTGGAAAGCAAGCAACAGCCCTTGATTGCCTCGGGCTTTGATGTAAGCACCCCTGACTACTTCTGTTTAAACTCTAGTGGATGGAAGACACCTATAAAGATATTAATTAGCTCCAGTTGTCACCAGATGTGGTTCACATTCTCTGAGCCAGCTCTGAAATACTGGAATTTTTATTAGGCAAGGTAATGTTTATAGCTCTCATTAAAGTCTGAGTCATAAAAGGCTGAAGATGAGATTGGTGGAAACTGATTGTTTATCAACTCCAAAAAAAAAATTAATGTAAAATAAAAATCCAAAAGCCCTGTGTTTCAGACCGGAGTGACAAGCTAACTTTGGGAGACTTGGCAAAAGTCTCCTACTGTTTACATTAAGAAAAACACCTTTGGAGTTATACCCCATAAAATGACTGGTTTGTGTCAGATTTATGTTACATTTCCACACTTAATTATAGTAATGTCAGCCACACAGCGCTGCATCATCCAAAGAGAAAGAATCAGCACTAATTGTTCTTAGACTGGAAACTAACTTGTGGGATATATAGTGACAAAAGAAGAGATTTGCAATTTATCCAAACTGGGTGAGCAGTGCTTCCCACCAGACAAGGCAGAGAATCCAAAAATATCTCTTAAACACTTCTCTCCCCTTGTCATCTTAATGCAATGTCTTCATAACTAAGAAAGTGCTTACTCTAATTTTTCTCTTAGATAGAGGAAATAGGAATAGCTAAAATCTGCTCAGACCCACGAGCCCATTTAGAAAAAGAAATGTTCATCTTGGGCCATAATGGATGCTGAGTTTCCTTTTGAAGCTCCACTGACCTCCTTTCTGAAGCTGGGCCCCACCCCCACCCCACCCCATCAAACCTATACACATAATAATACAGGCCCTGTTATTTCTAGGGCCCCCATTATGAGCTGTGGTCTGGGGGTCCCCAAATGGAATCTATCTACAGCTGGAAGTCCCTGGATGACTCCCTCGGTATTTCCAATTTAGAGTTTCATAAGATCTTTGGAGATTTTAAATGATATTCAGAAATATGCTTATGCATTTTTAAAAGATTTCTTTTTTCCCATCTGAACTCCTTTAACAAAGGTATTACACTAAGGACAAAAGCTGTCCAATTTTTTCCAACCTTTTGGTTCTTTCTAAAACACAGTCATTTTGTTAGACATTGAAAATGTCTTGATTTAGTTGTCTTGCTATTTTGGGCCTGTCCTGCCCCCTGCAGTGGTAATAAGGATGGGGGTTCCTGCTGGGCCCTGAAGAATACCATTTCACGGCCGCCACAGAGCTGGCGGCTTTTATTTATGGAGCCAAGAAAATGAATGGGTATTAGTGTCCAAACATTTCAACATGCTCCCGCGGCCATGCACAAAAGGGACTGATTTGCAGCAAATTTCCACTTATTTTCCAAAAGTATTTACCTTGCCGGAGCTTGGCTGATCACTATAATGGCATAGCTGAGGGGAAAATGACCATTTCAGAAATATATATATATATATATATATATATATATATATATATATATATATATATCACACACCTTAAAAGTGCTCTACTTCTTCTGAATAAAGATAATACTTTGGGTTGCTGGGATTCTATGGATATATGGATGAATCTAAAGGGCCAGGGACTATACATCTCTGTTGCTTTAAACATGAAAAGAAATGACACAGCCCAGACAAAGAGAGCTCACATAGGCAAAAAGACTGTACCTAAGACAGCATGCTACAAGTGCCCAGATCACTTTGGGCATGCCCAGAGAGTAATACAAGCACTGTGATGTGCTGAACTGGGGCAAGGGATGGCAGGCTAATATATTCTTCACCTATATTTGCTAATAGAACTCGGTCAAGCTTATTAGTGGGTAATTCAGAGGATGCTATGAAATCACATTACCTATTTAAAGTAATGATTCTACAGTCAAATTGTGTACCTACTATGTGCTGTGTATTTGATACCTGCCTTAGTGTGAGATGTTAAAAATGACTTTAAACTTGGCATTCCACATTCTCTGCGAAGGATATTAAAATATCCTGGTCAAACAGATAATCTGGGGACCTTTCCCTTGGGTCTGTAGTTCTGTTTCTTAAGCAGGGCTCTTCATACCTCTGAACTATGGTTCACTTTTCCACTATGCTATTACATATAAAAATATTTTGTACCAAATATATAACCAAAGTGTCTACTCTTCACATTTCAGTCAAAAGATTGTTTCTTCCGTTACTAACCATGAATGTCCTTAAAATAGGTATATTCTTGGGGATGGAGAGATTACTCAGTAGATAAAGTACCTATGCTATAGGCATTAGGACCTGTGTTTGATCCCCAGAAACTTTATGAAAGAAAGAAAGAAAGAAAGAAAGAAAGAAAGAAAGAAAGAAAGAAAGAAAGAAAGAAAGAAAGAAAGAAGAGGGGGGGAGAAGCTGGGCATGGTGGCACTCACTTGTATTTCCAGCTTTAGGAAGACAGAAACAGGTGAATTCCTAAAGCTAGCTGACCCGGTCACAAGTCCCTTCCCGGTTGGCTCCAGCACTGGGTCACCTTGGGCATGGAGTCGGCGGACACCCCCCAAAGACCCTAGAGGACTCTCCACGAAATCTTAGGACCACCAGTGAGTGGAACACAACTTCTGTTCCATTCCAATCACACGGACCTTGAGACAGCATTAGGGAAACACCTTGGGCACAGAGTGGGTAGACACCCCCTCCAAGGTCCCTAGAGGACTCTCCACATGATCTTAGGACCACTGGTGAGTGGAACACATCTTCTGTTCCATTCCAATCACGCAGGACCAGCATTAGAGAAGCAGAAAACCTGGCCTGGCCTGACCAGGGTCACAAGTCCCTTCCGGTCATCGCCAGCATCAGGTCACCTTAGGTGCAGAGTCGGCAGACACCCCCAAGGTCCTGAGAGGTCCCTCCACATGAACTTAGGGCCACCAGTGAGTGGAACACAACTTCTGTTCCATTCTAATTGCCTGGGACCAGCATTAGGGAAGCTGAAAACCTGGCCTGACCAGCGCCACAAGTCCCTTCCTGTAGACTCCAGGACCAGGTCACCTGGGCGAGGAGTCGGAGGACATCCACAAGGTTCCTAGAGGACAGCTTCTGAGGCAGACCCCGTTTAGGGCTCCAGACATCCCGGCACCTTCCCTGCCAGAGGACAAGGGTCCTCCCCGTCCAGGAGGGCTTTGCTGGAGCACCTGGGGAAGTCATCGTGTTTCCCAGATCCCTCTGAGACTCGTTTGCTCAGATGAGAGTGTGGACTACAGAAGCTAACAGCTTCTGGGACAGGCCTTGTTTCAGGCTTTCATCTTCTGCCAGGAGGCAGGTCCAAATGCCAGATATCTGTGCACCTTCCCTGCAAGAGGAGAGCTTGCCTGCAGAGAGTGCTCAGACCACTGAAACTCAGGAGAGATCTAGTCTCCCAGGTCTGCTGATAGAGGCTAACAAAATCACTAGAGAAACAAGCTCTAACCAGAGACAACTATAACAACTAACTCCAGATTACCAGATGGCGAAAGGCAAACATAAGAATCTTACTAACAGAAACCAGGACCACTCACCATCATCAGAATGCAGGACTCCAACCTCATCCAGTCCTGGGCACCCGAACACACCCAAAAACCTAGACCCAGATTTAAAAGCATATCTCATGATGATGGTAAAGGACATCAAGAAGGACTTTAATAACTCACTTAAAGAAATATAGGAGAACACTGCTAAAGACTTACAAGTCCTTAAAGAAAAACAGGAAAACACAACCAAACAAGTAGAATTCCTTAAAGAAAAACAGGAAAGCACATCCAAACAGGTGAAGGAAATGAACAAAACCATACTAGACCTAAAAAGGGAAGTAGACACAATAAAGAAAACCCAAAGTGAGGCAATGCTGGTTATAGAAACCTAAAGCTTTATTACAGAGCAATTGTGTTAAAAACTGCATGGTACTGGTATAGTGACAGACAAGTAGACCAATGGAATAGAATTGAGGACTCAGAAATGAACCCACACACCTATGGTCACTTGATCTTCGACAAGGGAGCTAAAACTATCCAGTGGAAGAAAGACAGCATTTTCAACAAATGGTGCTGGCACAATTGGTTGTTATAATGTAGAAGAATGCGAATCGATCCATTCCTATCTCCTTGTACTAAGGTCAAATCTAAGTGGATCAAGGAACTTCACATTAAAACCAGAGACACTGAAACTTATAGAGGAGAAAGTGGGGAAAAGCCTTGAAGATATGGGCACAGGGGAAAAATTCCTGAACAGAACAGCAATGGCTTGTGCTGTAAGATCGAGAATTGACAAATGGGACCTCATGAAACTGCAAAGCTTCTGTAAGGCAAAAGATACCATCAATAAGACAAAAAGACCACCAACAGATTGGGAAAGGATCTTTACCTATCCTAAATCAGATAGGGGACTAATATCCAATATATAAAAAGAACTCAAGAAGGTGGACTTCAGAAAATCAAATAACCCCATTAAAAAATGGGGCTCAGAGCTAAACAAAGAATTCTCACCTGAGGAATACCGAATGGCAGAGAAGCACCTGAAAAAATGTTCAACATCCTTAATCATCAGGGAAATGCAAATCAAAACAACCCTGAGATTCCACCTCACACCAGTCAGAATGGCTAAGATCAAAAATTCAGGTGACAGCAGATGCTGGCTAGGATGTGGAGAAAGAGGAACACTCCTCCATTTTTGGTGGGATTGCAAGCTAGTACAACCACTCTGGAAATCAGTCTGGTGGTTCCTCAGAAAATTGGACATAGTACTACCGGAAGATCCCGCAATACCTCTCCTGGGCATATATCCAGAAGATGTCCCAACTGGTAAGAAGGACACATGCTCCACTATGTTCATAGCAGCCTTATTTATAATAGCCAGAAGCTGGAAAGAACCCAGATGCCCCTGAACAGAGGAATGGATACAAAAAAAATGTGGTACATTTACACAACGGAGAACTATTCAGCTACTAAAAAAAATGAATTTATAAAATTCCTAGGCAAGTGGTTGGAACTAGAGGTCATCATCTTGAGTGAGGTAACACAATCACAAAAGGACTCAAATAATATGTACTCACTGATAAGTGGATATTAGCCCAGAAACTTAATATAGTGAAATATAAGGTACAATTTGCAAAACACACGAAACTGAAGAAGAATGAAGACCAAAGTGTGGACACTTTGCCCCTTCTTAGAATTGGAAACAATCACCCATGGAAGGAGTTACAGAGACAAAGTTTGGAGCTGAGACAAAAGGATGGACCATCAAGAGACTGCCATATCCAGGGATCTATCCAATAATTAGCCTCCAAATGATGACACCATTGCATACACTAGCAAGCGTTGAGTGCAAGGACCGTGATATAGCCGTCTCTTGTGAGACTAGGCTGGGGCCTAACAAACACAGAAGTGGATGTTCACAGTCAACTATTGGATGGATCTCAGGGCCCCCAATGGAGGAGCTAGAGAAAGTATCCAAGGAGCTAAAGAGATCTGCAACTCTGTAGGTGCAACATTATGAACTAACCGGTACCCCGGAGCTCTTGACTCTAGCTGCATATGTATCAAAAGATGGCCTAGTCGGCCATCACTGGAAAGAGAGGCCCACTGGACAGGCAAACTTTACATGCCCCAGTACAGGGGAACGCCAGGGCCAAAAAAATGGGAATGGTTGAGTAGGGGAGTGGGGGGGGGTGTGGGAGGCTTTTGGGATAGCATTGGAAATGTAATTGAGGAAAATACACAATTAAAAAAAAATAAGAGAAAAAAAAACCTGTCCAAAAAAAAAAGAAACCCTAGGCAAGAAATCTGAACCCATAGATTGATGTTGCATCAGCAACAGAATGCAAGAGATGGAAGAGAGAATCACAGGTGCAGAAGATTCCATAGAGCACATGGGCACAACAATCAAAGAAAGTGAAATATGCAAAAATATCCTAACTCAAAACATCCAGGAAATCCAGGACACAATGAGAAGACCAAACCTACGGATAATAGGAGTAGATGAGAATGAAGATTATCAACTTAAATGGCCAGCAAATATCTTCAACAAAATTATAGAAGAAAACTTCCCAAACTTAAAGAAAGAGATGCCCATGAACATAAAAGAAGACTACAGAACTCCAAATAGACTGTACCAGAAAAGAAATTCCTCCCAACACATAATAATCAGAAAAAAAAACTTAAATAAAGATAGAATATTAAAAGCAGTAAGGGAAAAAGGTCAAGTAACATATAAAGGCAAGCCTATCAGAATTACACCAGACTTTTCACCAGAGACTATGAAAGCCAGAATATCCTGGACAGATCTTATACAGACACTAAGAGAACACCAATGCCAGCCCAGGCTATTATACCCAGCCAAACTCTCAATTACCATAGATGGAGAAACCAAAGTATTCCATGACAAAACAAAATTAACACATTATCTTTCCACGAATCCAGCCCTTCAAAGGATAATAACAGTAAAAATAACAATACAAGGTTGGAAACCACGGCCTAGAAAAAGCAAGAAAGTAATCCTTCAACAAACCTAAAAGAAGACAGCCATAAGAACAGAATGACAACTCTAACAACAAAAATAATAGGAAGCAACAATTACTTTTCCTTAATATCTCTTAATATCAATGGACTCAATTCCCCAGTAAAAAGACATAGACTAACAGACTGGGTACACAAACAGGACCCAACATTTTGCTGCTTACAGAAAACCCATCTCAGGGAAAAAGACAGATACTACCTCAGAATGAAAGGCTGGAAAACAATTTTCCAAGCAAATGGTCTGAAGAAACAAGCTGGAGTAGCCATTCTAATATCGAATATAATCGACTTCCAACCCAAAGTCATCAAAAGAGACAAGGAAGGACACTTCATACTCATCAATGGTAAAATCCTCCAAGAGGAACTCTCAATTCTAAATACCTATGCTCCAAATGCAAGGGCAGCCACATTCATTAAAGAAACTTTAGTAAAGCTCAAAGCACACATTGCACCTCACACAATAATAGTGGGAGACTTCAACATACCACTTTCATCAATGGACAGATCATGGAAACAGAAACTAAACAGGGACACAGTGAAACTAACAGAAGTTATGAAACAAATGGATTTAACAGATATATACAGAACATTTTATCCTAATAGAAAGGATATACTTTCTTCTCAGCACCTCATGGTACATTCTCCAAAATCGACCATATAATTGGTCACAAAACAGGCCTCAAGAGATACAAAAATATTGAAATTTGCCATGCATCCTATCAGATCACCATGGACTAAGGCTGATCTTCAATAACAACATAAACAATAGAAAGCCAACATTCACGTGGAAACTGAACAACACTATTCTCAATGATACCTTGGTCAAGGAAGGAATAAAGAAAGAAATTAAAGACTTTTTAGAGTTTAATGAAAATGAAGCCACAACGTACCCAAACCTATGGGACACAATGAAAGCATTTCTAAGAGGGAAACTCATAGCTCTGAGTGCCTCCAAGACGAAACGGGAGAGAGCACATACTAGCAGCTTGACAACACATCTAAAAGCTCTAGAACAAAAGGAAGCAAATTCACCCAAGAGTAGTAGACAGCAGGAAATAATCAAACTCAGGGGTGAAATCAACCAAGTGGAAGCAAAAAGAACAATTCAAAGAATCAACCAATCCAGGAGCTGGTTCTTTGAGAAAATCAACAAGATAGATAGTCCTTAGCCAGACTCACTAGAGGGCACAGGGACAGCATCCTAATTAACAAAATCAGAAATAAAAAGGGAGATAGAACAACAGATCCTGAAGAAATCCAAAACACCATCAAATCCTTCTACAAAAAGCTATACTCAACAAAACTGGAAAACCTGGATGAAATGGACAAGTTTCTAGACAGATACCAGGTACTAAAGTTAAATCAGGATCAGGTTAATGATCTAAACAGTCCTATATCCCCTAAAGAAATAAAAGCAGTCATTAATAGTCCAAAAAAACCCCAGGACCAGATGGGTTTAGTGCAGATTTCTATCAGACCTTCAAAGAAGATCTAATTCCAGTTCTGCACAAAATATTCCACAAAATAGAAGCAGAAGGTACTCTACCCAATTCATTCTATGAAGCCACAATTAGTCTGATACCTAAACCACAGAAAGATCCAACAAAGATAGAGACCTTCAGACCAATTTCCCTTATGAATATGGATGCAAAAATACTCAATAAAGTTCTCGCTAACCGAATCCAAGAACACATCAAAACAATCATCCATCCTGACCAAGTAGGTTTCATCCCAGGGATGCAGGGATGGTTCAATATACAGAAATCCATCAACGTAATCCACTATATAAACAAACTCAAAGACAAAACCACATGATCATCTCATTAGATGCAGAGAAAGCATTTGACAAAATCTAACACCCCTTCATGATAAAAGTCTTGGAAAGATCAGGAATTCAAGGCCCATACCTAAACATGATAAAAGCAATCTACAGCAAACCAGTAGCCAACATCAAAGTAAATGGTGAGAAGCTGGAAGCATTCCCACTAAAATCAGCAAGTAGACAGGCTGCCTACTTTCTCCCTACCTATTCAACATTGTACTTGAAATCCTAGACAGAGCAAATCGACAACTAAAGGAGATCAAGGGGATACAAATTGGAAAGGAAGAAGTCAAAATATCACTTTTTGCAGATGATATGATAGTATATATAAGTGACCCTAAAAATTCCACCAGAGAATTTCTAAACCTGATAAACAGCTTCAATGAAGTAGCTGGATATAAAATTAACTCAAACAAGTCAATGGCCTTTCTCTACACAAAGGATAAACAAGTTGAGAAAGAAATTAGGGAAACAACACCCTTTACAATAGTCACAAATAATATAAAATACCTTGGTGTGATTCTAACTAAGGAAGTGAAAGATCTGTATGATAAGAACTTCAAGTCTCTGAAGAAAGAAATTAAAGAAGATCTCAGAAGATGGAAAGATCTCTCATGCTCATGGATTGGCAGGATCAATATAGTAAAAATGGCTATTTTGCCAAAAGCAATCTACAGATTCAATGCAATCAAAATTCCAACTCAATTCTTCAACGACTTAGAAAGGGAAATCTGCAAATTCATCTGGAATAACAAAAAACCTAGGATAGCAAAAACTCTTCTCAATGATAAAAGAACCTCTAGTGGAATCACCATGCCTGAACTAAAGCTGTACTACCGAGCAATTGTGATAAAAACTGCATGGTACTGGTATAGCAACAGACAAGTAGAACAATGGAATAGAATTGAAGACCCAGAAATGAACCCACACACCTTTGGTCACTTGATCTTTGACAAGGGAGCAAATATCTTCCAGTGGAAAAAAGACAGCATTTTCAACAAATGGTGCTGGCACAACCGGCAGTTATCATATAGAAGAATGCAAATTGATCCATTCCTATCTCCTTGTCCTAAGGCCAAATCTAAGTGGATTAAGGAACTCCACATAAAACTAGAGACACTGAAACTTATAGAGGAGAAAGTAAAAAGCCTCGAAGATATGGGTATAGCGGAAAAATTCCTGAATAGCACAGCAATGGCTTGTGCTGTAAGATCGAGAATTGATAAATGGGATCTCATAAAATTGCCAAGCTTCTGTAAGGCAAAAGACACCGTCAATAAGACAAAAAGGCCCCTAACAGATTGGGAAAGGATCTTTTTCTATCCTAAATCAGATAGGGGACTAATATCCAATATATAAAGAACTCAAGAAGGTGGACTCCAGAAAATCAAATAACCCCATTAAAAAATGAGGCTCAGAACTAAACAAAGAATTCTCACCTGAGGAATACGGAATGGCTGTGAAGCACCTGAAAAAAAAAATGTTCAGCATCCTTAATCATCAGGGAAATGCAAATCAAAACAACCCTGAGATTCCACCTCACACCAGTCAGAATGGCTAAGATCAAAAATTCAGGTGACTGCAGATGCTGGCGAGGATGTGGAGAAAGAGGAACACTCTTCCATTGTTGGTGAGATTGCAAGCTTATACAACCACTCTGAAAATCAGTCTGGTGGTTCCTCAGAAAGTTGGACATAGTACTACCAGAGGATCCTACAATACCTCTCCTGGGCATATATCCAGAAGGTGTTCCAAATGGTAAGAAGGACACATGCTCCACTATGTTCATAGCAGCCTTATTTATAATAGCTAGAAGCTGGAAAAAACCCAGAGGCCCCTCAACAGAGGAATGGATACAGAATATGTGGTACATTTACACAATGGAGTACTACTCAGCTATTAAAAAGAATGAATTTATGAACTTCCTAGGCAAATGGATGGACCTGGAGGGCATCATCCTGAGTGAGGTAACCCAATCACAAAAGAACTCACATGATATGTACTCATTGATAAGTGGATATTATCCCAGAAACTTAGAATATCCAAGATATAAGATACAATTTGCAAAACACATGAAACTCAAGAAGGATGAAGACCAAAGTGTGGACACTTTGCCTCTTTTTAGAATTGGGAACAAAACACCCATGGAGGAGTCACAGAGACAAAGTTTTGAGCTGTGACAAAAGGATGGACCATCTAGAGACTGCCATATCCGGAGATCCATCCCATCATCAGCCTCCAAATGCTAACACCATTGCATACACTAACAAGATTTTGCTGAAAGGACCCTGATATAGCTGTCTCTTGTGAGACTATGCCGGGGCCTAGCAAACACAGAAGTGGATGCTCACAGTCAGCTATTGGATGGATCATAGGGCCCCCAATGGAGGAGCTAGAGAAAGTACCCAAGGAGCTAAAGGGATCTGTAACCCTATAGGTGGAACAACAATATGAACTAACCAGTATCCCCCAGAGCTCGTGTCTCTAGCTGCATATGTAGCAGAAGATGGCCTAGTTGGCCATCAGTGGAAAGACAGGCCCATTGGTCGTGCAAACTTTATCTGCCTCAATACAGGGGAACACCAGGGCCAAGAATTGGGAGTGGGTGAGTAGGAGAATTGGGGGGAGGGTATGGGGGACTTTTGGATAGCACTGGAAATGTAAAGGAAGAAAATATCTAACTATATATATATATATAAGCTAGCTGACCCTCCAGCTTAACCTGGAACCTCCCATTCCAGGTAAACAGGATAACCCATCTCAAAAAGTGAGTGGATTACATCTAAGGAACAATACCACAGTTGACCTCAGGCCTCTACTTTCACTCACAAATGCATATGCACCTATACACAGAAAAATGTGCACATAGACACACACATATGAACAGTGAATATGAGGTCTCCTTTCTTTTATTTGTTTCACCATGTTATAAAGATTCTGCGTTCATTTGTTTGCATGGGCCAAACCCAGGCAGCTACCTCGAGGATGAAGTGACTTGGGTCTCATTGTCCAAACTTACATGGTCTTTATGTAAGCTCTAGGTGCACTCTCAAAGGCAGTGTGTGGGGAGGAGTAGGGGCTGGGGTCACGGTTGTGAAGTGGACTTCTATCAGCTCATGCACTCTCTTGAAAGCTCAATTCCTACATTCCACTCTCCCACTCCATAAAGAATACATCGCACAAGCAAAGCACTTAACTTCCCATTTATATTCAAGGTACACAATTTGCTTTTTGAATACTTTTGTCAACTGTACTCTGATTGGAAGTCTTGTAGTCATTGCTTACAAATATGACCACTCTATTACTCAAGTTCCCATCAAAAAAAAGATGACATTAAACTACCTATACATGGCAGCCTTAAACAGTTGTAATGTTACTCACAACATAACAATTTACTATTGTCATAAAACATATAATAAATGATAGAAGCAAACCCACCAATGGTTTTAACCTAGTTGCATACTTGGGCCCATCATTTAGTTGTCTCTAACTCAATTTCTTCATCTTTAGGGCAGAATTGACAATCATAATGATGTTACAGAATTGTTTGTATTTGTTTTCAGCAAGTTAACAACTAAAACTTTGGAGCGCTGTAGCTAACAAACAATGTTAATCATTACTTCATACCTGGACAATTTTGCTTGAGCACTTCTATTTTCAATGATACTTTTTAGTGTAAGATATCAAAAATCTCTCAGTGACCTAGTTTCCAATCAAAGCCAATTTGACAAAGTCGACTACACTGCCCACCATGTGAGCTTTCTGAAGCCACAGATTTCAAGAGCTATTCATTCTTTGGTCAAGGCTTGAGACAAACTGACTGTTTCCAGATCTGAACCATAAATTAGTAAATTGGTCTTTTTTGTTTGTCAGATCAGTGGACTATACACCCAACAATCAATGGTTGTTCCAGCCAATCTTCATCATGAGCCATGTAGTTCCCCCAGTATCTGTGCAGCTTTCTGTGCTTTTGAAAAGAGAGGAATCTATCTCCAGTAGGTTTATTTTATGGCCAGAATGAAATGGATTTGGGTGGTTTGTTTTTACTAGAAGTCTAAAGAAGTTATTCAAGCCAACTCTTCTCTTAAAAGCAGTATTGAGACCACTTACCTCCTCTCTATGGGCTTCTAATATCCCATGAGTAAATCATAATGGTCCTCCAAGAGACATATTATCTAAAGGGGCTTTGTACCTTTAGGTTCACTGGTCTTAACAATTCACAATGAGAAATATAATATGTGTGTGTGTATATATATGTGTGTGTGTGTGTGTGTGTGAGAGAGAGAGAGAGAGAGAGAGAGAGAGAGAGAGAGAGACAAGAGAGTGAACGAGAGACAGACAGACAGACAGACAGAGACCTTCCTACTAGAAAAACTTTTCTTCACAAAATGGAATGTAGTATGTCCCCATTGGTTTCATGTGTTGTCAACACCATTTTGTTAGGAAAGGCAGACTTCATAGTTCTCTTTCATATTGCTGACTTAGAAAAGCACTAAATGACCAGTTACCAAGACCCAACATCGATGCTCTATGGAAAGTGTCAGATGGAACAACAGTCCAAAGGGTCCCTGAGCATGGCCAACAACAAAAGCTTCATTAACTTTTCTGGTCACAATGTTAAGAAATACACATTGAAAATTAACTTCACTATACATTAATGAGTGGAAAGGTACATGTGAGCATTAGAACATCATCACTCAGTAGAAGGTTGACAGACAGATACAAGGCAAGTATATGAAGAAGCATTAAGAAACAAAGCCTAAATGAGGGCATGTTTTCTTTAAGAAATGCTGGGCAGAGTGGAACAAGTGTACTTATAGAATTTCTCAGAACTTTGAAACTATAAGGTGCTTAGTGAAAGTCTAAGTAATTGTGAAATCAACAAGTAAGAGTTTTTGATTCATTTTTTAGTTTCCAGGATTAATTATTAATGTCCTTGAAACAATAAAATTCTCCTAGAATAGTTGAAGAAACTATCCCGGGTGGGGAAAGCTATGAGAAAACTAATAGTAGATAAGTAGTAGATATTAGGACACCAAAGCTTCCCCCCACTTTAATCAAGGTACTTTCTTCAACTGACAGTTATGATAGTAACTGAGTTCATCTATATAAAATGTTTAAAACAGTATTGAGAATAAACTATGAAAGGAAACTCTCTTTAATTTATTATTGCTTTATTGGAACAAAATTACCTGTTCTCATGAGGCTCAGAGTTTTGGTCAAGAAAACAGGCATTGGGATTCATGACTGGTAAATGTTTTTGAATGTGGGATCCAATGTAGTCTTGCATGAATGTAAAAAGAGTAAATGAAGTCATGAATTGAAATACATTGTTGATATTGGTATGGCTATGTGAATGAGAAATGCCTCAAACCTATAGGAGTGCAAAATCTTCTCTATACAGCCAGTGTCAGAAATACAAGTCCTCCCCCTCTTGTCTAACTATGAGTGTTTAAGAATGATTTAATGGTATGCGCAAAAGTTAGCAAATGAAGCTTCATCCATCATGGGGTTTACAGTCTGAGACTGAGACCTCTACAGAGACCTCTTACAGAGACTAGATAACTGTTACATTGTGCTGTAAATAATAATGTGCTGAGGATTTGAGTTGTGGTATAGTTGATGCCATTCCTTCAAAGTACGGGCATCTCACCTGACCACCAGCTTTCCTGTATGTGCATGTGTGTGCTTGCCTTTCTTCTTTCCATCTTTAGTCAGCTTTCCAGTAGCTAAGTCATTCAGGCCATGGCAGCTGGGGAGTGCCTTTTAATTTCTCAATCCTCAATAATACATACATATCATCCCTTTAAGAGCTCAGGGCAAGTTACACAAGAAGAGCAGGAAGAGTTTAAGAGCTGAATAAAGGGAAAAGGGCTATGAAACACTGTCTTCTCTGTAAGCTGTGGTCATTACCACCATGAAACCACAGCAACTCTGGATGCCTACATGGAAAGTAAGCAAGACTGGATCTATCATCACTCAGTTGTGAGTAGGGAGGGACTCAATTCCATAGCTGATGACTGAATGAGTCACTATCTACAGTGATCTAGCTGCTGATGAATTGTTCCAGTGAATAGCTCTATACCCATGCCTACTGTCTGCTGTCCATGCTTTTTAAAATATACATATAGCTAATTTCCTAGGAAGTTCTTGGATTTGTATTGGTTTGCAGAAAAGTTTTTATTGTTCTCACTATTAAGCTTTGAATTAGCAAGTACTTCTATTATATACCATGCTATTTTTACTTTTATTTGTTTTTATTGTTCCTTTGATCCATTGATATATGATCTCACTATGCATTTCTAACTAGCCTTGAAACTATATGGCCTGAGCTATTAAACCCAAGCTATCTCAGGACACAGTAATATGCCACCTACAAGGCCATTATTTCATTTATTCCACTCTTTTTTCTTTACCTCTTTCCTTTTCCTTCCTTCCTTCCTTCCTTCCTTCCTTCCTTCCTTCCTTCCTTCCTTCCTTCCTTCCCTCCCTCCCTCCTTCCCTCCCCCCCCCCCTCCTCCTCCTCCTCCTCCTCCTCCTTCTTCTTCTTCTTCTTCTTCTTCTCTCTCTCTCTCTCTGTCTCTCTCTGTCTCTCTCTGTCTCTCTTTCTTTCCTTTTTTTTTTTTTAAGACAGAGTTTCTCTGTGTACCTCTGGCTGTCTTGGAAATCTCTTTGTAAACCAGGCTGGACTTGAACTCACAGAGATCTGGCTGCATCTGACTCCTGAGTGCTGGAATTAAAGGCACAACCACTGCCACTGTCTGCCTTAGTATATTTGTTCTTATCAACATCGCACTTGATCCTTTTATCTCATCATTTAAAAACAAACAAAAACAAAAACAAAAAACAAGAACCTTCTGATCTATGCATTATTATGATATTTCCAAAGTCAACCATTTTGGTTAATTTATCTATTTACATTTTAAATGTTGTCCCCCTTCCTGATCTCCCCTCCACAAACTCCCCATCCTGTCCTTTCTCCCCTTTGCCTTCTAAGAGGGTACTCCTCCACCCATCTACCTACTCCTGCCTCACCATTCTAGCATCCCCCTACTCTGGGGCACCAACCCTCCACAGGACTAAGTGCCTCCCCTCCCATTGATGCCAGATAACGCCATCCTCTGCTACATATGTAGCTGGAGCCATGGACCAATCCATGTCTATTCTGGGGTTGGTGCTTTAGACCCTGGGAGCTCTGGTGGGGGTGGGGGTTCCAGTCAAATTTAAACACCTAAAATTTTTATTTTCAGATTCAACCTACTTAGAATAGATTTGTATAGATCAAAAGAGGTCCAATTTAATCCATTTTAATAAAGATCTTAAATTTACCAAAGAATTTTAATTTAATTACCAGGCCTCCTATTTTTTTTAATATTATCTTTGTTACATGACATATTCTTGATTGTGTGAGGCCACTATTCAGCAATCTGTGGGCAATGGTCTGACTTTACTTTGCTTCTCTGCTATTTCCATCTTCTCAAGTTTTACTCTTTTTCCATTACCGTTTGCTTTGTTCTCCCTGACTACCATACAAGCAGAAACAAATATTAAAACCAATAAATGATATGATGATATGAAAAGATAGTTCTCAGAAAGAAACAAACAAATGAATGAACATACAAATAGCCAAGAAACATGTGAAAAATATCTTTAGCCCTTGAGGAAATGGATGAAAATGACTTTGAGGTTCCATCATATATCCCTGTTGAATGACTAACATCAAGAAAGCAGTCACCGGTAGATGTTGGTGAGGAGGTGAAAAGCAAGCAACCCTTGGTCACTGGTGGTAGGAGAATAAGTTGGTGCAGTCACTACAGAAGTCATGGTGTGAGAGAGCAACAAATCATGACCCAGGGACCATCTGAGAGCTTATGGAAGTCAGTGTAGACAGTTTTCAGAAAACTCAAGTCAGAACTACCATATGACTTAACTATATCACTTGCTGCTATAATCAATAAAGTAGTAACATGCAGGTTCTGCCTTAGATCTTGGACATCATGCTGATTACTGAGTCATTCACAAAACACGGAAATAGAACAAGAATAGATACTCATCAACAGATGAATAGAAAAGAAACCATGATGCCTATACACAATAGAACTTTATTCAGCCATAAAGAGAAATTATATAAGGACATTTTTAAGAAAATGGATGAAGATAGAAATCATGTGTTACTTAAAATAAGCTAGACATGGAATGTGTGCATGCATGGGTGTGTGCATGCATGCATGAGTGTGTTTTTATGTGCATGTACATGTGCAAGTGCGCATGCGTGTACATGAATGTGGTGTGTGTGTATCTGTGTGTGTGTGTGTGTGTGTGTGTGTGTGTGTGTGTTAATGAAGGCAGAGAGGACTTTTTTCTTGGAAAATGCCCAATTAAAAGGAAGGGATGTATGAGTGCAGTGGAGAATGAGGTGAATAAGATGAAAGTATTTACAGAAAGTCATAACTTCGGCTAACTTAAGAAATAATGTATATAGATATAGATGATATAGATAGAGATATAATTTCTCAAGGGTTATTAGTTTATTTTTCTCTTCTTGTATTTTTCTGGTCAGCAAAACATGTTGAAAAATTAATTAACTCAGTAAGCAAATGCATTTAATCACTATATTCTATCCTTCTACGTTTTCTTTATATTCTCATGTAACTTAAACTAAATGCTTATCTGAATACTTTTAGCATTTATTTTATGACGTAAAACTTAGGACAATATGTATTTCCCTAAGTATCTCCTTGCCTATAATCCATGTAATTTGGACATACTGTACTTTGATTTTAATTAGTTCTGATGCCTAAATTCATATTATAGTTTTCTCTGGTTCCTTCTTTGCCTTGGGAGTTGTTTAACATATGCTTTGCATATCCCAACATTCAATGCAAAGCTGTGTGTGTGTGTGTGTGTGTGTGTGTGTGTGTGTGTGTGTGTGCATGTGTGTGTGTGTGTAATATATATATATAATTTTGGTATTATTAACTACTAGCTAACACTTCCCACCTGTAGGGCATGCAGACCATGTCACAGGCATAAAAACTGGTAAGGGAGAGAATCAAACTCCGGAAATCTCAGAGATCTGAGATGATAGCACTGGAGCTGACCCCTCCATGCCTCTACTGCCTGCTCTGAAACCTGCAGAAGTAACCAGGACCCCCAACTGAGAGGACCAAGGCATCGGGTCACATAGTGTGGCACCTAGAACACCTCTCATGCTAATGTGGTGTCTCAGTAGCCTTGGACTTCAGCCTGTGACCGTCCCTTCCTGGATATTCCCATGCCCTTCACCCTAAATTGTATAATCCCTGGTTCACCACATATCAAGCATATGAATTCACATCCACTCCTAATGACGAAGTATGTACAAACTAAGATCACCTAAAAGAGCTGCTTCATTAAGTATTGCCACGGGGAAAGCCTTCGTCTAAAGGAGCCTTAACACTAAAACTAATACCTCCAAAGAAGGCCTGCTCTTTTCTCCTGACCTTAGAGCACTGGACACTGACTCCCGATTGCATTGGATCCCACTCTTCTTGCGCCCGCTCTCCCCGTTAGGTCTGGCATGCAGCAGTGAGTTCTCACTCCCCAGTGGAGGATTAACCCCATTCCTGACTTCCTCTCCTGGTGGCATACTGTTGATTTCCTGGTACCCTGTCTGAGAGAAACTAGGAACCCAGCATTCATCCCAGACCCCACCTTCTCCTTCCAGTCAGAGAGCAGCAAATGGCACTCTCATGTCCAGAAGAGAAATGTGGACTCTGGTCTCTCCATACTTGACTTTGCCCTGTCTGTGAATTGGTAGCAACCAGACACCACCAGCCGAGGTAGAACCTGGGAACCACACCAACACAAACTACGGACAAGCTGAATAAATATGACCTGTGTTCTTTAAAAAAAAAAAAAATGTATATTTTCTCCCTGTTATTTTTTCTTTCCTAAACACATTCATTATGATTGATCATACCCTATGTTTTAGTTAAGGTTCTCTAGAATAACAGAACCAAGGAGATGAATATAGAAATGGCTAAAGCACACTAGAGAAGCTGAGAACCCAGTATGTACTAAAACCTTGAGAATGAGTGCCTAAGTAGTCACAGAGTCCCACATTAGCTGTCCATCACTGGTGGAGGGTGGAGGTGGGGAGGTTGATATTGGGCTACTCAGTCCATACGGCCAGGTACCTCAACACACCCAAATATAGTGCCCAAAGACCCAGTAAGTGCCTGGAGAGTTGCTGGTCCTTAGCCCACAACGAACACTTGAACACTGGTTATGGTAACAGGGAATGAACCAGCAGAAAGCAACAGGACATCTCACCTCCATCAAGTAAGCGAATAGTGAAGTGATTCTCCTAATTTGTAACAAGGTGACATTAAAACCAACCTCCCTTCCTTCCTAACGTAAGAAGAAAATGATCTCTTCCAATGAATCAAGAAGACCGCTGATTCGGAGAGCCAGTATTTCATTTACCACAATCGAAGAAATATCCAAGTGATTAATATGAGCCTTCTAAGACACATATTAACTCTAAAGATATTAAGATACAAAAAAAGGAAAACTTGAGAATCATTTGAAAGATGGTTCTTTCTAGTCTTTTCCCACTCTCAATTAGTTTCTAGGGTGTATGATACTAAATATGCGATTTGATATTAATATTGATGTGAAAAATACTTTTTTTCTGAAAATATCTTTGTTATTACAGCATTTTAAGTATTTTACTTATAGATATTGATTATTCATCATTCCCATTCTATGTAGTCCTCCAGGAGCACCTAAAAACTCTATGGTATCACATAGTGAAAAAAAATCACCATACAATTCACTTTGGGTTTGGTTTGACTTTCCTTTGCATTCTGGGATAATATATATCATAGCATGCATTTATTATCAAATCACCTTCATCAAAGTCCCTCACTGTATGAGCTATTCTGAATTGTTACCCACCACAGCACTTAACACCCTATTGTCTGTCACTGTAACCCATAACTCTGTCTCCCTTCTAGACATATTGTAACATCTCAAACATAGGCTGGCATAATATCCCTATTGAACCAATATATTCATTTAAAAAACAAAAGCGAAAACTTCATGTACTGATCTCTTTTGAACAGAAGTAACACAGCAGCACTATGTGTGAGCTCTTGATGTTCTGTGTACAACACCAGGCTTTCAAAGACATTCCTGCATAATCCAATCCTACATAATCAACTTTCAAGTCACATATTTATACCTGAAATTTTTGAAAATGCTCTTATGTTTCAGTTTAGAAAGGATTCCAATGCTACCTGTCTTGTCAACAGTATGGTAATAGAAGTAAAAGACTAGACAAAATAAACTAATCAATTGCCCATTCTTTGATAGAACTCTTTACAATACTCTAAACTTTCTTTCCTAGGACTTATTCTCCCTATTTACTAGTTGGCAGTTTCCTTTTGAGTCTCTTTATTTTCTCTGTAAAAATTTGAGTCTGTACATTGTGTATCTTGTGGATGCACATTGTTTTAGAACTGGCTTTATGGTATCATATATAAATCACAATTATGTGACAGTTTTCATGAGCTAATTCTCTAGGTTCATTGAAATTAAAAAATTATTTAACAGGACATTTTGTTGAAATAACTTGAGACCCTAAAATGGCAAGTCTAAAGTATGACATTATGGAGCGTAACTTTTCAGCATTTTAACCACATTCAATGGTAGTTAAAATCCCTCTCTCCCTCTCCCTCTCCCTCTCCCTCTCCCTCTCCCTCTCCCTCTCCCTCTCCCCTCTCCCCTCTCCCTCTCCCTCTCCCTCTCCCTCTTCCTCTCCCTCTCCCCTCTCCCCTCTCCCTCTCCCTCTCCCCTCTCCCCTCTCCCTCTCCCTCTCCCTCTCCCTCTCCCTCTCCCTCTCCCTCTCCCTCTCCCCTCTCCCCTCTCCCCTCTCCCTCTCTCCCTCTCCCCTCTCCCCTCTCCCCTCTCCCCTCTCCCCCATTCCCATCCCTCTCCCCCCCACCATTTTGGTGTTTTAAAACATGGTTTCATATAGCCCAGGTTAAACTATTTGAGCTATGTATATAGCCAAGGATGAACTCCTAATCCTCTTGTCTCAACCTACCTGGGATTACTGGAGTGTGAACTCATGCAAAACAGGTGGGGTTGTATTGTTATTTTCCAAATAAATCTTCCCACAGGCTCCAATTCTAAAATGTTGAACTGTGAATGTGAATAAGATCAGACTAGGTGGTTCAAGTTGTACATTGCAATAGCTTTTTGGTTTATTGCTGCTCTTTGCTTGTTTTGTTGTTTGTTTTTCAAAACATGTTTCTCTACTTAACTCTGGTTGTCTGGGAAGGCACTCTGTAGACCAGGCTGGCCATTAACTCAGAGGTCTCCTCAATGCTGGAATTAAAAGTGTGAACTACCACACCCAGTAGAAATAATTATTTTCAAATCATTAATTGTAACAGAAATAAATACTATGATTTGCATACCCTTTCTTTTCTTCACAGAATATACTCTGTTCACTTCCAATGATTTTGAGAGCAAATTCTCCACCCTGTAAAAAAATTATCCAAGAATTTCAAAACTTAAAATTAAATACTGCAAACTCTAGATGAAGGAATTAGAACCTACACAAAAATGTAAGTCAAAAGAATTCAGTCTGTTTCTAGGTTGTCCTCTAAACAAATTCTCTCTCTGGTTTGCAAAACTGCCTTCTATTCTGTTGTTCATGGGATTCTGTTACATTGCTTGCTTTTTATTCTATTAAATCCCCAAACTGTCAATTAAATTCCTCTTTTTTAACACCCCCAAATTATTTTTATTAGCATCTAAAATTGTTTAGTACAGTCTTTCAAAAACAAAAACAATCACCAGTGTCTGCTGGAGTTTACTTGAGCTTACAGATATCTTGTGCATTGTCTGGAGTGACTCTTGAGTGAAGAGGAAACATGAGGAAGAGGGACAGCTTTCAGCTGCCTGGCATGGGCTTCCCCAAGCCATTAAACCAGAGGGTCATTGGGAAGCTAAAAAGTGATTTCTCAGGGAAAAAAGAGGAGGGGGAAGAAGAGGAGGAAGAGGAAGGGGAGGAGGAAAAATAAATAGAATAGTTGAAAATTTAATGTTCAAAATTAGGGCTTAAGAGATGGCTTAGTTATTAAGAACACTGCTCTCTCAGAGGTCCTGGAATAATTAACACCAGTTACCCTATAACAGGGAATACTGCCCCTCCCATGAAATAAAAATTTCAATGGCAGTTTTGGGATACCTCTTCTAAATTTTGCTTAATAAGTATCCACAGACTTTCTAAACACTATAGGTTACTCTCAGTTGTCCTTATTTGCTTTCTATTGCTATGACAAATACCATAACTAAAAGTGTAATATGGAGGACTGGGTTTATTTAGTCTACACTTCTACATCACTGTCCATCATGGAGAAAAATCACCAGAGTAACTGAAGGCAGGAATATGAAGGCAGGAACTGAAGCAGAGACCTTGGAGAAATGTTGCTTAATGGCTTTCTTTTCATTTTCTGCTCAGCTTGCTTTCTTATACAACCCATTGCTTGCTTAGTCTGTTTTTTATACAACCTCAGACTTCCCACAGTGGGCTGGGCCTTCCCACATGAATCATTAATCAAGAAAATGACCCCACAGGGTTGCTTACCAGCAAGTCTGATAAAGGCACATCTTTGTTTTCTTTTGAGGTTCCATCTTCTTAGATGACACTAGCAAGCTGACAGAAAAACTAACTAGCATACCACTGCTCTCAGCTGTACTGTAGATCTGAATGTTAAACCTCTATTACTGAAGACTCCATAAACTTGCATCATAGAACATGGGACATCAAGGTAGCAGAGATCTGGAAACTTCATCCTCACTGGTTAGCTTCATAACGCTGGAAGTTCTATTCGCAGTGCTATGGATTTGGCATGGGTAGAAAAGTAACAAACAGGTGTTTTGGACTCAGTTCTGGACCAGCTACAGTAATGAGTTTCCTGACAGGGAGTGTTCATTAGTGCTAACAGAGTAACATCCAAAGGTCTCGGATTAGTTATGGGTCCACACTAGAGAAAACGATAAGATGGTATGGTGAGAATTTCCACAAAGTCAGCATACAGTCATGGTTTCTTGGGTATGAGTGGGTCTAATCTGGACAGGGGGTCAGAAGGTGGGGAGTCAGTGACAGAGGAGGGATAGTGGAGGAAATACAATCAGTAAGCTTAGCTACTGATTATTCTTTCCTAATTATTTCCTGTTCCTGTATTATCAGTATTCAACTGCTCAAAGCAACCATTGCCAATTTTCTAGATCATCACTTTAGGACACATTTGCCCATCAGAATAAACAGAAAGGCTATCTAGAAAACACCTATTGATAAAATATTCCTCCTTTTGGTTCAAGTCCATATATTGATTTTTACCACCTGGGTTTTCTTTTTGATGACTTTGGTTTAAACTGACTGCTCTGTAGTTTTGTCTCTGGAGACACTCTGAGGAATGTCATCTTGTCGTTTTTAGAAAGTCAGGAATATGAACTTCTCTTTTATTATTTTTATGTTTCTTAAAGAATTCTCATTACCATAAATCTCAACCTGTGACTAAGACAGCCTCAATCCATGTTTGAGATCCGTGGATGAGTGTTTCACAGTCCTGCTTTTGGACTGATGGCTTTATGATGGTTTGTAATTGACTAAGTTTGTAAGAATTTGACATGACTGGGACTTTCAGCCAATGCATTAGCTTAGGATCATTATGCAAACAATCATGCTTAGCTATGTGGAAGAGCAGGTTTCTGGAGCCTGGCACACACTAGTATTTTTTAAAACTGTTTTATCACTCACCAGGAAAAAGGCCAAGGGCCCTGTCAAGAAGGAAGGTACTACAGAGTTTAAATAACTATTCCAGGCAAATCACCTTGAAAACACCATGGCCTTAGGGTCACACCTGAAATATGACACACCCTTGCACACTGCTGTGTCAATTTCACATTTTAAAAATCTCTTTCAAGATATTCAGCTAAGAACTGAGTTTGATTCAATAGCTTCTACCACTGTAGCCTATGCATGTACACTTACCTACATTTCACTTCTGAGCCAGTTTATCCCTGAAATGACTGTGGTTGCCACTTCAGCCTGATGCCATCCTACCTTGATTGCTTTGAGTGATGGAAATGGGATTTAGTCCTACTAAGGTCGATGTATACACTTGGGGAAGGGGAAAGAGAGGGGGAGGGGGATTTAGCTCTATTACTCCCCCCAAAAACCTAAGTTTTATGAGTTTAAAGTTTATAAAACAATATTTTTAATTGATCAAGCTGACAAATTTTATATTTCCTAGGCAGGTTTTATATGCATAGAAGCAGGATATGGGGACAGGATGACACAGAATCACTTTGTTTCCGGGGGAAATGTACCTGTTCCCAAAACAGCAGGATACTGTCTAGGTAAAAAGTTCAGGAGGAGGAACAGAAAAGAGTGTGTTGCTAGGTACCCGTCCACAAGATCTATAGCTATTTGTTCTGTTTGTTTGTTTGCTTGTTTGCTTGCTTGCAAAGACGAAGGGGGTTTATTCTGCAGAAACAACCTGCATGTGGAGGTCATTCTTCTTATTATTATTTGTTCTTATTTTTATTAGATATTTTCTTTATATACATTACAAATGCTATCCTGAAAGTCCCCTATACCCTCCCCCTGCCCTGCTCCTCTACCCACCCACTCCCACTTTTTGGCCCTGGCATTCCCCTGTACTGGGGCATATAAAGTTTGCAAGACCAAGGGGCCTCTTTTTACACTGATGTCCGACTAGGCCATCTTCTGCTACATATGCAGCTGGAGACACGAGCTCTGGGGGTACTGGTTAGTTCGTGTTGTTGCATAAAACAATATTTTATTGAAAGATTTGTTCAATGAAAGATTTATAAAAGAATTGTGAGAAGAAAACAAAACCAAAACAACACTAAAATGAAAACAAACAAACAAACAAAAAGCAAAAAACAAAAACAAAAAAATAGAACACCTAGGATTTAAGATAGTTCTGTTCAATGGAACATTCTTCAATAGTAGAAATATCCATAGCTGGTTTGTCCAAAGTAGCTATCCAAAATACTTCATAATGATATATTTAACATTGTAATGGTGAGGCCAAGTTTTGGACTTTTAAATTTTATTTAACTTTAATTAATTAAATTTATGAATCGCTACTGATTGTCACACTGAACTGGTTTAAACAATCATACAAATGGTACAAAATTTTCAGCTTTAAATGCTTACTATATACATATTATTAATAGGATGGGATGCTATCAAACTTAGATGCCAGTACAACAGGTGTAGGCATCACCAATTTGGCAGGTGAATAGGATGCAGAAGATGAGATTGTTTACACTTAGCCATCTCAAGCAGAGAATACCAGATGTATTGTTTGTGTGTGTGTGTGTTTTTCTGTAAAGATACAATTGTCTATTCACCTCAGATAAGGCATCAACAGTAGATCAAAGAGATTCTTCAACCTGGAATGTCCAAGCTATGCTCTGTCACTGATCCTCAAAAAGGCAACAAGAAGATCCAAATTAGTGAAAAGGAGAAAAAAGAGATTTTCTTTATTAAGTTACAGTTTTCTACTTAGGTGTAATCATTACTTAAGAGTAACGACAGAATTCACCCTTTTGTTTATTATATGCATGCTCTAATAGAATATAAGAGAAAAATACGATTTGTATACCTTGGTGGTATAATTATTGAATACTGTCTAGTAAGTAGCAGGTACCAGATAGTGACAAATGTCATTCTCCCAGGTACTGGGCTTTCAAAGCCTGGGAAGATAAGCTTTTGCATTGTCTGCCCTTGTCAAAACCTGATATTCCTTCACTCTAGAAGATCATACACAAATCATCATTCTGTATCAATGATATACATATACATATATATACATACATACACACACACACACACACACACACACACACACACACAATTGACAATAAGTCTGTAGCATGCCAATGCACAAATTATAAATAAGGACCTCTCTTTACCCAGATTGCAATCAATCCACTTTGCCTACAAGAATGGCTATTAGTATTGTTTTATCACAGTTTAGGTTTGATTAAGGTTCTTCCAAAACATCTGCTAGCATAAAACCATGCTGTCTTGCTTAGGGTTATTATTGCTGTTATAAAAACCATGACCAAAGCAATCTGGGGAGGAAAGGGTGTATTTTGGCTTATACTTCCACATCTAAGGAAGTCAGGGCAGGAACTCAAGCAGAGCAGAAATCTGGAGTCAGGAGCTGATGCAGAAGCACAGAGAAGAGCTGCTTACCAGCTTGCTTCCCGTGCCTGCTCAGCCTGCTTTCTTACAGAACCCAGGACTACCATCCCACAGTGATACCACCAAATGGGCTGAGCCTCCTCACATCATTCAGTAATTAAGAAAATGTTCTACGGGTTTACCTACAGCCCAGTCTTATAGAGGCATTTTCTCAATTGAGGTTCCCTCCTATCAGATGACTGTAGCTTGTGTCAACTTCACATAAAATTAGCCTGCACACAGGCCCATTTTTGTCCATTGTAGCATTCTTTGCTAGAATGCTATCTATCCTTAAGTGTTATATTTTTGTGCCCATTCATTTATGTTCAGCACAAATATTCCCTCCTTCATGAGTCTTATATAGACTCATTATTGTCTTTATGAGATTCTCATAAAGTTAGGCTATTACAATAATATAAAATTTCCTCCTTCTACAAACATTCTTAAAACTTAAAGGTTTTGTTTCTCGTAGTTTTGCATCGTGTCACACAGGAGTCTAATGTCTCTTTTCTACCACTTATCTTCATTGAGAATGGAATTCATAAATTACTGGTACATTTGCAGACAACATAGCTGAAAAACAATCCAGTACCTTGATTGACATGAGTGGCGGCCTTTTAGACGATTAACATAGATTTTAAATTGATATTTACTATTAACCTACAGAGAGCCTAGGCTCCTAATCTTTCAGCCTTCACATCCATTGGCTGGGTATCTCTGTGGTCAGTGAAGAAATACAGAAGAAAAAGAAGGGATATGTTAGAGTGTCCGCGCATTCATGAGAAATATCACCTCAGTAAACCTGCAAAGCAGTGTACATGCCGATGCTATCCAGAGGCCATGTCCGAGGTTCAGTAGTGATGTTCTCCCATTGCTAATCGATACTCCCACTCATGTCCCTTTTATCTTAGATCATTCCTTTTACTGGCATTGCTAGATTAACATTATTAACACTCCAATTTAATAGCCTTCAGTCTAATAATTGAATGTAATTTTCTGTGCAAGATAATTCTCAACTTTTGAGGTGTTGTTAGCTTTGCTGAAGGACGGGAATCTCTTCCTCGACCTGGCGCTTCACTGGGATATGATCCACACGTATTAAACACGTGGTGTCCAAGTGCTCCTGTGGGATTTAAAAAAAGAAAAAAACACAAAGGTCTGAGGTGTTAGTTTTCTAAGTTTGGGTCTACACAAATAGGAGACAAGAGCATGTGGGTAGAAAGCCCAAAGTTTTCTAAATGTAGATGAGCACAGATTAAGAAAGCAGTAATTAATTTCCTTTGACCTCGAGCTGAAATTCCTTTCTAGAGCTGTCATAAAGAGAAAGGGGCCAGAGAAGAGAAGTGAGGCTGTGTAACAATGCAATTAAACCCTTGTAATGAGGTCGGGCCTTGGACTTGTTGCAACTGATATCATTATAGCAAATGAAAAGGCCTATATGGATGGCAAGGTTTCCTTATTCTTTTTTTTTTTCTTTTTTTATTCCATTTTTTTTTTTTACTTCTTTTTCTTTTGTTTAACTCTTTTAGTACCAGATACACTTTATGAAGTACTTTATGAAGGAAATATATAGGCTTTATGTATGTGTGAATATAAATACATGCTTACACACACACACACACACACACACACAAGATCTTTTTTCAGAAGAAAGCCCGAGTTGGCTCAGGAACATGATTTTTGTATGCAAATTAAGGAAGCATAAGGAAGCAGAAAAACCACAAGATCGTGGCTCAACACTGTTAAATTGCCTCTCACTGTGGCTGTTAATTTACAGGTGTCTCCAATGAGCTAAGGTGGTAAGCTAAGATGTAGGGCTCTAGCCTTGTTTGTTTGTTTGTTTGTTTGTTTGTTTTGAGTCTTCTACTAAATAGCTCAATGGCCCTAGGCTGGCCCCTGAATGTCTCTGCACTTTAGTTCTCTCATTTCATTGATTGAAAGAGTACTGGTCATCGTTTTTGTTTTCCTTCATGTTGCATGTCATGAGTGGTAAGGTTAATTTCATCTAAATCGGTGTCTTCTAATGAATTTGTCAGTCTTTTCCTCTGCACATATATCTGTTTAAGGGCAGCTATGTCTGTCTCAGGCTTCAAGAGTTCTTAATAGGGATTACATTGCTATTATTGAGAGCACACACTTTAAATAAGGGTGCTTTAGGACAAACTCTGCTTTTCTCTCAGGAAGTGTGAGCGAGGCAGGTTGTGTGGCCTTTAGCCTAGGCTCCTTGAGTATACAAATGGGCAGGCACACTAATAACATTTACTTCCCAAAGTTGTAAAGAACAAGAGAGCTAATGGGCGAAAAGTTGTGAAGAGAGCGTGGGCACATATCAGCATCTCCATCTTAATTCTAGCTATATAGTTCATCTAGACAAACAATTCCTTTTTTTTTTTTTTTTTTTTTTTTTTTTTTTTTTTTTTTTAGAGAATCCAAAAGAGATTTCACCAAACTTCCAGTTTAAACAAAAGAAAACAAAAACAAAAAACCCCTCCTATTTCTGAGGATAGGGAATATTGAAAATATTCTTCTTTAACGTAGAAACAAATATGTTTTCTATCTCAGTCTTATTCAAATCACAAAACTCTCTTGGCTACAATGAGAAAATAATAGCCAGTATTTTAAAGTTGCATTGGCCTTCACCTAGAACAAGAAAAAAATATGAGTAGAATAATTTTACTGTTAAACAACATGGTGATTCAGGGAACTTATTTTGTCAAGTGACAATATACATGCCACATGACTTCCAGGGGCATCCACCTTCTCTCCTTGCTTGATGCTTATACACTGAGGCTCTCCTCAGCTTCCTTACTCATCGAGAGATGTGAAGGAAGAGGAAACAAATGCTAAAATTTATATCTGGGATTTCTTTTTAAAAATTTTTGGGCCCAAAATCTCTCCCTTCTCACTCTCTTGTCCTGACCATAAAATATGCCTTTTCTTCACTACCTACTTCAGTCATTATGACCTGCATCACCACAGCCCCAGAAGCAATGAAGTCAAGAGGCCATGACACAAAACCGTGAACCAAAATAAACCTTTCCTTTCAGTAAGCTGATTTGCCTCAGGTACTTGGGGATGTGCCAGTTTTGTAGTTTTGAGATGGGCTACAGTTCTTTTTGCAGCCTGAGCAACAATCTTTCTATGCATTCCCAGGTACTGCTGGTTACGAATCGCTACTGTAGCATCATGGTCATATCATTGTAAGTCAAAGTATCATAGGGAGGGGGTGTCCCTATGTAACCAAGAAGTATGATGTAGACCAGAAATGAAAAGAATGTTCCCAGAACTATAAGAGAAGAATACAGTTAGTCTTGGAAAGACATATATTGTTGCATAGCTGAGAAAATCTCAATCCCCATGTAGCAAGCCATAAGACAAAGTAAAAATATTAAGGGAGAGTTTTGATTACCATGAAAATCGCCTGTAAATTCATTTTCTTTTCCGATCTTGTTATTTATATTTCTTAATGTTTTCCTAATTCGGATCCCATTAAAGATGACTTAATTCTAGATTCATATGCTCAACCTGTTCCAGAAATGTCTTCAGGTTAATGTAGTAGAAACCACACTGAAACAATGTTGCTAGGATTCTGCTTTTTACCAAGTTTCAGAGTGTGCATGTACATGCATATTCAACCCTACTCTAGAGCACCATGGCATTTCGCTAAATTATTCCATGAATATACACTAAGACTTTTGCATGGTCTAGTTCCCAGAATAGAATTAGAAAACTCAGAAGTTGGGTATGGGATTGCTTCCAGATTTCCTGTCAAGGATGTCCATAACCTTTCAATTAGGTTTTTTTTTTTTTTTTTTTTTTTTTATTTCTATCTCCCTATTTAGCTGCTCTTAGGGAAATTTCTGTCCAGGTGCAATGTGTTGATTCTCAGTATCACTGTCAAAGAAGGAGGAAATAATCAAGAGCGAGGCTACTGTATCAAAGGTATGAACAATTTTATAATTCATACTTTGGATCAAAGCCTAGGAGTCCGGTTCTAATGGACTCATCTACAAAATACTACCACAGCCTCAGGCTTAGTGAACATTGCAGACGAGGGGGCAGAGTGATTGTGAGAACCAGCAGATCCAGGAGTTTGCAGTGAGATGGTTTTCTAGGAAAGTCAGAGGCTGCACTTATAAACTCTCACCAACATGGCTGCTAAAGTTGAGCTCAACAAGAAGAACACCAATGGACATGCCAGACTGGGGATGAAAAGCTCACAAAACTTCAACCCTGCACAAAGACCTGCAGATAAACAAGGAAAGCTGGGAGTGGGGAAGATAGTCTGCCCCCAGGCAAGAGCACCCCCAAATGATCAGTCCTGAAAACATACATAAAAGTAACATCACATGAACTGAGGAAGTATTCATATATGCATGCAATATCAGTTAGTAAAAAAATAAAAAAGTAAAACTAAAAAGAGGCCATGAATTTGAGGGAGAGCAGGGAGGAAAACACGGGAAGGTTTGGAGAGAAGAAAGGGAAGGAATAAATGGAATCACATTATAGTCTTAAAAACACAAAAATAAACATCTATAATGCCATCAACACTTTCAGGCTTTCTTTTAATTCAAAGTATAGTTTTAGGAACACAGCCTCACCCTGGCTATAAATCAAACTAATACATTTTATTAGCAGTTTACTTTTATTGTTTAGCATCTGTTTTCCCTCTTAGAGCCTATGCGATTATATATTGCTTTAACCATAGCATTTTACCATTGAGTTGGAGCAAAGTAGGTACCCAATAAATTATTCCATGAGTAGTAATTCTCAGCCTCAGCTACACCTTACAGTTACCTGAAGAGATTTTCAAAATCCTAAAACTTAGGCCGGGCCCCAAGTCTATTATGAAATCTGTGAGGTTAAGTCTTTCTTGATCCCCAGGTGACATGGTTGTGAAAGTGACAGTTGCTGTCCAAAGGCTTAGAGTAGAAAATGTGTGTCAAAGGTCTGCAGTATAGCCTTCCCCAGAAATCTGTCTGGAAACACAGTGCACTTGAGCCTCTACCCAAGCAATGTCTCCAGGTTAAGCCTAAAAGGTTGAGAAGTACTGCCTTAAATGCCATTCTAAGATTCTGCTTCTTAAGACTACATGGCTGCTTGATACTAAAACTGTATGTTTGTATGGAAGAGATGTGTCTTTTAAAGTGTGGACGTATGCATGTGTGTGTGTGTGTGTGTGTGTGTGTGTGTGTGTGTGTGTGTGTGTGTGCGTGTGTGCCTTTGTACTTGTGCTTTGTCTCCCTGTATGTCTATTACCACATGCTTGTTGCATGGTGCCCTAAAAAAAGTCAAAAGCTGGCATCAGATTCCCTGAGACTAGAGCTACTCCCTGAGACTAGAGCTACTCCCTGAGACTAGAGCTACTCCCTGAGACTAGAGCTACTCCCTGAGACTAGAGCTACAAACGACTGTAAGCTTCCAAATGGGTTCTAGGCATCAAATCCAGGACTTTGGAAAGATCAGCAATCAATCTCAATTGCTTAGCTTTTTTTCCAGCCCAGAGTCCACAGACTCTGTGTGTTGGTACCAATCAAGGTATGGTGAGGAAGCTGACCATGGGCAGAAATAGGACAGATCATTTCCAGATCCTGTAAGTGAAACAGATTTCTAGATTCAGGGGAGTGCTGGCAGCCCTGATATTGAATAATGCTGTGATACTTACCGGGTCTGGGTTCTTGCCTGGGACTAGCTGCTCTTACCTCACAGATACTGAGAAGACTGAAAGCAACAGTACATGTGAAGACCATAACATTATGCCTGACTCACAGGAGCATCTCAGAGGAAGATGCACACATTAATATCATAAATCATTTCCAAGCATGTAGGACTGAGAAACTCAAAAGATGAAGGTGATGTTTACCAAGCTTTATTGTCTTTGTGGTATCTTCTAAAGCATCTGAAAGAGAACTTGGGATGTCTGAGGGTGTCCTGGGGGTGACTGATTTCCAAGATGACCCCATCATGGCTTCAATCTTTACTTATTCTATTCCCATCAAGAGTCAGGGATCCACTGTTCCCATCCAAACTCATGGGCAGTCTGTTGACTATAAAATAAATGACATATTGTGATTTCTAAAGCTAGGTCCTTAGAAATGAATATAGATGGCACTGGAAGACAGACAACACATTGTGAAAGTTAGAGCAATGGCATAAAAAGACAGACTATATGTCAATATTCTGGCTGCCTCCCTAGCTGGGGCCACATCCAGCATCCACCTCCAACTTGGAAATGAAATGAGTAAGCTATTACATACAGGCAGTCCACAGTCTTGGAAACATCTTCCACCCCTGAACCTTTCTGCTATCAGAGGGTCTAACCTGCTCTTCCCGTGCCCTTTCAGACTTCGTGACCAACAGATTCCATTGTTCTTTTCTTCCATGGACTTTGGATGGTTTGTTGCAAAGCCGTGGATACCTAGAATAAGACCATCTTCACAAGATCACCTCTCCTGATGTAGAGTCAGGGCATGCAAGGCAGAGCCAGTGCATAATGAAGTCGGCACTGGAGCAGTGTGTGCAAAGAGGTGGAGCTTTGTTGTGAAGTTGGTTGTCAAAGGTGCAAGAGTTGGATTTAAAAAGAGTCAAGTCTGCCTCCATTGTCTGAAGGATGAGGGAGAGTTTATAGGAAGGTTGGGAAACGATGCTATTGGTGAATGGAAAGACTGATGTGGTGAGGTAAAGGTGTTCTTGGCCAGTGTGGACAGAACACTTCTTCATACTTATGCTTCCTTTCTGCTTGGGTTATGTTTCATAAAGGAGATATTGGAACTTGTAAGGTCAAAAGGCCGTTGACAGAACATGCTGACTTCCATGTCTTCATTGCTTCTGAAATGTCACTTGCAAACTACCCTTGCATGGATGCTAGAGATGTACCTGAAAAACAACTTTCTTTAAGTGACTTCTTATTTGAGTATCTGTCCAAGTGTATCCATGTCTTACCCAGGTCTAGCAGGATTCAGGATCCCTATAGTTCCAGTATTAAATGACTCTCTGCTCCTGTTCCTGAGCAATAATTTCTTAGAGGGAATATTCAAAATTCCCTCAGGCTAACAAAAACAACCACAAGCAGCATTAGCACTAACCAACCAAGGACGATGTAGCCCAAGGATGCTGGAGTATCCCTCTAAGGCCATGTAGTCCAAGCAGCTTCTATCTGTCTACTCGGTGACTCTGTGACATCTCTTTCATTTTTCTGTTGGTAGGATTGTTGCTGTACCAAATAGGTTTGCCCATGACCAAAGTTAAGGAAAGAAAAGAGAAAAGATCAAAGACAGGAGACCTCTCACATCTGGCCCTTTATGACTGGAAATAACTTCCTTGGGAACACCAACGACTGATTTCAACTTATACTTCTTGACCAAAACAGATGTAGCCTCTCTCAGCTTTAAGGAAGCAGGAGAAATTAGTTTCTCAAGTGAATAGACTGTAACACTGGCTGAAATTAGGGAAGTTGCAAGCATGAATAACAGATAGACAACAAAGAGCATAGGCTAGGTCTAATAAAAGCATCCCTGGACTAGTGCAAGCACTGGACGATGGACACGATGTTTCCTTATCTTAATGATCAGAAAATGGGAGGGACATTACGATTTAGAGCAAATAGGAGAAATTGGGGGCCAAGGAATTAATGGGTCAGGTTGCCAGTATGCTGCCAGCAGTATAGTTCTCCAGGTTGCCTGAATCTTGCCTGATTCTCCTTACCATTTTTAGCCATTGTTCTCAAGCACAACTGTGGGATGAATTGGAGATGCATTATTTAGAGATTGCAAGAGTCACTCCAAACACATCAGGTTTATACTAGGTCTAATCAGAAGCAGTATACGATTCAGAGCTGTGCTCTACTGTTTAATGGGGGTCTCAGTCTATGATACCAAATGTGGGTGAGTGCACAGAGAGTTTAACTGTGGTGTATGTACTGTGGCACGTGCAGATGAGCCTCTATCTACCCAGTGCCACTTTCTTGAATCTGGGTGCAGCAGCTCACAATGACACTGAGGCTTCCGATGTCCTTGTTGTTCATCTCTAAGCAATAAACCTATGGTGCTCACGTCAGAAGATTGGAGCAAAGTGGTCCAGGAGTTCATTGATACCATGATCCTGCTTCTTAGAGCCATTTTTCCTTACCTAAAGGCTGGTGCCTGTATAAGGCTATTTCAGAAGGAAGAATAAGGCCATGTGAAAAATACTGATGACTTGTGTATGTAACGTCCATATCTTCCTCCATTTGCTTTAAGCCATGACCCACTAGGAATTGTTAAGTCTATAATGGCCTTGGCTCTGTAGCTGCCAATATTGTGTAGTACTGAACTTTAAACCTATAAGACCAAAGCCTGGAAGCAGAGAATTCCAGACTCTAGGTAAGCCACGCCATCTCACCAAAACAACACATTTCCATTTTCTTTCCTTGCTCTTTTTCTCTCTTTCTTTATTTTGTCCCTTCTTTTCTTTTTTTTAAATTCTCCTTCCCACTTCCTTGCTTTTTTTTCCCCTTCTTGCTTGCTTGCCAGCTTTCTTCTTCCCTTCTCTTCCCTTCCCCTTCCTTCTCCAATCTACCTTCTCTTTCCTACCAGCAGATTCTCATTCTTTCCCTCTCTATTTAATTTTTTTTCAAGTTCCAAAAAACAACGGATGCCTTACTTATTACCAGGTCAAGTTATGGGTCACTTTCACAAACTGACTATTGTACTGAGTCATGTCTTATTCACATAAGAATTTCTAAAACTAAGCATCCCAGATCTCATCTCATAAAGAAATTTGAATGGAATGCCTGTGAAATCCAGCTAAACAGAATAATCAAAGTAAACAAATCTCTCAGCCTTACTTTGAGATGATGAAAGAACATATAAAAACAAGTCACTTCAACCTATAGACTCATGTAAGAACAGGAGATAATCAGAGTCCTGGGTGGGGTGTCTGAGCCATGCATCCACCCATGCCACATCCAGAGGACAAGCAGTACATTTGGAGACACACTGGATGGCATGCCATGCATCTGACCTCTGACTCACTCCATTTGCATGACCACAAAAGAACAAGCTCTACTTCACACAGACATGCTGGAAGTCTTGCCATGATTTCATAAGAATTTGGTGGTTTATTCTCCATCTTTGAGATATGAGTTGGCCAGCACTTCAGTCATTTCTTAGCATTGTTCTCTCTGAGAGTTTCTTTTAACAAATGTGTACAGGACTCCTTAGGCCCACCCAGCTTGACCTTCCATCGTAAAAAAAAGAGATCAGACTTGATATGATATATTTGGAGAAGCAGTGAATAACACTGAGATGGAAATGGGCAATGAGAGCACCTTCTACTTGGAGAATAATTATCTAAACCATAATTATATCTAGGAATATTGTTTATTGATCAATAAATAGCAAACAAGCTGAGAGGTTATTTTCATATCTAAATTCATGTAGCAGAGACTAAATACAAGTGCCCTGCTTGAGAAGACATATAATGGGGCTGACATTGTTTTTGATGTGGAATGTTGGTTTATACTTAAAGATTTTGTTCTCTGCCAAAGACTTACACTCCCCTGAGAGCCAATAGAGAGGCCTCTTAATTCCAATGTGTATTGTCAATCCTCAGGAGCTCTGTCACTGTCAGTCTTTCTCCTTCACTACACTGGAGCTTCAGAAAGAACACCATAGGGGATACAAAGCTGGTGTCCTGGGTGTTTAGTGAGGTATGCATCTCCCTTTCTCAACTCTGCTGCTCTTGGAAAAATGCGCATTGTCAGTGTTAGGAAGGCCACTGAGCCTGGATGGAGCATGCTCAGATTCCTTTTCTTTCATCTTCCCCACTGAGGTACTGTGTTTCTTTCACATGGGTTTTCTGTTTTTAACCAGAACTAAGCCATCTTAGGAAGTCGAAAGCATCCATACAATTATGGAAGCAATATGGAACCCTTAGACAACTTCATCATCTACAGAAAAACATGGTTTTGTAAAAAAAACTTTCATAGTAGGAAGATTTCTAACAGTACACTGTTCTCTCAGTAGTACTTAGAAGTCCCCTACTTTTTTACCTAAGCACAAAGATAAAGTTTAGGAAGTCCCAGAGTAACATTACATAGGGTATGCTTACAAGAAAATGGCACTTTCTGTGTTTCAGAAAGCTTATTGAAGGGTCTTTGTAACTTGAAGAAAAAATAATATAAAATACAATTAACTCAATGGGTATATCTTTAGGATTATGAAGCTTTGAGCTTTGAAAAGAATAATTCTAGAAGTAGCAATGTTGTTCTAGAATTGGCAAAGGAAAACAAACCAAAACTCACCCGTACCTGGGGTGGTCACAATGCCATCCTCCAGACAGCCCAGATTCAGAGAATCCCAAAAGAGAGAGGAAATGGCTGGAGCAGAAGTTGGGATATCAAAGTCACAGACATTCCATTTTGTATACAATTCTAGGAACACCATGACTACAACTGGGCTAGGTGAGAAAACTTATGTGTGGTGTTGCTGCTTGATGAAACCAACGAAGTCTTCTCAGTTACAACATACCACAAAAACCTACGCATACTTTCTAGTTTGGATCAATGGAATCAACTTGGAACTTCCAAGTTTGTCATAGTTTCCTCCTTTTCTTCTAGCTGTATAATTCTCTGGCCTTGCAAATCGTGACATATGGATGACATCATATCACAGATCACTTCTACTGAGCATCAACCACGTGTCAGATGTTACAGCACAAATGAAGGGTAGCTTGGTGAACAAAAAATATTTGATCTGTGCTCTGTTCAGACTCACAATCTACTAGCGGACAAGCAAGGACACAAATAAATTACGAGTTAGCTCCAGCTAGTATAACATCCAAGTCCTAAGCATTTCTGCAGACACCAGTCATCATTTATAAAACAATAGCAAGTCTAAACCACCTTGATAGACATTCCTTTATCAACCCAGTTAACAAGCACACTTTCAAGTACATATTTTTAAAGACCAGCGACATTTTCTGAAGACCTACTGGTGACTATTCAGTCTCAGCCCTTGGTGGGTTCTCCACTTGGGCCATCATTCTGTGGTTTTCAAATTTCTCAGCTTTTATTTCAGCGATGTGCAAGTCTCATCATGGAAGAGGGGTTCCAACAGCAGGTTGAGTGAAACCTCTCCATCAGAATAGCGGTTGATGCATTATTTGAAGGGTTTAACACTTGCCCTCAATATCTCGCAATGTTCCTGGCTGTAATTCATATTCCCTGTGTATTGCTTGACTCCGTGGGTTTCATGTGTTCATTATTTGAATCCAGTACTTCACTTCATTATTCCAACAGTATTTTCCTCCCCTTCTTATTTCCAGTTGTTTTTTTTTCTTTTCCTTTTTAATATTTTCCATCTATTTTCATCTAGGAATCTCATTTCCATCTCAAAGACTATTTGAACTCTCCACTTCAACATTTCATTAGCATTTTTCTTCTGATTGTTCGAAGTTCTCTCATATGAGTCAGACACTTAAAGGAAAACACTCTGATGACCCAGTTAATAAGCACTTACAATGAAAAAAAATTCAATGAAAAAAGATGTACTTTCATAAACACATATAACATAGTAATACATTATATTAGTTATAAAATAGCTGACCCTTTAATGGCACTGTTTAAACTTAAAATGTGAAGTAAATAAATACTCTTAAATTCCTATCATCTTAGTTAACAATCACTACCTTTTGGTCCGTCTCAGAGTTAATGTCCACATTTCAAAATTATCATGATCCTGTTCTTCCAACTGGCAGCTTTGTCTTCAGTGACTTGGTAGTGATTCTCAATTTTGTTGGTATATTAGTATCATCTAAGAACATAATACCAGTCTCCACTCTGAGTGTATTTGTATGAGACTCCAGCAACAGTATTTTGTACAAGTTCTCCCAGGTGATCTTAATATAAACACAGGAAGAAAATAAACGTACCAACTTACTCAATCTTGTAGACACACCTGAAGGACTAGAAGTGTCTTGAACATATAGCCTGTGAGAACTAGAGAGGAGAAAAACATTAATGAGAAGGGCTATTGTAGGGATATTCATCATTTACAATTTTTTCTGAGGGTTTTGAATTCTGATATGGAAAAGATTTCCCTACCAGGGATGATCAGTTTCTAGATGCAGTGGAGGACTCATCCCCAAGAGCTAAGGCTTTAACTCCCAAATAGAGCTCTTTCCTAGTATGCATGGGAACCTAGGTTTCCAATGCTGGAGGGAAAACACCTGACCTGTAAGTATAACTCTCACATGTGTAAACCGTGTAAGCCAATACCTAATACACTCAGCTACTTAATTCATTTGGTTTATTCACTCATCTGTCTATCTGTCTGTCTGTCTGTCTGTCTGTCTGTCTGCCTGTCTGCTCTGCTCTACTAATCCCAGGGCCAGATACTTCTTGACCTGAGTCAAGTTTATGGCCCAGAATTACTCAGCCCAGTTTAAATTAAACAGTATCACCAAAATTACTCAGACCAGTTAGTTCCAAGGTTGACTATACAAGTCCTCCCTCACATTTTTCATGAAAATTAGAAAAGAGGCTCTTGCCCCTCATGTTTCCTCCTGTCATTCTCCTGATCAACCAGCTTTCTCCTGTGGCCCAGTATGGTCTGCTGGGCCCTCTGTTGTGAAGTATCTGTAATGATAGAAGACTTCCCTATCACTGTCCTGGCTGTGCCTGCACATCATGTCACATAAAATCCTAGGATCTGATTAGTATTAGAATTTTAACGTGTGTGTGTGTGTGTGTGTGCACATGCCTGTGCACATGTGCGTGTAAGACAGACAGACAGACAGATAGGTTAACAAAGACAAAGAGGAAGGGAGAAAGTGCAAAATTTGGAAGTAAGGAAGCAACCTGCAGCAGCCAGTTCTCTCTCCCTATCCTTTGTGAGTTCCAGAAGTTGATCTCAGGCTTGTTAGCAAAAGCCTTTACCCACTGAACCGTCTCGCCAGACCAACTTCTCTTACTTTAAAAACTAGCTCCTGATTCCATTTCCTATGCAAATTCAAAGCTAGGTGTCACCAAAAAAGGGAGGAGGGAATAAATACAAATGGCATAGTCTCTTTTTTTAAGTCTCTCTACTCACGATCATCTAAGGTAACACAAAATAAACCATTACTTCAGAGGCAATGGAAAAGCAAGGCACTTTCCTAGGTTAGTACTCACATGCTTCAAATATTCATTTGAGAGCTTAGGAATTCTAGTGCTCCAAAGCTCCCTTTGAGAGCTTAGGAATTCTAGTGCTCCAAAGCTCCATTTGCAGCTTATTCATGTTCATCTCATCTTCTGAGTTACTCATTTTCATTACTTGAAGGTCTGAAAATTCTTTTCCTCAAACCTATATTTGACGGAAATTTTCTTGTCTCTCTCTCTCTCCGGTAAAGCATTAGGTGCAAAACTTCACATGGTTTATCATCTCCATAGTATTTTCCCTTGTTATTATGGTTTTCTCCCCATGCCTCCACAGGAGTGGTACTTCAATACTGATATTGCAAGTTTTTCTTGTTTCCCTTAATATTTGTCAGATGTATTTTTATTTTCTCCATTCATTTCTGCTGTCATGTGTTTATAAATATCTCAGAGAGGAATTTTTAAATCCAGTCTGAAGTCCATTTTACGTAAAAAACACCATGAGTCTGTGGCCTACAGGTCACTTAGAGTACTCCCATTGTGACACAGCTCTGTATGCTCCCAGACAAGCTCAGGATATGCTTCTGTGGTGGCTTCCATTTCCAGACAAGAGTAACAGAAGGACTAATGTAGGGCTAGGCTCCAGGGGAGTGAGCATTTGGAGACCACAGTTCCTCCAATTGTTTCTATTGCCAGTTCTCAGATCATGGCTCCTCCCTCTGACTGTCAGGGTAGCCTATACCTCCTCTACCATCCATATCTGTCAAGGACCCTGCCCACATGCTACCACTCTTGAGATCTCTTTCTTCCTCTCCTCTGCATTGATACTCACACTCTGAACTAGAGTTAGAAGACAGAAGGCTTTCATCGATGGACCAGTGACCAGAGGGAGTGACTAATTAATTACCTTGGCAAAGCATCAGGATGTTAGCTAAGTAGACTATTTTAGAGAGTGAACATAGAGGTTATCACACAAAAGTCCTTTCTGCCAGAGAAAAATATGGAACTTAGATCCATAGGAACTCAAAAACTTTTTGAGTTGCCTTAGAATAGCCACGTCCTGTGCCCCTGTCCTTCTTACACTCCTTGACAATAACCCCATAGATGTACTTACTGAGGAACCTGTTCTACTCTGTTCTTTAGGGTTGACTTGACCCAGGTCTAGCCCAAAGGAATATTTGTCTGATGAACTCCGGCATCTCCCTGTACAGTAGTCTCCAGATCTGTCTTAAGGTAGTCATTTAAATGTCACTGTATACCTCAGGCTCTGAGTTGACCCACATTTTACGTATTTTCATTTGTGAACTCCAAGGTCTTAGACAATTGCTTTAAAACTCAAGCCCTCAGATCCTTACATGAGTAACTAACTAAACTACAGTGTATTCTGCATTGTGTTGTGAAATAAGTACATCTACAAGTGATGACTCCTGTTCAATTCAATGTTGCCTCAACCATTAGAACCCAGAAGCCTTCGGTACTTCATAGTAACCAATTAACCATCTTACTAAACAAGTGTCGCATCAAAGAGGCTTAAATTTTAAAACAAAGCTACTTATAGTTTGATGAAAAAATATTTTAAAGCTCTTGGTATCACATCCCAGGGCTGAGAACCAATGGTCAAGAGAATCAAGTAAACCAATTATGAAATATTGCTGAGCGGAAGCAATTGTATTTGCTAAAAGGCTATTACTTGAAAGTTTGTTTTTCAAATCAAGCCTTTAAAACGGAGGGAATATTTCTTGGAATTTTAGACGGTTTGACAATAACATAAGTAAATCTAGTATAAGTGAGCTTTGAGGAGATACTGGTAAGAAAACGCAGAATGTATTTGAACAGGATGACTAAGTGGATGAATGGATTTGACTAAGTGGAGAATTAGGAGGCTTCACTTGGCAGGTCTGCAATGGGGGACAGTGTTTCCCTCCAGACAAGGCTACTTCCCAAGCGTAATCAGAAACCACGACAGACTTTCTACCCCCAGATTTGTGGAGGAAGCCAAAGCGTTTACATTCTATAGCTCCACTAAACCACTTCCTCTAGATTCAGCCTTTTCAACAAACGATCTTGTCTGTTTGGTGTCTTAGTCTAATTTCAGGTTTAAATCAATAAGTAAACAAAAGGATTTTATAAGGGGAAAAAATAGCCTTATTCATCTGTCTGTCATTTTGTCACTTACGGGGGGGGGCGGGTAGGAGAAATGGTGGCAGGGAGGAAGTTTACATATTTTAAATGCCTACCTGGTTTTGTGTTGATTTTTGGACAATCCCAGTTTTCCCTGTTGTGTCACTCAGAAGGTAGCATCCCTACCTGGTTGGCTTAAAGCAAGAGCCTTAAGCAGCAATGAAGTGACAGATGTCACTCAAATGCCTTGCAAGTTATTATCGGTAGAGATGTTAAATAATATATCAGGAGACTCTGTCTTTTGTGGCTATGGAAATAGAGGGAAGTAACTACCTCACTGTTCACAACACTGCATAAGTGATGAGTGTCAGTGTGATCAGACTGGAGCTCCTCCACCCCATCAATTTTAAAGCCTTTCTGATGTCTCCTGTTAGAGTGGTGCAGTTTGTCTTAAATTGGTGCTGATATTTTTCTTGCCTCCCCAACGTTTTCTTGCCTGGTATATCATTATGAGATTCTGCAGTAACAAGCATTCTTCTGCTCAAATTTATATCAATTAGTTTAAGACAGTAATTCAATTGGACGACCCATTGGATTTTGAAAGACTCAAGACCATGTCAAAGTGACGACCTTTTTCCTTCTCTCTCAGCCAAGAGCAATTTTTTAACAAGGAACCCTGGAAAGAAATGCTGGTTTAATAATTAGTTATTGATCATGAGAGATGCCATGGTGAATACCATTGGATTGTCAGAGGCCAGCAAATCAGGACATGGATGTCTCTTGTCAAGATCATGGGCGGGGGGGGGGGGGGAGATGGTAAATCAAAGAATGACAGCAAAGATATCATAAAATAGTTAATTGCATGTGTTTTGTTCTTTGATATGGAGTTTTTTTTTTTCAATTTCAAAATTAGAAGTAAAACTTGAACCTGCATAGATTTGAAAGCCAAATTATTTCAAAGAATTGTATTACTATAAAGCAACTGACTAGTATGGCCCTACTCAAACACACTGTAAAATACCAAGGTGAGTTAAGCAGATTTGAAAAACAACACAAACCTCTTGCAACCACACCATGCAAAGTTACTTTGATGAATTAACCCTGCTTTGGCCAGCATTTTTGCTTCACCAAGATACCATTAACCCCTGTGCCCTGAAATGCCCATTAGAAACAATTTGGATACATGCAGAAGGAGGCCATAACAATTATAGACAGGAGCTTTAAAAGTATAATTGACTTTTCTGAGAGCTAATTTAGGCATCACTTTAGGGCTGAATAAAAATTTCCACATATGAGCCACTTAATGGAAGGAGAAACTTCAAAGAATGATTTTATTGTATTTTGAAGGGAAAAACAAGGAGATATTTGCATTAGTTGTGCAATTTCTTACCAGAATAGAAAAAAATACTGAAAATTTACAGCATGGTAACAAGAAAATCACAACTCACAGCTAGTTGGAAGGTGGGTAACCCACTCCTTGTACTAACTAGCAAAGATGGAGTCTCAAAAGTGTCAACCCTTAATGAGGGTTTTTTTTCAGGTGATATTAATCAGATTCATAATCAATGGATTAATATAGAAATTGTTTTTAAAGTAGTACCATTTGTTGGAAGCTGGGGAAATACATCAGTTGCCGCACAGACAAGAGGACCAGGATTTCAGACACCAGAACCCACTGGCAATGATGCCAAGTGCCTGTAACCCTGGTCTTGGAGACCCCAGATGAACCCCTAAAGCTACCTAGGTGGCCAGCCTACAGCAACGATGCCTTCATTCAGTGACAGATACATTCTCTCTCATATGTTCTTCATAGCTTTAGAATTTTAGAATTGTGTGTTTAACTTGGAAGGTCTGTAGAGACCTGAAAGTTAGAACCAGGCTATGATGGTAAAGAAGGAGTTGTAAGAGAGGTGAGGGTGGTGGAACACATGTGGCAGAAGTGGAATGAGCGAATACTGGGGGTGGCATGTTTAAATGGGGATGAGGGGATGTGAGAAAAGAAGGGGTGGATGAGTGAGTTAAGTAAAATTAAAGATGCATAACTAAGGCACATGAAACTCTACTATGTAATAAACTAATTCAAAATATATATTTTTTCAAAAGGACTGAATAGAGATATTCTGCATGCAGAATGATGATAATCCAAGAACCCATGGTTGTTGTTTTTTTAAATGTAAATCCTAATACCAGATGCATGATATTTTCTGATCAATGATTAAGGCCCCAAAACACAATAGGTTTTTGCCATTGTTCCTGATTGTCCACCAGAACTCGGTGGTAATTTGTGATGACATGGCTTCTCTCTGACTTCAGTTTCTGTAGCCGAATATGTGTATCTGTTGAAAACATAGTAGTGTCCTGGAATTCTTTTAAAGATGGAACAACTGTATATGATGAAATCCACTGCCTTTTTTTATATCCCAGGCTAACATTAGAAGTTTGAAATAAAGTGTTAGGCAATGAGAGAATGAATTATATGGTTATTCACATAAATTATATACATTTCAAGGAAAATCAATTCGGGACTTTTTATGTATATAGCAAAGATTTTTTTGTTGTTTTTTTTTGTTTGTTTGTTTTTCTTTTGTAATGGCTATATGTAAAAAGCCCCAGTCTTCGAATAAAGTAAGAGTTCTAGTCTTTGTTTGAAGTTTAAGTTTCTGGCATCTTAGACATGTGACATCAACCTCCTTAGACTTTGTCCCCCTATAGAATACATGGGATGTAAATCTACCCACACTGTGCACCCATCAGCCCTAGCTTCACCTGGGAGCTTGTTGGAAGTGCAGAAACCCTTCCTTGGTCCTAAGACACGGGAACCTAGTTTAATAAGATGTCCAGGAAAGAGCCCTGCTAATGGGTTTTTGACGTTACTTCCTATTCTGTTAAGTGGGAAAAAAATTCCTTAAGTTTGAAAGAAGTACACTCTAGATGTCTGGGTTATAGGCACCTAGATCTCTGGAGAAGTGTGTGTGTGTGTGTGTGTGTGTGTGTGTGTGTGTGTGTGTGTGTGTGTATGTGCGCACACGCGTGCGTGCTTATTTTTAAATGTTTCACACCTTTACCACACAGGCACCTGGTGCGGGTACCCAGACCCTTGGAACACACTTACCTAGTTCTCCATAGATTCATGTTAAGCTTCATCTCAAGAAGCCCAAGGGTGAGCAACACAGCACAAGGATCCCAGCTCTGTTCCATTCTCTGTCTGTCTTAGATGTTCTCTCCCAAGGTCAGAGTGCAAAGACTTCAAACTTCCTTACCACAAGAGCTCGGCTCAGCTCACGTCCAAATTAGAGATGGAGAGGAAATAAATAATCTTTCCTATTTTCCCCCAGCATCACCTGATCTGTCAAGCCTGTCTTTAGTATCCCTATACCAAGTTGACAGCTCCCCCCACACCCGCCCCTTCAATATGTGGATCAGTGGGGACACACGCCCCACCCCTGAGAAGATTCACTTATTCAGTAACTGCCGAGGTACTAGCAGCGAATGAACAATGGAAGGCTGTCAAGCCCGACAGCCAGCCCTGGATGTACGAGCGTCGAGCTGACAGCAAGGGCCTCAGAGGGTAAACTGCTTTGCTGGAACTAATTAAACAGATGAAATTATTACATGAATATGCAGATGTTGTTTACATTTTACCATATGGTATTATTTCAGGTAATAACTCGCAGGAGAATCCCTTCCTCTCATCAAGAGGAAATGGGTTGAAACGAAGGCCCCACGTGTCACCTTTCAGTTGCTAGGCAGACACTGATAACGCAGGTTTCCTCTCTGAGTCATGGGGAGGGATCAGCCTGGATCCCTGTGGTACTCGAAGATGAAACTGGGCCCGCTTTTTGGAAGGAATAGGGGGGAGGAGTGCCTTAGCCAAGCTGGAATGGCTGCAGCTGCTGTAAAATCCACTCTGAGGTTGAAGTGGATCCAACCAGGGATGCGCCACCATTCAGCAAGTGGCAAGTGAGAGCCAACACTGTAGCCTCTGCGGCTGCCATGGCCTGGAAGATTTGGGGCTGTGCCCATTAGGCCAAAGCAACTGATTCCTAAATTACCAAGCCAACATTAGACCATCCAAATGAATGTCGCCCCCTGCAATGGTGCCACCTTCATAGGAAAAGTGCTTGAGCCAAGACAGTGGAACATTAACAGAGAAAACCACAGGAAGGCCGCACAAGCACAGCCAAGCAGAACCCAGCTGCCTACTTGCTCCTTCCCTGCCTCTGTAGTTGTATTCACAACCAGTCTTTTGGCCAACGGCATTCGCGTATGTTTGTCCCTCATCTTTTGTGGTCTATCAATACTATGGAGTGTAAGTTTTACTCCTAAATGGTCACCTCATGACTTTCTAATGCCTCACTCCCAGTGCGCCCTACCCTGGCCTTCTGCTTGGGAAACCGATAGCACCCTTACACACTTAGCGCTGGTCTCCTTTTCTTACTCCTGACACCTTTCCTCCACTGGTAAGACATGGCTCAAATTCATACCTGATGGGGCCTTAACCACCCTTCAAGTAAGCTAAATGCTTATCACAGATTTGAGTGCCACCCAAACACACTCCAGACAGCTCAAAAGTGTGGTCCTATCTATAGTTTCTCTGTTGTATGTGCATTCCAGTTTTTCCTCTAGATTTCACACGTTAGTCATGCTATCTAGAAAATCTTTCCTTCTTTCTCTCCTACTCTTTTTCCTCTCCTGTTCTTCTTCCTCTTTCTCCTGGCTAAGAACTAATCACACTCTTAAGTTTAGATTGTATTTTTATAATAATTTTTGTAAAAATTATGCTTATATAACAATAATAAATATTATATACTATAATTTTATATTTGTAATTATTTTACATATTTGTAATTCTATATTAAGTGTATAATTATAAATTACATATTTGTATATGTGTATATATGTTTTGAACTATGGTTACTATTTTTGTTGTTTGTTGTTGTTATTGATGTTGTTTGCCCCTTCTGTAGCTTCCACCAAGCCCTGAATTATTTATCTCCTTGTCATAGTCTATACTTTCCTCCATGCCCATATGAAACACAGGCAAGGACCTCACTGCACCCATGTGAAGTCTGTCTTTTTATCCATACCTGAGAGCCTGTTACTTTCATTCCTTGGCAAGCAGTTCTTGCCACTTTACAGTATTCCGAGTCCTATCTAGATCAAAGATGGAAGAATGTGGCAGTCTTTCCCAACACTGCTCAATGATTCTTGCTGCATGCTTTTCCTTTGCCCACCCAAGACTCAGGGACCTTTCCATCTTCTGCTTTTGTTTTGATTATTTTGCAAGTAAAAATATATTACTACAAATTTTCTTGTTTATAAATCCTGACAGACTAATGTCTTTATGGTAGATAACTACTAGATTGAAAGACCCATGTACTTTTAAGTTTGTGTGTGTGTGTGTGTGTGTGTGTGTGTGTGTGTACATGCACATGTGCAAATCAGAGAAAAATGTGAAGTATTTTTTTTCTAAGTCTGGCTTATTTTATATCCCATGTTTATAGATGCATCTACTTTCTTTCAAATGTCAGTTTCATTTTCCGTGACAGATACATAAAAATTCTATTGCATATGGAAGCTATATTATTTTTTGTTTCCCATTAATAAAAATAACTATATGCTTTGTAGTTCAATGTGTTGTTTTAGTATGCTGGCAAGGAATCAAATTAGGGCAACCCACATATCCATCACCTCTAACATCTTCCTCTTCTTTTCTAAAATCTTCTATTTATTTTGTAATATGGATGTTTTTATCAGTACCAGGATCTAGTTTTATTTTTGGTTGAGGCAATCCCAAGTTGTTTTTCTGCTGGCTATGGAGTAAGTTTTTAAGAGGTAAATAATCAGCATGTTATTTATGCCAGTATTTTTCAAATCTAAATGTACACACAAATCACTGGAAGGTCTTTTATAAAATATGGAGTCTGCTTTAAGAGATACGGTAGATCTGTCTGCGATCTAACAATGACTGCATTCCTGTTAGCCAAAACACACATATGCATTTAAACTGCACATAAATTCCCTAGTACATTTCTACAAAGACTGCAGCAATCCATATTTGAATCAGGATTATAAGGGGGTTTGCCCAGGGTTTTCATGTTATACTACAGTGTGATGCTTTCTTTTTTTATCTTTTTGAACATTAATCTTATTTTGAAGCTTCTTATCATTGAAAAACTTAATATTTACATATTAACATTGTGCTTGAACATGTTCCATTTTCGGAGAAAAAATATCCAAAATCATATGTCTTTTAAAAACTTCTATTGTTGAATATATCTTTGTTTAAATTCTTTTATTTATTTACATTCCAAATGTTCTCCCCTTCCTTTCCCCCACTTCAAGAGATCTTCACCCCTTCCTCCCTCCCCTTTGCCTTTGAGAGGGTGCTCCCCACCCCCATGTCACATTCCACCTCACCTCCCCCGCCACATCCTCCTTTCCTGGGGCGTCAATTCTCTACAGGGCTAGGCATATCCTCTCCCACTGAGGTCAAACAAGGCAGTTTGCTGCTACATATGTGCCTGGAGCAATGGACCAGTCCATGGATACTCTTTGGTTGGTGGCTTAGTCTCTAGGAGCTCTGAGGAGTCTGGGTTAGGTGATATTGCTGTTCTTCCTATAGAGTTGACATCCCCTTCAGCTCCTTCAATCCTTCTATAAAGGTCACTGACCTCAATCCAATGGTTGGCTGTTCAGTATCTGCATCTATCTCAGTCAGCTGCTGGTAGTGCCTCTAAGAGAACAGTCATGCTAAGCTCCTATCTGCAAGCACAATATGCCATCAATAATAGTGTCGGGGTTTAGTGCCTGCCCATGGGATGGATCCCAAGTTGGGCAGGTCACTGGTCTTCAATCATTGCTACATTTTTGCTCCTATATTTCTTTTAGACAGAAACAAATACTTGGTCAAAAAAAAAAAAAAACTGAAAGAAGATTGGTAAACCTATCCCTGCACTGGGGGTTCTGTCTATCTACTGGAGGAGGTTTATTCAGGTTCCATTTCTCCACTGTTGGGCATTTTGTCTAAGGTCATTCCCATTGAGTCCTGGGAGTCTCTCACATCCCAGGTCTCTGGGACTACCTAGAGAATCCCCTCCCCAGCCCCCACAGCCCTCAGCTGCAGATTTCCATTCATTCTGCTGGTATTCTGGGTTTCTTTTGGTCAATTTTATTAGCTGTTTTTTTTTTTTAAATATTCATTCTTACACATGTGCCTAAAAATCCTTCCACTATATGTTGCTTTCTCATCCTCCATAAATTTAACTGGAATTCAAGTTATAATTAAATCAAATTTATTAACTTGAAAAGTTTAATATTCTACAACGTTAAATAATAAAAAAATATTACTATGTATCTTGCTTCTGACTTTTAGTAAAAATTTAAGGTATTCATCATATAAATTCTATGATTTCCCGTTACGTTTTTCTTAGAATTATACTTTCTATATGGTATTATCACAAATATACTTATTTTTAACTATTGTATGTGTGTATGCCACTCTATCCCCCCTTCTCTCTCTCTCTCTCTCTCTCTCTAGTGTTTGTGGGGGGGGTTGTGTGTGTGGGGTGTACAAAAAGTGGAGGCAGAGGCAGTATGAGTGCATGGGAAATGAAGAGACTGTAGTTGCAGGCTGTTATGAGGCTTCTAACAAGTGTCCTTGGAACCAAACTCAAGTCCTCTGCAGCAACAGTACAAGTCTTAACCATTGAGCATTATCTGTGTGCCTGAACATAGTTCTTCTTTCAACCTTTTCTCTTTAAACTATTGTTCATATAGCTCAAAGTCAAAAATATTTATATCACTGTCTTAACCCCATGGTTTTTTATTAATGCTAATTGGTTATAGTGCATTTTTAAGATTACTATATCTATTATGTCTTCTAGCAGTAAACTTAATTTATGTCTTCTTTTCTAATAATTAACTTGGAAAGTTTTGTTTGTTTGTTTGCTTTTTTCTGTATTGCATCAGCTGAAACCACCAAAAACGTTAAATAATACTAGTATTGGCAAACTATGGAAAAAAATCTAAATACTATAAAATTATTTCAGCATTTTATAGTATTTGTTTTTAGTGTTTGAAGATACATATTTATATATTATTAATTATATCTTATGTTAAATACTTTAATGGAAATAGCTGCAAATTTTACAATTTTTTGGTATCTGCTGATCAAATAATGTTGATATGATTAATTATGCTGATAAATGTCCAAAAATGATTATTTCTACATTTCTATTCTTTATTATATACTGACAGATTCAGATTTCTAATGTGTTCTTTATTTATATTGTAAGCAAAATTGCACTATCTTAACAGGCTTTGAAATTAAAAGGTCCAGACTGCTCAGTAACCTGAACTTAGTAATTTTGATGTGGGTTAACCCAAAGCTTTGCTCCTCAAAGGATGGATTGGTGCTTAGAAGAAATGGACATTACCTGTGAGCTTTGAGAAGCTGAAAATCCACTGGATAAATATCCACAATTTTACAGGCTTTATAGGTGATTTGCATGTCTGATGAAGTTCAGAGAGCACTAGTAGAAACAGCACAGTGATTATCTTTTTTTTATAACTCATGCTGTGATTGACTGCAAAGCCATTTGGCAATGACTGAAAACAAGGAGACAAGTTATCTCCTCAATTTCTCTTACATACCTGTACAGTCACTTTCTTGACAGGTTTGGGTTTTTTTTGGGGGGGGGGCGGGTGTTGGGTTTTTTTTGGTTTTTTTAATGACATCAGAACTTTGCATTTTGGTAGGTCACCTTAAACTCCTTCTCATTCTTCCCTATGAATGCAACAAGAGTCTGAAAGTAAATTGTTCTCCACCTGTAGGAAACTTCTGATATCTGTGGCCCTGCGACTATGCCTACCATCTACTGCTTTGATGGCCTCTTTTTTTGGCATCATCTTTAATGAATTTTGCTGCAGTGTCTTATAAACTGATTTTCTCTCCTGATAGATTATCAAAACTAGGACAAAAAACCACTACATCATGCTTACAGTCTTTGTATGCCTGGCACCAATCAAAGTGTACATCGCATAGGAAGTAAGCATTTAAGAAATATTCTCACTGACAGCTGGATAGATAGATGGATGGCGGTATAATCGGAGTATTCTTAAAGGGTTAGCTAGCATGTAATTACCCTTATATATCCCTTAAACATTTAATAGTCCTTGGCATCCTGCATCCTTCCTGGCATAGGGAAGACACATGTATTACCTTGAGAAATATAAAGCAGTTTTCAAACTGTAAGATAGCGAAATAATGGGACTGTCATGATGCTGTGTAAAAAGACATAGTCCTCGGGTAAACATACTCACATTCTATGAACCTATTCATGCTATAACTTGTTTAGTTATAGTTTCTGGAATTTTCCAACTCCCATGAGCTTGCCACTCTCCAACCTACTTCTAAAAATCCTCTGGTGCAAGAAATCATCCCACCAAAGAATGTATTATATTTGGAGGATCAGACATCCACAATTTAGTTTTGGACTTAGAAAACAAAAATGTTCAAGTCTGACAAAGACATTCCAAGTATTTGTTTTTTTGTTTTTTTTTGTTTTGTTTTGTTTTGTTTTGTTTTTAAGTCAAATGTAAATGTGAAAGGAGAAAGGAAACACCCTGAAAGCATACACCCATGAAAACTAAATTCAGTCCTGAAGGAATGCTTGCCAAAATGGGTGAGGCTACAGCAGTCAGTCCAGAGTCCTGGAGACGCAAGCACTAGACCTCATTGCAGGTGCTGAAGAAGCCTGCATTTTGTATCTGCTTCTTATTTCCCAATGCATGCACACATAATTGTTTTCAATTTGTTATTCAAATTTGTTCTTAACTCACCTTGTTCCTAGGAAGCATGCATCAGAATCCCGGAACCAGCATCTATCAGTTCCCTTCTTTGTTTTCACAGAACATCCGACAAAACCAATCCAAGTGAAGAATTGAGTTTTTCCTCAGTGTTAAGGAAAGCATAGAGAGTATGAGTCAAGAAGCCTGCAGGAGAGTTAAGCCAGAATTGAGAATCAGAATGTAAAGCCATAAGGTGAACCTTCCAGCAAGCTTCCTTCTGGTGAAGCTCCACCTCCTAACAGCCCCACCAGCTCCCCTGGAAGCACCCCCAGCTGTGAACCTAATGCTGAAGCACCTGAGCCTATAAAAGACATTCTACAGCCAAACTCTAGTAAACCATAAGGTAACAACTGGTGCGTATTTGAAGGACTCTCAAAACTTTTCTCAGTCATATGGGGCTTGTAGCCACAGGCCCCAGGGTCATCCCCATCCAATTGGTGACCCCTGAACCATATCTGAGATGCTTCCTTCCTTTCAGCCTGTGGAAGATTCACATAAGGAGCCTGTTAACAAGGCAAACCTCCAGGTTTCAATCTAGAGAACAAGACCCAGTATGTTTAAGACTGTCTGTATTTGAAAAGCTTCCCAGACAAAGTGAACGGAGGCCCAGCTGTAAAAGACACTGTCCTGAGTGGTGGGAAAATGGTGTATTTGAGAGAGCATTCAGTTGATCTCTTCTCAGCTGGAGATACTCTTTCAATGGCAATAGCGAGTGCTTGATAGTGTATCAGGTACAAAACCCATGTGCGTGAAACCCAACGGCTAGCTGTGTTCTCTTTACAGAAAGACAAGTGTTGAGATGCCATAAAAATTGAATTCCACGCCTTCAGTTCACTCTTCGGTGGGACCTGAACACTTTTACAGAGATTTGTAGTTGGAAAATTGACCTTGAGATAGCCAATTATCCCTAGCATGTGTGCTTGGTGGTCAAGCCGTGAAGTTCACAGGCTATTGCTTATCTGTTTTCACACACCTAAAGTCCTTTCCAGCAATTTACAGAAGATTCACCAGGTCTTAAAGTAAAAACAGTGACGTGAGATTTAAATGGGATTGGAATTGAAATCCCCAGTCCTCAGATACCTGATGACAATAGAAACTTTCCTCTCTTTGCTACCTAAGATAAACTACAGACACACCCAGCTTGGCTGAGCAGCCATGCACACCCAGGGCAATGTGGAATCTGTCTACCAGAGATGCCTGTGTACCTGACAGATACAGAGTTCTCCGTAGCACCTTTAGGTAAACTCTTTATTCTTAATGTAAAAACAATTCTAGTTCATGGATTCCAAATGATCATTTCTCAGTGGCATATCAGTTCCATTATGGAATTAAAGGTCGAAAGCCTGACTAAAAGTAGAGTTCTCTTATTTAGGGAAAGTTGATTGTTTAAGGCAATTAATGTTAGCAACTTACTGTGTTTGGAAAGGGTTATTTGTGCCCCATTCTTCTGAATATTTACATATGGCCTGCTTGGTGCAATATTTTTTTAAGGTATCAAGCCCTTTCTACTCCTCATTTGCAATGACTAGCTTCTTAAATGCTATTTTAAGTCATCGGAATCAGAGAATAAGAGAAATGAGCCTAGCTAGACATCTGAATGGGACTAGGATTCCATGCAACACTTTACCCCAGATTCCAAGTGCTCCGAAAGTCTCAGTCCCCATCTCCATAAACCAGCAGTCAATCAAACAATATATCACAGATGATTGTGAGCAGTAGGAAACATCAATTCTCAAGCCTAATTCTTCTAATGCATTTAGTTTGCTATTGTTTATGTGAATGAATATTTTGCTAACATGTATGTATAAACAGCAAATGTGTTTCTGGTGCTCAAGGAGGCCAGAAGTAAGTAGGATCCCCAGGAATTCAAGTTACAGATGATTATAAACCACCATGAGGATGCTGGGACTCAAAACACAGATCTGGAATGCTGACTGGTGCAGTTAACAGCTGAACCACTTCTCCAGACCATATAATAATTTTTACTTCCTAATAATTTTACATGGTTATACAATAGTGCGTGGCATTTCAACAAAAATTTATATATGTGATGGTTAGCTTTAATTATCAACCTGATATATCCTAACACCACTGAGGAAGCGAGTTTCAGTGATGGATTGTCCTACGTTGGGTGGGCCTGTGGGCATGTCTGTGAGGCATTGTCTTAATTAAGTTAACTGATGTAAGAAGACACAGTCTGCTATGGGTGGCATCATTTCCTACACAATGCCTCAGAAACTGCATTAGAGTAGTTAAATACAGCTGAGTACAAACTAGTGAAAAAGCGAGCGTGGCTGTATTCATTGCTCTCTGCTCTAAACTGTGAGTGTGATAGGATTAGCTGTTTGAAGTTCCTCCCTTAATTTCCCAAGTTAGAAACGGTAACCTAGAATTTTAAAGGGAAATAAACTCCTTCTCTCTGAGTTGCCTTTTCTCGCGGTATTTTATCATAGCCACAGACGTGAAACTAGGTCCCTGTGTAATGATCAGATCGGGGTGATTGGCACATTCATCACCCAAGTCTGTTTTCATTTCTTAGTTTGTCAAACACTCAAAGTCGGCCTCTGTGGCTCGCTTGCAACACCCAATTCATTGTTGTCAGCAGAGTTATTCTTCTGTTAAATGCCGTTCACCTCGTCCAACTATGCCCCTGTACCCATTAACCGTGCTCCCTTCATCATTCCTTCCCGACCCCACCCCCAAGGCTCAAGGAACCACAGCTCTGCTCCACTTCTCTGAAGTCAACTTTACCTTCCGCGTATGAAGGAGAACATGAAGTGTTCGTCCTCACTTGACTTGTGTCACATAGCATTATGTCTCCCAGTTCATGGCATGTTGTTGCAAGAGATAATACTTGTCCCCCTTTAAAGATGGATAGATCCCAATTGAGAACACACATTGCATTGCGTTCATTGTAGGGACCATTTCAAACGATAAGGATTCATGGTTTCTCTCTGAATTCTAAACAGACTTGCAGTTAAGTGAGACAAATGTCATGTTCTCCTCCTCTCTAACATGAATATATCTGCTCTGTCCCTGTCTACCACGCCTGGCCATAGAAAGCACCATGGAACAAGCAAAAGGATGGGTTATATATATTGCATATAATCCATGGCCTGGTCTCTTAGAAAACGTTTTTCACGGGCTTTCTCGATTAGACTTTGCTGCCAGCTTTCTTTATTGATTGATGTTAAAACATCATATTGAAAGAACGTTCTGCTTTTATCAAAACATGGAAGACCACAGCCAAAATTGGCACAAAAGCATGTGGGCAGACTGCATCATTTGGTCCCTGGGCCAAAGGTTAAGTAAATGCTAAATGACAGTCCTTCATTTCCTACCTACATTCATTTAAAATATAAAGGTGTAAAGAATTTGATTTTGACACACTAAAGATTAAACCAGCCCCACCTATTCATGGGAATGCAGGTTTCTGATGACAAAAGCTATGAAATCCACTCTTTCAACTCCAAGCCAAACTTTGATATACCATCACATAAGAGACACTACATTTTCTTCTTACAGGTAGAACCACAGCCAATTTCGTTTGCAACGTCTGGAAGCATTTTGTTTTGTTTAGTGCCCTATTATGGGCAAGATAGATTATCTGAAAAGTCTCCAGCAATTTGTCGACTAGAACTAAAATAAAGTAACAAATCTTTTGTCTCTCTAATACCCCAGATAACTCTTCCAGCACATAAGTTCACATTCCCTCAGAAATCTGTATAAAAGATGTAGCTTAGCAACTCCTGCTAACAGGTGCTGTAGGCAAGTGTGGAAGGCATGTGAAGGCAGGTGCTTTCTCAATTCACTGGGAGTGTACATCACTGGTGAATGAAGACCTGAACTAAGCTGCCAAAGGACCCACATTGGCACAGCATAACATTCTTATCTCTGTTCACAGTTCAAGACAGAGCTCACTCATCATCTCCCAAAATACCCTCTCTCAGTCTTTCTCCAACACTGCCTTTTGACACACACCCCCGTTCAGGGTGTTCCCTCACCTCTGCATTTTCTAATCAGTTTGTTCAATTATTCAGTGATCATTTGTCTCCCCACCAAAGAGTGTGGGGTCATTCAGAGAGACTTGATTAGGTGTAGTGTCGTACACCTGTGATTCCCACACTCAGGAGACAGAGGCAGGGGGATCATTGTGAGTTTGAGGGGAGATTGATCAACATGGTAAGTTCCAAAGCATTGTAAGACTGTCTTAGGAAAAAGGAAAGGTAGGAGGAGGGATATAGAAGAGGAAAAGGAGAAAGACATTAGAAAAATTAAAGAAGAAGAAGAGGAAAGAGGTAAAGCGATGAAGGAAGGAAGAGGTGAGAAAGAAGAAAAACAGAAACAAGAACTGTGTGTGTGTGGGGGGGCTAAGCTACTTATCTTAACTTTCTGGCGCAATATCAGGTATAACAATGTGATGGTTTGTATATCCTTGGACCAGGGAGTGACACCATCTGAAGGTGTGGCCTTGTTGGAATAGGTGTGACCTGGTTGGAATGGGTGTGTCACTGTGGGTGTGGGTATAAGATCCTCACCCTAGTTGCCTGGAAGTCAGTCTTCCACTAGCAGCCTTTGGATGAAGACATAGAACTCTCAGCTCCTCCTGTGCCATGCCTGCCGGGATGCTGCCATGCTCCCACCCTGATGAAAATGGACTGAACCTATGAACCTGTAAGCCAGCCCCGATTAAATGTTGTTTTTTTATAAGACTTGCCTTGGTCATGGTGTCTGTTCACAGCAGTAAAACCCTAATTAATACAAACAGCTAGTCAGTAAATACTCATTAAAGAAAAAATAATAATAAACAAAGGCAGGGCAAGCAAACAGAGACATGGTAGGTGCCTGGGAAATCACTGATACATTGACAGCCTTGGCAGTTAGCAAGGGGCAAGTCCTTCAGACCATCTGATGGAACAAGGAAAGGCTGGAGATCACAGATTAATTAGTGAAAAAAAAAACTAAATAAAAAGCTGGAGAAATGGTTCAGTTGGTAAAGTAGTTGCTGCGCAAACATGAGGTCCTAAGTTCTTATCTCCAACACCCAGGTGAAAATCCAGGCACTGCAGCATGACCCTGAAACACCAGTAAGGGAGGCCAGCATTTAGCCAGCCAGTCTAGCCAGGCAATGAATTCTGGGTTCATTGAAAGATTTTGTCTCAAAAAATAAAGTGGAAAAGTGACTGAGGGAGACATAGGACATGGGTCTTTGGCAAACACACACACACACACACACACACACACACACACACACAGTGGTGCATGCCTACAATTCCAGAATTCCAACTCCAAAGGCAGAGGCAGAAAGATTACCTCAAACTCAAGGCCACACTGAACTACATAGTACAAGATTCAGAAGACACCATGGGATTAGACTTAACGTCCGTTCAACAGGAAAAAGTGTACCCCTGGTACTGTAAATCTGATGAAATATGCATAATTGGAGAGCTCACAGGCCCCAGGAATGAAATTATTGCTATACTTTTACTAATTAGGCATAGTATCAAATTGCCTTCTATACCTGTAGATTATTGCAGTTTTCATCTCTCTCCAATATTTCTATGTACTGTGGGTGGTGATTAACATGGACATCCACAAGTGGTCAGAGTACAGAGACTGTCTGTGGAGTGCTTGGCCACAGATAGGAAGCTATATGATATCCCCTCCCCACAAAGCTTGGGGACCATTTCAGTAGAGGGAGCAGAAAGGTTGTAAGAGCCAGAGGGCATTCTGTTTCATTTTGAGGCAGAATCTCTGAACGAACCCAGAATTTATTGTTTGGGTAGACTGGCTGGCTAAATGCTAGCCTCCCTTACTGGTGTTTCAGGGAAATGCTGCAGTGCCCGGATTTTCACATGGGTGTTGGAGATACGATCTTAGAACCTCATGTTTGCACAGAAACCACTTTACCAAAAAAAAAAAAAAAAAAAAGTGCCTTGCAATTACAGGATGGCTGAACTCATGAATTCACAGCACTTTGATTGCCTGCACAAGACCTTACACAAGACCAAGCTGAATGAAGCTAGCATGAATCAGAAAGGAACTCATGAGACCCCCACCCCAAACTGAGGAACTATGAATAGGAAGAGGGTGAGTCAATTTTCTATAAGGATGTTGCCCTTGGTAGGTCAACCACATTCCAGTGGGTGGCCCCATATCTACTAGAATAGAGGCAGCATGAGGTGGATTCAACAGACTACTAAGAGGAAAAAAATACTAATTTGTGATGGAATTAGGGTTGGGTTGAGTTTGAGAGGAGGAAGATAAGGGTGAATATGTTTAAAGCAAACTATGCATGCATGAAATCCTCAAAGAACTAATAAAATGTTATTTTAATATTGACACATTTATGATAATCTGATGTCACTAATAAATAGAAAATGCAGTTTTTAAGTCACAAATATTTTCAAAGTTTTAAGAGTCCTCTACTTCTTTGTATATGTAGTTTACATGTAGATAAAAATCCAAAGGCTGTCTGCCAATCACCACATATTAAATAAATTCATTGCTATTGCTATTTCTCCTTGGATTGTATATATAGGGAGGCTACACAATATGGACTTGAAAAGGGTCTGCAACTTAATAGGGTGAGTTATGTATTCCAAGGACGGTAGGATGTTAGCTGCAGGCTTTACAGTTCGGTGTTTCCTAGTCAGAGACTGAACTGTGAGGCTGAAAGCCACTTAACTTCTTCTACATTGAAAAAAAAAAAAAAGTTTAAAGTCTGATTTTTTTTTCTAGATACAGCCAAAGTTCATGCAATGTAGAGAAGCCAGAAACGCAGAATCCAACTTATTCCATGGTTCATGACACTGCCTTTGACAAGAGAGCGAAGAACCTGGGCCAATGTTCATCACTGGTGCAATGGGGACACCTGAATTAAGAAGGGAGCATCATCAGACCTCCCTGTTAGCCTTCCTGTTAGTGTACTGGCTGTTTTAACATGCATATGAAGCTAATGCTATGACATACAAATATGGTTATTGAACAGAAAAATTACCAAACAGTTTGGGTTTATTATAAAATAATACTGTTATTCAAATGAGTGTAGGACATTCAAAAAAGTGAACAATAAGTAGATCTTTAAAGGTGCTGTAGACTACATGTTAGATACAGCTGAAGCATTCCAGCTTTTGCAGCATGATGGAATGTTCTAGATTTTTAAGGCAGTGTCTATCACTTATGGCATGTTTTTTTGGGTAACTTAACTCCAGTCACTGGGGCAGTCAGTGTTACACAATAATGAACACAGAAAACCAACGTATGTAGTACTTATAGCCTGCCTGTAGAGATGAGCAATCAACACATAGCATCATTAAGGCCCTACAATGAGTATCAGGCTTTGAAAGGTGCATCTCACCATGAGAAGTCTCCCCATCTTGAGGGACTGCTCTCTTAATAGAAATGGTGAGAGAACTCTATTAATTGTCAGGGTGTGTATGTTCAGACAGTAAGCAAATAGGATGTAGCATTAATGGGACATTCTACTACCTACATTCAGACCCTAGCTTTTCTATACCCAGTTTTGTGATGTTACCCAAGTTACTGAGCTTCTTTGAAACTTTGTTTCCACATCTGCGAAATAAGAATAAACCCAATACCTACCTCACTGTGGTAGTTATAAAAAATTACTTGTGTAATGAGGTTAATCAAGTGCCTAGCACAAACAATATCATCAACTACTAAATCCCATTTTCTGTTAAATAAGCATTTGGTGGATGAGTATACATGAGCATTTCTACTACTTCCCGTGATTCAAATAGTGTTAGCTATCATTAAAAACATTTTATGCAAAAAAGCATATTTTTGTTTGTTCGTTTGTTTGCTCTGATTTTTGTTATTTTGAAGACTGAATACTCTGCAGGTTTTCTGCAGGCATAACGTCAACATCCTGAAGTCCCTCCCCACTGGACAACAGACATTATGTCAGCCAGAAACAATACCATGAAGGAGACATGCTATGACGGTTTTACTGGATTTGCACAGACAGAGAAACTGAGCCTGGACAAGGCTGGAGAACTTGTAATAGGCTACCAAGTAGCAAGTGATGAAAGCTGTATTCTAGCTCATTTTGTCGTGGTTCCTACGTAACAAGGCTTTACTGACCATAGATGGAAACATCTTCTATGACTCAAAGAAGGAACTTGGAAAACATGGTCCAGAAGGAAACGAAGTGATGTGTCAGACAAAATCCTGACTCAGGGGCTCTGCCCAGACTTAGTAGCCTGCCATCCTGGCACACCTTCCCCTGTGCAAATGACGCTGCTTTCAAACAGCAGTGACACTAGGTGCTTCAGCCAAGAATCTTAGAAATTTTGTTTATAAATTTGATTAAGTTCTGGAATACACAGCCATGCGTGGATTGCAATTTCTTTGTCTTGAGCTCATTTTCTGCTTTTTCAACTTGGGTAATGCCATAGACCTAAATTCAGTGCCTCTACACTTTAGGTGTTGTATGACACACTTTTCAGGGGGAGGGCATGAAGTACATATACTCTCCCCAGGGAAAGAGTTCTTGACAGAATAAAGTGCAAATACAGCAAGGTGCAACCTGTTGAACAAATGAGTTGTATTAGGGTTATGTACAGGAATATGGGCGAGGTGTTATTTACAGGAGCAGAAATGATTTTAAAACATCTGTATCACCACAGCTCGACCCAGCATGAGCAGCTCTTGAAAGTTGGACATCTGAAGCAAGCTCAGCAGTCTACAGGCAGCTCAGCAGGTTAGAGGCGGCCTTTGCAATGTTTCAGTTGGTCTGAACTCTTCCAGGCAGCTCAGCTGTCCTGTGTCTCTTCTAAGTAGTTTGTCAGGTTCCTGCTTGCTTCTGTCACAAAGGCTTCTCCTTTGACTTGGATCTTTATGGTTTGGCTTGTCTGTGAGTGACTCTCAGCAGTCGTTATCCTCTCAAGAAGGGAGCAATGTTAATGAATCTGGTCAGTTTTAGAAACTTCCTGAAAGTATTTTAAGTTGTTTACTTCCTGTCTTAGCTTCTCTACAGAATTTTACCTACCCTTCCAACAGGCTATTCTTTCATTTCCTATAAACATCCTCCCACCATTTTTTTCCCTCAAGACGAAAAGTTTTGCTCTCATAGGAAATTGATACACAACTCTGAGGAAGAACAACTTGCCTTGTGCCTCTAATACAGTTTTAAGAATATGCTTTATTCGTTCATAAGAAATTCCTGATATGTAAAAATCTAAAAGGCACAGCGCTTTTTAATTATGTATTTTATTATATAATTTAGAAGCCAAATAAAAACTTTTAGAATTCAAAAGAAGAAAGAAAGGAAGGAGAGAGGAAGGGCAGGAGGGAGAGACAGAGACAGAGACAGAGACCAAGAGAGAGAAGGAAAGAAGAAAAGCAATCATCCATAGATCATCTCTGGTTGGTTTTCGGCTGGGGATGGAGTTATACATGTATTGATTTGGGAGTGTCTTTTGAATCATGTGTTTCAATCCTGGGCCTTTGGACCATACCTAGATTTTTAAGTTGCCCAGAGCAGGAAGTACATTTTATGAGGTTAAATAAGAATCACTCATGTATCTTTCCATTCAAATCTGGCTTTCCAAATGGAATTCTCTGAAAATCGTAGCCATTCCAAAACATCTATCAGTTAAGTGTTGAAAGATACCAGCTTTAAGATCAGGGGTTCAACCCAGAGCTTGACACTGACACTTAAAGGTCTGTTGCCCTTTGATCCTAAAATATGGGTGTACATATATTTTGCTACCAATTAATTAGCGAGTCCACTTTAGAAATTGGAAAGAAACCTTGTATCTAATGGTTTTCCTTAGTGTTATTTATCCGATGCTTCCAGCATCAACAGAGGATAGGAACTGGCTTGGTAGCGGGTTTTGAGCAGAAAAATAAATTAATGAAGCACAGTGTGAAAGTTCACTCCATTATGTCACCTATAATCTCTAAAGTCCCTAACATTCTATCGTTTTAATATTAGAGCACCTTGGTGACTTCCCCGTGTAAGGAAATGAACGAAGAAGGTTGGTCACATCAGCCCTACGTCTCAAAAGGCAACAAATCTAACGGCATGTGCAACGTTGCACCTGTAATTATTTTGGGAGTGCAAAATTGGCTACACCCATAATTGCTCCTATAAACAGCTAATTGTAGCTGCTGTTAGCCACTTGTGGGTGTAATTAGCTACTTGCCCTTAATCTTCATGGAATGCCCAATTCTCCCTGTAATTAGTCAATTGTCGATGCTGTTACTTTTTCAAGAGAGAAGAGATGGGATTATTTCCCTTTGAACGTCTAGACTACATCTTTAACTTTGATTCACAATTTATGAAAAGTATGAAGAGAAATAATTGTACTCACAAAATGAATGGGAGGCAGTTTTCTGTTCCCTACCTGTATCTTAGAGAGCATGTGTTCAAAATAAGAAGCTGTCGGGACAGCTTCATAATAAAATTTTATGGTGGGCTGTGTATTGTAACCTGGAATCATTATTAACATTTAAAAATTATATTTCTATTGAAATTTTTGCATGAATAGTCAGGGTCCGTAAGAGTCATTGCATAAGAAATACCTACAAGAGCCTAATCCTTTAAAAGGAGGTGGTTTGTCCAAGGAAGTTTTGAAAGAAAACAACAACAACAACAACAACAACAAAGCAGATTGCATGAGTCTGATTTTAACTTCTCTGACCTCAGTACCCCCTTCTGTGGGATAGTAACAATGACACTGTCACCTCTCCAGGTGGCCTTGAGAACTGCACAAACAACACAGGTCCACGGGAGACACTTGATAAATATTTGCTGATCATAACAGGGCAAGCAGAATTCAGCTCTGTGTGTTCCGTGTGACGCAGAGCATCTCTCACCATGGGGCTGAAGTGGAGCTTAGCTGTTTGTTCCTCAAACACAGGGACAGCATATAAAATAAACTTCCCCTCTCTCTGACTATTACCTGCTTGCTCGCCTATGAATTTTCAAAATTGTTCTATTTTCTCTTCTTAAAAAAAAATAGAAGCAGAAGCATACATGTTTCTGAGGATGGTTTTGAGACAGCATCCTGCATGTGATAAATCTATCACATGTAATAAATTCTAGATGGTAACACATTACAGATGTAAATATGGATCTGGATCCCTTTTGAGAGTTAGAAAAGGATGCTTAGAATGCTAACCCTTGAGACCGAGGCTCAGTGGTTAAAGCATGTGCTCCACAACCAGGAGGATCTGAGTTCGGGGGATTCCAAGAACCCACATAAACCAGAAGCAGCAGTGCATATCCCTAGTCTTAGTGCTCCTACTGAGCGTTGGGAGGCTAGAGTCAGGAGAACCCTGGAAACTCTTGGCCCAGAAATCATCGTCTCAAAATACGAAGAGATCCAGACTCAGAGGATGTGAAAGTAAAGAACCAACACTTGAGGTTGTGTTCCATCATACACACACACACAGAGAGAGAGAGAGAGAGAGAGAGAGAGAGAGAGAGAGAGAGAAAGAGAGAGAGAGAGAGAGAACATTACAGAATCCTAATTCTTAAATCATCTTCAAGAGTCAAATTTTTTCCCATTTAAAAACAATACACCAGCAAGATTTTGCTGAAAGGACCCTGATATAGCTGTCTCTTGTGAGACTATGCCGGTGCCTGGCAAACACAGAAGTGGACGCTCACAGCCATCTATTAAATGGATCACAGGGTCCCCAATGGAAGAGCTAGAGAAAGTACCCAAGGAGCTAAAGGGGTCTGCAACCCTATAGGTGGAACAACAATATGAACTAACCAGTACTCCCCCCCCCCCAGAGCTCATGTCTCTAGCTCCATATGTAGCAGAAGATGGCCTAGTCAGCCGTCACTGGGAAGAGAGGCCCCTTGGTCTTGCAAACTTTATATGCCCCAGGGTCAAGAAGTGGGAGTGGGTGGGTAGGGGAGCAGCGCGGGGGGAGGGTATAGGGAACTTTTGGGATAGCATTTGAAATGTATATAAAGAAAATAAAAAATAAAAATAGACAACAAAAACCTAGAAGAAAATAAATGATGAAAAAAAAAAAGAAAAAACGAAAAGAAACACACCGCAGGCCACTCAAAGTAACACCCTGTCCACAGAACACCAGTACTAGGGCCAACTCCAGTCTGTTGGGGTCCACCTCAATTTTTTTCCACAGATATTCTAAAATATAGCTAACACAGTAACAGTCCAGTTTGGAGAAAAAGCATTCTCTGGGAGAAAGATGATATACATTCTAGTGTACATTCGAGCACTCACATGACCATACCGTGGTTGGATGGGAGTGGGGGTCGGGAGGTGTGGGGTCTGAAGGAGTGGGGAGTGGGGGTTGTGAGGAGTGCTTGTCTGTGTGGAAGTGTGAGTGAGTAATGTTGTCATAAAATAGACGGGACGCGTGGGGAGCTTGAAGCAATATCTTTCTCCACTAAACTGCTTTATTACCACCGTACCCTCCCTCCTGGGCATGCAGTCAGCTGAGACTAGGCCAAATTGGCAGTCATTTTCCTGGAGCCTGGCAGGTCTGTGATCTCTGGGAGTTCCCAGCCAGCATTTCTGCCTCAACCAGCCCTTCCAAGGGTCAGTGACCACCCTGGCATTCAGGCGCCAGTTTGCATGGGCTGGGTCACAAGTCAGGAGCAATATGAGTTCATATCTTAAAGTCACACTGTGAACGCATTCCCTGCCCCCTGTGGTATTTCACAGTGCCAACTCTCCTCCACATGGTCTCCTAATCCGCTACTGACAGAGCGTATCAGGACAGCATCCTTCAGAGTCAGCTGGAAGCAGAAGAGCTCTTTGGTGACCAAGGGGTTAAATTGATAACATATTTTTATTTTGCTTTAAAAAAAAACTATAATTTGGGGAGATGTGTTGACTGTTGATAAGCAGCCCTGAAATAATAATAGCAGGGGCTGCTTATCACAGGCAGGCAATAGTTCTATGAACATGTTCTGGTGAACTAAAAAAAATGGGAACAAAAATTAATAGTGACAGAGCTGGTAGAAACAAGCCACAAATCCGATACTGAGTCATAAAATACAGACTAACCCAATAAACACATGCTACTGTTATTATATTAATATTGTTAAAAATATCATAACATTTTAAAAATGGAATGGGGGTGGAGGGACACTGTTTTTAGAGATAATTTTTACTTTGTGTAGCTTAAAGGCAGATTTTTTTTTTTCCTACTGAAGATACTAAATCCGCAACTCAGTACGGCAAAGAACCTGGCTTAGAGTCAGCATTTAAAAGGTTGCCCACATTTGTGTCCTCCAATGAAACAAATGGGAGAGGGCGCTGGCATTTATTGGGGGTTGTCTCGTACATGTGACCTCAGTGAACTGTGCACATCTCATCTCCTGAAGGAGGAATAGCTCACACTCTGAACTGAGCAGACCTGGACCGATCCAGTCACTCCTCTGTGAAGCGAGGAGCCAGGGGAACTAAAGTCTAACCTCAAGACCTATTCCTTAACTAGGGCTGGTGGATCTGATGCTTCAGGAACTTCTACCTAAGTGTGGAGACCAGAAGAGGGGCTTTGGGGGAACTGCCACCAGAGAAGACAGCTGGGCCCATCTCGCCAAAGTGGCCATAAGTTAAGGTCAAGTTACCTCTTCTAGGATAGGTATTCCAGAGAAAGCCAGAATGGTACATTCTCAAGAGAAAGCTCACCTTTTAAACAATAGAAAAACTGAACCAAGACATGGACCCTGAGCCTCCAAGGAGCTACTTCTCAGGCCGAACACCCTGATGTATTCTTTTTCTCCCAACCGTACTTGCCCTGGAAAAGACACTACTGCACGCTTGTTTCCTGGGCTGACAGAATTCTGCTTCCGTTTGAGACGGTCCTTTATTCATCCTTCAATAAATATCATCATTCTAAGTGCTCTTGACATAATACCATGCCTTTTGTTTTTCCTCTCTAAAAAATCCCAGATGATGCATATTAACTACAGGTCACTTGCGGGTCTGTTGTCAAGTAGAAAGAGAGAGAGAGAGAGAGAGAGAGAGAGAGAGAGAGAGAGAGAACAGGGTCTCTGAAATGTTTAAAATCTGATCCTCATCACTGGGGTCTTATTTCATATAGAAGCCGTGTTTACTGCTTGACTTTTCAAGTTTAGAAGATCAACAATGAAAAGTTACTCTTCTCCCAGCTTTGGGGGATGGGGAGGGGGCAGGGAACATTTTTATTTTAAGTTGGTGTAAACAAACGCCAAGATGTTATTGGAGATGCCACATTTTTCCAGACGCATGCGCAAGGCTAGGCACTTTGTACCAGGATCTTCGCTGGGTTCTGGGATTAAATCTGCTGGGGGCCATCAAAAGAATGAGCTGATATGCCTGAATGAAATACCTTGAGTACTCCGGGGCCCTCCAGTCTTGAATATGGTCAACACAATGTAAACTTGGATATCTGTGTGAGTCTCAGGAAACGACACACAATTTACCCCCCCCCCCAAAAAAAACGTTTTCTAATATTTTTTAATCTTCTCGTGGCCAGCCTGGTAAACAACGCAAATGAGTTCCTCTTGGGCTCTGCATTTTATTTCCACGGCTGCGTTTTCTCTCTGCCCTTTATCCCAGCCCTCACTGTGTGATGTGGTTTCATTCTCGACAAGACATCAGATCTTGACTTAATAGGCAGCAAGGGTAAAACGCCAGCTCTTCACACACAGGGAACCCAGAGGAACATGCCAGCCTCCTTCCAAGATGTGATAACGTAATCTAAAGCCAGGCCCAGCCTGTCAGTTCAGACCTAAAGGGATTTGATTCAGTGTCAGAACCTTTGGCTCAGGAGGTCACTTTCTGTTCTTGCTTTTCTTATAACAAAAGAGGGGAGGGGGCGTTCCGTGGCAAGTGTGTATGTGTGTGTGAGCGGGGAGTCCATACGCTCTCGGTTTTTTCTCAAGCCCCAGGAATTCCTCAGCTGCTGTTTGTTGGGCACAGAGCCTTTATTTCAGCTTCCCGCAACATTTTCATTAGACAGAGGCTCTGAAGTATGCTTGAGACGTGGATTGTGCGACTAAAAATCTTAGGCCTCTCCACAAGCAGGCTGATTGAAATCAGCACTGTGTCAGGGCCTGTCATATCTCAGAAAAGACATAAAACACACGGAAACATCAATAAGCAACAAGCCCCTGACAGCTCCGAGACATTCCAGCTGACAAGAAGAGAAAGGGGGTGAGGTTAGGGCTCAGGGGGGATATTTAAAATGCCTAACAGCCAGCAGAAGCGTTGGCAGGCTTCAGGGAGGCCAGGGGAAGACAAGATAAGGTCTCAGGTTATCACCTGGCTCGAGGTGGATCCCTCCCAGCTAGGCCACCCGGACGAGACAATGGCACATGCCTTCCCCCCTCCCCACCCCCTACCTCTTATTTTTAAATGTTTCTACCAATCAAACTTCATGTATGGTGTTGCCCAGACAACGTGTGTGCAAGAAAAGATTTTAAAATGTAAAAAAGAAAAAGATGAAGAAATCTACAAGTTGAACAATTCTGCTTCCAGCTACAATGTACAGAAATCAAAAAGGCTTAACAAGGTGGTTTTTTTTTCTTCATTTAATTTCCTGTATACCAGAAGCTTTTGTTAAGAGATCAGAGATATTGCTATTTATTGAATTTTTAATATGATCTTTATTAAAAGGCGGCACACATGTTTGGTTTTCTCTCTCTTTCTCTCCCTCTCTTTCTTAACATGCATGGATATAAAAATCAAAGGCCAAAGAATGAGCTATGGTTGTTTGATTTGGGTGCTTCTATAATTCGGGTGAGCTTGCAGCTATAGGATTCATTTCAAATTAAAAAAAAGAAGAAAACAGATAAATAGCCCTCCTATTCTTTGTCAGACCTTTGGTATTTTGTTGGGGGTGGGGGTGGACAATATCTGTTAACTGTTTGAGCGTTTCAGACAGACAGAAGGATTAAAAATGAAAAAAAATCTGTCCTCTGGTTGTCTATGATCAATCTTGGAGGGTGAATGGAAGTGATTTGAGACTGAGGTTGCTCTGTCACAGAGTGTGTAGTACACATGTTGGTCCTAGGAGCAGACTCCTAGCTGCTCTTTAAAGGAAGTTCTTTTCATTTAAAGAAAAGCAATCTTGAGAGAAAAAAAAACTAATAAATGTGGGTTCTAGAGTCCTAGTTATAGATTCAAAAGGAGGCGCTGTGGCATCTGCTTTAGCTCAAGGCTAAGTCTGTCTCTCTGGCTCTAGAGATCCATGGATAGACTCTAGACAACGTGTTCTATCTTCACTCTTTCTCCCGCTGGGGGGAGTTGGATATCCTGGTCTTACCCATCCCTGTGACATCCCTGCAGAAGTCAGTCCTGAGCCCAGTAGCTTTGGACACACGTACCATGCTTTGCATTGTTTTAAGACCCTTCTTCCCAGGGGCACAGCTCTTCCAGCTCCCACCATGGTCTTCATCTCTATCTACACCTCTATTCATTCACTTGTTCATTCAATTGTTCATTTTGGTACTGCCTTCCTGATTAAATATTTCCTTCCTTCTGTACTTGGTGGTTACAACAGTTTGGCAGCCAGAGGCTTGGCTGTCAGCACCAAGGTACATGCCAGGAGGGGTAGCATGAAGGGACATGTGTCTGCTTAGCACTTGAGTGCTGCAGCTGGTGCTGCAGGGAAATAAGCCAGGGCCTTGCTGTGGTGTGAGTGTAGTCTGTGTCCCCCAGGGGGTCGTTAGGATGGGATGCATGGCCATGGGCTGGTCTAGTTAGAGGTCTGAGGGTCACAGGAACATGACTCTGTTACCCTGGGACCCTCTCTGACTGCCCACTTGGTGGCACAAACAGTTTTACACATGTCCCTCTGCCACCACATGCCACAGCCAAGACCCAGACCGGTGTTTGATCCATGCCCTTAGACCTCCAAACTTGGAGCCAAATAAAATGTTTGTTTTAAAAAGTAAAAAGGATGACTGTGAGCATCCACTTCTGTATTTGCCAGGCACTGGCATAGCCTCAAACAAGACAGCTATACCAGGGTCCCTTCATCAAAATCTTGCTGTCATATGCAATAATGTCTGGGTTTGGTGGCTGATTATGGGATGGATCCCTGGGTGGGGTAGTCTCTGGATAGTCCATCCTTTCATCTTAGCTCCAAACTTTGTCTCTGTAACTCCTTTCATGGGTATTTTGTTCCCTATTCTAAGGAAGAGCGAAGTATCCACGCATTGGTCTTCCCTCTTCTTAATCTTCTTGTGTTTTGCAAATTGTATCTTGGGTGTTCTATGTTTCTGGGTTAATATTTACTTATTAGTGAGTGCATATCTAATGACTTCTTTTGTGATTAGGTTACCTCACTAAGGATGATATCCTCCAGATATATCCATTCGTCCAAGAATTTCATAAATTCATTGTTTTTAATGTGGGTGGGTAGGGGAGCAGTATAGGGAACTTTCAGGGTAGCATTTGAAATTTGAAGTGTATATAAAGAAAATATCTAATTAAAAAAAAAGTAAAAAGGAAAGAGAAGCCTTAGAAGAGCAATGCAAGTAAAATTGAACTGTGGTGAAAGGTGGTATGGGAGAAACCCCAGAAATTAACACCAAGAGAACCCCAGAAATTAACACCAAGAGAACCTCAGAAATTAACACAAAGAGAACCTTGAGGTGGTTTCTCTATGATCGCTCAGTGACAGGGTTTTGGATTGCGGCCGGGGGGGTGAGGGGTTGGGAGTTGAGGGGTGGTGGTGGTGGTGATGGTGTGCATGTGTGTGTGTGTGTGTGTGTGTGTGTGTGTGTGTGTGTGTGTACAAGCTAATGGTCTCCAGATATAAAACAGTTTTCTCATACAATGTAAGAGTTTCCTACAGGCACAGGATATATGACGCTCCTTGTTCACATTTGTCACACCCATTATTCATTTTTATCCCTCCCACACCAGTCCTCATTTCCTTCTCTTCCTTAATGGTTCCCTATCAACATCCATGTCATTTCTTTTTGTTTTGCTTTTGTTTTTAGACTGCATATGGTTCTTCTGTTTCTGAATTTGGCTTATTTCACTTAATGCCTCTAGCTCCATCCACGTTTCTCTTACAAACATGATTGTGCTCTTCTTTGTGGCTCAGTAATATTCCACTGTGTATTTCATTCATATATATAAATATGTATGTGCTTCATTGTTTAACCGTTCATCTGCTGGTGGGGACTTAAAGTGATCTTGTAACTTGACATGTCATGACTATCATGATCATTATGGCTGCACAGGTGTCTCAGTTGCACAGTGCCTGTGAGTTCTGTGAAATCTTTCTCCAGCAGTAGTACTCAGCTACAGTTTTTCAGACCTAGTCAAGGATCTTCATCCCAGGAGTTGTCAAAGGGTGATGAGCAATGGGATGTTAAACTACAACCCATATTTTATGGTGGGACTCATTTTTTGTCATCCTTTTAATAGAGCATAAAGGAGTCCAATGGTTTAGGGGAGGGAATTACTAGTGTAATGCTGCACTTAGAGTCAGCAATTGCTGCAAGACAAAAATACCGTACTACTCCTACCATGTGGGTTGCTACTCCAGATCAGAGCTAAGTGACATTTCTGCTGTCCAATTGCAGGCTGCCAAAAATTGGCAGAATTCCCATTACTATAGAATGACTAATTATAATCATATGGAGACTGTTATCTAGTTACCAAAACTAATGGCTCCATATTCGTCTCATTTGTATTAGTTCTTTGAGAATTTCATACAATATATTTTGATCATATTTACTCCTTCCTCAGTCCCTCCAGATCCACACCCTCCTTCTCTAACCAGAAAGATTTAGGTCTTTTTTTCCAATCAAGTTCAAATTGTGTTGTCCACATAGTCCTGGTTGTATGCCTTTTTCTGGAGTCTGGTCAACCTACCAGGAGCCTCATCTTTAAGTGTTAGGAGCGGGTGTGGCGGCAGTCCCAAAGGCGCAGGGACTGTAGCTAAGTCGTATGACTTGCACCTGACTTCCTCATATAAGCCACAAACATCTTGAGAGCTGCGCAAGTGCACCAGGATACCAGTGAATCCAGTTTGATGGAGATATGCCCCTGCTGCCCTGATTAGCTGAAGCTGCGTGCCTGGTGAGGCGGCGTGGCCTGCTGTGCGTGGATGAGAGTATAAAAGGAGTGAGAGGCCCAGGGTTCGGGGGAGATATAAACAAGAAGAATCAGGACTGAATAAACTGCTGTTAGAAGGACTGGTGTTCGTGTCGTTCTTGCTGGTCGAGAGCGGACGCGACATTTAAGGAAAACTGACTCTCTCTCTCTCTCTCTCTCTCTCTCTCTCTCTCTCTCTCTCTCTCTCTCTCTCTCCCCCACCAGCTGTCAGTTGTCAATAGCTCCTTACCTAGATGTAAAACTTTGCATCCACCTCCCCTCCTCCATGCTGCTATTTTATCTGAATTGAGCTAGCACAGGTCTTATGCATGCTATCACAACTTATGTGAATCCATAACTACAGCTACTCTGCTGGATCCAGGAAACACTGTTTCCATGTAGTCATCTACTACTTATATCTCTTATGATTTTTTTCTCTACAGTGATCCCTGAGCATTGGGGCAGAGGTGTGTGATAGAGATGTCACATCCAGGATTAAGAGTTCCAGACTCCCTTATTTTCTATACCTATACCAACATGAGTCTCTGTTAATCTCATTTACTGCAAGAAAATTTTCTCTGATGAGGCTTGACAAATGGACTTGTCTATAGGTAGAACAATAATTCATCAGAAGTCAGTTGAATCCTTAATCATCAGGGAAATGCAAATCAAAACAACCCTGAGATTCCACCTCACACCAGTCAGAATGGCTAAGATCAAAAATTCAGGTGACAGCAGATGCTGGCGTGGATGTGGAGGAAGAGGAACACTCCTCCATTGTTGGTGGGATTGCAGGCTTGTACAACCACTCTGGAAATCAGTCTGGAGGTTCCTCAGAAAATTGGACATAGTACTACCGGAGGATCCAGCAATACCTCTCCTGGGCATATATCCAGAAGATGCCCCAACTGGGAAGAAGGACACATGCTCCACTATGTTCATAGCAGCTTTATTTATAATAGCCAGAAGCTGGAAAGAACCCAGATGCCCCTCAACAGAGGAATGGATACAGAAAATGTGGTACATCTACACAATGGAGTACTACTCAGCTATTAAAAAGAATGAATTTATGAAATTCCTAGCCAAATGGATGGACCTGGAGGGCATCATCCTGAGTGAGGTAACACATTCACAAAGGAACTCACACAATATGTACTCACTGATAAGTGGATATTAGCCCCAAACCTAGGATACCCAAGATATAAGATACAATTTGCTAAACACATGAAACTCAAGAAGAATGAAGACTGAAGTGTGGACACTATGCCCCTCCTTAGAATTGGGAACAAAACACCCATGGAAGGAGTTACAAAGACAAAGTTTGGAGCTGAGATGAAAGGATGGACCATGTAGAGACTGCCATATCCAGGGATCCACCCCATAATCAGCATCCAAACGCTGACACCATTGCATATACTAGCAAGATTTTATCGAAAGGACCCAGATGTAGCTGTCTCTTGTGAGACTATGCCGGGGCCTAGCAAACACAGAAGTGGATGCTCACAGTCAGCTAATGGATGGATCACAGGGCTCCCAATGGAGGAGCTAGAGAAAGTACCCAAGGAGCTAAAGGGATCTGCAACCCTATAGGTGGAACAACATTATGAACTAACCAATACCCCGGAGCTCTTGACTCTAGCTGCATATGTATCAAAAGATGGCCTAGCCGGCCATCACTGGAAAGAGAGGCCCATGGGACATGCAAACTTTATATGCCCCAGTACAGGGGAATGCCAGGGCCAAATAGGGGGAGTGGGTGGGTAGGGGAGTGGGGGTGGGTGGGTATGGGGGACTTTTGGTATAGCATTGGAAATGTAAATGAGCTAAATACCTAATAAAATGGAAAAAAAATAAAAAAAAAGTCAGTTGAATACTATGTTCACTTAGCAAAATAATATTCATAGGTTCCCACTAGGGCTTCTGAATTGTCTAGCCACAGGCTCTTGGACACAGCATGTGCCAGATGAGAATTTCAACTTGTGTAGTGGATTGCAAATCTAATCAGAGTACTTGGTTATTCCTGCGGCATTTGTGCCACTATTGCCCAATGAGCAAGCATTGCTAGGTCAATATTATTATCACTGGCAGTCATTATTCATGGCTGGAAAATAAGAGTGATTATTTTTCACTCTAGTAACACAAATAGCACCTTCCAGTGGTATAAAAGCTGGTCAGTAGAGATAAAGCTTTAAGGCACATATCAGCTCAACTTCTCTGAGTTCTAGTATATAAGTATGCTATGTCTTCAGCAATGAAATCTTATCATCGAATTGTAAAGGGCTCCCAAGAACATTGGAAATAGACTGTAATGATTGAGGAGGTCTGTGAGACCTAACTAGCCAACAACTCCAAAAGAAATAACCTACTCTTCACATGGCAAGTTGTATTTATTAGCCTATGCTGTCTAGTAGGGACAGTGTCCTGTTGTAGGGAAACACCATTTAAACTCTCTCTCTCTCTCTCTCTCTCTCTCTCTCTCTCTCTCTCTCTCTCTCTCTCTCTCTCTCTGTGTGTGTGTGTGTGTGTGTGTGTGTGTGTTAGCATGCTTCCATACAAATTTTTCCAAAGTCCTTTAATGTGAGTTATTCCTCTACATATTGCTTCTCTATTTGCCCTCCTAGTCCTGCTACCTTTCCCATGGTATTCTCTAATCCTTTCTACATCTGCTTTCTCTTTCCCTATCTTGAAATCCCACCCTCATGGCCCCTTAGTAGTTTCCTGACCTCTAAAGGGATTTCAAATGGACTAATTTTATCTGAAGACTCAAAACTAACATCTGAAAATGAGAGAAAACAGACCTTTATCTGGGTTACCACTCTCAGCATGATTGCTTCTAGCTTCCCCCACTTACTTGCACATTTCATGATTTTGTTTTTCTTAACAATCGAGTAATATTCCATTGTATACATGTATTGCATTTTCATTATGAAGTGATAGACATGACAGTTTCCATTTCCTGGATATTATAGCAGCAATGAAGATGGATGAGCAGATATGTCTATTATTGGATATATAGCCATATGCCCGAGTAGTATACATCATACAATAGGTGTATTTTCACACTTTAAGAACATTCTAACTGATTTTTCACAGTGGCTTCGCCAGTTTGTCCTCCCACCAGCAGTGAATAAGTATTTCTTTCCCCTGCATGTATACCAGCATTTGCCAACATTTCATTTTTGTTTCATCATAGACATTCTGACTGGAATAAGATGAAATCTTAATGTAGTTTTGACTTTTATTTCCCTAATATCTAAGAAATTTTAAATATTACTCAGCTATTTGTCCTTCGTGTTGTGAAAACATTTTGTTTGGTTCTGTTTCTTGTTTTTAACTGAGTTATTTTCTTGGTGATTACTTTTCCAGTTCTTTATATACACTAGATACTAATCCTTCGAATTCTTGGAGATCTATGCAATTAGGATCCTATTCAGAAATGTCTTGCCCATACCAATGAATTTAAGTGTAGTCCCTGCTTTTTTTCTCCATCAGATTCAAAGTATAACCTATGCTGAGGTCCTTGATCCGTTGTAATTGCATTTTATCCAGGGTTTGAGATAATGACCTGATTCTATTCTTCATGCCGTTATCCAACTTCCCAGTACCATTTGTTGAAGATGCTATATTTTCTCCAATGTGAATTGTTGCCCACTTTGTCAAAAAACAAAACAACAACAACAACAACAACAAAAAACAGATGTCTATAGAAGGGTGGCCTTATATATGGGTTACCAATTTTATAGTATTGACCATGTGCCCATTTTATGCCAGATCTATGCTGTTTTTAGTACTGTAGCTTGGTGGTACATCTTAAAATCTAGGATGGCAAAATCAACAGTCATTCTTTAGATGTTCAGGGATGTTTTAACTCTCCTGAGTCTTTACTGTTTCCATATGAAATTAGAGATTATATTTTCAATGTCTGTGAAGAATTGTATTGTCTTTGTATTCCAGGGAGATATAATTAAGAAATAAAGAAATGTAGTTTTCTAATATCTGACAGAAAAGATAAGGAGATACATGCCATACACATTAAAGGAAAAGCCCACAAACAGGAGGTTAGATTTCCAAACATAGATGTAGTACTATCAGGAGTACCCAATTTCATAGAAAAAAAACTATTTAATCTAAAATTACAAATTTTAACCAGAGCAAACACCACCATCCCCCCCCCCAAAAAAAAAACTGAAATGGAAGATATAATTAAACTCAGGGCTGATGTTGTTATTGGTAAGCAAGATACAATCTGTACAACCACAGAGATTAGGTATAGAGTAGGGGACTAGGGACAGGAAAATGTATCTCCCTAGAAAGTAGAAATATAATAGATAATTATGAGTGGATATGGATAGAGGACTGGAATGGGAGAATCAAATGAGGAGAGAGAAGGAAGAGGAAGGAAATACAAGGACATACAGCTAAAACTAGTGGCCATAAAACTAATGGCTAAAACTAGAGCCCCAACTAGATATTTCTCATCACAAAATAAAGTTTCCAGAACCAGGAATGGATCCCATCAATTGAATTATTGCTCAAAAGGGTCACTAGTAAGCCCCAAATAACTCAAGCTCTTGTCAAATGTGGCTCTCCATAAACTAACAATAAGACCCTATTTGTTGAAGACAACACCTATACAGCTCATTGAACATGGAAAAATCAAGCTGGTGCCTACTTAGAGCCTTCACATCTGCACAGTGATGTTTATAGCACTGGAAGATACTCTTGCCTGCTACCAAAGGAGAAGTGTAAATACCAATCTAGCTACAAATCCTTTGATCTACAATGGTGACTTGTCTGCAAGAAACTCTGATGCAGTAATGGCACAAAGTGTATGGGAGTAACCAAATGATACCCGATTAAGACCGACTATATGAGACCATACCAAACACTGTTTGAGTGACAAAGGTCCTATCAACCGGGGTCATGTACCTGGGGTAAAATCAAATACTACTGAACTAAAAACAGACACAAGAAATGGAAAAGGAAAAGGTAGCAATGAGGACTAAATGGCATTCTACTATGCTCATAGATCACTGCATTGCTTAGCCATCATCACAGAAACTTCTTCCTGCAGCATATGGAAACAACTGTTGAGACCCTCAGCCAGGCATTCTGAAGAGAATGAAAGGCTTTGGAACATTCATACCTAAATAGGATATCTTCATCAAATCCCTTCCCTGAAGGCTAAGGAAACCCTATAGAAGAGGTGGCAGAAAAAAATGTAAAAAGCCAGAGGGATGGAGACACCAAGGAAATGGGACTTTCTAAACTGCACTACCAAAGGACATATGAACTCACAGAGACTGGGGCAGCATGCACAGCACCTACACAGGTCTGCACCTGATGAGATACTAGAGCTGAGAGAGGAAGTGGACACACACACACACACACACACACACACACACACACACACACACACACAAACACACACCATCCCTAACCTGGGAGCTACAATCACTCGATGTCACTTGCAGATAAAAGACAGTTGTTTTTTTTTTTTTGTTTTTTTGTTTTTTTGTTTTTTCTGAGAGTCTCATTAGGAAACAAACCACTTTTAACGAAGGCCTTGTGCCCAGTAGTCAATGGTCAACACAAATGACTCAATGGTATCTATGGAGGTTCATAAACTTATGTCAGGGCATTATTCTTTTAACCTTTTGTGTATATATCAAGTCTTCTGTATTTGAGTTTTTATGGGATTCCTGTGTGTTTAAAAGTGTCTCTGCATCCATACATGTTATTTGATTTCTTGTGGTTTTCTTTCCGCTTTTTCTTGTCTGTTTGTTATGTCCTGTTCTAACTTGTCCATTTTTGTTTTAATCTTATTTTATTTTATCATAATTTTTTAGACTTATATTTGTTTTCTAAGGAAATACAGAAAGAGTGTGAATCTATACAAGAAAGGACGTAGAGAAACTGGGAGGAGTTGGAGGAGGGAACCATAATCAGAATAAACTGTACGGGAAAAAAACCTATTTTCCATAAAAGAAAAATTCTGATATACACACAAAAGTCATGATGGACTGAAGATACCAGAAAGGCCAAGGACACCACAAGAAATCATACAGAATCAACTAACCTGGGCCCATAGTGGCTCACAGAGGCTGAATCACTAACCAGAGAATATGCATGGACCTAGGCCCTCTGCACTAATGTAACAAATGTGCAACTTGAACTTCATTTGGGACCCCTAACAGCAGGAGCAGGGGCTAGCTCTGGCTTTGTTGCCTGCCTTTGGATCCTTTCCCCTAACTGGGCTAGCCTTAAATGTAATTACTAGAAGATGCTCCTAGTCCTACTGCAATGTGATAGTTCAATGTGGGTTGGTATTTATGGGAGGACTCTCCTTTTCTAAAAAGAATTAAAGGGAGTTCGGGGGAGGGAAGGTGAGATGGAGGGACAGGAAGAGACTGGGAGGAGAGGAGGGAGGGAAAGCTCCAAGTGGGGTATAAAATAAATTAATTAAATTAACTAATGGAAAATGGTTCCAAAGATAGACTCTTTTTCTTCATCAATAGACTTGCATTATAATGAACAGGACCTAGAGCATAAAGCAAAACACTTTCTGTTTCTGCAGCCTGATTGCATTTTTTGATATATGAGACATCACAAAATAAACAAACATCATAGACAGTTCTTTGTGTGAAATGACTAGCTACAAATATGATGAACTTCATGATTTTGTCAATGTTTACAAATCATTGTTTGTTTGTTTTAATATTTGGTGAGCACCTGTGTGTCATCTTGTTAGATGTTGGAGTTTACAAGCCAACTCTCTTTGGATCTGTGATATTTATTAACACAGAATTTCAATTACTGGTAAGTGTGGGACGGCTACAGAACTAGTTTCAGTGTGATACTTTTGCCATAGGCATTCATATGCAACTCCCCATGTCTTGTGTTGTAGACCTAGAAGCAAGTATCTTCTTGGGTTCCCGAATTCAAGGAATGAAGAATGTCCGTAGAAATCAAATGTGTGGTCCGTGATTTTTATCTGTGTAGAAATTATCATTCTGAAAAAAAAAGTCACCTTGTCCATTGCTTTTCAAAAGGAAGACAACTGATATCTTTTTATTATATATGTCTGATGCTTTGATTCAACATGGAACAGGAACATAATTTACTCATAAGCACTATGAATTACCGTGTTAACTTGAAAGACTGGTGACTTGGATATCTTGTCATCATCGCCCCTCTTCCCACAAAGGCATGGAGAACATTGAAAGAGCTGCATGACTGTGCTTCCCGAGCAATGATTTCAGACTCTGAACATATTGAGTACTTCTCATGATTCTTCATTACACTATAAACTTTAATGACAATGTCTCACATCTTAAATGTAATTACAACACCCTATACCTTTTCTCTAGATTTTGATAAATGTTCAATTACATATCATCATGATGGAGGAGTAAATGTGTATTTTAATGTTCAACAAAGCATATTCCGTATAATGGATGGGAACAGAAAGGATATAAACCTAGGAAACTCACAGGCACACTACTATTACAGATCCAATAATTCAGTCACAGAGGAAACTCAGATAAACAATGATGAACCAAGCTTTGCAAAGTATTCTCTCTGGAAATTTTAATTATTTTTTTATTCATGTGTACTCCTATGTCTTTGAACATGCTTTCCCTTGCCAGCTTCAGGGAGTGATCTGAACTTGGTGGCATTTTATGGGCTCTGCTTTGTCTGATGGAGGGGCCCCAATCGCAACAGCCACACAATTCTGAAACTCGGTGCATCTGTTTTATACATCTGAAAGGGGAGAATGGGTTTAGTGTATACAGCTGAACAAGGAAGCACATTTATCTGATCTCGGTAAGAAATCTCTGTAGGAAAGTAGTCTCAACTCTAGTTATCCCATAGGAGGTATCTGTGGCTGATGCAGTTTGTCTATAATGTCTTGGCATTCACACTTTGACCAGAGAAGACTTTGCTGTTTACCTCTGAGTTCTCCTGGATAAGGCTTTGTTAATCCCATGGATCTGAGGGCATTGGGGTCGTGGATATGGCTGTGTTTGTGTCAATAATGCACTTTCCCTCAGAAATTAATCTACTCTGTACACATTCACTCAAGACTTTCTCTTGTCCCCACAAGTGCATGCCACTTGGAAGAGATGCTATGAAGGGCAGAAGAGGGTCTCCACAAGTGTATGACCCTTGAATGAATAGCTACAAAGGGCATAAAAGGGCATAGAATCCGCTGGAGTTGTAGTTAACTATAAGCATCTCTGTGTAGGTGCTGGGAACCACACTCAGCTCCTCTGGGGGAGCAGGAAGTACTCTTATCCACTGAGCCAGCTTTCTAGCCCATAAAATCTTTTTATGACATATGTCTGATGCTTTGATTCAACATGGAACAGGAACATAATTTACTCATAAGCACTATGAATTACTGTGTTAACTTCAAAGACTGGTGACTTGGATATCTTGTCATCATCACCCCTCTCTGCACAAAGGCAAAGCAATGTCAGAAATTCTTCTTTAATAAGGACAGCTCTTTGCAAGGTCTCGGTAATTGTCTTCACATCTCTCTAACTATCTTGAAGCCTTGGAACGGCATGGAATCCACTCTTCCTGCTCTCCATGACCATTTTCTATCCATGACTCACTCTTTCTTTCTTTCTTTCTCTCTTTCTTTCTTTCTTTCTTTCTTTCTTTCTTTCTTTCTTTCTTTCTTTCTTTCTTTCTTTCTCTCTTTCTCTCTTTCTTTCTTCCTTCCTTCCTTCCTTCCTTCCTTCCTCTCTCTCTCTCTTTCTTTCTTTCTTTTTTTTGACTCTTTCTTTCAACAAATTAGTATGCTTACCATTTTTATATTAAATTGAGTCTAATTTTAAAAGAATTGTGAACACCATAACATTGGGGGGGGGGGGGAGTGAGAAGACTGCAATTATAGGTTGGACTTGCCTTGGCATCTAGGAAATATCATTCCCGGTTGGGACCTGGGACTAGGTGACAGGACTTAAAACTACTCAAGCATCAGTTTACTCAACCACTAATAATGAATAGTATTAGCCATTTTAGGTATTAAATAATTAGATAAAACCTTTAGCACACAACAGGTATCCAGTTCCTGGTAATTATTGTTATGATTATTACTAAATGATATCTCCAGTATTGTTTTAGAGCAGTAATTTTTACAAATGGGTGCTCTTAGTTTTGAATATTTAAAAATTTCTTCTAACACATTATCTGTATTTATTTAGGAATTCAGTGTAATGATTTGATCCATTATCCATTCAGGCTAGTTAGCATTAGTATCACTTTAAATTCACTATTTTCTGTTAGGAAATTGTGACCTCTTTGAGTTATTGTGAAGGATATAAGCTGTAGAATGTAATTAATCTACTGTGTTATTGAACACTAAAAATATGTTCTCAAATCCCGGCTCTAGAAGACTGTACATCTTGTCTTTGTGGTTATGTTTAGCATGCATCCAGGAATGAACAAAATTATATTTAATATATTCCAGAGATCATTTCTTTCAAAGGTTGGGTTGTTGGAGAGTTGGCTCAGTGGTTAAGAGCACTCACTGCTTGAGGGGAACCCAGGTTTGTTTGCCAGCACCCATACGGTGGCTTGTAACCATATATAACAATACCATAGGTAAGGATCCCCAGTTCCAGAGGATCCTACGCCTTCTTCAGGTACCCACAGGCACCAGCACACACATGGTGCATATACATGCATGCAGGAAAGCCCTCATACATGTAAAATAAAATAAATCTTTAAAGGAAAAAATAATGAAGTAGAGAGTGTGCTCAATGGTTAGGAGTATTTGCTGCTCTTACAGAGGATCTAAGGTTTCTTCCCAACACCCACAAGACAACTCACAACCATGTGTAGCTCCAATTTTAGGGAATCTGATGTGCTCTTCTTGCCTCTGTGAGTATGTGTGGTGCTCAGACATATATGTAGGCAAAACATTCAGAAACATAATGTTAAACTAAATTAATATTTTTAATTTAAACATTTATTTACTAGATTTTTGCTTCTTAAAATATTCTTGTTTTTGGCACTTGCTGAATTTTAAATTACTCACAATATTACAACTGTGGTTAAACTATGCTAGAAGTGTACACTTGTCCAGTAGGATTACTTAGCTCTGAATAGCTGAAATAAACTTTCTATAAGAGATTTATGTAGAAAGGTTATGCTGTTTTAAAAGGAAAAGAAGGAAAGGAAGGGAGGAAAGACAGAAGGAAGGAAGGAAGGAAGGAAGGAAGGAAGGAAGGAAAGAAGGAAAGAAGGAAAGAAGGAAGGAAAAAGGGAGGGAGGGAGAGAGGGAGGGAGGGATGAAGGGAGGAAGGAAGGAAGGAAGGAAGGAAGGAAGGAAGGGAAAGAAAGAAAACATATTTTTAAAAAGTATCCAATGAGTGTTGTCAACATTCTTTGCTATATTTTCAAAGAAAAAAATTAAAACTATTTAAAATAGTTATATTAAACGTTTTCTTCATTTACATTTCAAATGCTGTCCCCTTTCCTAGTTTTCTCTCTGAATATTCCCTATACTCTACCCCTTTCCCCTGCTCACCAGCCCACTCACTCCCAGCAAGAAAAAAATTTTAATGACTCATCCAGTTAGCATTATCACAAGTAAACATACAAAGCAAATCTAAAATCATGTGAAAATGGGCAGTATCTATTACATGCACTCAGAAGGTCCCCTCGCTTGTATGATCCTCTTCATACATCAGAGCCTATTTTATCTGGAACCCCTGGATCCTCCTGTTCAGAAAATGAAACACTCCTTCTGTCTTAGACAGAGTCAATAGTTACAGATAATACTTAAAAAGAGGCTTACCCTAAACACCTGTAGAATAGAGATCACTATATTTCTAGCTTTGCATCTTTAAAAAAAATCTACATTTCCTTTATTTTGTCATTGTGTGTGCATGTAAGTGTGCATATGTGCACACATGTGCTTGTTTGTGGTGTTGAGTGAGGGTGCACATACACCATACATTGTCTTGCATCTAAAAGCCAGAAGTCAGCCTTGGGCTTTGTTACTGCACTGTGCACCTTGTGTGAGACAGGATCTCTTTGCCATCACATAAGCCAGGCTAGCTGACCTATGGATTTCTGGAGACTCCACTGTCTCTATCTCTCATCTCACAGCAGGGCCCTGGGATTACAGAGCTTTGCACCACTGTATCACATTTGTGTGTGTTCTGAAATCTGAGCTTAGGTCATCAGGTTTTCATGACAAGTGTTTTACCCACTTAGTCACTTTCTCAAGCCCAACTCACTCTCTCTCTCTCTCTCTCTCTCTCTCTCTCTCTCTCTGTATGTGTGTGTGTGTGTGTCTTTTGTTGTTTCTTTTTTAAATTCTTCTCTCATATATTATATCCTGTCCACAGTTTCCCCTCCCTTGAGGCGTCCCAGTTCCTCCCCTTCCCTAGATTTATTCCTTGTCTATTTTCCTTCAGAAAAGAGCAGGCATCCCAAGACAAGCAACTGAACATAGAATAACACCTCTCCTGGGCATATATCCAGAAGATGTCCCAACCGGTATGAAGGACACATGCTCTACTATGTTCATAGCAGCCTTATTTATAATAGCCAGAAGCTGGAAAGAACCCAGATGCCCCTCAACAGAGGAAGGGATACAGAAAATGTGGTATATTTACACAATGGAATACTACTCAGCTATTAAAAAGAATGAATTTATGAAATTCCTAGCCAAATGGATGGACCTGGAGGGCATCATCCTGAGTGAGGTAACCCAATCACAAAAGAACTTACACAATATGTACTCACTGATAAGTGGATATTAGCCCAGAAACTTAGGATACCCAAGGTATAAGATACAATTTGCTAAACGCATGAAACTCAAGAAGAACGAAGACCAAAGTGTGGACACTTTGCCCCTTCTTAGAATTGGGAACAAAACACCCATGGAAGGAGTTACAGAGACAAAATTTGGAGCTGTGACAAAAGGATGGACCATCTAGTGATTGCCATATCCAGGGATCCATCCCATAATCAGCTTCCAAACGCTGACACCATTGCATACACTAGCAAGATTTTGCTGAAAGGACCCAGATACAGCTGTCTCTTGTGAGACTATGCCAGGGCCTAGCAAACACAGAAGTGGATGCTCACAGTCAGCTATTGAATGGACCACAGGGCCCCCAATGGAGGAGCTAGAGAAAGCACCCAAGGAACTAAAGGGAACTGCAACCCTATAGGTGGAACAACAATATGAACTAACTAGTATCCTGGAGCTCTTGACTCTAGCTGCATATGTATCAAAAGGTGGCCTAGTTGGCCATCACTGGAAAGAGAGGCCCATTGGACAGGCAAACTTTATATGTCCCAGTACAGAGGAATGCCAGGGCCAAAAAGTGGGAGTGGGTGGGTAGGAGAGTGGGGGGGGTGGGTATGGGGGACTTTTGGGATAGCATTGGAAATGTAAATGAGGTAAATACCTAATTAAAAAAATATTGATGAACAATAAAAAAAAGAAAGAAAGAATAAACATTTCCTTTCAAAGGAAAAAAAAAAGAATAACACAGTATAGTAAGACTAGGCACATAGTTTCATATCAAGGCTGGACAAGGCAAACCCGTAGGAGGAAAAGAGTCCCAAGAGCAGGCAAAAGAGTCAGACACACACCCCCAACTCAAACAGTTAGGAGTTCCATAAGAACACCAAGCTACACAACCATAACATATATGCAGAGGATCTAGGTCAGACCCATCCAGGCTCTCTTATTGTTGTGTCAGTCTCTGGGAGACCCTATGAGCCCTGCTTAGTTGATCCTATGCACCATGTTTTCCTTCTTTTCTGAACCCCTCTGGCTCCTATGATCCTTCCTCTTCCTCTTCTGAGGAGTTTCCTGAGCTCCACCTCATGTTTGGCTGTGGCTCTCTGCATCTGCCCCTATTTGTTGCTAGAGAAAGCACCTCTGCTGTCCATTAGGCTAGGCTCTGGCCAAGAGTACAGCAGAATATCTTTAGGAATCATCTCATTGACATTTTCATTCATGGCAGCCATGTTTGAGTCTATCCTATGTCTCCTGGCTCTCCAGCCTCTGGTTCCTGGCCATCTAGACAGTAGCAGGCATGAGCTCCCTCTCCTGGGGTGGGCCTCACGTTGAACCAGTCATTGATTGGCCACTTCCACAAGTCCTTTACCATCATTACCCCAGTACAACTTGCAGGTAAGAGAAACTATAGATTGAAGGTTTTGTGGCTGGGCTGCTGTCCCAATCCTACCACTGAAGCCTTTGCATCATTATAGAAGATGGTCCATTCAGGCTCCATATCCCCTAATTCTAAGAGTCTTTGCTAAGGCTGCTCTCACAGATTTCAGGAAATTTCCATTGGACGAGGATTCCGCATCACTTCCACAATATCCCCCCAATTTCAGTCCCCTCTCCCAATACTCTCTCCCTCCATCCCCTGTACCCCGTGCCCCTGCCACCCAATCCTTCCTGTCCCCATGCCTACCCCCCTACCCCCAGGCTACCCACAAAATCTATTCTATTCTTTTTCCCAGGGAGATCCCTGTGCACCCACTTGACCTTATTTAGCCTTTCTGGGTCTGTGGATTGCAGCATGATTATCCTTTACTTAACAGCTACTGTCCACTTAGAAATTAGTACTTCCCATGCTTATCTATCTTGGTCTGGTTTACCTCATGCAGGATGATATTTTTTTCTAATTCCACGAATTTAAATCTCTCTCTAAAAAGATAACATTCATTTCTCCAGAGTGTCTGTACTTGATATAGAAATGGATTTGATAATAGTATCTGCCCTTCAAAAATACTTCTTAAAATTAAGTAAAATAATATTTGCAGAGTATCTATTCCATCCCTGCCCCATTGTAAACCCCTGGTAAATGTCTTCTGCTTTTAAATGTTATAAATCTGAGTACTTAGTTCCAGAGAGACATAAGACGTTTGCTTGAATAATATAAACAACAATACATTGACATAGAGATTTCTCATTAGTTTGTAAAAGATCAGATAACTTGGAGATGGAGTTAAAGATCTTGTCTAATTATGGCTTTATTGTATGCTATTAATAATAGTTTTTAAAAGAGCATGGTAGATTTTTGCCCCAGAAGAGTCTCCTCAATTTTCACATAAATATTCAAACTGTGTGAATAAATAAATATGTGAAAATCAGAAACTGATCCAATGATTGACATCTGGGTTACTACCCCTTTTCCTCATCCTGTTGGAATGATGCTCAGGCATATAACATGAGCAGCTCCTAACTTCCTAGAGCAGGGAGGACAGTGTGGAATCATAATCGCAGGTTAGTACTGATTCCTGCCGACCCCTACCAGAAGCTCTGTTTGTAAACATAGTAAACCACTTAGAATTAAACTTTTAATTCCTCCCTCCCTTTTTAATTAAAGAAGGTTATGAACAAAAATTTGCATTCATTTCTACGATATTGAAAGCAAGCAACAGGGAAGGAGATATTAGCTGGCTTTTTAATCTGAGCAGTCCAGTGGGGACTGGTGACAGTTCTCTGAGAAAGGATGACAACCAAGTGGCCTAACAGTCCCTGGGAAACTTCAAGTTAGTTTGTAAACTCTCTCACAGACTGTTGCAAATGCCTTAAATCTATACTTCAGTCTCTAAACAATATTGATCCACTCAGAAATAAAAAAAAAAGTGCCAAAGTTAATAACAAGCTGGGCTACCATTCACCCAAAAATATTGAGAAGCAGCAGTCAGCTCACAAAAGGAAAATGTTCTGTAGGTGACCTTGCCCATTCTAATGACTGTGTCACAGTCACAGGAAGTAAGACCTGAAGTGAGGCACCCAGGCAGGATGGCCAGGTTCAGTGTGTAGCCCGACTGTACCTTCTAAAGAGTATTTGAGAAGACACCATAATTCCCAGCACAGCTTTAGTGTCACTGCGTCCACTTTACTGAAATTAATGCATCCGTCTCATCAGCAAGAGGGAAGAACATTGCAACAATGCAGTGTACACTATGATGACATCTTACAGAAAATCATACGTTCGCAGATGAGTGTTCTGTAACTCTACTGGTTTTCTATTTGTCCTTCTGAAGTAGCATCAAGGTTGCCCTTTTGTGTTTTGACACCAAATGAGCTCAAATATGAAGGAGAAAATGCTCCATTGATAGAAAATCCAAGATTCTGCAGATTCCCCCTCCCCCTTTCCTTCTCATTCCCCCCCCCCCCACGGTTTAAGAAGCTCTTGTATTTCTCAAATCCAAGGTCACTGATAACTTTCTTTCACATATGTATAGCGATCCATGCTACTTTCATGAGTTCAAAGAAGGAAGACTCACTGTTCATTTGCCTGCATTTACTGGAACGTATGTTCTAACCCTGTATGAAAAACAGCTTCAGGAACCATTGAGGTGGTCTTGAGTGGCGCAATGAAAGCCTTTTTGCAAACCCTTGAATCTGCTAGACATCAGTGTGTAGCCAACAAAGTCCAGACTTCAGCAAGCAGGACCCCTCTGTGTGACTTTTCATATAAAAGAAAAATAAATCTTCATTTACAAACATTATTTTGATGATCTTCCACTCCTCCCTTCCTCTGATTAAGAACTAGTATTTATGAGAGGTTATCAAATTCAAAATAAAGTTCCTTCTATTTTTTATTATATCACATACCCCATTTCTAATTAAGGCCTCTGCATTGTAATGAGCCTTTAATTTATTTGCTTTCAGTTAATGAGCTTTGGAGAAGGCCCATATCCATGCATCCTTTCCTACTCTTTGCCTTTAAAAAAATGCTACAAAAATAATTGTTGAGAAAATGGGAAATCTGAAATCGTGAGTGTCAAGCTCATTGGGGCTGGATTTTAAAGACTTAGAGAAGCTTGTGATGCTGCTTCAGGGGCAGGTTGATATCCAAACACCGAACCTGAGGCATCTGATAAACTCTGATAAACTGTCAAGGCACACAGTTGATGACAGAACTTTGCTTCCAAATGCTTATAAAACTACAACCAAGATCCATGACATTTAACAGGTCCCTCCAGGAAGATGGCGCTGCACACCCTACAGGAAAGAAGTGGGGTGTTGTCATTTGGACAGCTGAGAAGCTGAGGTTGTCAGGAAAATAAATTTTATAGTCCTTTCTTTATGACAGTTGTGTATAAATAAATATCATCTCCACATTTTTTAAATTCACTGGAAGGATTACCACATCCAACTTTTCTCATTTTTTTTAATACTACACCGTAATGACTAGAGTTGCTTTCATTTTAATAAGGGTACCTGAGACTGTAAAAATCACCCTGTTTTCACCTTCTCTTTATGTCTTGGAATATTGCACATGTTCTGAGACACTCCCCACTTCCTCTTCTGTCCTCCCTCCATCTCTCCCTCCCTGCCCCAATGAGAGGTGAAATCCTCTCAGTGTCCGCCACCTCATTTTGATTCTTTAATGTGGCATTGTCTTTTTTTCCTTGTAGTCCCCTCTAGGGTACTAATCTCTGCAACAAAGGAATCAGGACTATTTTTATTAATGTCCAGTTCAGCAAAATACAGCCATCTGTTTGACTTGGTGTCTTAAATGTCACATTGCTTTGATGAGAGAGAGAGCAGATACCCAGCTAACAAATGTATTGATATATTTGGTTGAATATTAATATCTAACTTCAGGGCAAGTTCCTTGAGATACTTGGTCCTGGACCAGTCTTTATTCCTAAGTGATGAAAATAAAGGGGAGAGTCTGAGTCATTCTAACAGCTTTATTAAGTTGTGTCTTAGTTTGCTCTTTTTTGAAGATCAGTTCCCCTCTTTGTCTCTCTTCTTTTGTGGCTGTTATTTAATTCTGGCTTGGAAAATGTCTCTACTCCTCCCTTTCCACACTGTCTCTTCTGAGGACCTGGCCCTCAAGGCGCCCTCTGTTCTTCCTCAAACTAAACTCCTGGCTGTTTGATTTTCCCAGTCCTGTTCCACACTTCCTCCATGCTGGTGCTGGGACCGGGAAGAATGCCCTCCCTTTCAAGCCTGCCCCTCCCCCGGCTTCGAATCCCACCCCCTGCACAAAGCTCTCTTTATGTGTTCTGTGGTATTGGAGAAGGCTTTGGGGAAGTGCGTAATGAAGGTATTCATGTATGTGGTTGAGGGTGAGAAAATAGAATGGATAATTGGATTTTGAACAAACAGGCTCATTACCTAACTCAAGACACCAAAACATGAAATGAGAGTAAATGCTTGATGTGTCCCTTAATTCTGTAATATATTCCCAATTTTAGAAAGATAGGAGTCAGACATTTTGTTTCTTTTATGTCCAGCCTTTTTCAACAAGGGCTTAACAAAGAACTCAGTGCAACAATAGCCATGATCCTCTGGCAGGAGAGAGGCACATAGTGAGAATTCTGAGGCAGATAAAACTTGAGCACACGTTGGGAAAGCTCTAGCTGGTTCCTAGGTGGGGACATAGCAACACCTTGAAAGCTCTGTGTGTCCACTCAAGGTCAAAGGCACACTTGCAGAATGGGGCCAGCCGGCACTCTGGCCCCTCAGTCCTTGGCTATCGTTAGGAGGTTATATTTTCTCAGAAGTATTTGGAAAAGCTTAGACCTTGTGATTTATCTTGGCATCTACATCATAATGACAAGCCCCATCTTGACCCTTCTGGTCAACATTTAAGCTCTTAGTCTTTACAAGACAAAGATGTGTGCTTTAAGGAAATATTGTGTAGATTATTTCATGTCACTTTGCATGGTATAAATTGACTAGAAATTCTGGAGCAGCCTGTGGAAATTGTGTAGGACATATGCCCTCTACTTTTGCCACACTTGTGCATAGTAAGCAAAGAATCATAAAATCTGGGAGAGAGGAGTATCTGGGTACTGAGCAGATGGCTCACTTGGTAAAGCATTTGCCTTGCAAAGACTAGTACCTGCGAAACATCTCCAAAACCTACATCAAAATGCCAGGCTTAATGGTTCATGTGTGTGATCAGAGAGGTGGGAACACAGAGACAGAAGGATCTCTAGGACTCCATGACCTAATTGCTGAGTTCCAGGCAATGAGAGACTCTGTCTCAGAGATGTGGGTGGCACTTCTCAAATTGTCCTCCAACCTCCATATACATGTGTGCACATGCATCCTCATACATAGAAACATACAAACTTACACATGCATCCACACATTCATGTGCACTTTGAAATGGGAGCGTCTGCCCATGATATTTGCTTTCAGGACATATTATACTAGGTACAGGGTAGACAGTTGTCAAGTGTGAGAACTTGTTGAAAGTTAATATATATGATGTCAAAATCCTGGAAACAGTGAAAGTCACAACACAAGAAATGTTACCCAGTTGAGAAAGAGAGAGATCAGATACAGAAAAGATTATCAGATGTTGATGGTCTCTGTTTTAAATCTAAACAATTGCAAGAAAAAGTGGGAAGTGAACTGGCCCTAAAGAAATCAACTATTGAAAATGGGAGATACTCAATGAGAGAAGGGAAGAGGGGCCAGAATTAAAATTCATCATCTTCTAAGGCATTTTGGAATGAGGAAGAGCTTACACAATAATGAGGGAAGTTTGAGATCTGGATTTGTAGGTCTGCTTGCAGTATCAGATGAGGACTGGGCAAAGACACCTGGTGAGGGAGGCCAAAGGCCACTCAGGACATCTGTCCTGTTGAAATGAGTGCTGCTAAGTCCCAGACTCTTTGCTTCTCATACTCCCTTCTATTTTCTACTGGAGGCTCCAAAGATCTTACCTCTGCACAGCAGAACATACTCCCCACCCCCCCTTTACCAGCTCACTTGGCTCATAGATGAAAGACAGAAAGAGACTTAGATGTGCCTATGAACCCTTAGGTCTTCAACACAGCATCATAAAAACTGACTACAGTTTTCTTTACTCTTTGTACAGAAGGCCATCACTCTGCCCAGATAAGGCAAGCAACACAATGAAAATCACACAGTAAGAAGAAGGTAGACCACCATATCATTTAGGTTTTGTGACAGGGCCCTGATCACTTCTCTTATGAGTTGCAGCCCATGACCCATGTGCCCAGAGATAGAGACCATGTCTACCCATTACTGCATCCATCAAGTCTATGGAAAGTTTGGTACCAGTTTACAAAGAAGTGGAAATTGGGCATACATTGAAACAGGATGAACTGATAATATATAATACCAACAAGAAGACATCCACAACATAGTGATGGGCCACAGGAAAGCCTAATGAGAACTTAACAGAATCCCAAATCACACTAACTTTCTCATTCTGAAACTGAACAAGAAAATTCTAATCTGCAACTCAAAGAAAAGTAGTGTATAAGAATAGCCCAAATGGTTAAAGCAGAAAACACAAAAACAATATGTATGACATACATGCGCATGCACACACACACACACACACACACACACACACACACAGATACCATTGACTGATTTTTGACATAATGGAGAAATGAATATATACGAAGTGCTGTTGATAAAACCTTCCAATTAAGAAAGCCAAATTAGTATGCCAAGTATTCAAAATAAAATACAACTATACTTAAAAGTAGAGAAATTTAGTCTCATTTAATCAAAATTAATATTTAAATGTAATTAAAATAAACTCATTAACATTAATTAATAATGGTCAAATTAATGAAATTATTCAATTAATTTGTGCATAATTAAATATATAATTATCTATAAAACAATAGATTAGTATAATATAATTAAGTATTAAGTACACTATAGATATAATTAGTTGTAAGAGTAAATTATCAAATTCAAAGCCTAATGATGAATAGAGAGAGAAAATACTTCCAAGTGCAAGAAAATAATTCAGATAAAGTACAGCTCCAGGGCAAGGGGTTGAGGGAAATCTATAATGGAAACATGGTATCCAGTTTAGTTTTTAAAAAAATCAAAAACTGAACCAATATTTTGAAAGGTTCCTACTTCCTGATTTCACAACATACTACAAAGCTACAATAGTCAAAACAGTGTGGCAGCGGCATGATGAGAGAAGAGTACCACGATGTAGTAGAATCAAAGATTCAAGGCAGGGAAAGAACACCTTAATACACTCAGGTCATTTTGACAAAGGTTATAACACAGCCAGCACTGTGGACAAGGGATAGTTGGGTTGGGTTTGGTTTGTCTTGTCTTGTCTTGTCTTGTCTTGTCTTGTCTTGTTTTTTTTTTTTCCAGAGTGGATTTTGGATCAACTAAATATCCACTTGCAGGGGAATAAGGTCTTGACCATACCTCATGTCACAAGAATAAATACATTCAAAATTGATCAAAGACTTAGATGTCAGAATTTGAGCTAAAAACATGTCTTTGTAGCTGAGGACCCATGACAGTCACATGTGACATAAAATAATAAAAGAAAATTTGGATAAAGATACATCATGAGACTTGAGAACATTTGTACTTCGGTGCACAGCATCTACAGACCAAGAAGATGATCTATGGAGAGAGGAAATATATGCAGGTCCTGGGTGTAATAAGGAGATATTGTCTCCTTACTAAGAGATGAACTCAGCAAGAGATAGACGTCCCCATTAAAGCATACACTTCTCCTGTGAAGACACAAATAGCTCATACACAAAAGAGAAGGCTCCGGGCATCACTACATATATGAAATGCAAGTCACAATAGAGCTGGCACACTACTTCATATCCCCTGACAAGACTTTCACCAAGCTGAAGAGGGCACCGGATGTCACTGCCAATGAAATAATTCAAAATCTTCACGCACAGTGAGAAGAATTTAAAAAATGATCCTCAGAGAACAATCCGAAAATGCTCCACGCGGTTAAACATAGTCATCATGTGACCCTACAAAGGCACTGCTAAGCAGATACCCAATGGCTTTGAAAACCTAGCCAAAAGCTTCCTCACGCATGCATACAGCAACGGTACTCGGAATGGAGGAAAGAGACAACCGCAAACACCATCAACCACTGAAAGATAGACAGAGTGCATATCCATATAAGGAATATTATTCTGCCTTAGAAAGGAAAACAACACATACAACGACATAAACACTGATGATAGTACATCAAATAAAATAAATGACACTGGAGGCCTCATACTATGTGATTCTATTTATATAAAATGCCCATAGAGAGACTGGTTGACTGTGAAGGGATGGTAATCCTGGAGCTGTGGGACATACACGGCCAATTTTGGAGGTGGTTAGAATACAATTTTCTTTTCTTCAATGTACACCTTTAGACTAACACAGCAGATAATCTCGATGTCACTGGTGGCAAGACATGGCCATTAAACAAATCACAGTGGTATATCATCCACCAACCATTGGATTGGAGGATCCAAACCAATACCTGGCAAAGAGTGAGAGGGGGAAAAAGAAATCTTATTGACAGGGATAGGGTTTGAATTGGTACAATTTCTTTAGAAAGTGGCATAGTAATATTAACAGTAGCTGGAGCACTGGCCAGTCCCTCTCGGTTTGTACCCTAAAGCACTCCCGCAGGCACACAAGGCTATTACCATCAAAGACAAAGCATTTGGAACCAAGTATGCTGTGGGTACAGGAGCAAACACTCTACCACTGTCCCGTGCTCCAGACAAAGGAAGAAATCTATAAACAAACGTCGACGCGTCTGTCCTGGGGAATATTATGTAGCATATTTTAAGAAATTAAGCAGATACGATAGGTAAACTACTTCAGGTCAGACCAAGGTGGGAAAACTGCAGAAGGCCTACTTTGATCCCATCTGGGCTTTATTATACACCAAGTTATTTTCCAGACATACACATGTGTGCTGCCACACGCACAACAAACACCCACAAAGGTCCAAGCCACAGCGTGTGTACACACTGGCTACCTTTGAGAAAGGGGCGTGCGGGAACGCTCCGAATTTACAGCTCTTGTTTGAGTGTTTGTTTTTAATGAGGATTCTCTTGTGCTATTAAGAAGGAGATCTGAAAGGAGGATGGGGAGTCAGGAGAGACTGCGGGAAGAACAAAGGGAAAATAAAAGTATGTAAGAAGCCCTGCACGGACATCCACAGAGCAAACCTGTTGGCTTAAAGGCTGTGGGATTGCTCACCCAGCAGCGAGGCCACATTATCTATGCGCCCAGCTCGCAGCCCTTCCCTGTCCTGCTACTTTGATTTAAGAGCATTAGGAAACTGTGTAATTTTTTTGGTTCTCTTTTTATTTCCATGGTAATTTGTGTCTGTGGGTAAGCATTTTATTTTATCAGAGGCATGGGGCTAGAGTTATTTTCCGAGGCGCTTGAGTTTTCCTTTGATGCCACGGAAATGAAAGGCAGCGCTGCAGACGGTACCCATGCTGTTTGTTAGAGAGTCAGAGGTTAGAATTACATTTGCTGCCATTTATTGTGACTATTCCGTGCCAGTCGTTAGGGTAGCACTTCTCATGGGCACTGCGGTATTATTAATATTGCAGACATCAAAACATTTGTGAATGGGATATAATTGACTTGTCAGTCATATTAACAATGTCCCCCGTGGAATACCCTCCAACAATGGCCAAGCAGAATATGGTTAGGTTATTTACAAGTGACTCTTTTAGTCTTCAACCTTTGAAAAATACCAAAGCTTCATTTTAGCTTTAACACAATATTGAGATATAATTTCTGTGACTGATGTATATATGTAAATTGGTGGCAAAGCTTACTCTCAAGGCTACAAGTGAATAATTTTCAAAGAAAGGATTGTTTTAATATGTGAGAAGCCAGCCATCTTGTGAAAATAATGGTTCAAAATTCTAGATCTTTTTTAAAGAATGGGAGGTCCTCTAATCCATGATTATGATAAAAACTCATCAATATTTAAATGATGTTTGAACAGAAAAACAAGAATAATTACAAATAATGCTAAAGCTTAAAAAAGGCTATGAAGTAGAAATACATTTTTTAAACCCCATGTTAAATATACAGAAAGGAGGAAATAAAAATGAAATCATCTAAAGTGAACTTTTCAATGCTATTTTAAAATCTTTGCTTTCAATCCATGGGTTATGATTAATTTTCGCTTACAATAAATCCTGAAGTAAGAGCAATTGTCTCACTAAAAATAAAATTTTAGTCCTCTGCTGATTGCCATGCAAAATTGATGGGGACCATGCAGTTGGTATTCGGAAGCCAGTTTCTAAGAGGTACATAATATTTGTTTTACAAGCAAGTTGGTTAATTTAAATTGGAATTGCATTAATATTTGAGGAAAGAAAAAAAAAAGAAAGAAAAAATACCACTACTCAGTACAGTCAAGTGCTTTTTAAGCTAATTCACCTGAGAATTTTCACAGTGAGACCTGCTGTTTTGTTATTTAAATTTTTACAGAAATATCTAATGAGGAATTAATAACAAGCCATTGTATTTACATAAGACCATTCTTTTTTTTTTATTTCATCTATACTATCCACCCAGCTCAGAAAGGATTTTCAGATCCCCTGCCTCAAGTCCCTCTCTGTGCACACAGAGTTATTGTTTAATGGAAACAGCCTACTGACATCAGGCAGGTCCTTCCCTAGGACGTTTGGAGTTTTTATTATGACCTTCTTTCTCCACTGATCTCAATACCTGAATTAAAAAAAAAAAAAAAAAAAAAAAAAAAACCTTAACTGCTAAGAGACTCCTCCATTCACTCAGCAACCATGTACTGAGCACCTACGATGTGTGTGGCAGATGTTCTAGCATGTTCTAAATTTCTAGAGATTAACAAAACCAGTGGAGGAAGCTTGTATCCTATACCAGTGTCAACACTTCAGTAGGACCCCAGTAAACCCTGTAATAAGGAGCCGAGAGACCCAGGAAGATGTAGGATCTAGGCTGGGCTCAAATTTCAGCAAACTCTGCTGGTACCCTCTCTACTCGGATGGGCCTCATTTCACATGATGGGCCCATCATGGAAGGAATTAGAATTCAAGAGGTGCTGACCCGAGTTCTCATCCTGATACTTGCCAAACCAGCTCTGAAAATCCAGTCCCCAGAGGTGTGGATTTGGGTTTGGCTTGACCAAGGTACCAGTTGACAAATTCTGAAATTTTAAACTCAGGATAGCAAGGATTCCCGAGAACCACACGTTAGGAAAGGACCAACTCCCACCGTCTTCCTCTGACATCTATATTTAGCATGGAATATGGAAACACAGGCATAAATTACACAAATAAATGTAAAAAGTATTAAAATCCAAACTTGAGATCAAGAAGCACCAGCGCACACTTCCTCTGTCTTTGTCCTCTAGAAAAATCTCTAAGTTCTGACTTAATTCATAGCTGCAGTGTATCACATTCACTCTAGGTCCCTGAAACACATATTGCAACAAGACAATTTCTCTTCTTTAACTGAGATTAATTCAAATTCAAATGACAATAATTAGTTGTAAAATATCACTGAGGGGAAACAGTAATCAAGAAGATTGTATTACTAAAATTTACCAATAGTCAGACAGGATCCCAACAGTTTTTGATATATTTATATATATATATATATATATATATATATATATATATATAATATGTTACATGTAGTCTATAGACTATGTATTGCAGTATCTATCTACTACAATATATATGTATTTATATTTACTATATATTGTAATATATGTATTGTATCTATATTACATTACATACATATATATATCAATAACATATGCATAAAGATTTAGATACTAAACATGTATATCTACAGGTTATATAGATACACATACATTATAGATATATGTTATTTGTATTATGTCTACATGGAACATAACTATGTGCCTATCACTATACATGTACATGCTAAAGATCCTTTACATAAAAATCTCTGAAAAAGGCATATGCAAAAAAAAATATGTGGGCATTGCTCTATCAACATGAATAAGGCATTGCTGTCAAGCTCATTTCACTGTACCTGTCACCAGCAAAGGCTCATGTTTTGTGATATTATTCTAATCCCTTTCCATACCTACTCGATGGTCATGGACACTGACATAAGAAAGCCGGTTGCATTCATTCATACTGCTATAAATCTCTCTTATGGAATTGTAATAATGATCTTGTCTTAGTTAGGTTTCTCACTGCTGTGAAGAGACACCATGACTCAAGCAACTCTTTTGAAGGCAAACATTTCATTGCAGCTGGCTTACAGTTTCAGAGGTTCAGTCCATTATCATCAAGGCAGGAAGCATGACATCATGTAGGCAGAAATGGTGCTGGAGGAGCCAAGAGTTCTACATCTTGATCTAAAGCCAGGCAGGAGGATACCCTCTTCAGCAGGCAGCCCAAAGGAGGCTCTTGTCCACCCTAGGCAGATCTTGAACACTTGGAGACCTAAAAGCCCACCTACATGGTGACACACTTCCTCCAATAAGGCCAAACCTATTCCAGCAAGGTCATACTTTCTAACAGTGCCACTTTCCATGGGGCAAGCATATTCAAATAATCACAGATGGTTTGTAATTCTTTCTATTGCATGACTGTCACCTGCCATTTTGTTTCCCTGTAAGTTTTGGGGTGGTAGGAGAGCCTTGCAGTCCTGAGATAGGGAGATGCTGTACTGAGGGAGAGACAGACATGTTTGGGTGAAACGTTGGCAATTTGAGAAACTCAAAAATAATCACATCTCCCACACTATCATCTGGTAATAAGACTCTAAAACTTTTTAAAGGAGTGTGATGGTTCAGATGTAAATGTCCCCCGAAGGCTCGGATGTTTGAATACCTACCCTCCAGTTTGTGGAACTGTTTGAGAAGGGTTAGAAGGTATGACTGTGTTGAAGAAGATGTGCCACAGGGGTAAGCTTTGAGGTTTCCAAAGATAAATGGCATTCTTTGTGTGCCCCCCTGTTTCTCTACTTGAAGATCCAGATATCTTGGAAGTCATACTCCAAATTTACAGTTTTCTTTTATAAGTTGCCTTAGTTGTAGTGTTTTGTTACAACAACAAAAAAGTAAACAAGGGAGTGAATTTTCAATCCTCTTCAAAAAGATGTTCATTTATGGCTCCATTGGTCTGCTTTTGTGTTTCTTCTTCATTGGGAATCCTTTGGTGGCTCATAGAATATAAGGTATGTGGGTTTTAGAGCATCAGTATTATGACCTGAAAAACATGGGTGGCATCTGCAATCTGATACAGACCTTTACTTTGTCTGCATCAAAACATATTTTAGCAAACTTTGCATTTTTCCAAGAACCTTTCAGTGTCCAAATCATTGGTAGCACAGGAAGTTTTAGATAACTAAGTCACTTCTTTTAGTTCGGTTGGCCTTGCCCCACTTACTCTCCAAAACTAGTGTACAACAACCAATCTCTATACTGAGAAGTAAGAAAGAGAAGACTCCTGTTAGAAAGACCGCAAATGCTACGGTTTTAAATTGAGACCCCTGAGGCTTTTCCCAAGTTAGCAGCATTGTCCAGAGGCTGAATTCTCTACAGGATCTATTCTACAGAAACTTTCTAGGTCTAAAATCTGCCTTCACTCTCATTTTGTGGTTGTGTTTCAGAAACATCCCACGGCCACTACCATTCTGGTCTCTTTCTGAAAGCATGGCATGTAGGGACAAGAGGCTGCTGACTTGGCCACAGTGCAGTGACCCTGGACACCAGTGTTCCTGAGTTTGCAGAACTTCTAAACAAGTACCTGTGTGTATTGGTTTATGATTTCATTTGTGCAAGATGGTATAGTAAGAAATGCAATTCTCTCTCTCTCTCTCTCTCTCTCTCTCTCTCCCTCTCTCTCTCTCTCTCTCTCTCTCTCTCTCTCTCTCTTTCTCTCTCTCCTTTCCTCCCTCTTTTCTTCCATCTCTCAAAAAGAACCTTTAAAGTTAAGTCAAATTGCATCTATATAAAAAAGAAAAACAATTTTTGGTACTTTCAGGTTGCTGGTGAGACTTCCTCTCAGGCTGCAGAGTCATTAAGTGGGATGTTAGCCACAAAACCATAAAGGGCTGCAAGTCTTTGGAGGAAGTGAAACCATCCTTGCTACTCTTTGTGCTTCTTGTTGAGCAAAGACTGACATGTAAGCGTACTATGTTATGTAACTCTGAGAGAGTGGTTCTCAATCTTCCTAATTCTATGACTCTTTAATACACTTTCTCATGTTGTGGTGATCCACCAATCACAAAATTATTTTGTTGTTACTTCATAAGTGTAATTTTCCACTGTCATGAACCATAATATAATTATCTGATATGGAGGATACCTGATATGTGACCCCAAAGGAGTCATGTCCCACAAGTTGAGAACCACTGCTCTAAGAAGATACTGGTACCCACTGTCTTATGTCATACTATTCCTAGGGAAGTTTGTCTCCCAACTTAGAATGGAATGTTTCCTTTAGAAAGTCAGTGCTTGGAAGCATTTTGTGACAGTCACCTACAAATGTACCCAATCTAGGATGGTTGAATAAAGAAATAAGTGAGCAAAAAGAAAATCTAACTGATGTGTGTATTTGCCAAAGTGGTAGTTCTACACTCTTATTACAAACATGTAGAGGATGCTACATATTACATATGTATTGGGAAAAGGCAGCTGTTGTAGGGAGTCTTAAGCTAAATTTGCCAGTTTGGCTAGCAAAGGCTCATGAAGGCTACAACTATCTTGTACATTAGGATTCTGAGCTTTTCTATACCCCTACCTCAGTCAGACATCACCTCCAAGCATATACTACTAAACAGGCTACAAGCCTCACTCTAGAGCCTTCCAGAGCTGCTCAGTACCGACTCACCAATTTCTTTTAAACTATTTCCCTGACTACCATCAAATAGGATATTATCACAACATCAGCATGTCTGGGCCTGGAGAGACCATAACTCCTGATATTCCCAGCCATGAGCCTCCTGGTAATAACTCTCTTGGGAGTTCAAAGCCATATCAACCATTTCTCAGCCTTGCCATCCCTAAGCTCATCACAAAAGGGGTACCTCTCTGCTCACTGCCTGGCACCAAACCCCTCCTGAATGCCTAGCCTCTGATTCAAACTCCAAACCAGTACACTGAAATCTGTCCACAGCACTTTTGGGAGCAAATATCACTTGCTGATGCATATTTGGGTTAGCTGGATATTATCACAGTATCTGGCACAAATTAGATGAGATAGCTCTTTAGTATATACGAAAATGTGCCTGGGACTTAACGTGCTGCTGTTTACAATGCTGTTTCATCTCAGAGAGTTCCAGTCTCACAGTCTTAAATTTGGATATTTCCCATTTTCTGGGAAGAAATGGAGGGGTTATGAGGGGAAAAGAGAAGGAGGGGAAGTTGTGATCCAGCTATACATTAAGTAAATTAATGGATGAAAAAATTCCATGAGGATTGGGTAACACATTCAATCAGTGTAGACTGCCCTGCACACAGCAAATCCTCCAAAATACTACAATATCCTCTTTCCTTTGTAAGACTCTTCTTCCACATTTGCCTGCCACCCATCCTTTGCTTAGGTCATCTTTCAACTACCATTGGTATTTCTAATCGAATATTTGAAGAGCTGATTGAGGACCAGTGTGCAAGCACATTGATACACTACCACTCTCTATGCCTCATACAACCTGCTGAGACCATATGGATCAGAACCCCCATTGACTGAGGTAGACTTGGGGACCATGAGATAAGCGTAGAGGTTGTGCAATGGATCATAGATCTGCTATTCTGATGACTAGTTTCCAGCCTTTAAAAGTACCAAGATGTCTCTTCTGGGAAAGATTTTAGAAGTCTGTCTGTCATCTTTCAACTGAGCATCTTTGGAAAGCAGGGGGAAATGGCAGGTTGTGTTGTGTTTACTGTTTCTGGTGTCAAACAAACATGAAGTAAAATGTGGGGAAGGACAACATTACAAAGCACCAATCTGACGCATAGTAGGTATTTAACGAAAGAAAAAAGTTGTGCAAAGGTGACATGCGATCAACACATAGCGTTCCCCGTCATGCCAGTTGTCAATAGTTACTCTCTTTATTAATGATAAGTGCCCAAATATTAAATATGAATGAAATAAAATATATGAATGTTTTAAAATTTAAAACACATAAAATTTGCTATAAACTCAAGCGTGTGTGTGTCATCATAGTGTATGCTCATGGTGTATGAGCACCTGTGTGAAGTTGCACACAGAGAGGTAGAGGATCCGGGCTAAACCTGCACTGTTTCTCTCTGCATTATGCCCTCGAACCTGGCTGGTAGCCTGTTCCTCTTTTTTCTGACCCCCAAATAATCGAGGGTTAGCCAGCATGGACAGGGCTGCAGGTGTTCAAACGCAGGTACTAATTTTTGTGCAACAAGTGCCCTTAGCCTCTGAGTCATCTCTGTAGCCATGAACTTGAACTTTTTTAAACTTTAATTTCAGGAAATAAAGGGGATTGAAAGTCATGTACACCGATACGTAAAGTATGGGTTGTGGAAAGCCATGTTTGGGTCCTGTCAGTTTTACTGGGTTGTTGTTGTTTTGTTTTTAATTTGTTTGTTTTGGTTTGGTTTTAGTCTTGGTTTTGGTTGTTGTTGTTGTTATTTTTGTTGTTGTTTTTAAATCCTCTATGAAAAGGGAAACCACATTACTTATTCCAACCAATCAAATCACTTGTTTCAAAGGGTCTGGACTGTGCCAAGACGAGATAATGCAACTGGTTGATCCACAGCTCATGCTTTTCCAGAGTAAAGTTAATTACAAATAAAAAAATATTGTCTACAGAGCCAATAAGCTGGCTCTGCAGGTAAGAGCACTTGCAGCCAAGTCTTGTGACCTGAATCCCATTCCCAGTACCCAGATGGTAAAAGGAGAGAACTAACTCTGCTAAGTTGTCCTCTGACCTCCACTTACACAATTGGCATTCACTACGCACACACGCACGCGCACACACACACACAGACACACACACACACAGAGACACAGACACACACACACACACACACACACACACACACACACACACCAGATAAATGTACTTTAGAATTTAAAAATATCCTTCTTGCAGAAGCATTTGGGGGAGGGGAGTAGAGTCTGAAGATGAAGGTAAGTGCACACAGAGAAAATGTCTTACACCTAGGCAGGCTCCATATAGGGGTATTCCCCATCCACAGTATCTTTAAGTCAGAGGACACTAGATCTATGAGAACAGGACGTCACTCTCCACAGTCATGTATTAAAACTTCTGGTTTGCAGGTCAGTGGAGAAATGGCATCTCAGATTCCGGAGGTAGGAAGAGTGGCATGGAGCACTCAGGGACCTCACTGCGATTCTTACATAGGAAACAAGAAGAGTGCTTCTAGATTTTATCTTTCTAACGCTTGTTTGTCCCACAATAAATATTTCTATGTAGAAGAGCAATTTTCTGAACCTTGAGGACGTCTTCTAGTGCCGATAATGACAACTACTTAAACTGCATTTTTAAAGTGCTCAGTAGTTGATCTAGCACTTAATGATGTTCCTCGTCTCCTCGGCATCTGATTGACACCAAAAATAATAAATTAGAACAGAAAATGATTTTTTGAGATCTCTGGACTGACAGGCTGCCTAAGCATAATATCTTCCATTACATTTGACAATGGATTCTATACGGTTCAGATCTGAGCAAGGGAGATAGGATTGTGCTCTGATTCATGATCTTTATCTTGATTCATCTATCTCTCGACCATATAAAATTAATTTGCCCACTTATAAATTCAGGCAGTGAAAAGTGGGTACCAAAAAAAAAAATCATTCTCAGTGGCAGCATAAGCATTTTTGTGGGCAGCGTTTCACACAGACAGGAGTGAGATAATAAATTAATAATCATCGCTCCCAGATTATCTGTGACATAGCTTCTAAGACACCTATTTCCTTCATCTCATCTTGTGAATTTATAAATTCAAAATCAATACTGATTCCTGCTGAAGTACCCAGCTACATTTGAGAAATCATTTTTAAACAGCCCCTCTTGCCACTGGTCAACGGTGAGAGTTTCCTTGGGGTGTGCATTCACACAATGTAGAGAAGACATGGGGGTTCTTAAGCAGTGAGTGAGCGTACCAAAATTAATTTTTATAATTACCTACTAGGCAATGGATAGTTACCATTATATTGTAATTGATTCTTCTTTTTGTTTTAGGTTTCTTTTGGTAATTCACAATAGATTTTTGTTTCTTGTGTTGAGGGAAACATAAAGAAAAGGAAGTCTAAAATAAACCTACTTTTTGTTGTAAAAAAAAATGAGCAATGTCACCGAGGATAATTTTTAATTTTGACTCGCTCCATGAACCCTCCTGGTACATGGGTTTTTCTCCATGGAAGACCTTAACCACAGTAGCCATTGGCAGATGATGGTTTTTATATAAATAATTTATAAAGCCACTATACACTTATACTTTTACAATGAAAGAGAGAGAGAGAGAGACAGAAAGAGAGCAGAATTGCATCTTAAACTCTGTTTACAAATTTACCTTGGCAGGCCCTCTCACTGCCAATAGGAAGCCACGTTGCATATTTAATTTGCTCTTTTGTTACAATGGGGCTTAGGTTAGTTAATTTCAATTTTCGATTTCAAAAGCTATCAAATATGGCTCAGATGAGAAATCAATTTTTCTCAGCTGCCTCTGTTTTTGTGATGGGCAGCATCCCATTGGCTGAAGGTGAGCCACATGACATGGCAAGAAATTAGTTCACCAGAGCCGTGTTGCTACCACCTCAATTACTGCCTGCCTCTTGTAATTTAGCCTTATAACACCTAATTTCAAGACAGAACTCATATTTAATTCATGAAAGCTTCCACAAGAGTAATTGTGAAATAAATTGCCGTAGAAGATTCCCATTTGTGACTCGTTTTAATTTTGTGTGCTACTAGCACGCTGTTTACTCTACTTGTTTAACACTTTAGTACAAACATTTTTTTTAATGTTGAACTTTATGTACTGATAGCCACATACTTTAGCCCATTTTCCCACACTGCATCATCTCCTCCACTGGGATTTCCTTTCATGAAACTTCCACCCAGCGGTGATTCCAAAGGCTGCTAAAAAAAAAAAAAAAATCAAGAACTTATAATCTCCTAATTATTGAATGTGTTGTTATGATCTGCACAGAACTTTAAAAGTAGCAACTGAAATCACAAATGACAGCGGATAAATGGTAGTCAGATGACAAGGATCATACAGGGGGCCAAGAAATAAATCTAGTTTAATTTAAATAATATTTTAAACAAAGGCATTCATTACACATATTGACATTTCATTTCAACATTGGTATATGTTTTAAAATTTGTGAACCAAAACATATATATTTCCTGTGTGTACACACCATTTTGTCCTTTTCCTCCCTGTTGCTATGCCAACAAGGTGGGTGAGGCCTTCTCAACTGCCAAACTCAGCTGTCATCCCTTCACCCTAAAAGCCTTATAATTGCTTTTATTTGCATACGACAATTAGGCAGGATGGCTCACAGCGAGAAAAACCAACCTTTCTCTCCCCAAGTGCACACAGCGCCAGCCTGTAATTTATAAAAGATACGCGCCATGTGGCGGAGCAGTAAAATAGAGTGGTGAGCCCTTTCATCTGATTGTAAGCCATTAACAAAAGAAAACATCCCCTTTCAGGCTATAAAAAATGCCTATCTGGTGTGAACCTGCAAAATCACAAAGTGCCCCCCCCAGCTCCCCCCACACAGACCCTTCACGTTCATTATCACATCGAACTCAAAAGGGGCTGTAGTAAAAGAGTTACATTTGGGTGTTTATGAGTAATGGGGTGCAAATAAAATCCACACTGGGCTAAAATTGCATCCAGAGCAGTGGATGCTTGGGGGTAGATTTCTTTTTCTCTTCTCTCTCTCTCTCTCTCTCTCTCTCTCTTTCTCTTTTTTTTGTTTTGTTTCTTTCTCTTCCTCTTCTTCTTTTTCAGATCTGCTCTGCAGCACCCTGCATGCTGAAATGTCATATTAATATAGTCATTATTACCCTTTTTCTTCAGGGAAACCATGGCAGGATTTTCCAATCAGCACTCAGGTCTGTGAAAGCTCAGGTCAGAGGGAATGTGGATGGCTTAAATCACCCTCCGTTTCAGTTTTCAAAAGGTCTTCAAAAATTAGTGTCTAGTGTAAAAGGTCAAAACATGGCTGGGGATCATTTCAGTGATTTATTGTCCTCGTTTGGTTTTTTTTTTTTTTCTCCTGACTTTAAGCCCAACCATTAAGATATTTTAATTTTGTTCTTCCATACTGTATCAACTCTAAAATTTTAAGCAGACCTATTAAGGAATGTTTGAAGTAGCCAATATGTTGTAGGGTTTGTTTTCTTGGGCTTCACTTAAGAGAATTTGTTTTTGGATACATGAGACCTTTACAGAGATGGTATCAGATCTGGATTTCATTTCCTCTAAATTGTTCCATCTTTAAAACTACTGTCCTGAACATTGAAACTGGGGCCTCTTTCTTCTTCTGAGAATTTGTTTTAAAAGTGATCAACACTGTATTTTATTCACCACTTACTGGATAAATATTGATCACGCATGCAATTTGGACCCAGGATCTGAAAGTAGATGGAACTGGTCGCAAGTCACACAGCTGCATGTCTATCTCTGTGCTTTAGATAGGGCGATAATTAAAATAACATCTTGATGTATTTTGTCTAGATTACTCTGTAATGGAGTTTTTATTCAAGTATACACATGTAAACTATGGTAAAGAATTTGCTAAAGCAATAAAATAAAGAAGTAACAATAACAACAAAATGGTTGTCAATTTAGAAAGCAACAATTTAACACAAAAGCATTACCTCTTTCTAAAAAAGGTTAAATTTCTCCTAATATTGGAAAACTGAGGCAAGAGAATCATTCTGAGTTTGAGGCCAGCCTGGACTGCCGATCTCAAAATAAAACTGTTATATTTCTTCCATAAGGTCTTGAATTTTAGGGTGTGGGTAAAATTAAGAAACACAGCAAACTCACATGTTAGTGGTAAAAGGCATAAATTATAATCTGATCTCCCCAAAAACCTTAAGTCCCAGTAAATAGGTGAACATATTAAACTTCAGGTTCTTCATAAAGAAATACAAGCCTAAGGAAGTACATAGTCTAACTTTTCACTTGTCAGAGTGTAAAGATTAATATGGTGACAACTCCAAGTTGATAAGGACAGAGAATAGATAACAGAGTCCTCGGAGTACAGGTCACCCCACTTTTCCAGAAGACAGCTGACAATATACAGACATTTGAAATGAGTCTGTTACTTTATGCAAGTCTTTTACTTCCAAAATTTATTCTGGGGTAATTCAGAGGAGAATGACAAGACCCACCAAATGAATGCTTCCCCGTTAATACTTGCTATTCTGTTGAGACCAAAGTTTTGAAACAAGCAATTTACTTGTTAAATAAGTGGCACCAAGCCCTGTGGTAGAATGCCACATAACTACAAAATCTCAGAATTGATAGTCTTTATTTGCATGACTGAATCAATAGATATATTGTTTATACGTAGTAACATAGACTTTAGTATAGTCATGTTTAGATGTACATTGAAGTGAAAGAAAATCATATGTAATGTACCATTCTGGTCATAAAAATTTATCTATAGACACAATTGTGTGCCCTTATGTGAGTATACACACACATACGTACTCATACAAATGCACGTGCACACAGGCTGACAGAATCTGTGACAATTGGTTAGGAATATTTTTCAATGACGTAGATGAACTTAGAAGGCACTATACATAATTGATTCAGAGGAAGCAGAAGTTTCAGCGGAAAGTTATAGTCATGAGTAGGTTTATAACAAATGGTTTAATTTTTCTTTTTTGTTTCTTGTGGAAATGTTTGCTTCTCTCACCTCACTGTTTAGTCAGTTCCCTCTATTTCTTAAATCTACATGAGACATAAACACTCGTTTTTTTTTTTAAATGGAATTTAACAATTGTTAAAATTCACTCAGAAATGGTAAGGTGATGAGTAGGAATCTAGACACTCGGCTCTTCACTACCTGAGTGACTGTTGACAGTTAAAGAATAAAGAAAATAAAGATAATGTCCTGGCCCAACAGGGAGGCTTCGTGTCAGGAAGGAGAAGCAGTCATATCCAGAAATCAGCATCAGCACCTTCCAGTGATAGCGTGGATCCACCCTGACCATCAAAGCCTGTGGCTCCTGGTTGGCCAGGGAGAATATAGTGAGTGCTGAATAAATGTCTATGGGATCCATGGGATACCATCAAAAGCACTACCATCAAGCAAGAGTCCTGACCCAATGCACTGCTACCTCCTTGCAAGGGAGAGCTAGAACCAGCCACATCCTTAACTGAACTAGAAGTTGCCTCTTACTGGAAAAGTTAAGCTTACCTACTTTACTGAACGTTTCACCTCATGTAAACTACCCTACCCTTTACATAGAAATATGCAGGTGATCATAAAAACTTTATTTAAAGGTGTAGTTGGCATAAATAAATTCTTTATTCTCTTGTGCACTGTGCTATGTGGTGCCTGATCCAAGACCACACAGCTCTAAAGAGAATACATTAAACTAATAATGAAGAATTCACTTGTACTGGGACGATGAATTGAAACTTTCAGCAGTAACTGCCTGAGAACTGCCTTCTGCATTTTGCTAACACTCGCATGAAACATAAGCAAGGCTTCCTAATGCAGAAGAAACCCAGAATCCTGAATCAATTAGAGATACATACAGCTCTGAAAATCCTCCATTTAACACTGGAAAGAAGTATTTCTAAGCCCCCCTAATTTTGTAGGACATGCAGATTATGACAAGTTGCATAGGTACATTAAAAAAGCATATATATATATATATATATATATATATATATATATATATATATATATATAGTGACAAATGCAAAATACATGTGATGGCTTTTTAAAAGCATGTCCCTAACTTTTACTTGAGCAATCCAACACATTTATGCTGCTTTGAGCTCCATTTATGCTGCTTTGGGCTCCATTGCTCCACTTAAAACAGAAGAGCAATCCACCCACTTTAAGGAAAGTGCTGGATCACTGTGCTTTCGGTGAGCACCTAAGAGGCAGAACAATATTCTTTATGGAATATGATAAGACGGGATGATGGCTTCTCTGGATGGAGGACAGTTCTTCATTTGCATAATAAATAAATTATTCATTTCTCTTTTTTAAAGGGCTTTTCAAAATTAAGACTAGTTTAGAAAGAAGAAGAAGAACCTACATGAATTTTGTAACTTTCTCTTAATCCGTCAGACCATCATCCTTGAAGCAAAAACATAAACAGGACGGCATCACGTGAACAGGGCTGTGAGGGGCAGCTGAATTTTGTCTATTGTCTGCTTCTTCCAAGCCGCCTTTCATTGCTGCCTGGGGCACCGGGAGGTAGGAAGAGCCACTCTGAATCTTGACTGCCTTGGAAATATAAAATCCAACACAGAGGCATGGGTGCCCATTTCATCTTATTAGACATCCTGTTTCTAGAGACGATGTTCAGAATGTACATTGGAGCAGTACGTGCACAATTATAACTTCCCATTATGCTATTATTACTACTCATTGTTACTGTGGTCCAGGTCAGCTCGTACAGTGGGGAAGTAGCTTGTACTTTCTTTTTGCAAGGATACACTTTAGTCCACCGTCTGATGAGATTTTTGCAAAGAATGCCCTACTTAAATCACGATGCTATGGGGGGGGAGGGGGGGCTGTCCCAACAGAGTGTTCTACCTTTCAGCTGAGGTCTCTGCAGCGCTTTCTTTCATATCTCCCTTTGATTTTGCTCCCTATAGCTGTAATAAAAAGGAATTCATGACAATGGATGCAAAGTCCTAAATGAAACCTTGTATGGAGTGAACTTTCTTGAGACATTAATAATAAATTTCGGGATGGCCAAGCAGATGGTAGTTTCTGCACCCTTTTGTACCTCAGCCCCTGGTCGAGGGAACTGCGGGTTGACTCTGACACTTTTAGGGAACAAAGTACCTCCAGCGCTATCTCTGCCTCCCTTCAATTCAAGCCTCATCCGAGAACTCCTGAAATGAAGCTGTCACTCAGCCTTGCTTGGGGACCTGTCAGCACAACATTGAGCCTTTTCATTTTGATGGGTCAGCCTGCAATCCCCTTGAAAGAGAAGTCCCTGCCACTGTGGTTTCTCTTTCCACAGGAATCCTGAATTCTAATGAAACTCCAAATCGCTCAATAAAGGCAGGGGCACGAGGAAGTAATCCAACGCAGATCTGAGTGAAATTTGTATTTTATCTTTTTTTTTCCCCAGCCCATTATTCTAATCGCTTAGGTGGTTCACAAAGGGTTGTTAGCAGGCCAGGCGCTGGAGGAATGAGGTGTCCTTTGTCCTGATGCTCCACTACCCGATTAGGTAGGAGCTCTCTGAAAATGAAAGGCAAGGGCTCAAATTTCCTTGGGTAAATATCTGTCCCCGAATGGTGCTTTCTCCTGGAATGCTAGATATAGATTTCTACTGTCTATAGCACTGATAAAGAAAACAGAATTTCACATTAATGAAAGGGTTCCCTCCCTTTATTTATTTATTTAGTGTGTGTGTGTGTGTGTGTGTGTGTGTGTGTTCATGAAACTGTCTTTTAAGACACTACTATGAACTATTGTCCCCAAGAGAAGAAAACATCATGGAAATCCTTTCTGATCAAAAACCTAGCATCCTCTGACAGACTATCAGGACATCATATAAGTAATTCCTTTTCTTAGGTTCTTTGAAGATTGTTCACAGTGTTGAGACACTTAACACTGAGTGCCATACACTGGTCAACCCCCACCATTCTGTGGGAAGGGGAGAAAAGTAATGAAACTTTTGTATGGAAGGCATGGGTGGATTGCCCACTGAAATCCGCATCCTGATATAGTTAGATAGTCCATCCTAGAATTGTCTGTGCTAACGCAGACAAGTCACTTAGAAACTCACCTGTGAATCTCTTTATCCTTTTCTCAGATGATCTATATAGAGGGTTCATCCCTATATTATTTATAACTGTAGACATTCAAAGAGTAGATAAACAGACACAAAAACTACACAAACACATGACCTAATTCTAGGTATAGTTGAAGGAGAATTGACTCTGGTGCTTCACACACTAAGCCTCCACTAACCTTCACTTTTAATTATTTAACCCTAGGAAGGACTATCAAGCAATATTTGAAATATATTCCCATGTCCTTCCAACTTTAATGACTCTCCCACCACATTGACATTACCTAAATAAGTCACCGATTCATGCTCTCTTCTTTCACTATGACACATCACCCTAAATATATGTCAACTGCCTGTCCCTCAAATGCCCAAGGAACATCTGTGACACCTCCAGGTGCCTTGGTGGACAGACATTAACAGTTATTATTTTTCCCAGTTGGTAGAGTCAGTACAACCGTCTGCTGGTGAAGCAGCCTCCCTTCGCTCTGCCTGCTTGCCGGTGGTATGTACTAAAAAGAACAGTTGAAAAATGCCCCAAGTGTTGAGCTGTGACTTTGCGGGTGGTTTTTAATCTGTGATGCACTTTGTAATTTGTGCATGCATTACTGGAAAACAGCAGAACATTATTTCGAAAATTGTAATCAACCCTACAAAGTATACAAGGAGATCAAGGAAGAGCGGAAATGGAAATCCTAAGGGGTGGCCTTTGCATGGAAAAGTCAGGATGAATTTCAAACCCAGGGCAGTGAAGAGTATGCATCTCTCTCTCTCTCTCTCTCTCTCTCTCTCTCTCTCTCTTGGAGGGGGGGGGCAGGCTGTTTTAAATCATCAGGATAGTGTGAATAGTGTATATTTAAGGGTCTCTTCCTTGTGTTTAGCTGTTTCTTCTCTCGGTCTGTTTTTTTTTTCTAGGAATGAATGTTAAGTGCATACACACATATCCATATATGAGAAAATGCTCCCCACACATGCAGAACACTGCTCTTTCGTCTTGATTTGGTGTGCTTCACATGCCAGCATCTCACGTGCATGGCCTGGGTGGGCACTGAGGTTTAGTGGGAACTTTAAAACATGACACGGAAGCTTTCCAAACTCTCTGGAATGATATATATTCTCCTTTCTAAAACTGCAGAAGCCAACAGCACTGCAGGGGGCATTATTGAATTGCTTTGTGGTATTTTCTAAATATGTATAAGGAGCCAGGGTGCAAGTTAGAATTTGATTTAAGTTATTGCATTTGTTGTGTTCTCAAAAACAGACTCAGAAAGTGTTCTTCAGTCACTTCAAAATGCCTATAGGTTTTATGAGAGGGAGAAATTGTGAACGGTTTTCCTTCATTTTTAGGAACAAATGTCCTAGTTTGAGAAATAGTCCCAAGCAACGACTAGCGACTGGTTAGCTATTGCTAATTTGCCAGTTTGGTAGACATTCTTCTTCAGTATTAAGGTGAGTCGCAGTATCTAATTTAACAATTATTTCTTGCATGAAAGACAAGCAAAGCTTGGGAAAGGCGTATTCTAATAAGAGCTCTGAAAAAAGTCAACGTGCAATTGAGACTGATGGCATGTGTGCTTGTTTAGAAGATAGTCCCAACCCCGATGAAAGAGCCTGTTGAGGAAAATCAGAATCCGCCACCTGGGAGCTCACTTCTGCAGCTCTTTAAATGTTTCAACTCGGAGAAACACTGCAGTTCCTAGCCTGGGCTCACCTCAGAGCACAAACCATGTATTAACTATGGGAAAGATGTAACTATATCTGTATTTATCTGGGGCTAATTCTTTAAATGACTATTTTATTGAAAAGTTACCTCAACCACTCAACCTAAAAAACAAAATGAAACATAACAAAAACAAAAACAAAAAACAAAAACAAAAAAACAAACGAGCTTTAATAGAAAAGGCTAGCCCTGGATATAGCTGCTTGCCTCCTGGATATTGATATTTGGTCATAGAAGTGACATTACTTACCTGATTCTCATCCTACTTAGGGAGATCTTACTCCTAAGAGGATGGCCAGGCAGGCCAGTGTTCCAAGGCAGGAAATTAGGTCCGTACTTAAATACCGTGTATGATGTTGGCATAAGTAAACTTTTCCAACAGGAAGTGGAAATACTACATGACATAAATGTATTCAGGCAGTGATATTACTCTGTGTATCTAAGAAATGGAGAAGCTCATATGTTTTGTTAAAGCACCTGTCACTTTCTTTTTTTCCCATTTTTTATTAGGTATTTAGCTCATTTACATTTCCAATGCTATACCAAAAGTCCCCCATACCCTCCCCCCCACTCCCCTACCCACCCACTCCCCCTTTTTGGCCCTGGCGTTCCCCTGTACTGGGGCATATAAAGTTTGCGTGTCCAATGGGCCTCTCTTTGCAGTGATGGCTGACTAGGCCATCTTTTGATACATATGCAGCTAGAGTCAAGAGCTCCGGGGTACTGGTTAGTTCATATTATTGTTCTACCTATAGGATTGCAGATCCCTTTAGCTCCTTGGGTACTTTCTCTACACCTGTCACTTTCTAAAACATACATTCCAAATTGTTTATGATGTATTAGAGTTATTGAGGATGCTTTATGTTTTAAGTTCTATCTCCCTGGTATGCGTTATCTTCTTATTTGACTCCAGACTTTACACCCCCCACCCTTTGGTCAATCTGCCAAAAAGTTTTGTGCACTTTGAACACTCCAACCAAAGTCCAGAATTCTGAAGTCAGCGAATCCCAGTCTGCGCGGTACATACTTCCTCCCAGCAATGCCTCCAAGGATGGTCTGTCCCACGTGCCGTAAGCAACGAAGGACGCAAAAGTCTGTGCATCCATTTCTTAATTCGTAAAATACAGTTAGCTCACCTGTCTACTCCCCAATACCATCTCCTTAGTAAGAAGAGATGAGAAAGTGCTGCTACCTGCTTCGAAGCTGGAGGCAGAAGATGTCATGTAAGAAAACAGTAATTTCATTAATTGCTGTGAGACAGCAAATGCTGAGCTTAAGCCAACGCTACTTTCTCCAGAGCAAAAGCTAAACACAGCACCCAAAGCGGCACAGTTAAAATTAACTATGGTTCTTGTTAAAGTTAGCGAGATACAATTAAAATTGGGGATTATTGCCAAATCTCATTTACTGTTCTCTTATACATAATATCTGTACATGCAGGTCTTCATTAAACTTCTCAGTGGCGTGGGAATCCCATTGCATCTGTTTATTCTTGATTTTTATCAATGGGACAAAATTATTTAATTCCCAAACAACATCAAGCACTATAATAATATACACAGGGCTGCTGTAGCAACCAAGATCCCAAATGGGCTCTCCCTTTCCTTTCTATTTCCCTCCCACCCTCTCATTCTCTCTCTCTCTCTCTCTCTCTCTCTCTCTCTGTGTGTGTGTGTGTGTGTGTGTGTGTGTATGTATTTCTCTCTTTCTAGCTCTGTCTCTCTCTGTGTGTGTGTGTGTGTGTGTGTGTGTGTGTGTGTGTGTGAGCATGCATGTGCACACACACATATGTGCACACATGCTCATTCATGCGTGTCTTTTTTACTTTCCAGCTACAGTATGCAATATGGCTGTCTACAACTGCTCACAGTATGCCAAATGGTGCTGAGTGGGTTAATTGGCATTTTCAAAAGGTAATTGTGAAGTGTAACCGGCAGGGTTATCACCAGAATTGGGAGGTGGAATGTAGGTCTCCCACCCACTGGAGACTCTTACATCTTGAAGAGCAGGCTGAAGACAAAAGCATTTTTGACTGCTGTTTCTTGACTTTCTCTTTCAGTAGCAACCGCTAACCCCAAATGCTCTCTTTTGAATGTACTGTATCAAGCCAGCAGTTACAGAAGGGGAGTGCATGCCCTGTCCTGACTGCAGAATTACCTTGGGATTTGATTGCAACATAAATATGCAGCCAATCATTGTATGTGTGCACTGTTTTAATAGTTTTATATATATATGATTTGTTTAGAAAAGATCTATAAAAAAATTCTGGAGTCTCAAAGAGTCTGTTATACTTAACACATTTTCTATGACTTTTGGACTGACTGAATTTTTTTAAATGGGTTTTTAAAGAGGTAATAGTTAGGCATAAGCAAATACCATTTACCTCAGACCATGAGTGGCAAAGGAGAGAGATGCAACTGCCGTGGAGATAGTGGACTTCTCATCCAACATCACATCTGGGTTGATTTCAGAAAGGGAGTGTTTCTTTTGGCAGCTCTACGGCCCTTCATTGCACTAAAGCAAAAGAAAGACGAGGAAAATGATATCTTACTCAAGGCTGGAGGTGGCTTAGTGGTTAACAGCACAGGATGTTTCGCAAAGGAGCTGCCTATGATTCCCAGGACCCATGGTGGCTCACAACCTTCTCTGACTCCAGTTCTGGGGGATCTGATGCCCTCTTTTGGTATTCCCAGGCACCAGGCAAGCATGTGGTGCATAGCCATACATGCAGCCAAAGCACACTCACACACACACACACACACACACACACACACACTCACACACACTCACACACACACACACACACACCACATTTTACCTTACCCCCAGCTCATATGTGTGTTTCTGCAGATTTAGACACAAATGCAAATAGACACATCCACCTACCAACTCCCTTCACTGAAAGGACTACAGCTTCCTGTATCTTGCTGTCCCGTGCTACTGCCAGCACACTGTCACAAACGTCATAGGACTTAAAAATATGCTGTCAAAAGTCAATGGCTATGTAAAAGGCAGTGTAATCAGAAATAAGATCATCATGTTTTGTTCTGTTTTGTTTTGTTTTGTTTTGTTTTGTTTATTAGGAACTTTGGCCATGTTAAGATGGATCCCTGGATAATATTTAAAAATAAAAAATAAAAAAGACTACCCCCCCAAAAAAAAAACTACTTTTGAATAAAAAGAAATGAAATTAGGTATATGTAAAAATATATTTTCTTACATTCTTTCAGGTGGGTAGTCTTATTATTTTACAGCGTGAAAAACTGGTCATTATAAAGCTATGCAACCCCCCCCCAAGTGCTTGCTTGATGAATGATAATTATTAGGCGGAGAGGAGATGCTGTACATGGATCTTCATGGTGCAACCTCTCAGGCTTACCCTGCTTATCTCGTCATCCACCACAGGTGCTGCAGGCCCAGGTACCCAGCTCGAGAAAGGTATCACCCTAGCATAAGAGATAGTCTTGGCATAGAGAGGCCCCAGTGCTCTGTCCACCAGAGCTTTGATGTTGGAGCACTGTCCCACAATCACACAATGAAACAACACGGGGACTTTGTCCCACAATCACACACCCTTAAATACATACATGGGCAAATGCATCATCTCAGCTGGCAAACTCTGAATTGGCTTTCCCTGTCTGCAGCAGCCTGCAACAGTGCAGGAGTCTACCCCAGCCTGTGGCTTCTCTGCTGCGGGCAGCTTCCTTCTTCAGGGAAACAAAGTAGGGGGGCGTTGCAAAGGATCAATACCTCTTCTGGTGCAACAGAAGGGTGAACAGAACTGTATTCGTTTTGGACTCCGAAAATTGCTCCTTTCTGCCTCACCTCTTTGCTATTTATAAAAGAAATCTCAATTAATACTCAATTAGTATAATTAGCCCCAATTTGCTGTGACTTTAATAACTTTGGATAATTTCATTTAATCTAGTTCATATCCATAGCCAATATTACAACAATAAACAGTTGCATTCTTTCTTTTTTTTTTTTTTTTTAGTTTGGACCCGTGTAGGATGTATTTGCCCATTTTCCTTAATGGGAATTCACTGATGAACACTGCCTGATGTCCCCCTCACAGGTACATATTTAAGTGCTTTCCAATGGGATGCTGCTGTCAGCGTCCCTGGGCGCCCCCTTTGCCTCCTGCATCTCTTACTTACTTGCGCCCAGGCCTAATGCAGTATAATTGAAACAATTTTATTGTCTGCAGCTATTCATTCTAATGTTTCAATGACAGAAAATACTGGTCAATTTGACAAGTTAATATGACTTCAGTGGTCATTTGAACTCCTTTAAGCCATTGGATGCTGAAATTGCTTGTCACCTCCCTTCACCTGAGAACAGATTCACCCAGGATGTGAGGTTGTGGGGAGGGGATAAGAAGTGCACAAAGTTTCTCCGTGAAAATCAGTTCTGTCAGGAGAAATTGCAAGTTTTGATAATTGGCGGGACACTGCCCCTTTCTGAAATGGAGGGATCTGTCTCAAAAGCAACATTTGACTCTGCCATCCACTACTGTGCTTAACAGCTTCTAAACTTTGTGCCTGTTGCCCATGGCTCAAGCTTGACCAAACGCATGTCTTTCTTTCAAATGCATGAAATGCTGCCCTTAAAAATACTTCGCCACTAAGGAATGAAATCAAGTGAATGGTGGGAAGACTGTCCTTTAGGGCTCAGCTAAGCATCATAGGTCCTGGCTCTGGTATCTCACTATCCAATATCATCATATAGCACAAAGTTCCAGAACCTGCTTAACAGATAGATATGAGAAGACAGGGTCATTTCCTTCTGCATATCTTTAAGCCATCCCTAGGTGGTCTTTGACTGCACTGGTTTAAACTGAATGTTTAAAATATCTTTACGGAATTGAAGCTTGTATTTAGGCTACTACTTGCTTAGCACAGAAGAGCCAGAATTCCATATCCAGGACTACCAGAAAACAAAGTAAGTTACATACACAGAAAAATCCAACTTTTTAACTAAAGGGCTAGTAGCTTTGTTTTAGCCTAGAGTCTGCATTGTGGAGTAGCATTCTCTGTATCCAGTTCCAAGAAAACCTTTTACTCTAGTAATAAAGGAAGACCTAACCAGTACCTGGCACTCTCTTCCTGTAGTGGCAAAGTCTTTTGCTTCTACAACGTCCAGTGTGGTTTCTCCTTGAAACATCACCTTTTAAATTCTTCTTTTTGTTCTTGGGAAGTTGAGTTTTGTTTCCTTAGCAGAATGGCATCCTTTGGTCCTTCAGATTGAGCCTGGTACTCCCTGGGGCACAGAAGGACCACCAGCAACTTGGGACTCTTCCAGTCCCCGAATTCACTCAACAGTGTCCTGAGCTGGTCATGATTTTACTGATGTCAGTTTATCTCTTAAGCAGTCACTTTTGTTTGCGCTGTAAATGTCTGTGCTCCACAGGACAAACATGAGTGTCTTCGCCCACTTAAGACACAAGTGTGTAAATAGGCTGTGAAGAATATGATATCCTGTCAGAAAAGTCAAAAGGCCTTAGGGTGGTTTAAATGTTTTTTCTACACTCCTGGTGATATCTCAAAAGGGTCAAACCCAATCATAATTTATACAAAGGGTTAAGTAGAGTAGATTTATAACTCACTCCCAACTCATCCCATACAGCTGCATTCTAGTTCTCGAATGAGTGTTTTATGCTTTACCCTGTGTAGCCAAAATTACCAGTTAAACAGCAGTTTCCTGAGACTTGTGACTTGCAACATGAAGTTACCCTCACCTGGATGGGAGGCGTTTTTCTCTTGTACTTCCTCTTACAGCTGAGACATTCAGCATGAGAACTCATACCAAAAAAAAAAAAAAAAAAAAGTAAAGAAAAGTTGGTTGAACACAACAGAAGGTGGGGTAATTATTAAAAGCAATGTCCTGAAATTGCTAGGATTTGTCTGTTTCTGAACAAAATCCTGCAAAATTCTGCAACTGTGCAAGGTCCTCATACACTGCAGAAAGAAAAGGAGGGAGAACAACAGGGCGGGGGTTGAATCAACAAATTCAGAATACATCAAAAGGGAGGACTCTCGGAAGGTGAGGTAAGTTTCACAAGGCTCAGAGAGCTTAACCAAACTAGTTAGTTCCAGGTCTACATCAAAAGGAAGCGGCATTCCGCATCATCGCTAGCTTTTTCTGTGATGTTTTAGCCTTAATTTCAGAGTCATCAAAAGTCATGTAATAATTAAACCAAAAAAAAAAAAAAAAAAAAAAAACAGAAGGAGTGGGCTATCCCTTTAAAATTAGATCATGGCATGTATTAATATGCAGAATGAGTTGTCAATTGACCAGGCAACAAACGCACTTCCTCATTGACTCATTTTCACTTCTATCTATGAATATTTTAAAACCCTAATGTGCACTCGGCCATTTGGGTTTTAAGCGAAGACTTATCACAGTGTAAAACCCTTCATTTTTATCCCATAGCAGAGGGCTTCTTTTCCCTTTTTCCAGGGTGTCATTAAAAATCTGATGCCAAGAGCCAGGACTTGGCAAGGTCTGCAATATAATTTGCAATCTGCAGTGTTTGCTGGCTAGCCCCCCTGCCCCCCTCTTTTTTCCCCCTTACCAGCCTGCCTGCTAGAGTCAACAGGGGGCATCGCTCATCTGTCTAAAAGAAAAATAGCAGCATACTAATTAGAATTCTATTTGCCAGAAGCCTCGGAGTTGCTGTGCTTATAGATTTCAAGCTTCTTTTGTTTGAATTAAATTGCCAACTTTTTTTTTCTTCCGCCTTTGCGCTACCATGAGAGAGAGCGGGTGCCGTATTTGATTGAAGCGAGGGTAGGGGGAAGGTTGTGCGCGGGAAGGGGTTTCGCTATGGAAATACTGGGGAAATGTCAGGGTTGTGTTTTAAAATGCCTGGTATGCTTTTCAGGGGTTGACTCCTGTCTTTCTCAGAGTTGTTTTGGGGGAACTGGTGTTAAGTTCAAAGGGCATGGGGCTAGCTAGGGAGCTGAAGCCCCCAGGCTGACGTGGAAATTCTGGGGCAGAGCTGACACGCTCACCCCACGCAGAGCCAGATGGTCCTTGCTGGGATGAAATCCCGGGGCCAGGATCATAGAGCTGATTCAGAACAGAACACAGCGTCTCCTTGCTCGGCTAGATACGTTTCTCCTGGGTGGGAGGATAATGCCAGCCAGATCAACGTAGAATCAGCGCGATTAGACGAAGAGGACGGTCCGTGTTCAATGATCCCTGTTTTGAGGATGCCTTAGAAAAGTTTTCATGGTTCTTTATTAAAATGCCAAATTTTCCCATCAAGCCTTCGAAAAGCCATACCCATGCTGTGTTTCCAAAATTACCCAACAGCAGAAAATTAGGGTTCTAGAAAAATGGCAACAGGCTTTGTTGGAGGAAGACACAATGAATCAGCATAATCCCATTGTCAGGAGTTGCCATTTAAGTCTCAGTGTGTCCCTGAATCCCATAAAGGGTTCAGGACTAACCAAAAGGAAAGCTGGACCTGTGAAGCCGACCTCCTCCACAGTTAGCAGTTTGCCTCTGAACTAAGCTAATATAAAGGCTCATTATTAAGTTAATTGTCCTTTGAAACCCAAGAAACAAGAAACACAGGCACTACTGGATGCTTAAACACTTGGCAATGAAATTTACAGTCTAAATGCCATTGTCTATAAAATAATGTAGTGTTTTCTATAAAAAAATAATGTAGTATTTTCTACGTATGAATCATAAAGACCAAGTTGTACTCGATTTAGTTGAATTGGATTGACTGATACAGCGTAAGCGTCTAACTCTAGTTTTAATAAATTTTTACGGTAAGGAAAATACAGCGTTACTATTTTTAAAAAAACTGCTGTTTCTTGTGTATTTGAATAGAGGCATTCCTTCTCGAATTGTAGCTCTCAGGAAACTCACTCACACCCTCGAACAAAATGTACCTTTCTGCATGTGTGTGGTAAGGGAAAGCATTCCAAAGTGCTGAAAACCCAAGGTGAACCAGAACCTGGGCTTAGTAACTTCTGACTTCTCAGCAACTTGCTGTCTATTTCTGTTGGTAGGGTGTTACTGATCACCTGACACAGGAGAAGTGAGGAAGACCTCACTTTGGCAAGCTTGTGAGAGATGCGGGAGTCAATTCAAAGTCAGTCTCTTAAAAACCTGCTGATGGAGCATCTGCATGGAGAGACTGTGCTTACAGATGTTAACAAGGCTGTTCTTGAAATTGTATCTCAGCAGACAAGCTGTGAGGTCTGGTTCCTGCCTAAGCTGGACTCTACTTTCCCACATGTGTCTAGAGGTGCCAACAGTTTCAGACATTTAGAAATTCTTATTTCTTGTACTTGGGAGGAAAAAAAAAAAACAGCTCTGAGTTAAATGTCTATTTCTTTCCTCTGACACACATTCCTTTAAATTTCCTAATACCGCTCCAACCTGAGGTGCAGAATATTGATGCTCACAGTATCATAGAAAGCCTGGAGCCAACTCCACTCACATCCCCTTTGAATTACATTTCCAATTTTAAGCCTCTAAGAATCTAGTCCTCCTTTATCTGTTCTTGTTATAAAAAGTGGCAGGAGGCAGAGTGGCAGAATGACCCACAAGATGGCACCTGTCACCAGGGGATTTTGCCTGTATTCTGCAGGCCAAATTTTGTTTGAACTCACCATGGCCTCTGTCATATCCTCAATTTCCCTCCACTCTTGGCCCTACCTCTTAATCCCCTCTGTGCAGGCTGAGGTGGTTTACCCGACTCCTGAACCTTTTCCTCGGAGAAGCCAGAGTAAAACTTTAATTTGAAATCTGGGCTCAGAATTAAGTGCTGGCGGCAGCAGGAGGCTGTTGGAGGGCGGCCTGTGAGGCTGACTTCTCCGGCCTGGAACCGGCGATGGAAATGACTGCTTTAAGCCTTTCCCTATGGCATTGCCCTAACTCCACCGACCCTAGGTTATAAGGTGAGGAAGCTGACAGAAACACTAAAGACTGTAAGGTTTGGGTTTCTTTGAAGGCAAATGCATGACAAATGACTGAAATACAAGTGGTCTTGGGACTTTGGCTCAGCTGTATTTAAACCTTGGCTAGATTTAAGCAGACACTCCTGTGTTTTGGATACAAGTTCTAAAGCTTCCTAAGAAGGAGCAAAACAAAACAAAACAAAACAAGAAACAATCCAATGAAAGAACACTTGTAAAGATAGATCTAGGAGGAGTTGGGGAAAGGAATCAAATAGTATCAAAATACATTGTATAAAAATTATAATCTTATTATTAATTATTTAGAAAAAGATCCAACAGGTTTAAAGGAAAAGAGACTCATCATTCCAGACAAGTGAGTGAGAGCTTAGTCTGGGGACAACACACACACACACACACACACACACACACACACACACACACACACACACAGAGAGAGAGAGAGAGAGAGAGAGAGAGAGAGAGGAGTGTTTTGGTTTTCTAGCCACTACAGCAGTATCACTTGAAGGAAGCCAAATGTCCAGAATTTTGTCAAGGAAATGATTACAGCCCAATATTTTAAATCAGCACATGTGTGCAAAGAGACTGTAACTGTGCTGCCCAGAGGTTATTTTATTATAAAAGCTATGAAGTGCCTTCAAGTGTTAAAACCAGGAACTTACTAATGTGAGGATGAGGATGAATATCACACTATCAATAGTATTCAAAATGAACTCCATGCAAATATAACAGAGGATTTGGGTCTTCTATTAATTAACTAGAAGATTTGTGGTAATTAAAAGTCAGACTAAGAAAAAGAAGCACAGGGCAAGCTAGAGGATTGTGGGTAGCAGGACGCTACTCTTCCTCCTAGGATCAGAGGCTGTATCCTATGCTGATGATGGCCATGAAATTGACAGATTCTATGGACCAGTGGCCTCGGTTTCCCTCTGCCTCTTTGTGCACCCCTTGCCTTGTGAGTCCTAGAAGGCCAGGAAGAAGCCTGCTCCCAGCAAGACACAGTGACCCATTGTGTGACAGTCCCCTGCCTCTTCCTTCAGTCCGCTCAGGCAGGCAGGGACTCTTCAAATGCCCATCACAGGCACAGGATTCCCTGTGAATTTCAGCAATGGTACTAAAGAGGATCTTGAAGCATTGTAATTAAGCTCATCCACAGCTGCTGTGATGAAACAGATCGGAGAAATGTGTTGCTTGTCGGGGCCAGCCAACGTTTGTGCTTTTGTATAATTCTTTAAAAAAAAAAAAAAAAACAACCATTGTTGCTTCCCTGTATTTCCCGTGTGAACAGCATTATTTCTGCTTCTTTTAACTACTATCCTGCTCACTTGGGAGTGACTGCTAAGGTCAGCCAGTAGACGTTAATACTGCTGGAGTAAAAATTTCCTCACCAAGATAGGGAGGATAGGCCTGTACAATAACACATGAAAAAAGTCATTGGTGATTTGCTTTTTTTTTTTCTTTAAAGCAGAAGGAATGAGCTTTCCTTTTGCATATTACTTAAGTGCAGTAGGAACACTGTGTGCATGTGTGTGTGTGTGTGTGTGTGTATACATATGGGTCTGTGTGGTTACAGAGGTAGCAGAAGTGTGACATTCTGCAGTGACATGATTTCTCTGATTAACTTAGTCTTGCACTGAAGAAATTTCTCAATATATAAAATACATATTATATGATTAATTTATCTATTTATAATTTCTATTATATAATATATTACATACCTAAATTATATGTTATATATAATTATAAATTTTGTAGCACTTAAGTATAATACCATTATCATCATCTTCCTGCCTCCTTTTACTCTTGATTTGTGCCTTTTCTTCCCAGAAGACTGAACCATATAAGGAAGGGGAGGGCCTGGAAGGAGAAACTGAGATCTTTACTGTGTGTGCATTTGTCTGTCTCTAAGTAGGACTTAAATATGATTCAGTGAGACCCTCCTCTCTCTTTTGAGCTGGGCACACAAACAAGCTCATGAAATCAAAAAAAGAGGGTAAGAGCTTACCGGTCCCCCAACACATTTATCAAGAGGGAGTTTGTGCCGGGCTTATGAAACTGTCATGGAAGGACAAGGTGGAGATCAAATGTACTGTTGAGGAAGGAAACGAAGCACAAACTTTGCCCAGAGCTTGGGGACAATGATGCTCAAAGATTAACCCACCCTCTCAATTAACACCTCACATGAAAATCCCCCACAAGGTCATGGGATCTGAGCTTCGGTGCGGTCAATCAGCGCAGCCCGCCTCCATACAAACTGAGATCGAATGCAGAATTAACACCGCTCCCCAAGCCCTGCTCAGAGACTCACGTCAGATTAAGCCTTTGCACAGAGAAGATATGAAAAGCATTTCTAATTAGGGTCTGAGGTTACTGGTTAGAATGCAGTCGAGCAGGCTACCAGCCATTCTTCTCCTTTTTTATAATTTTAATTAAACTCAGATACTATTTAATTCCTACCTGCATAGATTTAGTGCTACTTGAATGCAAACCTGATAAAGAATACTCCTGATCCCCACTTAGCTGCCACAAGGACTTATTAAAGAGGGGGTGACCGTCTCCAAGATCTTCTGCGACTCCCTCTGCAATAATTACTTTTCTATCAAATGAAAAGCATAATATTTTTCTGTAAATAGGTTTTTTTTCCCTTCTGTGAAACTTTGACTTCACTACTCTCTTGACAAAATTGTAATTATAACTTCACTGTAGGGGTGACTACTATACCATCAGCATGGCTGCCTGTTAGAATGTTTTTTTTCCATGCAGACTAAAGCCTGTAAATGGAAACTCTGGGGCGGGGGATGCTGAAGAATTTTTTGCTGTGATGCATCACCAATTAGGAGTGGGTGTGTCGCTTTGGTATTTACATCATGCTATTGACTGGATATCATTCGAATTATTAAGAATTCCACAGTGTGCTTGAGTCCTTCTGCTACTGTCTGATTAGTAGTCTAGAGTCTTAGGACCAATTTTTAATATCTGCAGTGACCCCAGAAGCCTTAAACAGCATCGTCAGCATACTAAAGCCTTGTTATTCCCAGGAACAGGTCTGAATAATTCAGGATCTGTCATGGCAGCTTTGGCCCCGTGCAACTGAGTGGGAGACTTTGGGATTCTTCAGCCTATGGTGCTCCTTCCCTCACCATGGCTGCTCTGTTTCTATTCCAGTGGTGCTTCCAAGTGGCCACAACCTCGGAAATATTGCTCTAAAGTCTTATTGGAATATTAACAAGATCTAATCGTACCCAAATGTGGGCTATGTTAGGCCATTGTAGAGAAAATACTATTGACACCCCTCCACACACAGCACGTGCAGGTGGAAAGCATTCCTTCAGTGTGAAGTGGCTGAAGTAGCTGCTCTTGTTTAATGGTTTTGAGTGTCTTAAATCTGAGAGAAAAATAAATGTGAAAGCAGAGTGTGACATCACCAATGTCCTTAGAGTGTGACATCACCATTGTCCTTTTTTTTATGTTTACAGAGAGATGTGTTGGATAAAATGATACATGCAGCTGAGACTATAACTGCTTGGAGACCCATGTAAACTCCAGAGTCTGGATGAGTTTAGAAACTTGGAATTAGCAAAAATCCTCAAGGGTTGTGAAATTTGCATTTTTAACCTGTTAACTTGAATCTCAACTGCTATCTCTCCCCTCTCCCCTCCTCCCCTCTCCCCTCTCCCCTCCTCCCCTCTCCCCTCCTCCCCTCTCCCCTCTCAGGTATAACTCAGAAGTAGCCGAAAAGTAGTAAGTAGTATACTCTCAAATAATACGTTTATATCTTGGTATGTGGGATGTTCAGTGTTGTTAGCAGAAGAATGTCTTGGAAGATGCTTCAGGCTCTTCTTTTTTTTTTTTTTTTTTTTTTTGGTTTTTCGAGACAGGGTTTCTCTGTATAGCCCTGGCTGTCCTGTAACTCACTTTGTAGACCAGGCTGGCCTCAAACTCAGAAATCTGCCTGCCTCTGCCTCCCGAGTGCTGGGATTAAAGGCATGCACCACCACGCCCGGCTCCGGCTAACTTTTAAGCCAAACATTTTGTCTAGGACACATAGCTTGTCACATGTCTGCCGTATTCTTGGAGACACTAAGTCCCATCCCCAGACAGCCAGAAAACAAAAACATTTTTGTGGGAAAAGCAAAGCGTCTGATAGTGGTTTGACACTGTGGTCATCATGTCTCCTCCAGAACCCTTTTTGTCACCATTTTCTCATGTGTCTCTTAAGTATTGCAAGAGGTAAATAATTGGCACCCCTTATATTCATAGCTTGTATGATGCAAACTGTACTCCGCCAATAGCATCAGAAACTGGTACTACTTCCCCATGCTCTGGGCGGAGCGCCATGGGAAAGCTATTTGTGTAGATATTCTCATCTATAATGTAGGAGTAAGTAGGACCCACTTACCTACAAGGCTGGCTGAAGTTTAAAAAGCATGTGAGTAGAAGCAAAGGAATCCTTCCTAGAGCAGGGAAATCTCTTCTTGTCCCTTGTGATTGTATGTTGTATTTCCCAATCCTCTCTTCCCATGCTGGGAAATTCAGATTATCTAATCTCTACTTGTTGAAGATCTGTGTTCCTGTACATCCCAAACCATTCCCCATTACTTTCTATCCTTCCAAATCCATCTGACATCTAAGGTCACCCTGGTCTTCATTTCAGTTTTCTGAACAGGTCAGCAGGGCTTGGAGACTGTGCCACACAGATCACGTTTGTTCCCCATTTGGATCAATGGGTAGAATGTTCTGAAGCTATGGCTTTAGCTGCATGCATGTCTTGGGGCTTGTTGGGTGGGAAAGAGCAGACCCGTCTGGAGGGCAGGCAACACCTGTTTACTCATTGTTCTTCCAGCACAGCAGGCCCTGGGCTTCAAGCAGACCAGATGCTTATCAATGTTCGTTAAATTAATTCTCAGGCAATTTGCTTCAATTTACTTAGAAGTCCCTGGGTAAGTAATCAGTTCCTATACCATTCAATGGGTTTTTAATAGCATTTCCATTGGATGCTCTATACAGGTTAATCAGAACCTGCTCTCACAATGCCCTGGTTTTGAGTCCGGGACCTCAGACATGCAATCTCTGCTCATGCAGCTACCATCTTAGCAGGGGCTGGAACTGGGTGAGGATGGCTCTGTGTAGATGACATGAATACCTCAGCCATTTGCAAAGCAGATGCCATAGATGAAGATTCATTCTACAGAACAACTGAGCCAAAGATTTTCTTTTTCTGGGACTCTGTTTGCAGTGAATGAGCAGCCTGCCTGGACTACTGGCGGACTGATCATTTTCAGACTGTTCAATGACTTGAGAGACTAAATAGCATTATTTCAGGGTTTTCTTCCTTCCTTCCTTCCTTCCTTCCTTCCTTCCTTCCTTCCTTCCCTCCCTCCCTCCCTCCCTCCCTCCCTCCCTCCCTCCCTCCCTCCCTCCCTTCTTTCTTTCTTTCTTTCTTTCTTTCTTTCTTTTTTTTAAAGAAATTTCCAAGTTCCTAAAATAAGAGAGATACTTTTAAAGCCAAATTTTAAAGCCAAATATGACCACAAATATGTCTCACTGTGTATACACTGTGCGTATAAGACTTATAACACTACATCTAACCTAACACTATAAGACTTATAACTGCATCAAACCGAAAAATGAGTGAACTTTGCCTTGAATTTCAACTTCATTCCTGTTGTGAGGTCATTTTTGTTATGTCCCCCATGCTACCCATGGAAAGTGCTCAGGTACATAGACATATGAGCTTCCTTTTATTTACTTCAAAACATACTTCTAGACTTCATGATTTGACATATTTATTTGGTCAAAGTTTGTGGATTAAATAAAATTTAGATAATGTTAAGTATGGTGTAAACAAAATGAACTTTTTCCAGTATAACATTTGATCATTAAAATTGATAGTTGAGAGGTTTTTGTTTTGTTTTGCTCATTCGATTTTGGTCTCATAAGCCCAATATGCCCTCAAAATGGCAGTTATGTAGTACCACGCCTGATTTCTGAGGGTCTGGGAATCAAGCCTAGGTCTCTGTGCATGCAAGACAAGCACTCTACCAATTAAGCACCATCGTCATCCGAAAGTCAATGTCTGAGCAACACTAGATGGACTCATTTAATTCTGATGCAACTTCTGAAGTGAACCAACTATACAATATACATGCAGATAGTTGTGTCAGTTAAATCTCCATGCAGGATCCTTAGCTACAAACAGTGACATTATAAAAGAGCCCTTCTCCTCAGAAAACTCATCCCTAAATGGGATGTCTCCATCAAACCCTTCCCTCAGGGCTCAGAGAAGCTGGGGGAAGAGGAAGTGGTAAGAGTATAAAAGCCAGAGCAGACTTAAGGGTGTAAAGGACGCCAGGCAAGCAGAGTCCTCCAGATCAACATGTTCAGAGCTCCTGTGAACTCACAGAGACTGAAGCAGCATGCCCAGGGCTGGCACAGCGCTGCACCAAGACCTCTGCTATGTATTACAGCTTCCTGTTTAGTATTTTTATAGGATCCCTGAGTGCATAATTCAGTGGGTCTCTGATTCCTGTGCCTTTCCTTCTGTTAGTTTGTGTTGTCCAACTCCGATGTGATTGTTTTAGTCGTACCTTATTGTATTTTATTGTGCTATATCTTATTGTTATGCCTTAGAAACTTGTTTTTGTTTGTTGTTTATTTTCTGTTTGCTGTTTTGGTCCCCCCCCCCCATGAAAGACAGAAAGGGAACAGATCCAGATGGAGGAGAAGGTGGGGAGGAACTTGGAGGAGCAGGGGTGGGGGTGGGGAATCATAATAAGGATAAATGATGTGAGAAAACATCTATTTTAAATAAAAAGAAAAAAAGAAACAGAAGACGTCTTTCTCTTGCATATGATAGTTAAGACTCCCATTCTATAGATAAGAAAGCTGAGGTTCAAAGAAGAAACATGTCCATTGTTGACTTATTAGAAACTAGGAGATATGGGTTTCTTGAGGGGTCCCTTTGGCATTTTATTTGAGAGTTGGGGTCCCTGTAGCTGAAGATGACCTCCCCTCTCCACTTCTAAAGGTTGGGATCACCAGCACATATCACCATCAACGTGAAAACCCCTAATCCAGCACCCTAGTGCTTTCTACACAGGAAGGGAGCTTGCATCCCAGGTTCACTCACTCGCTATGGCATTCATTCAAATCATACTTTGTGCAAGCCATTAATGCACCAACACCTTGTACTATATCTATGCAGGAAACAGGAAAGCTTGTGTGGAGGACAGGCTCAACCTCATATGCCATTCCTTGGGTGCTATCCAGTTTGATTTCTGAGAAGCCATCTCTCCTTGGAACCTAGAACTCGACACTTGGTTAGGCTGTCTGGCCAGTGAGCTCTAGGGATCTGCTTGTCTCTGTTTTCTCAGTCCGGGGTTTATAAGTTTCTATGACTATGTGAGGCCTTACAGTGAGTATGAAAAAGACTTGTGAAATCTGTGTCTGTAGTACTTTCTGTATTTATATAAAGGTTGGCCAGTAATTAATTTAAACACATGTACGCTTAAAACGTCTATTCCATATATGTTCCATCTAGGTACTTGTTTAATTCAAGGACACATGCGTGCCACATATTCAGCCCACAGCAAGTCAGGTCAATGGGGTTCCCAATGACTAAACCTCAGAGTTAGTGAGTGAGCTAAAGTATCACAAAACTAAAGTAATGTTTCAGGCTCCATCAGCAATATATTCATAAAGCATAATACAACAACAGTAGTGGCAATGCCAGAGGAATAGATGATGCACCAGTGACTAATACTTTAATTATTTTTCTCTGTAATATCTGCATCCCACTGTGCAGATACGACTGGCCCTTATGATTTTTATAGACAGTGAGATGGCCATTCTTAATGCTCTAGGATACATGCGTTTCCTTTTAATTCTATTAATGCTGCTAATGGTGGTGAATTTGAGGGTCATAAGAAAAAGGGTGGTTGCTTCTGTTAACTCTGCTTGAGCCTCTGGAATTTAACCATTTAGATAGATTAATAATTTGTCTGTGACTGGGCCTAATTTGGTACACCCTAATTATATATCCAAGCGTTATACCTACCAAATTACCCTGGAAAGGGCTCTAAAAATAATGGGCTTATTACCTCACATATGTAATTTCGATTGAAATGGATAGAATTTTAGGGCGCATAAATATCAGAGTGCCTCTTACTCTAAGCTTTTGTTTTCTTCTGAGTGACAGCACAGGTTTTCCTGGGTATGAAAAAAAAATACTTTCTCGGCCTTCACCCTCAGGAGTGTGACCAACTAAAATTACGAAACACTCTAAAATAATTGATTTCCCAAAAATGTAAAATCGTTCCCAAATAGTGTTACGGTTTTTGCCATCCAGCGCTTTCAGTCGCAAAGCTGTTATCCTCCCAAGGGCTTGGAACATGGAGAGTACATTTTGTGCTTTTGCTATAAAATATGCTTTAGATTTTGAAAGATTTAGTGGAAAACACTGATATGATTAAAAATATCTAACACGGTTTCATGCTAAGTTAATAGCTCAGCCTTGTGCAGAATGAAATAACTTTAAATGTTTTTTAGTTCCCTATATATAAAGTGTAGTTGCAAAAAAAAAAAAAAAAAAAAAAAAAAAAAAAAAAAAAAAAAAACCTCACGGAGCTGGCATAAGGTTCCTATTGGAAAAACCAACTAGAGTTTTGGCTTTTACTGTAAATGGTTATTGACCCATTTTATAGAAGAGAAAACTTAGTACAGAGACCCTATTCACAGGTAGGTAAATTCTGAACTTTCCTGCTTTCTCTTCCTGTAGAAGCAAGCATCTAATGTCTAGTAAGATGGCTTCGCAGTTAAAGGGTTGACCTGAGGTCAATTTCAAGGACACACATGATGGGGAAAATAACAATTCCTGAAAGTTACCCTTTGACTTCTCTTTATACGGCGTCATATGCTTGCACACATAGGCATATGTGTGCAAGCATGCATGTATGCATACACTCCGGTCACATACTCGTAATTTTTTTTTTAAGAAAAGAAACAGGCTTCTAAGTTTTCAAAAAGTCGGCCCTTTCCTGTGGATACCCTGTGCCTAGAGCCCGATGGGAACATCCCAGAAAAAGCCATGCTCCCACACCTGAAAAAAAAAAAATCCTAAACAGGACTAAACAGCTCTAAGCGAAGGTGGCAATAACCTTTGTTAAATAAAATTCCCTGAGACAGGACGTGTGCATCATGTGTAAATGAGAGCGAGGGCCAGTTTTTGATGAGTTAATTCTGCAGGAGCGGCAGGGGCTGTCATCATGCTACTCGGCCCCATATTTGCATCGGTGACTGGCACTCTATTAGGATTGGTATCAAGGGGGTGGGATCCTGGTTTCCCTGGATTTGGGCCTTTCACGCGTTCTGATTGACAGCTTCTACTTGTAAAGCGGTCACCCGCGCAGCTGTCTCCTGCTCCTGCCCGCCTTTCCACCACAGTCCATGCAATTCTGGTTTCATTCATCGGCCCTCTTGAATAGCAACATCCTCCAGTTGGAGAAAAACCTGCTGTCGATCTGCGTGGCCTGCATTTGCATGCATGCACTGTCCTGCCAAGCACTCGGTGGCACCGTGTCTGCCAACTGACAGGCAGCCCACGGATCCCATCCCTGAGAAGTTTTCTGGTTTCTCAAATTATCTATGTTTTACTTTGCTTTCATGCTCAAAGCATAACAAATTTCTTTGATATGTGTCTGTGCGCTGCGGAATGCCAATGGCATCAATTGAACTGTATCACGCCGTGGAAAAGCTGTTTTGCAGAGCCTCAATTGGCCATAAGCTATAAATATCTGGTGTTTCATGAGGTCTTTGATTGCTACATAAACTCTGATCATTAAACATTGGTCAAAGATGACTTGGGATCAAATGGCCTTACACTCAGATTATATAGACACACTAGGCTAGCTCAGGACCAGGTTTTCTGAATATGCCTGTAACCTCACTATGGACAGCCCACATCCATATCCTTTTCAGGGTCCTTTCAATGAATGGTATGGCTAGAATTTTATGATACTTCTGCCTCGAAGGAAATCTTACACATACTAAATGATGAAAAGTTATAAGATAATCAACAAATGTCTAAGCAGACAAAAAATTAACACACAGATAGTATTCATAGTTTTGAATAAATTTTTATTTTCTATTCTAGTGATAATAAAAAGTAACTATTCATTATAGAAAGTTTAAAATTAAAGATAATCACCCCGTCTTGGAATCTATATATAAATCTATTAGCATCTTTACTTCCAATTCCTGTCCTATTTTGCTATGTAGACAGACTGATTTCAAACACTGGGAGAGGCTGTGCATGTGTCTGTTGTCATTCTAACCATGGTGTTCAGTTTTCACTTAGATATTGTAACATGTTGTATATATAATATATATAACTATATATAGATGTATATATAGTTATACATCTATATACAGTTAGTATATATACATGTATAGTTAATGAGTTAAATCATAATTCATCTAACTTATATTCTATTGTTGAACATAACAACCTTCTTTCCCTTATCTCTATAAACTATCTAGTGTGTTCCCCAAATGAACAAAATAAAGGTCTAAATGACCTAATGCAAATAATGCAAATCATACTAACCTTATGATTGAAACCAAAATTCCTAAGTGATTTAAAGTCCATTGGGAATTTTGAACTAGTTTTGTCAAGTTTATCAAGTTCATATCTCAACAACAACAAAAAATCCTTATCTCTCCAAGTTACGATTAATGTCTCTCAATACGTGCTGCCTTCCGTTCTTCCATGAAATCCCATGGGCGTCAAGGTTATCCTGATGATTTCCTCTGAGTTCAAACTTTCTCATGGGTAGAAACTCCAGCTCAGGTGTTAGATCACTCGCAAAATTCCAAAGAAATGGTCAGACTTCAAATGTGCTATAAGGTTTGGTATCACAGATTGTAGCATCCTTACCAGAACCACCAAGTCAGTGAGGAATGATTCTTAGTCCCAACGAAAATGTGATGAAGATGACTGATGTAACAGAGACAGAGTTGTATGTGGGTGGGTTGTCTCATCTGAAAAAGAAGAGCATTTAACTGGATGCCTGTGAGATTTTTCTCTTCCTCCAAGACACTGCGATCTGCAGATATTACAAACTTCCATCCTAACACAAGGTCAAATACCACGTGTATAGTATATAGAATAATCCAATCTTATCAAAATCTATATTTGTGCATGTGAAGGATAAATACACTGATCAATCAATTAACATACAAATACATCATATAATAAATATAGATAATTGACCAGGATCAGTAGATGATAGCCATAGAGATATAGCTAGAGGTAGAGATGTGAATATAGTTATATAGTATATATATATATATATATATATATTCATGTATAAAACTTCCCCCACCTTCCCGAATGTATGTCTTACTTTAAAACTGGGATATCCCAGTGACCTATTTAAAACAATGAAATACAGCCAAAAAAAAAAAAAAAAAAAAAAAAGGTAATGCTGTCTGAAATGACATCTCCTATTGATGACTTGAAATGCCACTGACACTTTTCCATTCTGAGAATCTAAGCATAAGAAAAGAAACCTACGCACTCACAATGCCATCCTATGAGGAAGTCCAATCAGGCTGCTCGTGTGCATAGAGAAGCATGGTCCCCGAAGCACCCACAGAAGAGCTCACAGCTAACACTGGCAAGCATCTACAGTCCTAGACAGTCTCCCATATGTAAGTGGCTGTTATAGTCCTACACAGTCTCCCATATGTATGTGGCCACTGACTCCTTTCAATCACCTCATGACCTGGGTGAATTCAGGTAAAGATGTGCCTGGCTAGCTTACAGAATGATAAGGCTTGGTTATTCTCATTTTAAGTCTCTAAGATTTGGGGCTAGATGGTTATCCAACAGACTACAGTCATGCATTAACTCCTTGGGTAATTCAGACCAGAAGATATAACTTCTTATATTTGCATAATGACCACTACACACATGCATATGCTCAGATAGCTGTATTTTTGACACGTGACAATTCAACCAACTGAGATGGAATTCACTGGAGTACACTCGCATCTATGCCACTTCGTTTCCTTTAACAACTCACCATAACAGCTGTGTGCATAACCTTTACAATATTTGGGGGTTTATAAGTTGTGTGAAAATAACAGGCTATTCTACATGTGGTACTTGAATCTTTGAGGTACTCATATCCTTGAATTTTTGTGTCCAAATCACATCTTGAAACCAGTTCCATACTAGTAACAAAGGCCAACTATGTATGTGTACATAGGAATGTATTAATATATGCACAGATTTCACACTGTAAGTACGTACTACACAATAGTAACAAAACCACTTGGTTCCGCTTATAACAAATCGCATAGCTTGCCCTGATTCACTTGCCCTGTCTCAAGCTCATATCCACTGAGGTATTAATGTGAGCCATCACAGCCATGAATTACCATGAGAAATTTGGGCTTTATTGTTCCTCCAATCAATAGATTCAAATCAACAGATTCACAAATCTGCTTTTACTCCAGGCTCAGAAAAACCATATTCCAAAATTACGCAGTTAAATTGAGTAGCATTTGTACACACTAAGTTCTGAGTACATAATATGTATGATAAATGTGTCTGACTTGGCATTGATGAGACAGAGCCTGGTGGGCTGGTGATCTAAATGAAGCTACCAGCTCCTGCCAGGGAGCAGAACAATGGGTAATTCTGTCCCTCCAGCCAGCCCTCAGCCTGTCTGGAAAACAGATGTGGTCCCACTTTGACAACGGTCTCACTTCCGCCAAACAACAAGTACAAGAATGAAGGCCAATCATAAAAATCCTTTAACCCATCGCCAAACGTGTAACAAACAAAAAGCCACCACCACAGGGTTTAGACAGTACCACCACCTTGTTACATCTGTGGCCCCACGTGACAGTAGATACTAGCTATGGAGGCTAACAAACAACAAAGCCCTTAGATTTCTCACACAAGTCTTCCACAACCCAAAGAGAAACCCATTGTGAGATTAAGAAAATGTCTGTGAAGGTAAAGAAAAACTCATTCATGGACACATAGAGACAAAACTGTTGATCCATTAAAATTCATGAGTCACCGAGTAGCTATCAGCCAGGGGAGGAGAGGCAGGAAGGAAGATAGATAAAGGGTTACAGGTTCCATTAGTTGGGAGGAACATCTTCTAATGTGCTATAGCATAGTAGAGTAACTGTGTTTAATATCCATTGTTAGAATAGATTAAAAATAGATAGTAAGAAGTCTTGGATGGTTGCAGAACATGGACATAGCATGTGTTTACGGTGAGGCATATTCCAGTTACTGACTGACAGTCATTGGACATATGCAATGGTGTGCCACACCACACCCCACGGATACTTAAGATTACTATGTGACTCTGTGTGTGTGAGTGTGTACGCATGCACTACATTCCTCAAGCCCACAACAAATGGATTCTAAAGATGTCCCCTGGTGTGCACTCCATCTAGGGACATGAACTTGTAACCAGGCAGCAACAACAAAAAAGTTCAACTGAGAAAACAGAACCTCCTTCATGAGCTGCCCCTTACAGATTTTAAGGAAAGGAAAATAGATAGTAATGTATTGTTTCACAGTGCAGAAGAAAAGGTGAATAGGTCACAAATTAAGTGGGAAAGACTCAGATACAACCAACCTTAGTGAACCAAAAGGCCTAGTGAACCCTTTGCAAGTGAGGATGGTGCAAGAACATTTAAATAATGGAATTACAAACATATTTCATATTACTGAACCAAAAAAAGGAGCACATTGAATTCAGAGCAGAGTATCACTATAGGCCATAGAAAAGGAGAAGTTATGGTATAGTGATCAAGTGACAGAAAATCTTAGTTATTAGGAGTACGTTCAAGAGACATGCTGTGTGCTATGGTAATTATAGTTCATTACATTGTATTATGTATTTAAAAACCATTGAAGTCACTATGTGTTTAACATTCTCATCATCAAAAAGAAAAAAGAAAAAAAAAGAAGTATCCAGGAAATGGATACATTAATATCTATGTTCAGGTCATTCAACAATGTATACTTGAAATCTCTTCTTGAACATCATAAACACACATAGTTTGTGAAGTATGAGTGCATATGTGTTCGTGTGTGGGGAGGTCAGAGACTAATGTCAGTGGTCATCCTCTATCACTTGGTTTTGTGACTCAGGGTCCCTTACTGAAGCTGAAGCTCATTGGTTGGTTAAACTTCACCTGTCTTCATCCTCCCGGCTCTGGGATTATAGGTGGCTTTTCTGTGATACTGGGGATCCAGGATCAGGTACCTATGCATGTATAACAAGCACAACTGAACCAGATGCTTAACCCCAAAATATTCAATTAGTATTCAGCAACTGGAAAAGAAATAGAAGTGTTTGTGCATCACCGCATGTGTATGATTGTGAGCTTATGTGTGTTTAAGCACGGGTGGTAGTGCACACACATTGTATAGGTGGATGTCAGAAGACAGTATCTGGTGCCATCCTTATAATGCCTTCTATAAGTTCTCTAGATGTAGAGTCTCTCACTGGCCAGGAACTTTACCAGGACTGCTAAACTAGATATGTAAAGAACTCTAGAACTTCAGAACTCCGGGGATCCACCTGTCTCCTTCCACCGTTCTAACACAGAAATCATATGTGCCACTGTGCCAAGCTTTTTACCTGGCTTCCAGAGAATCAAACTTAGATCCTAACACTTACAAGGCAAGTGCTGGTCTTACCAAGCCATCTCCACAACCCAGATTAAAATTTCCCAAAGAACTTTATATATGGTGTTTGTTTACTATTGCTAAACAGCAGAGGAATCGATGGCTTTACGCAGCAGTCATGATGTCCATACTTCTGCTTTTGTGGGAGTTGGCTGATACAGAGTGAGCCTGCTCCACTGCGATTTCTCCACTTCCACATCTGACTCCCTGTTCTCAAAGTCTGTGTATGTTCTGCTCACAGTGATAGAAATGCACTAGAAGGTGAATGAATATATAAGAGCTGGCAGCCTGGCATGATGCAGCATGACTGTTAGTGCCATCACTCAGAAGACAGGAAGGGGGGGTCCTGAGTTTAAAACCACTCTGGGAGCACCAACTCCAAATAAATATTAGTTTCTTGGAAGGATATGTTCAAAATTATTAACTTGTGACAACCAACTCATAAACCAGGTTGCATATGACTTTTTGTGCAACTTTTCATGCACAAAAAATAATAATAAAAACCATCGAAAATATCAACAGCAGTTAATTTCTGCAGTATTTTGGAAAGATGATACTTTTTAAAACTTCTACATTGCTTCTGTGCTTTCCACATTTCCTAGGATATACCTGGAGTCCTTAAGAAGACAAAAAGTATCACACTTTGAATTTTAATTATTTACACGAATATTAGGCAGATTAATTCTTGTTGGCATAGTAGTCTGACACACCTAATGACTTCAAACCTGGTTTTTCAAAGGAGCTGGGTTAATAAAGTTTGGCTTCAGACCATAAATTTCACTATATTTTAAATACAGAATCTTGATTTTCATCTGTGATTCCATTAGCAAGAGTGTGAAGAATTAATTAGCTTTGACCAAACTCTTAAGAGACTGGTTTACAAACCAGAAGCCAAATACACTAAACTTCAATGATCTAGAATCTTGTCCTTGGGAGTAGAAGACACACCTCTGGTGGGGGGTCCACACAGAAATGTACTTTGATGTTAGTTAGAATTAAGAACTATTGCACACGCAGAAAACCCAATTAATAGTACCTTAAAGCCCAGGGCTTTGTTCTCCCACACACATCCAGTGTTCTTCATTTTATTATGGCTACTCTACAAATTCCCACGGGTCTCCTCCCAGCCTACTGATTACCACAGAGCCTGAAAATTATAACAACATGGTTCTATGGTGACTACATACCTTGCATCTCAAAGGACACAACTCCTTTTTTCAAGGCACATTTTTTATATTGTTTTTGTTTTGTTTTCTTCACAACAGGGTCTCTCTACATACTCACAGAGATCCATCTGCCTCTGCCTCCCAAGTGCTGACATTAAAGGTGTGTGCCACCACACCTGGTTCAAGGACACTTTTCAAGTTTATATCCCATAGTAGATACTTTTCTGTAGCTGTGGTAAAATAGTTTGACCAAAAGCAACTTGAAAAAGAAAGGTTTTAACTTAGTTAATGGTTCCAAAAGGACAAAACCCATCGTGGCAGGAGGGCATGCCGCAATGGCAGGGGCAGGAAGTTGGCTGAGCACATTTTTCAACCACACACAGGAAGCACAGAGCGAGAACAGGAGTGGGGCAAGGATATAAACCCTCAAAGCATGCTCCAAGTGATGGACTTCCTCCCATAATGTTCCATAAAGGTTTCATAGCCTCCTCCAAAGAGCACCTACATTGAGCCAAGTATTCAAATAATGATCGGCCACACATTTCGTAGGCCCAGTGTCCATAGAACAGATAATCCAACTGCAAGAATGGCTGGGACATGAGATCTTTCATTCCAGCTGCCACATGCCCATTACTTAGGGTCAGGGAGGCAACAGATGTTAGATGGTATCTGCTTGTGGGGTAAGGAAAATGAGGAGGAGTGGTATGAAACCAGTATGACGATAGGGGATGCCTGCTAAATGTGGTTCAGCTTTCTCCATACATTAAAGGAAAATCCATCAAATTAAGAAAATGTAGCATTTAACGTGTCTGTTCTCCTAGTCAGTGCAAAGATAACCCACACAGAAGATGCCAGCAGCAGCTGCTTTCCTCTACCTTACCTACTGTTGGCAAGAAACTTCTAGCAGGCAAACCTTGCCTGCTAAGTTACAATCCCCAAGATGCTAACTCACCTGGGATGGGTTTGATTTGTACAAATTCAATATAAGAAGCATCCTCATAACAAGGACCTCACTTTGAAATTGCAGTGCTGATTGTATTCAAGCACTCCTGTAAGGAGCCTAGTTCAACACTGGACACAGTGGAACTGGCATGGAGGATGGGATTCAGCCAACATGTGAGACCTGCTGTTTCCTGTTTATCTACTTCTTGTATTAGTTTCATGCAGGAAGTTTCACTACAGCATTTGCTACGCCTGAGTATTTTTCTAACGTAGCTTGCCTCGATGCTCTGTTTCTGTCCTGTCTCTGGACAAATATACTTGACTTCATAAATGTCTGAGGTGCTTGAGGCTGTTCATTCTTTACACGCTGAGCCCCAGGCTTGACAAAGTGGTCCAATCAACGTATATTCTATGTGACTCCCTTATATTCCAAGCTATGATACACAGCCAGATATCCTAAGATGATACCAAAGATATCAATGTTACGCAGTTTACATTACTATGACAAACCCTGAGATAACATCTTAAGAAACAAAGAAATTCATCTCACCTCATGTTTTCAAAACTTTCCATCTGTGGAAACCTACAACACACATACACACACACATATGCCTGTACACTACACACACATAAGTAAAGAATGGAAAGAAAGCAAGCAACTTGGATGAACAGCACTAAGAAATGTATTTTTATTGCAAGCAGGCACTCTTTATGTACCTGCCATATAAGTAATTTCAAAATCCTGAAGTGGCTTTTCTGAAATTAGGCATTAATCACATGCCTATTTGCTGGACCAGAGAAAATTGTAGAAAAGAATTGTCGTTGCTGTTTTAGTTAGGTCAACATCATCATGGTTGTTTGAGACAGAGTCTCACTATGTACCCCAGGCTAGCCTTGAATTCACAGTCCTCTTGCCTCAGCTTCTGAAGCCCTGAGATTATTAGCATATAGGGCTAAACCTGGATATTTTCCAATCATCAGAGATAAAGCAAAGATTTGGACAACATATTTGGAGAAAGGCCACACAGGCTCAATGAGTGAAGGTTTGCTCCACCTGTCTTGCCCTATTCTCCTGCATCTAGAGGCAGATGCTTACTAGAAGGAGAATGTTATCATGTATTATATACTTAGGAAAAGTAGCCACATACGACCAGAGAACTATCAGGCTTACTTATGTGAAAAGTCCGGACTGGTCAGGTCTGAGTTGGTGGTTCATGGATACATGTGAGTCCAGATATCCCTACCGTAATTACTCCTAGGACCGAACATGGTACCTGAAACCCAAGATCAGCTTCATCTCCTTTGAACTAATGAATTGCCAAAAGTATGCAGACCCAGATGCCTGCACTACAGTGTGAGGCACAGGACCTCAAAGGATTCTGGGTAACAAAGGAAAGGGTCCTAGATAAAATGTACTCAGAAGGAGATGCTGAATAACGGCAACTCCGGAATCATTGTCTCTTTCTTACACAAATCTGGTAGTTTACATGGTGGGAGAACTAAACCTCTTTGGAAATTGCTATAACAAATTACGCCCCTTCTATCCTGTACCTTTATCCCCATAAAAATCACTCTCATCCAAACAGCAGAAATTAGTTCACTACTGTGAACAAAGCCCATACCTTACCCTAAGGAAAATAAAGAGAAAAGAGCATCCATCTCTTGGCTTATAAAATCAAGGGCCAAAGAGTTACTTCTCCATCCATTCACTGTGCCTAACCATCAAAGAAGGCAAGAACTCTCAGCTCTGATGGGAGCTCCAGTGGCAGCCAGCAATTATTTCTGTAAAAAGAAAAGAGTATGCGGCTGGCTTTATAACTATCTAATGGTATGCCGAGATAGAGACAGGCTGTAAGTTGCAGCGTACTCTTGGTTGTAGAGTTGTGGCAAAGTCTTCTGCTCTGGTTTACAGCTCTTACTCTGGCCAATGGCTGTGTGGTCCAAGAACTGACAATACCCCTAGTTCTTAATGATATTCTCTGTGGTGGGTTTCATTTCATTGCAGGTGCCTACTCCAGAGAAGTCAACATTTTCCAAAACTTCGATGCTGTTTCTACTTTTTGCATTCTTTTTCTTTTTTTAGAAACAATTCTGACATTAAGATTCTGACATTAAGATTCTGACAAGGAAGTCAACACTCTTGGTCTTATGCCATTTGCGTTCATTAGAGAGTTGTCTGCCAGACTAAAAGGTACTAATGTATTCTCTTCCCTCCAAATACATCAAAGAAAGGATGAAAAGATCCTATGAGTAAAGGTTTCAAAGCTTTCTCTTTCTTTTCCTTTTTTAAAAACTATTTAATAGAAATGACTACTGGATAGTCTATACATTATTCCTGTTTTTTTTTTTTAAATGGGAAATCCATTTGATGTGTCGTAAACAGTAACTTTTCGACTTCCAAGTGCTTTAAATTCAGATGCTCCTGAAAGGCAATGGTCCAGGTTACTGCTTTTAATGCAGGAAGCCCTCATGAGGATGGAGGAACTGCCTTAATGCCAAGTAAACAGACTTTGCTTCACCTCGGTTGAGAAAGTGTGCTGACCCTCTTCTCACTCTCACTATGACTATTCACGCTTTCATCTCTTTAATGTAGTCTGTCTACAAGCTTGTCTATTTCCAGTTTTGGAAAGAATCCATGACCTTGTGATCTTATAATCTGTCAAGATAGGAATCTACTACGGTCTTCACCACAGAGTCAAGGGTAAACTCGCTTGTTCCTTTTCTATGAGATCGTCTTCCAGGATGGAAGGCAGGTAGACTGTAGCTACAGACAGAGGTGTTTGCATTCATACAGACTTTCTGCTGTTTGCCAAGGCCTGGCATGTGCCCTTTACCTCTATGGTGCATTTAAATACTGTCCACCAGTTCATTATTTTGTCCACTGAAAGTCTGGTGTGCTCCAGTGGAGATGGATGACACAAGGTGAGTCCACCTGCTGAAGGTATCTCATGCGGAATATCTGAGAGTCCTCGAGAAGAGAAGTCATTTCTGTATGGCTCTGGGTTTTCCTAGACCTTTCACATTTTCTCCTGGTTCCATCTGTTTGCTTGTTTGTTTGTTTGTTTGTTTGTTTGTTTTATCCTGACCGAAGAAGGGTTCAAAGAAAAGACTTATGTTAATTTGCCATGACAAATTAGCATCAATCCCACCTTAACCAACACCATTTTTACCTCATGTGCCATAAGTCAGGTACCCACATGGAGCTTTCTCTCCCCCATATCCTCTCTCTCTCTTTCTCTTTCTCTTTCTCTTTCTCTCTCTCTCTCTCTCTCTCTCTCTCTCTCTCTCTCTCTCTCTCTCTCTCTCTCTCTTTCTCTCTCTCTTTCTCTCTCTCTTCTGTGGGTCTCTCATTCAAACTTAAGGTGCCAAATAGATGGGCACTGAAGAGTTCCTGAAACTTAGTTTCCAGTGTGCCATGTTGTTGGCACAATAAGGCTTCTTGTAGCTGAATGACAGGTTCCCATTCCCCTGCTTGACACTGACTGAGAATTGAAAACTTTCTCTAGTTCCTTAGTATAGAATTCTTCATTTCCAAGTCAGCAGTGCTCTCACTTGGAATGCTTCTAATATCTCATCAAGATGCACTAGTAGGATCCTGTAGTACTTTTGAGCTCATCTAGAAAATGCAGGACAGTCTCCTTATTTTAATTGTGTTTGTCAAGTCTCATGGGACAGCTACTGTAGGAAATCCATAGGCTCCAAGAATAGAAATATTGATCTTTCCAGCACCATTCTGCTTACCACTTCTAGACTTGGCTACAATACTAGGGCTCAGCACTGCCCTCAATGCTCAGAAGTAACGTCATAACAAGACCTGAGTTACAGGACAGAGTGATGATATTAAAGCATCTCCTTGAATTTTGGAACAAGAGGAGTTGGGGATTGAACAGGACATAGCTGCTTATTCTTCAACAGTTGTGGTTGGGAAGTGGATGAATGACTGGCTGGAGAATGTGAGCTCTGCTTTATAGCAGGCAAAAACTTGGATCTTTATGTGGGGTTTGATCTTTTCTACCTTTATTTATATTAGTTATTTTCCAAAATAGTTGCTACTTGTTAACATATTCATTTACTTACAAGTGATCTAATTAAATGGCAATATATAACTGCCAATGAAATCTTAAATATTAGATGTCCATTAATACATTTAGAATGTTCAGTTTGGGGAGTAAGTTGATGATGAGATCATTATGGCCTGGATATTACATGCTACCAAAGGAACAGAAAATGATCCAGGACAAATTTCTCATCCTTCTCCTGAAACCAAAAAGCAAATGGAAGATTTTGTTGACAAGACCCTAATATATCTGTCTCTTGTGAGGCTGTGTCAGTGCCTGGCAAACACTGAGGTTGATGCTCACAGTCAACTATTGGATGGAACATAGGGCCCCCAATGAAGGAGTTAGAGAAAGTACCCAAGGAGCTAAAGGGGTCTGCAACCCTATAAGAGGAACAACAATATGAACTAACCAGTACCCTCCAGAGCTTGTGTCTCTCGTTGCATATATAGCAGAGGATGGTCTAGTAGGCCATCAATGGGAGGAGAGGCCCTTGGTCTTGCGAAGATTATATGCCCCAGTACAGGGGAATGCCAGGGCCAGGAAGCAGGAGTAGGTGGGTTGGAGAGCAGGGTGGGGGGTCAGGAGGGTATAAGGGACTCTCGGGATAGCATTTGATATGTAAATTAAGAAAATATCTAATAAAAAAAAGCAAATGGAAAGGATTGGTTTGGTCCAACTAAGCAATTTTCTAAAATGTGCCTCAAATACGTACCTGGAAACATTACTAGCCTTCATAATTGCATCTATATCATTCTTCTCATGCTGTCTTGGACTCTAGCTCAACTTCAGCTTCAAAGCAATCAGAAGATTGCTGTTTTTCATAAGCCCTGGTTGTGATGCCTAGAGAAGTCAAAATCAGTGCAAAGAACTAAATCTGGCTGGCTGAAGCCCTGTTCTGTTGCACTCCTTCTACGTGGAGACAGTGTCCCTTCCATGTGGCTCTGTAGCAGAAAATCTACCCAGTCACCCTCTCTAGAGGAAAAGCACCCTGATACACCCTCTCCATCACTACTGGTAACTAAAGGCTAGGCTTCCAAGCAAAGTGTGGCCAAAACCTGAGGCTCTTATGTGGACTGCCCAGTTTTGAGCATTCTCAAACTTCCTGCTTACCTTGCCTGACTTGTATGTATCTATAGTCAAATCCCCTACCTCATGCACTACTTGTTGTCTAGTCTCTTCTTGCTTGTCTCCTAAACTGACATATGTGAATAAATGAAGAATACAAAACTCCCTTTAAAATATGCTGTGATCTCCGGCTTCTCCTCAGACCATGTAATACTTTTGCCTTTTACAAAGCTGTGGATTGAGGCTATGAAGATGGCTCTGTGATTACAAGCACATTCTTGCTCTTCTCACGGATGAAAGTTCAACACCCAGCCCACAATGGAGTGCTCCCAATTGCCTATACTGTGACATCGGGGGATCTGATGCCCTCCTTTGGCCTTCATAGACACTCTAACACACATAAGCACAGACAAACATATACGCATAATTCTTTAAAGTAAATGTTCTTAGAAGGGTTTAATTAAATAAAAGACCTAAGGAACTGGCAATGATCACTTTTTAGTGACACCCGATAAACCGGGATAAGAAAGTTAACGACAATTGTAACCTACCAAGGACTCAGGGACATGACAACTCATCTGTAAATATCACAAGCAAGACAGAAACACACACACACACACACACACACACACACACACACACACACACACACACACACAAGTGGATAGAGTCATCAAATGTTCTGAGAATCAGTGTTTGAGGATACACAGGTATAGTAGGCAAAGGAAAATGAAAAAACAACCTGACATCTTTGGAAATAAAAGATGGACTTAAATCCCTTACACTGAACCATTTTGGTTTTTCTGCTTACAGCCCTTTTTGTGTTTGTGTGTGTGTGTGTGTGTGTGTGTGTGTGTGTGTGTGTGTGTGTAAGTAATGTTACAAGAATTAGTAAGGCTGTTGTTGAGGTAGTAATAGCTCATTTCAGATACTGTTCAGTATCATCATGATAAGGGAGATAGATGATAAACAATAGATGCTAATAGATGTTAGGTAAGTAAGTACATAGGTAGAGAGACAAGTTAAGGATAAATATGCACTCTTAAGATAATAGGTGATTGATAGAAAAATAGATAGAGTGCTAATTGAATTAGCACTACTTATAAATTAAATTATCAGAAGTATTTAGTTTTAAGAAAATGAAAATGTAATATAAAATAAATGTGGAAAGTCTGGTAAGAACAATGCCATTTTTTTCTTTTCCTTCCTTCCATAATCAGGGACAATATGTAGATATTATCAAAACTAGAATAAAAAATAATAAAATGAAATAAACAACTTGTCATTGTCCAGACTATTTTAGGCTAGGAACACCCTTAGAGGCCACATAACCAATAAAGCCACCTATGCTCCAGTCAATGGCCACTGGCTCCAGGGCCATGATACTTCTATAGCATTTGAAGGCAACATCTTCTGGATAAAAACAGCCTGTGAGCGTCCTAGTTATAGTTCACCATTGTTGTAGAGTAATCGGTATTATCATATTTCTGGTCCTTTGCTTTAGATCATAGAACTTTAGACCCTAGTTTTACCACTGTTCTCTCTCTCTCTCTCTCTCTCTCTCTCTCTCTCTCTCTCTCTCTCTCTCTCTCTCTCTGGGGTTACTTTATTCAAGATTTTATTCAAGATGATCTTTTTTCTATCTCCATCCATTTTCTTGTAAAGTTCATTCTTTTAACAGCTAAATGATATTCCAGTGTTTGAATGTACCACATTTTCATTGCCCATTCATCAGTTGATAAAGATCCAGGGTGTTCCCAATGTATGGCTACTGTGAATAAGCCAACAATGAACATTGATGAGCAAGTGTCTCTGCATTGGGATACAGAGTCCCTTGGTTGTATGCCCAAGCATAGTAGAGCTTGAGGTAGATCAATTCCTAGCTCCCTAGTTACTGCACACATAAATGCTGAAAGCTTAAAGAGTGGGGATTCTGATGGCCCAAACCATATTGGTTGAGGCTCAGGATGTTGTCTTAAGACTTCAACATCGTGCCGGATTATAAAGAGTTACAGGAGCACAAAAGCTAGATCACGTCGTATCTTGTGGGCCCTGGTAGTTCTTATCTCAATCTTGAGCACAAGAGGACAGCAGTGAAACATTTGAATCTAGAGAATGCTGTGACGTCATTTGTACTTTCATCACTGTAACTCTAGTATGAGAGGCAAAGCACATGAAGAAAGAATGGATGCCAAGACCTGTAGGCTCATGTGTTGATTGCAGTGATGAAAACATGTCATTAGATTCCAGAGATTCCTGGGAGGTGAAGTTAAGAATGTGGTTATAACTTGAAGATGGGAAAATGAAAGAGAAGTTGTCAAGGATGACTTCCAGCTATTTGGGTTAAGCAAGGCACTGGAGGGGTTATGATGTGTCATACATTGAAAAAGCCAGGTTTTGTTTAGCTGTATTTTGTGTGAGCGATGTCTTACAGATTAGATTGTGGAGGTGGTAAATTCTAGGTATCTTGGGACACACCCAGGTCAAGATGGAATGCAGGATGTTAGTCACAACCAGTCTGTAGCAATAGACATTGGTGATAATGCTCTAGTGCCCATGCTGAATTGTGAGACTGTTGGCTACCCTGCAGTACCTGTTCTCTTCTTACCCAGATGTATAACACAGAGAAGTATGTGACAAATTCCTCCCTTCTCAACTAATATTGGGAGAATCCACATACCCTTTGAATCGGGATTGGCCATTTTAGCCAATGTAGCATTACCAAATATGCCTCAATTAACCTTTAAACTCAAAGTTTTAATATGTTACATAAGTTAGACTCACCCCTTTTATTGCACTGGCAACTATCATGCTGCCATAGGGTGAGCCCTAGAGAAGCTTTCTAGAGGAATAGAATCTTTGTTAAGGTTGCTAAGCTCAATGCCCCCTTACCAATTAACCCAGAAGTATATGAAGATATTTAGCAGCTGACCACATCACCCAAGCATTCCCCAATAAAGCCAGTTGTGCTGGATCAAAAAAAAGGTAGCGACCAAAGTGACCAAACACTGAGTTCTAAATGAAATGGCTACTATTTGAACCATTTAATTTAGAAAAAAAATTGTTTCACATAGAACCTAACTAATGTAATCTCTGGCTTCCAGATACATTTTTTCCTGTTTCCCTTGCAGCTAAATCTGACTATATGACCATATGATCACATTCTCTTTATGGATAAGAAAGAGTGTGGAAGAACCTGGGTGGTTTTTTTTAATTGTTAGAAGAAACTTTGTATTCTCACCTCTCTCCCTCCATCTTCTTTATCCACCAGTGTGAGAAGTGGAACCTCAGTCACCACTATGGGTCAAAGGGACAAATTCCAGGCATGCAATGTTGAGCATAGGAAGAAGCTCATTTCTGTGAATATTTTTATGGAGCAGAATGTCACATAAGCTTAGACTGTCATCTTATATATGAGAAAGACACCCTATCCTACACAAGTCATTGTTGTTGGGACCCCATTTACCTACAAAGGGACTATACGTCTATTCTTTTTGTTGGTGGGTGGAGGAAGGCTGGCTCCTGCAACTTACCCTGTTACTATACAGACAAAGATAATCTCAAACTCATAGAAATGAGTCTGCCTCTGCAAGACTAAATGTCCATCATCAAAGCAGTAGAAGCAAGAAGACAGACATACTCCAGTCCTTGACTTTGAACTTGACTTTTCTGATGTCTTTTATCTTTTGTTCTTGTAGTTGCAGGTTTCTGTAACCAATCCCTAGCTGCTTTAGTCTGAACATTCTCCCCTCATCCAAATAACAATAGGTGTCTGATTGTCTAGAAGCTCTTTAACTGGATAAACCAATTTCTTATTAAGCTGTCTCATCTCACTCAGCTACAAACAACGTTACCGTCATTCCCAGCACCTTACCTGCAGACATTCACTGGTGGAATGCCTTACACAGTACAAGAATAAGCAGGTTCAACTGTGAGAAGTTGAATGGCTTTGAACAAGTAACACTAATATAATATGTATGGCTATGTTAGCATGTAAGTGGTATTTTATTCCTTTCATACACATTCCCTATAGAAAAGTATTTTTATTTTGTATGTTATTAAATCAAATCATTAGATGGGAAGGTTGATTTTTAATTAAATAAAAAATGAATAGAACAGAGTAGACATAATCATTGAATAGAGTATGTTTTTTTTCTACTGTGTAAATATATATATATATATTCAGGCCAATATCTTTTTGTGTATTTGGGACAATAATCTAAAGGGAAAACAGATCTTTAGAGAACATTTATCACTGTCCTCTACTTGTTCCCTATCTCTTTCCTCCAGTTAGCATCTTCTGTAACTTCCATGGAACAACCATCATCCCTCATTCCTAACCCATGGAGGTGTACCTATGGCTTGGGTAGTTTGTTACACCCTTAGAGCCAGAGTCAGCCCAGGAAGAAAGATAGGATGTTACTTAGTGGTTTTCACCAGCCCAGGCTTTTCCATGAGTGTGTAAGTCTGAGCAACAGAATCATTTTGTGCCCTTGCCTTGCTCTTTTTAGGGGCTGGTGAATCTCTGGTGACTGGCATTATCATAAGGTTGGTCTGCCTATGGTTTGGTCAACCCACAACAAAAAGTTAGCAGACATAGCCGCTGCAGCCATCATGTGATCTCCTGTATCCAGCTTGTCTGCAACATGCCATGACATTTTAGCCACATCCAACACCCACAAAAACAAAACTCTGTTTCTAATCTAGCTTGACATGGATTTCTGTCACTTATGGTCAAAGACCCTCACTACTGCACTATCTTCATGGGACAAAACTTTTTTGAAAGAGAAAATGGAAGCATAGAGAAGTTAAATACTTCCACCAATGTTGTATAGTAACAGAACCTGAGTTCTGTCTTCCCAGCCTTCTAAGAGCTCTCATGCTCCTCCTGTATACAGAGGTGTGACCCAGAACTTCTGAGCGTCTTTGGTCTTTGTGATTGAAGCAGAACAAGTATTTCTGCATGCCAAACTTTGGTTTCTCCTGGAGCTTGAAGCCTCTTCATGAGGTAGGATCCATCAGCTTTCATGGGAGTCTTAGTGGATATAAGAAACAAACAAATCAATACCCCTAGTCATTTCATTCTTTCTCTTCTTCAGTATCTACATCTCTATCTTTTCTTGTTCTAACATTATATTTTTAAATGGCCAAACAATTATCATCATCCCTGCTAGATATTCTTTTTATACTTATTATATTTTCATTATTTAAATCAATTTTTCTCATTTATTGTATTTTCACTATTAAAACCAATTTTTAAATTTAAAAGTATTAAGATCATATTTCCCCTCCCCCAAGTCCTTCCAGATCCTTTTATCCCTTCCTACTCACCCAACTTCAAGTTCTTCTCAAAACCTAAAACCAAGAAAACAAAATAAAACAACACACTAAAGGGGAAAAAAAGAAACCAAAAGATAACCAAATAAAAGCACACATACAAAAAAAAAAATCTATGGAGCTCATTACACATTGGACATGAGGCATGTCCTGGAGTGATTGATAGACTCCATTACTAAAAACTGATGTTCCCCCTCTCAGTGGGTATAACAGTTCAGTTAGTAACGTCTATTTTAGTGGCTAGGTTTTCATTCATTCATTCATTCAAAATATATATATATATATATATATATATATATATATATATATATATATATATATATATAAAACAAAATAAAAGATAAAGATGAAAATTAAACATAAAAGATAAAACAAAAATTATCACGTGACAAGACACGCCAGCAGGAGGAAAAGAACCCAAGAAAGACAAGAATCAGAGACAGACTCATTTTCATACTCAGAAATCTCATAAAAACACTCAACTGAAAGCTACAATATGACACAGAGGACTTGGTGAAGATCTATCCAGGCTCTGTGCATGCTTTCTCAGTCTCTGAGGGTGCAGGTGAGCTTTTCTTATAATGATGAAGAAGGTTTTGATTTTTTTGTGTGTCTTCCATCCCCTCTGGCTCTTACACTGCTCTCTCTCCTCTTCTGCAGGGTTCCCTGAGCCCTGAGGGGAGAGATTTGATAGCGACAACCCACTACTAGATTTTCAAAATTGATATATAACTTGCAGGCCAAATGTCTTATCTTTTGCTTATTATTTCCATATAACTATGAATATGTATTGCATATTGAATACATTCCCTCCTCACTGTCTACTAGCTCAGCCTTTTAAGGTTCATGATCTAAAGATATTAATGTGACTACAAGTTTGTGATCGTCACTGTTATCTAATTCACAAAGATTTTCATCAGCACATCCTGTAAATAATTTTCATTAAGTAACATCCATTAGCTCTCACTTCCCATTTCTGTTTTCCCCCTCGTCCACTGGTTTATCTAAGGATTTGCCTATTCTAGACATTTCTTTCCATTAAAATAATGCAGTGTGTGCCACTCTGAATCTTACTGCTAAGTACAATGTTCTAAAAATTAAATCATGAGGTAGCATGCTGTAGTAGTTCATCCTGTCTATATGTGAATAACGTTCCTTTTTGTGGATATACCACAAACTCATTCATCTCTCAATAGGTAGATGAGTTGTTTCCAATGAGGGCAGTTGTGAGCAAGTGTGTTATAAACATTCTTGTGCAAACATCAGTTTTTAATCCTTTAGTTATATACTTTGAAATGTCAAAACTCACTTTAAAGTCATACTGTTTAATATCGTCATTATTGAATGCCACCTTTTATCTATAGATGTTACATATTCTAGATAATAAAATTTGATTGGGCTTATGGCTTACACACATTTCACCTAGTCTTTGTGCTGTCTTTACACTTTTTTATAATGTCTTTTGAAACGCAAAGGTTTTGCTTTATTTTGATGAAGTATAGTTACTTTTTTCTCTAGTTTTTATGCCTTTAGTGTCATATATAACTCATGACAATACATTTCATATACATATATGAGACCATGTGCAACCAAATGTCACAATGACTGGTGCCTGTTATTTTCAAGAGTTACATGTTATCACTCACATTTAGGACTTTAATCAGTTTCAGTTTATTTCCATATGTGGTATGAGCTGCAAGTCAAATTCATTCTTCTATATACAGGTGTCTGTGGTTCTAGCATCATTTGTTTGGAAGACTGTTCTTTGTCCATCCCAGTAAAGTTTATATGTAACTGCTTTGTGCTGAGCACTGCTCTGAACTCTAGACGTATCCTAGTGTATAGCACAGACAAAATCCCTTCCCATCTGGACACAATCCTTGTAGCGTGAGCATGGAAGGCAATAACAGTCAGAATAACACCAGTTAAATCACCACCACTCTGCCACCCTGTACAGGGTGATCTGCAAATGTCACTAAAATGAGTGTGCTGGTGTCTATTCCCTTTATTTGTATAAAAGACAGCATGGTAATGCTAAGAAAAACTATTCATTTCATAGAAGCAAGCGTCTAACAGCTCTGCCAACTTACCAACCAAGGCAAGGATATGTTGCTGTAATGATGTTTGGTCTAAGTCCATGACTCTTCTTCCTAGCAGGAATACCTCACCCTCTTCCACTTTATGGGCTTGAGTTAGTTCTTCCACCTCCCTGAAGGCTTTGCAGTAGGATATTATGTCAGCTACGTCACCAAACTGCAATTGTAAAATGCCATTTTCTAATCTCTGATGAGATGAATACAGTTCATAGCTTTATGCCTAACAGTAAAACAAAGTCTCCCTGTTTCTCTCTTGGGGCATTTTGAATGTCTTGGGGCTTTATATCAAGTCCAAAATATGAACATGTGTGTGTGTGTGTGTGTGTGTGTGTGTGTGTGTGTGTGTGTGTGTGAAGTGTGATTTCATTGGCACTCATTAATACTTTGGAAGTGTCATTCACCCAATTTGAACAGCTCAAGCTAAATCATTCATTAATTCAAAATGTTTGCCAAGTACCTGCACTATAGGCCAGGCACCGTAACAGACAGAGCTAAATGTAATATGGTGACCTAAACTTGAACATTCACCATGCCCAGTTCCTTAGTAGGAATGCTGTTAGCATCAAGCCAAAGGAACCACTTACTGTTCAGCCACTCATTTCTTCCCATGCCTATAAAATGTTCTTTCGTTTCTGAGGCACTGTGGTCTCCAGCAAGCTCAGAAATCATAAACCTTTTCTTTGTGTTCAGTGAACCCAAATCCCATCACAACCTGGCAATTTATATCCAGACATGGCCTACAGGTTCTGATGGCCCTTTTCATCCAAGAAGGATGGGTCCAAGGACCCTATAAGTCTCAAATTCCTTATATGATATGGTATAATATTTGCATAAAATCTTTGCATATTATCCCATATAAATTATTGTGTGTATATTTGTGTGGTTTGTACATGTTCATGTACCATGTTTAAAAGTCAGACATAATATCAAGCACCTGTTATCTCACTGCTGGGGGATGCAGGGACATGGGATCCCTGGGGCATGCCTGCCAGCCAGTCTTGCCAAATCAGTGAGTTTCAATTTCATTGAGAACCCATATCTGGGAAAATAATGTGGAGACTGGTAGAGAAAGCTACCCAGTGTCAGCCTCTGCTCTCCACATGCACATGCACACACATGAACATGAACACACACATACATGCATCAAAAGAGGAAGGAAGGAAGCAAAAGTAAAGGAAAACGAAAGGAAGAAAGGAAGAAAAAGAGACTTGCATGTTTACAGTTAATATTTTTGCATAGAAATCCATACTTCCATTTTTTTTTTAATCATAAGAACTGAAAACCAGCCCACATGCCCACATAGTCATAACCATACAGAACGGGGATCTCCATTCTCTGGTCCTTCACAGTTCGCATTGTCTTGAGCTCCTACCCTAACCTACCTTCGTGATAAGAGTTTGACCTAGGAGTTGTAAGCTGAAATAAGCCCTTTCTCATCAAAGATGCTTTTGGTTATGGTGTCTTATCACAGTAGTATAAACACGGACTAAGACAGTAGCAAATTACTTCAAACTTAATAACCTTGAACAATGACCATCTCTTGTTGTTTGGGTGACTTGGGAACGCAGATATGAAAACAGTCCTCTAGCTTTCATTTACAAAAGCACAATGTGGATTGCCTGGCTGATTATATTCTGGTGTGGTCAGGGTGTGGTCAGCTCAACTTTCACTGGGAAGAATCTACTTCTCCACAGTAGAATTTCTCCAGTTCTGCTAGATGGGAGTTGTAGTTACTAAGGACCTGCTGTCCATAGACTCTACTTGGCTTCTTGCAACCTGGACCTACACACAGAGCATCTCACACAACTGTTGGCTTTATTAAAGTGGGGGTCAACAGGAGAGAGAAAAGGATAACACATGTGATACAGAAACCATCGTCTTCTGAATCCAATCAATGCTTCTGTCATATTGTAGTCACTGGGTCCACTGCACACTCAAGGGAAGGAGATTATATAATATACAATATCAGTATGTGGGAATCCTGTTCATCTACATACTACACCAAATATCTGACCCAACTTTTGATTCCACCCAGGTACTCAAAATAGTTATAGAAAATACTACACTCTCTCTGTTGCTATGGAAATTGGGGTGAATTACCAAATCTTTCTATCTCAGTTTGCCAATGGAGTTTATCTTGCAAGGCTCTTGCAAAGGTTAAATTCCATGAGGTACATGAGGCACTTTACTTCGGAGGGCACATAATGGCAAATATTCAATGTACATTGGTAAATAGTCCCACCATCATGATCATATTATCTTTATCTTAGGCTCACTCAAGTGCTCACCTATAACCGCCATCATTACATAAGAGATACCCAAAAACTCTCTAAGAATATCTCTTACTTGTTCTTGTGGGAAGACAGCAAAGAAATGGATAGAGAGCGACCGACCCCAGGTATTTATTCTATGCTCTTTTACCATAACAGCTCCTGAAAGATATAAATACAAACAAAAACAAACAAACCAAAGGCAAAGAGATTAACTGTGGATTGCCTCAATCTAGATGTCTTCTCACCATGCCACCTGTCAAGTGTGTTCCAGATAAAGTCACTGGAGAAAGAGCCTGAATCTAAGATTAGCCTTCAGACTTAAGGACAGACACTGTTGTCATAGCTTTGTAGTGCATGAAAAATTATCTTTATTTCCAATAGTTCGTGACTCCATCTGTATTTAAAAGAGATCACAGTTCTTGGATTTAAGGAATCAAAGACCATTTTAGTCCGTTTTTCTCGTTAGATAAAGAAACATAGCTTTAAAGAAGTGAAGGTACCAACTAACTAGTAAAGCTCCGAGACCTCATCTTTACTTTACCAGTCCTTAGCTTAGGTCTTCCACCTCTGTCCGAATAGAAGTTTCCTTGAGAAAAGCAATTCATCTGACCTTCATGCTGAATATGATTGACGGTAAGGAGCCAAGGCTATAAGTACTCTCAGAAGGAATTACTCCATCTACCTCTCGCTAACTCTGTGCTACATGGCTAGCCAGGGTCTAGCATCAGAGATCAACTACAGATAAAAACACAGAAAAGTCCTAGAGATGCTCTGCACTCACGAAGATACCTCTCACCACCATCGACGAAGACTCAAAAGGCTTGCCAGGGTCCAGCCACTAATTAGAGACAAAGGAAGTGACAGGTTCAGCTTTTCTGATCTCAGGGGAACCACAAGTGTCTAGCCTTATAGTGTTTGGAGTGTATCTTCCCAAGTGCCCATGAGAGAGTTGCCTGTGGGATACCCAGACCACATTCACCTTGAAGTGAGCCTTAAAGGACAACCACATGTGTTCTTAAAAAGAAAATGGACCAAAAGGATCCCACTTGAATCTCCTAACTCTGTGCTCCGTTGATTTTTGTCTCTCACTTTAATTACACTGCAGTAAATATCTGCCAGGATACCACTACTTACAGGATCAGAGAGGTTACCATCCATTCTTCCTTTTGACTTGATTTTTCCTTCTAGAATAATAACACTTTTCCTGTTTCATTTCTAATGTGATAGCAACATAAGAGTGAGGCTTAATTGTTCCTGAGAGAAAAGCTTTTAAAAATGTATTCTGTGATATGCTTACAATAAGCAATTTCTCTCCAGAGGATGTTTTCCAAAGGTGTGTGTGTGTGAGGGGGTGATTCTTAAAAGTAATTTCAGCTGCAAAGTAGATTAAATATCCACCATATTAGTCACAGAGCATTAGATGGAATTGAGTTGAGGGAGCAGAGGTCATAGAGTGGTTGAAGTTTGTATCCCACCAGAGGAACAATAAAACCCAACCACACTTAAAATCATTAACTTTAAACCCTTTGATATGAGATCCAAAAGCTCACTGCTCCTTCCAGGAACCTCCAAAAAGAGTAAAAGAACAAGAACAAGTATCTTCAAGAGATCTTCATTTCATGAACTACTTTAAGTGCACCAAAAGGCAACGGAGAGAAGATGGAGGCTTTCTATGTTTTCAGAAAGAAATGCATTTCTATGTTTGTTCAAGTTCCAAACCTCAGCCCACCACTCTTCAAAACATTCCCAGACAAATAGGTTCCAACTGAACGTGGTGTGTGCAAGACTTAAAGCTCATCTCTGAAGCTGTGCATGGTGGTGCATGTAATCCTGGCCCTTGGAAGACTGTGGCAGAAGGACAGCGGGTTTGGTGCGAAGCTGTGCTACATAGAGAGAAGCAAACCTCCCGACTGTGAAGCCGCTCCTTTCAATTCTCCTCAGCCCCAGCCCTTGGTGCCACTGCCTGGGAGGCCCTGAACTCGTGCCTGAGGGGCAGTGTTTTCAGGGCTGATGGGTTTTGATTATAACGTCAAACTGAGCTCCCACTAACTTCCAAAGACACTCTTGTGAGACATCTAAAAGCCTCGGTGCCCCTGCCCGTGGAGGGAAGCAGCGTGAGGCAAATCTCTGAACTTAAAGTTGGCCTGCAGAGACAACTGAAAATGGAGGCAAAGGCTGGGAAGTCATGAAATATGCAGAGAAAGGGCTTCCTATTTGCCAAACTGACTGCAAAATTAGAGGCACGAAGAACAACAATGGAAGAAAATCAATCCACCGTTTCTAATCACTGAACGACTTACCTATTCCTTCCGCCATGGCTGTTAAGTGCCCTGGGTTCCGTCTCCAGCAGCTAATAAAATCAATGTTAACATCTATTAAAGCTATAAGCACTACATCTGTAAATAACGAGATGTTCTCTTTGGTGCTGCCTATTAGGATGAGTGAACACTGGCTATAGAGAAGAGTTGTAAACATACTTGCACTTACGATTAAACTAAATGTGTTTATTTCTAAGAAAGCGAATAATTTATAGAATTCCCTGGTGCTCAGGCTAATGTACATTTGGAATAGTATTATAGGGGGAAAAATGTGTTCAATGAAAACTTTTTACCACAAATTTGTAAAGGGGAAAGTGAAAGTGCGGAATGTATTATATAGCTGAGAAGTAAAAGTCTAGCATTTGCTCGCAACAAAGGATACATAGTTTCCCAGGATGGAATAGTGAGCCAGGGACAAAACTGTCCCCATGAGAATTAAACTGTTTGCAGTTGGGCTGAAGAATCCAGCATACCTTGAGTTCTTTGGAGCATATACCATAGTTGTGCAGTGGAGAACAAAACCATAACATTGTTCAACTGAGAGGCATTTACAATGCAAAAAGGCAGCTGTGTCACTAAGATTCCATATCATATGCAGCCTCTGTGAGCAGCATCTGAGCCCAGACCTCATTGCCTCTGTGAGCTCAGATAAGTGACCTCACTTTCTTCAGCCTCGTTCTGTTAACCTGCCAAGTGAGGGTCACAGCAATACTTCTAATCCTGTGTGCTCGTTGTAAAGATTCAGTCATCTAACTAACCCCCATAGCCATTAGAACAATACTGCTAGGTAGTCAGCATTTAAAGTGTTTGCTTTTACGATTTCTTTTGCAGTTGATGCACGTAGTATAAGGAGATAGTGAAAAGTAAGACGGCTGCTACTGCTGGCCCTTCCAGTTCCAGCTTTGTTCCTTGGTGCATTTATAGTGACTGGATATTTAATAAACCTTCCAAATACATTATACTTATATAATATGTGCACGTACATATTTTAAATGATGGGATGTCTTCCATGGCACTCTGAAGTTTGCCTGTTTCACTTAATGGTCCACTTGAAGGCATCTCCACCTCAGCCCTTCAGGGAATCCTGCTCATCTCAGCGAGCCATCCAACATAGATCATCAAATACCACGTGTTGAGCATGTGGTACCTTCTTGTTGCTCGTGAGGATCATTTCTAGTCTTGTTGTCATAAACAATGCCTCCGTGTGCCCACAGAAGCAGACATGCTTGCACACATGTGTTTCCATCTGTAGGAAGAATGTCAGCAATAAAAGTGGTAAGTCAAAGACAGAATTGTGCTAACTGTGGCAAAAGACATCCGTTTGTCCCAAAGCAGATCTTCAGACAAGAGCCTGCTTTGACGAGCTGATTATATTTTTTTTAAAAAGAAGATACTTTTCTGTGTCATAATTTTTATAGAAAAATATTGCAGCTGGCCCAGGGAATGCAGCCAGAGAAGACTGAGGCACGAAGAGCACAAGGCATGTGTTGGCTGAGTACAGAGTGACCTCAAGACTAGCCTGGGCCACTTAGTGAGGCCCTGTTTCAAAATGAAAAAAAAAGACGAGGGGGGGGGGAGAGGGAGAGAGGAGAAAAATGAAAGAAAAGTGGATAGAGATGGAAATTATGGAAATTAGCATAGAGCCTTTGCTTTACATGTACAAGGCCCAGTATGGAAGAAGAATAGAAAAGGAGGAGGAAAGGAGGAGGAATAAGAGCGAGACATCAGTAGGAATCAGTGGGAGGAGAGGCCCTTGAGCCTAAGGGTGTTTGATGCCCCAGTGTAGGGGAAAGACAGGGTGGGAAGACAGGAGTGGGTGGATGGAGGGCAACCTCACAGAGTAGGGAGGGAATGAGATAGGGGATTTCAGAAGGAAATACCTGGAAAGGGTAAAACATCTGAAATGTAAATAAAGCCAACCATTGGACTGAGCTGGGGATGAAGGGGTCAGTTCCCAATGGAGGAGTTGGAGAAGGGACTGAAGGAGCTGAGGGAGTTTGCATCCCCATAGAGGAAGCAACAGTATCAACAGGCCCCCCTGGAGCTCCCAGGGACGGGACCACCAACCAAAGAATACACATGGAACAGCCCACGGTGCTGGCCACATATGTGGCAGAAGATGGCCTGTTGGACATCAGTGGGAGGAGATACCCTCAGGCCTGAGGTTGTTCGATGCCCCAGTGTAGGGGAATGCCAGGGTGGGAGGATGAGAGTGGGTGGGTGCAGGAGCACCCTCATAGAGGCGGGGGGGGGGGAGGGAATGGGATAGGAAGTTTCAGAAGGGGAGACCTAGAAAGGGAAAAACATTTGAAATGTAAGTAAAGAAAATATCCAAGGGAAAAAATTAAAAATTAAAAATAAATAAAAAAGAAATGTAAATAAAGAAAATATTCAATTTTTTTAAAAAAAAAGCAAAGACGAGAGAAGTAGAAAAGAAAAAGGAGGAGAAGGAGGAGAAAGAAGAAATAGGAAAAAGGGACCATGAGGTGAGGAAGGTAGGGTAAATACCTATTGATTATTCAGTAGATTCAAGTACAAGATGTATCATAATTTTTATAAAGTTTTGTGGCAACTTTTACCATGTTATCTTCTCCAAAAGGACAGACCTCATGAGTTACATTTACTGAGGCTAGATGTCAATCAGATCAAGTGTTTGTTCATTATCTGAAAACATTATTAAAATAGAATTTGAAGCAGGAAATCAACAAAAAATTTATTTTTCTCATTTGACAATGGATAACAGATGGGATGTATGATCTGGCCCATAACTGATAGTCGAATGTGATATCAGTGGCAGGGAAAGGCCAGGATCCTGGGGATGCTAGTCCAGGGTCAGGCCCCTCTGCTGCCTAATTTTGGAATCTTGGAATGAATTCCATCAGAACCAGATCAGGATTGACAAAGCAAACTGAAACTGAGATAAGCAGAACTGTAAAGACTTCCAACTGAGTTGGGGGCAAGGCCATGGAGGGAGACAGGGTACAGTTCATAAGCCTGTCCATTTCAGTAACATACTGATAAAATAAATGACATCCTACATACATTATTCCTCTTGGAAAATATTTATGATATCGGGAGTTATGTTAGTAATATCAGCATTTCATGATTCTCTGATAAGAGACACAAAAATGTATTTTTATGACTCTCATATTTTTACATATAGAAAGTATCTCATTGCCAGAGAGGTTATATATTCAATTTCCTGGAGACTGAAAGATTATTTTTGAGCAAAAGTCGGTGAAATAAATATAATAATGCCCTTAAATATGCTAGATTTATTTAATCAATAATAACATAAGGATTATCTCCCTAAACTTGGAAATTCTTCCATAAAATCTGAATCCCCCTCATTGAGGTGCAGCTTCTCTGAAGGCAATGGGCAAAGCCAAATGTTTGCCAAGTCCCTGTCTCATTGTGTCCTGTGCACGTATGACAGGTTCTGAGCATCAATTATAATTTAAAAACTCAATTTTAGCATTAAAATCACAAAATGTAAATGACATTATTATAAAGAAAAATAGCTGTGGACAAGTCAGATTAGTTTACACAGATACATTCTTATCTGATGGAAGAAAAAAAACAAACCTCCAAACCAATCCCCAGCATCCTTTAAGTGAGGCTTAAGAGCAATATTATTAATCAATAGCAAGGGAAAGAGGCCACAGCATCATTTAGTTCCCTGTGGTACAGACCTTCCCTATTGAGCATCCTTTATTTGCCCCATACACAAAACACCAAAGTTAAAAGTTGACAAGGAATTCAAATAAAATGAGTCTGCTACAAACTCCACACCATATACATGGAGAGACTAATTATTCCCCCGCTTGTTTGGCGGTTATCATTAGAGTACATCTCGTTTTACTGTTTTTGTATGTGCTTTTACATGTTTCTCCAGTTTGATATTATCTGTTACAAACAGCCAGCTACTTAGGAGCTGCTTCCACAGTATTTTATAACAAGCCCGGGCGGGCACTTAATGAGCCTATTACAAGGACTACAGGGAGAAGAGGCTTTTGTGAGCCCCTTTCTGCCTGTCCCCTTTTGAGTTTAGGAGGTAGGATAAAGCCATTGAGAGGAGAGCTTAAATGAGCTTTTGCTGGTCGATCCACCTTGAATAGAACTGGTATGGTTCATTTAGAAAGAGAGAGTGGCTTCGAGGGGACCAAGAGGACTCCGGGGAGCATCTCTGAGGGAGTTGTTGTGGCAGCCACCTAAAGCTCCCGAATGAGTCCATTCCAGAATCTGCACAGTCGAAGTTTTTACCTTTACTCTGGCATAAACGTGGGTGAATAAATTCACAGACTTTGACGCCACCCTGCTTGGAAAAGAACACAGTCTAGCTCATAGAGACATTGGGATGTGGCTAGTTAGAATAGAGGTAAGGAATATGGAAGGCTCTGGAAATTGAGGTCCGACCCACCGGCAATCTAATTCCATTTCTGCTTCTCACTAGCCGTGTGTCTGAGGAAATGTCTTAGTAAATCTGTGCTTCAGTTTCCTTCCCTGTAAAATGCGTGTGATGATCATGTAGCCTGTCATTAACTTGCTATATACAGGTGTCTTACAATACTCAGACCCAGCAAGGACTCCCTGGGGATACTATCCTTCCTACCTACAACAGAATCAGGTGAGTAAACACTACTCATCCAAATGCATACTGAATAAAATTTATAAACATCTTACATATAAAAAAAAACTTGACGCGAAATTAGTCATTATGATTTATTGCCTAACAATTTATTGATGTATTACTTTATTTTCCCTATGCATTTCTCACACCCACATGATAGACAGGCAGCTAGTCATTTGAAATTTTTGAGTTATGGAATTGTGTATTTTAAGTTGACTTTGAAAGCCTTTAGAGAGTCAATTATCCTTCAGCCTATGGCAGTCCTGACCATTTGATTCTTCAGGTCCCTCCTTTGTTTATTTACTTATTCTTACCTTTTGTTTCCTGAAGGAGTTTGTGTCATCAGTTCTTGAAACACGTGAATGCACAGTGAATCATGGAAAGAAGACACCATAGGAGCACCATATAGGATAAGAGAAACAGAGACTTCCTGGGGCCAAAGGAAGCCAGAGCAGGCAGAAGAAAAGAGCCTGCTCCTTGGCTAGTGGCACTTGCTCAGAGACAAGACCCAGCAAGAGATCTCCAGACTCGTTTCTAGTACCCTATGAAGGAGCCACAGACCCATGGAGGGGCCTTGGATCCTGGCTGTGTTAACTTTCAAGTAGGTCCTACCCAAGAGCCTCCCAATGCTGTGTCACATGCCAGACTGCCATGGAAACACAAAAGTTAGAGATCCCATTGGCTTGAAAGTATCTGACCACCACACACAGCCAGAAGGGGTCAGATTAAAGCAGTAAAAGATAGTACAAGGCATGAGAACAACCTTTACAATCCTTCAACTGTCAACCATAACCAAATGACTGCCTTTGTAATGAGACCTATCTTATGCTGAATTAGAGAACACAAATGGCATTTCGTTGAGAGAATACTGTAACTAGCTGCTTTGGGTTGTTTGGTCAGTTTGTGTTGAGTGTTGAGGACTTTGCACAGGCTAAGCAAGCGCTCTACCCCTAACCTACCTCCCCAGTCCTCTCTTTACTTATTTTGAGACAGAGCCTCACTAATTTGCCAAAGATAACCTTGAACCCATTCTGTAGTCCAGTTAGGCTGGAAGCTTTCAATCTTCCACCCTTAGCTTCCTTTCCAGTGTATGCTATTTCTCATGTGAGTGTCAGAAGCCACCACATCAGGCATGAAAATCTAGAAATTCAAATACACTATGTTCTTCCTGCTCAAAGTTGCTTCCATTTGGCTCATCTGAGCAGTGGCTCTTTTATTTAAATAGAAAACGAAATCAAAGATACACACATGCCTCAAGTAGGACGCCCATTTCCCAGTTCACTGGTGGTCCAGCATAAATCCCCATAATCCTTTGCTTCCTACCAACCATGGATATGTCTGAGGTTCAGAGTCAGGATGTAGACGCTAACTCTCTTTCAGACTTCCTAGCCCCCTGAGCATGAGTCCATCCTCAGACCATCTTACTAACATGGGCTTAATGGTAATCTGAGGTCAGGTTTATTCCCTTCTCAGTAAATGGAATTGGTGAGGATTATTCCAGGTGAATATCCTTTATAAACAAAGTAGATCACAACCGCCACCAGTCTTCCAAACACTCTCTACAGTGTGTGTTTGGGTGAGTGTGTGTGTTTATGTGTGCGAGTGTATGTTTTAGTGAGTGTATGAATGCATGTGAGTGTATGTGACTGTGTGTATATGTGTGTGTTTGTGTGTGAGAGTCTGTGTGTCTGTCAGTGACTGTGTATGTGGATATGTGTTTAAGTGTGTGTGTGTGTGTGTGTGTGTGTGTGTGTGTGGTAGATGATGTGTTTATAAGTGAGTATGTATGTATGTGTGAGTGGGTGTGTGTGGTATATGATGTATGGTGTATGTGTGTATGTGCATAAGTGTGTGTGTGAGTATGTATGAGTGTGAATGTTTGTGTTTGTGTGTGAATGGGTGAGTAAGTGTATGTGAGTTTATGTGTGGTATATGGTGTGTTTGTAAGTAAAGTATGTATTTGTGTGGTATATGATGTGTGGTGTGTGTATATGTGTGAGTATGTATGAGGTATATGTGTGTGTGAGTGTGTATGTGAGTGTGTGTGATTGCATGAGTGTGTGTTTGTGAGTATGTGAGGGGGTATTTGAGTGTGTGTATGAGTATGTGTGAGTATGTGCAAGTGCATATAAGTGTGAATGTGTTTGTGTGTGTTAGTGTGTGTGTGACTGTGAATGTGTGTGTATGGTATATGATGTGTGGTGTATGTGAGTAGATGTATGTACAGTGTATGATATATGGAGTGTGGGAGTGCCTATGTATGTGTGGTATATGAGGTATGGTGTGTGTACACATGTGTGTGTGGTTTGTATGGTGTGTGCGTGATGTGTGTGTAATATGTTTGGGACATGTGTTTGTGTAGACATTTCTGCCATATCATACATAGAAAGGTGACTGTGTAGCATCTGGTGAGAAGGAAGGCATGCCTGAGCTAGAGCTGCCTAGTGACACCATCATCACATCCACCTCACATTCATCAAACCCTAAGTGTGACAGGTCAGCAGGCATGGACAGGGATTTCTCAGAGTTTCCACACTGCTGGTCTTACGGTTCCTGGAAGTCTCATCACCTCAGTCAAACTCAGTACTTCAACTATATGAAGTTGATCCTCTCTTTCTACATTCATGTGGGATCTGGAGATCAAACAAGGGTTTCCAGGCTTGTACTGGAAGCACCTTTATTTACCCACTGAGGCATCTTGCCAGTCCTACAGTACATTTTGAACAACTACAGGTTGGATTCTAACTTTGTCTTCCAATATATTTTTCCTGCCTCTTCTCTCCTGTTGTCCTCCCTACCTTCCTTTCTTCCCTGAAAAGGGAAACAAAACAAACAAACCATTGCTGTTAATTACGCAAATAATGGCATGCTAACCACTAGAGCTTGTCCAGGCTTCATTGTTTCCTTAGATTTAAAACCATTTGTTTATATTACTTCACCCAGTGTGGCTTGTTACAGGATGTCACTTCCTGTTTCATAGTGTTAAGGTACATTGTTGCCACCGTAAGGGAACTGGTCCTGTCACTGCTTCATATCAGAGGACACTCATTCCCTCCCAACACAGAAGGCAGCTCATGGTGACCTCTGGAGGAGAGAGAAATCCATTTCTATGCTCATTCGAGCCTTTGACCTGTCTACTGAGAAGTCCTGCAAGGATGAAAATACCCTAATTACATAAGTGATTTAATTTTGATAATGTAATAGCGGACCATTAGGTATCAGACCAGATTCAAGTGGGATTCGCCCTGCTTCCGGAGGTCTGAATTACTCCTCATTAAGCTATTTCATGCAAACTTTTGTTTTTACTAGCTGTCGGTATTTTTACGTGTGTGTGTGTGTGTGTGTGTGTTCCTACTAGACTTTTCACGAGTTGGTGGGGGAAGTAGCCATGTGTTTGTGGCACATTTACAGAAGTATGTGGATACAGGTGCCTGTACCAGCATATGGAGACGCCAGGGCAAAACATTAAGTGTTTTTCTTAATGGCTCTCCAGTTATTATCATGGTTTGTTTTATTTTGTATTTACAATATTTACTATCAGGGTTTCTCACCGAACTAGAAACTTACTGTTTAGGCTAGGCTGGCTGGCTGTTAGCCAGTGAGCTCTCAGCATCTCCTTGTAACTGCCCCCAAACTTGGATTCCAGGCCTGTACAGCCATGTCATGGCCTTTGTTGTGTGTGCTGGGGATTCGAACTCAGGTTCTGATGCTTACAGAACAATGGCTCATACCCGCTGAGCCCTGTCCCCAACCTTTTGTTGCATTCGTTTGTTTATTCATTAGTTTTTGACTCAATCTCTTCCTGCAGTCCATACTGTCCTCAAATTCCTGATCCTTCCCAAGCAATAGGGTCGCACACATCCGTGCACTACCGTCCAGGTGTACAGACATTAAAACATAATTAATTTCTGAGAGACCATTGACTTTCTTTTCTTCTTATACAAACTAATTACAGAAAATCCTGTCTTCACAGCCTCTCAGAGGTTAGCGCAGCAGCATATGCAAACAGTGGATTCCAGACACTGCTGCTCCAGAAGAAATCCAGATCGATGTTGAGAATCAGAGGAAAAAAAAAGTTGATTTTACAGTGTTTCACAACTTTCTCTCATTATAAAGATTAGTGTTTTTAAAATATACAAAACCCTCTATCCAACTGTTTTCTTGCTTTCTCTTATAGAAATGTACCTATGAGTGTAATGTCCCAGGGCGATGAGGTGCTGCCGCAGTTCTAAAGCAAGCACTTGACAGGAATCATCAGAGTCTCTTCTCATGGCCTTCATGGAAAAGTAAAGACACTGAAAAATTGCAAAAGCATATTTCGTCAGTTTGATGTCATGAGTAGAAATCAATAAAACAAGACAGATTCCTCTCCAATCAGAATCCAGAATTCCATGTGCTTTGATATTAGCTGACACCCATTGCCAAAGTCCAGCTCTGACCCCGACTCAAGAGCTCTCCACTCCCTCCCTGCAATGTACTACTGGGATAGAACCATGGTTGTTTCCAATGTGCTTCTCACTTAGTTTATTACTAAAGTAATCAGTCACTCATGTGTCCTCACAATCAGAGGCAAATGTGTAGCTTCCACTGCTAAGCCCGGGTGTTAGTGTCTTGTAGCAGTATCTGCACCTAAATTAGAAATTGTCACCAAACTCAGAGTCACAAGAAGAAGGAAGAGGAGGTTTAGGGGGAGGAAGAGGAGGAGAAAGAGGAAGTGGAGGGAAGGAGGGAGGAAGGGAAGGATGGAGGGAGGGAGGAGGGAGGGAGGGAGGAAGGAAGGAAGGCAAGCAAGAAGAAAAGGAAGAAGAAAGAAAGAAAAGAAAGAAAGAAAGAAAGAAAGAAAGGAAGGAAGGAAGGAAGGAAGGAAGAAAGAAAGAAAGAAAGAAAGAAAGAAAGAAAGAAAGAAAGAAAGAAAGAAAGAAAGAAAGAAAGAGAAGAGTAGGGAGGAAGGAAGGAAAGGAAGGAAGGAAGGAAGGAAGGAAGGAAGGAAGGAAGGAAGGAAGGATATTTAAAAAGAAGGAACGATAGATGCCTGAAATTTGTGCTGATTCAACTTCTCATTTTGATAAAAAGGAATCAGTGATTGAAAGAAAAAATAATGAGTGTCCTCAGGTAACTGTAAGAAATTCTTTCAGGAAATTAGGAAGACCAACATCAAGGGGTGGGGGTGGCGTGGGTAAAATAGAAAAGGAGAGGGAAGACACAGTCTCTAAAGAAAATAACGCTGCCCTATCAAAATGTGCGTGTTTTCTTATCAAAGGAAGCCTGACTTGTGTCATTCAAATCAGAACTTCAGGAATGTGGCTAAATCAATCAATTTCTTTTCACAGATAACAGATGCATGAATGTTTGCCGGCCCCCAGGACATTTTTCCTCTGTCCTTAAAAATTACCACCTTAGTGTCTGAAACACCCTGCCTCCACAGAGATGTCTTGGGGTCTGGGGGAAGCACTTCAAGTCCCACCCAATGCTTTCCTGAGAAACACGGTGTTGCTGAAGTATAAACAGCGAGGGCTCTTTCTTTGACCCACTCTGCAGCATGATGGGGTAGTGTTGTTAGTTTATGTGAGGGAAAATAGCATAGGCTTTCTGAAAAAAAAGTGGAATTGGATTAAGGCCTTTGTGCGCGCCTCAATGCTGAGGGGAATTAGCAAGGGTTGTAGGCACTTAAAGGGGCCCTCATGCCCAAGCTTATCCCAGATTTTGCACAATAAACATTTGAATATCAACAGTGTTTTGCAACTTGCAGCACTAATGTATAAACTTCTCTCTTTTGAAACTCTCAAATCCTTCCAAATGTCTGTAACACTCGCTACATAAACATATAGAAGCTAGCAGAGAAAAACGCCTACTCAATGGTAAAAGTCTGCTTTTTAAAAGATCTTTCTCCCTTTCCATCTCCAGGATCTAGAATGTTTTATAATAGCTGGCTGGTTTAAGGACTTTAGATGCTCTATTTAATTTTAATCATTCAACTTGCTCTCAGGCTTTGCATTCTGATATGGGGGAGGGGACGTCTCAGGCCTGGACAAGGATACGTGACTGAGTTCAGAACTGTTTGAGGCCAGATTTTTATGGTTGGATTTTTTTTTAACTCGGAATCCTAAAGGATCTTTTGTTTTAAAAGGAATCCTTGTGAAGATTTCAAAGAACAATCCACCTTGAAAATAAAAAGGCTATATTGTTGACTAAAGCTTACTCACTACCTTTTGGGGGATCAGAAGGGGAAAGCCAATTCCCACCCAGGAAACTAATCTGATGCCCTGCCATCCTGGCTCAAGACAGTAGACTGATTTTTGTAGCAAGGACGTCCAACATCAAACACTTATCTGATGTTCCTGACTTTAAGCAACTTCTATTTTCCCTCTTGTCCGAACCCAAACTCTGAAAAGTGTGCCAACATGTTGCAGAGCAGAGAGGTGGGAGAGAAAAAGAGAGGGGCGGGGGTAGAAGATTTTCCCACTCTTCCCAAATCGATCAGGAGGCAGGCTTGGTATTTTGTTTTCTGAACACAGAATTTCTCTGTGAGTCCAGCAACCTAAAGGCAATAAATACCCCGTGTGAAAGCCATGCCTTGGTATCACTCCCTACAGTTTGTGTCTGAATTTCTCACTCAGATGCAACACAAACACGTTTCATCAAAATCTCTGCAGTTTAAGAAACTTGATGAATAAACAGATCTCTCCTTCCTTCCCAGCAGGTAGAGTGGAATCACAAGAGAGCAGCCTGCTGCTAATGTAGTCCACCCAATTGAAAAATTTACTGGGAAAATATATCTAGAGTGGCCCAGAGGAGTAATGAAACACTTGTTTGAAATTATTTTTTTTTTTGAAACTGTGCTCATTTCATGCCTGAAAAGACGGTGGTAAAAATCCAATTGCACTGGGGGCCAGTTGGGGACGGTGCAGGGATGAAGACATCACTGTCCGCAGCAGCTCAGACGCTTGTTGAAGCAGTTTGCCTATTGAATTTGATACAATGACGTGTAGATGAATAAAGTTATCTCCAGTTCTGAATAGGATGGTGTCAGTGGGAGGGTAAGAAGGGGGAAACTTGCAATCTGAAAAGAATTCTTTTTTTCTCTCTCTCTCTTTTTCAAAAAAAAAAAACTTGAAGGTCAGGGTCCAGCTGCTGGGCAGGAACAGAACACAAGAAAATGCTGGACGGGCCTAAATAGAGAGGACTATGGACACCAGAAACACATATTGCAAAAGTTGCTTGCTTCAAGTAACTAAGGTATTAACATCTATTTCCATAGGCAAAGAGCGATTTTCTCCCGTTAGAATGCCTTAGACTCTGATGAGAAACATAGGAATATCAAGAGCATCTGTAAAAAAAATCACAGCTTTTAATGAAACAGACGAAACAGGCCATCAAAGGTAGGAGAAAAGAAGAAATTCTAATGATTATGGCTTAATTCTAATAGATTATAATTATTATGATTGGTACGAGCCAGCTTCTGACTGACATTCCATTTTCCCCCCATTTAAGCTTTCATTTAAAGGGTGGGGGGTGGGTGAGTGGGGGGAACTAACAGCCATTAATTATTCCGCAGGATCTCCTGCGTAACTCCATACAAGGCCTTTAATCAGTTAGAGTAAAGAGATAAAACCTTTCTTTGCGAGTGAGTCGTCAGAGTCCCACTTTTACCAGCCCGTTTGCTCTCCATCCCTTTAGAAAGTTAACATTTTGATTTCTGGCCATCCTAGTTTCTGTAATACAGAGGTAAACTGGAGGACTGGCAGGGGGTCAGATGGGGAGTAACTCAAAGGTGGAAGGATTGATAATGAATTGGCTTGATCTGCTAATAAATGTTTATTACCAATTCTCACTGCTATTGATTCCTTTGACATTAAAAAAAAAAAAAGTGCTGGCATTTCCCAGGAGCCACAGGGATCCCTGATCCCTGCACACTTCTTTTGGTCACAAGTTGTGCCTCAGTACTCTGCCCTGGCTTTAGAAAACAGAATGAGAAAAGGGGAAATGAAGTTACAATGTGGGAAGAACATCCTATAAGTAGGGGGAAAGACACCTCCTGCCATATGCTATAGATGTTTGCTTTTATTTTGTTTTGTTTTGTTTTGTTTTTTGCTCTGCATCTGCATCTATAGAAAGTCATCTCAAAAGCTCAAAACCTGAGATAATGGCCATTTATTAACTTCATGCAAAGGTGTTTTTAACTGCTCTTCCTACCAGGTTACCATTAGGATAGGAGGCGCGCTCCCTGAAGGTTTTATTCTGAATACTGCACACTGGTGAGTTAGTTGGCCATGATCAACTAACAGTTGCCAGTTTACAAATGGGGAGATGAGCAAACGTTTTATTCCCTTGCATTTTTGGCCTGAGAATTTTAGAAGTCCAGAATGCACATCTGAACTTGTCATTGTAAACATGATCGTATATTAAAAGGATAGCAGTCTGAAATTTCACTTAATGTTTGTCATATAGGCAAAACCATCTTGCCAACAGAAAGCCAGTTAACCTTGATTTAAAACCATGAAACACTAATAATAATGGAGAAAAACTAAATTAACTCACTTTCTTACATAACATGATAAATATTTAAATTTTACCAAAGTGACTTCTCTGCATGCCTCCCCCCCCCCGCCCCCCATCTTGGAAATACAAGTCTGGGGATAATCAATAGATTGAGCTGGTCATGCTATAGGGTGGTACAACATTTTAATACATCAGTCTTTCTGTACTTCAACTGGAAAAAAAAAAGGATGAGTTTCTTCAACACACATATGTTGCTATGAGACTATTGACACACTATTGTGCAGGTGACAGAGGTACAGGAACTCAGAATGTGAGATTGCAAAGATTTCTTTTAAAATGTCTTTGCAGAAATGATAGTTTCTCTTGTGTGGTCCTCCAGGCTGCAGTGAACAGCTCTGTGGCCGCAGTTGTTAAAAGGAGGATCGGCGGCATGCTGTGTGTATAATGTAACTCTTACCAAAGACTTGCAGAGATTAGGAGGCTGGCAGAAAGATGTCAATGGAGGTTTAAGGGCTCTGCTTTCTGAAGTTGTTGGGAGTTAATAATTAATGAATATCTTTCTTTGATGGCTCTTTTATATTTGGATGTGGCTGCCCGAAAATCAAACACAAAGAAAAGTTGAATTTGCTTGTCATTAATTTTGACTTTGTTTAACAAAATTGTGTGTGTGTGTGTGTGTGTGTGTGTGTGTGCATTTTAGCATTGTAGTCCTTCTTACTTGGCCTTGGTTTAATGTGGATATAAAATACTTGATGAAGAAAACTGTTTGAATGTATCAAGGTTGGCACAGTGGTGGTGGCTTCTTTTTTCTCTCTCTCTCTCTCTCTCTCTCTCTCTCTCTCTCTCAGTTAGTATGTTTTAAGCAGTTTTGCAGTTTTCAAGTCTTTCAGATGGGCTGGATCCAAATAACCACTTGATACAATATGTTCACAGAGGAGTTCCTAGCCTCACACTGTGTAATAATTTATTCTGAGTTCCTTTAGCATATGACACTTAGGCTGATATTTTATTCTATGCTGCATTTGGAAGGCAAGGGGGAGAATTACATAATCACCTATAATAAGCAAATGCTAAATGCACTCTGTCTATATGCTAGTCTCATCAGCTAATAGACAACATTTTGACCACACAAGTAGAAAACATATTAATTGAGAAAAATTAAGTTTTGAAGTATATCCAGCCTTGAAGATGTTCAGATAAACTGTTGCCATAGGATACATGTAATTTATCACAATCTATTTGTACCAAATCCATTATGCTTCCAAGCATTGATCTTAGCACTAAGACAGGGCATGTGCCGCTTACGTTATCAGCATTGGGTAAGACTTCATTAGGATCACACTTAAAGTCATTTCAAATGTCTTTTTTATGCCAAAACAATTCCTGTTGACTCATTTCCAATTTCTAATTATATGAATAATTATTTCTGAATCCCACAGTTCTCCTAAGTAGCATCTATTTTAATAACTGCAATTGATACTTCCATCAGTTAATATACTGTCTTGCCTCAGCAAATAATCAAACATCTGCTGGTTGCGTTTGCTGTCACTGAGTAAATGATTTTATTTAAGAGAAATCATGTAAATTAAAGAGGAAGACTGACTATGCAATTTACCATTTTCATTAGCAGAAGCACGACGTCATTTCTCGTAAGAACTTCCACACCTAAAGGAAAGTGGCCTTCCCTCATTCACTTCCTTAATGAGCTTAGGGAATAGAATTTGATTCTGGAAAGATAATATAAAAATAAATTCTATTTGACTATAAATTTTTTTTTGCTATTCTGTTGGTATTTAATTAATGACCAGCACAGATGATCTTTAATGCATCATGCTGTGTGGGTTTTGCTGTAACACGGTATATTAGGCTTCTTTCTAACTATGGCCTTAGAAGTTAATAAATGCTTCCTGTATGTCACTACTAAAGAAGTGGAGTGTATGCTTTTAAAGCTTTGCTTAGACATTTTTTTGGTTTTCTTTGTTTTTGTTCGTTTGGGGGATTTTCTGTTTGTGTGCTTGCTTGCTTGCTTGCTTCCTTGCTTGCTTGCTTGTTTGCTTGCTTATAACCATGTACAAGTCTTTTTGGTTTTTTGTTTGTTTGTTTGTTTGTTTGTTTGTTTATTGTTTGGGGTTGTGTTTTTGGTCTTGGTACCTCCGAATAGACACAGATGGCATCCATTGAATGAAAAAAAAAAGGAAGGCTCCCTGCTCATTGCAACTCCCAATGCTCTCAGTGATCTCCTGTAATTGATGAGAGCATTTCTTCCTTGTTTCTGTCTGACAGATGTCAAACAGAAGCTGCTGACCTAGTGGGGCCATAATATACTTGTTCATGTCCTTACCTGTTCTCACAGAACAAGCTAGAAAAGAAACCTGTCTGCCTGGATATGTGATTAGTGCTTAGCTTGGACTTGACAATAGCTCAGGATGATGTATTAAAGTGATAAGGAATGAAAACAACCAATGATAATAAAAGTTCCAAACCAAAATGCTAACAGGTAGCAAGGTCATGCACACAAAGAGGGCACAGAAAAATAGGAGAAGCATTATTTTAACCAGTATAGTAAATGATACTGCTTTAGGAATACACAGTTCCATTAAAAAATGGGGGTCGGGGGAAAGCACGTTAAAGATTTCTAATGAAAAAAAAAAAGTAGTTTTCTCAGAAAAAGACAAAATCAAGTTCACATCCTTAATACAGAAATGACTCCTGGAGCTGAGTGACACTTGTTGCAAAGACTGTCTTTGGGCAGTTTCTCACACACTAAACTACAAATCTGTATCCTTGTAGGGAGAGTTGTAGAAGTTCAGGCTCACCTAAATGACTGTGGCCCTGCTTTACACTGGTTCAGGATGTCCAAAAATCGAAGCCCTTTAGAGTACCTTGTTCAAAAGGAACAAAGGGAAGAAGAGTGCCATAAAAGGAGAGACATTTTATCATCTTTGATTTAATTCCTTTGAAGTTCTTCCTTCAACTAAAAATAGAAATTACCCTCCTCGCTGTTTTCGTCAAGATCCCTTAATTTATTCCATTGTAATTTTTCCAAATAATCACACGTTTTTGAAGGATAGAGGAAAAATTATGTAACAGAAATGTTTGCCATTTTAGAATTATTCGGGGAAGAAAGGCTGAATTTAGTAGCATGTGTGGCTTCCAAAAGAGACAGTGAGAAACTGAAAGGTGACGTGTTACCTGGTTTGTCTATTGCTAAACTTGAGAAAACCTCCAGAACGCACACCATTCTCTCTGCAATCGATCATAACTGAACCTCAAATGTATGGTCCTCTTTAGAATGTACAGCCTTTATTTTGCCTAGGATCAAACTCCAAATCTGCACCTCATTTTCCTTAATCATATATGCACATTCGGGGCGGCAGAATCTATGTGGAGAAGAAACCTCTCTTTGCAAAGTGAGCCCTCTCCACCACAGCCAACTGCATTAGCTTTCGGCTTGGATGAGATTAAATATTGTTTTTCTTAAATCGATTTTATGTGTCCCTGCTGTTTTTCCTGTGTCCTTCGCTTTGTACTCTGGTTATGTTACCCTTGGCTCAGAGGAAGTCCACCGCTGGAATATTAGAACATGGAAAAAAAAAAAACCTCCATCATTGTCCCAATGTAATAGATATTGTTTTAGAATGTTTGTCCTTGGGTTTAAAATAAAAGATATGCTAATAAGTGCCCTATTCAACATTTTACTCTCCTACACTAAGAAGCTTGTTTTCATTTGATGCAAACTATTAATGCTAAAACAAAAATTGTTTTGAATTCATTTATAAGGGATACGCACCTACTTCTTTAGTTAAAACCAGTGATCCATTAAGGCTTCTCTCGCTTTTTTCCAAGCTCCGAGCATACTGACTATTTAAGTATGAAAGGGCGTGAAGGTGGGGGGTAGGTTTAGCTAAATAAAAGATTGCTTGATATCTTGGGGTTCTTTGAAGAGTTTTATAGGCTTAGAGTTCACAGTTTGAATGAAGGACATTTTTAAAACTTTTCTATATGGAAGTTTGTTAACCTGCATTTCAATTATTGAATAATTAATTAATTATACTAATTGTCACAGTGAAAAAATTACATGATGAGCAACTGGAGCTGCAGTCATGAATTGAAGTTTATGGATGTAATGTGGAAATAAGTAAAATTGTCTCCGGGTCTCAGCAGTTTATAATCTGGAGCATACAGTGTTTGCTTTATATGCAGACTCTTAGATATTCTGGAATGTTTGCTTTGTAGTTTATAAAACTGGTATTTGAATGCTAAATCTGTTTAATTATTTTATGAAACAACAATAACAAAAAACAAAAATGAGTTATTTATCATTTGTGCCGTTTTGGCTTTAAAAATTTGCTCATATTGACAAACAAGGCAAATAAAGTCATTGTACATGAAATACATTCTTGTAGAAAAATAATTATGTCTATATACTTAGAAACCTAAGTTCCAAAACAAGGAAGGATATGTATTTCAAAGTATGAAAGTTCATCTTTTGGAAATTTTGTTTTTAAAAAATATATTTAAAACAACACACACTTCAAATTCTCTACACTGAGAGAAGAAAATTCACTTTCATTAAATGTTTACTGCTAGACAAAACAAAAACAAAACAAAACAGAAACTCTTGCACTTTATTTATCTTGAAATGCTTAAATGAGCCTTGGAACACAAAAACAACTAAACTAAACTAAGTCTCGCAGACTTGTATGAAATACTTCTCCTGACAAGAATAAACAGAATCAAACCGAGTACACATGGGCCAATATTGACACAGACCACTGAGAAAGCGAGAATGCTCGATCAATCTGCTCAGCCTTCTCCTGCCTAGCAAAATTCTCGGCTACAGTATTGGTTTCTAAGAGTAAACAAGATTAAGACACCGAACTTTTTCCTGCCTTATTTATTACCCAGGACATTAATAGAATTTTAAAACAATCACTCCTTTGCGAAATGCCTTGAAATTTTTATTATTGTCAATGGGTAGTTTGTCTGTATCAATGGTGTGAAGTATAGAAATAGGTGAAACAAATAAAATTGAGTGAATTAATAAGTTACTCAAAATGTTGGCTTTTTTTTAACTGAGTGGATCCGAACAGTCTTAGATTACTTTTGCTATATTTTGTAATTTATCATGGGCCATAGGAACTGAAGTTTCATCATAATTTTCTGAAGCAGAGCACATTGTGTAATCACAAATTTTATAAAATATTGAATTATAAAATCAAAATGGATATTGCCTTTCAAAAATAACTTTTACATAGAGAAAATTAAAGTAATTTCTAAAAGAGTATAAATTGTCTTCCTAAAATATTACACATTACCTCCCCATTCTTATATATATTACAGTTAAATCTTATTACAAATGAATTATGATTACAGAGGCTTTTTATAAACTATAATAGAAAAGTACATAATTGTCTTTTAAATCTCTATTTCGATAGTCTCTGAAAAAATGTGAGCTTGCAGTATAGCTTGTAACCAAATGGAAGCATGTTTAAATGGGGGTTAAAATCAGCATTATCTAAAAATCAAAACTTATTCAAAATTACACTTTCAAGAAGAAAATATAACTATATTAAGACAAATAAGCATTGTTTGTTTTTTCAAACTACAATAGTTTACTCGATGCTACCAAAACAATTATTAAAGTCTTCTCACTTGCTGTGATTAAATCAATTTTGATAAAATTGCTCAACTGACAAGATCTTAGACTTTTAAAATTATGAAACACAATATTGCACATTCTACTTTGGCTTTTTTGTTATACAACTTTGTGAAAAATACTTAAAGTTTAAACAAATATTAGTGCAAATTTACTTAACATTAAATTTATTAAATGATTATTTGAAAATAGCAATACAAAGAACAAAGACAAGTTTTGTTTCGTCTTGAAATTCCAGAAATGGGGGGTTGGGGGTGGTGAAGGGTCTGATTGTTTTTACTGAAATGTTTTAAGAATCATTTCAAATTTAATAAAATTAAAACCTTCATTGAAAAACTTGAAAAAGTAGGACAGTATCTTTTCACTATTGAACTTTTTTGTTCAGTGGGAAGCTGTGAAAACATTTATTTATGGAGTACATTTCAACATAGAAATGAACTCCTCAGATTTTAGATTTGAGGAACATATATATTTTTTAAATACTATTGGTACAGTTAGCCTTTTTACTCGATTTATTTAGATTCAAATAATATTCTCTGTACCTAATATGTCTTTGTCTTTTAAAAATTGCTCAGTGTTTAATAAGATTCCACTCTTTTTTTTTTAAGTTATTTTTACTCCTCCGGGACCTGGGCTTCATTGCTGTTGATTTAGAAACCATCTGAAGGCTTTCTGCAGGATAGCTAGTGCTTGTACCGAATGAAATTGTGGACCAGTTTTCTGTTTTCAGTGACCAGAAAAGTAGGATGCTCACTTGCTTCTTTTCAAATTGCAATTCATAGTGCTTTATTTCAATGTTTTCCCCTATATATCTACCTGTCATACTGCTGTTTGAAGCCACTAAAGAAATCCTTCTTTCTGGATGATGATTCATGAAAAATTTCAGATTTGTCAAAAGATAACATCAATTTGTACAATAAATTGGCTTGTATACTTGTTCAAGATTGACTTACCCACACATTCTTAAAATAATAAATGCTTTTTCTGAAGTTGATTTTTTAATGCTAGAAGCTCCTCATTAAAAACTGACTTGAGTTACTTAGCTAGGATGAGATTGCATAATAAGGAAAGAGAAAAATTTTAGAACAAAAAAATAGAATACTGTCTTCCAAAAATAAAATAAGGCAATTATATCTATAAAGAGCTTCCTGGAGTTTTTTTTTTCCCCCTTAGGACAACAAATTCCTTGGGTTATGCTATAGTTATTTTAAAAAATCATTTACTAACATGTTGTTAAGCTGCTTGATGATTTAACCTTTACTAGTAAAGGAGTAAAAATATTTTACATCTCTACAAAGCAAGAGAAAGGAGATAAAATAGCAAGCCTTTCCAGACACTTGGAAGAGCTGGAGTTAAATGACCCTATTGTCTTGCATCTTCTCCGCCAGCACATGATGAATAGATAAATTCACATAGCACAAATCTGAATGGGACATATACTGGAACTGGATGCCTTCCAGATTAACTTAGTTTACTTATTAAAGTCCATTAAATGTAGAAAAAATTTGGGTGTTTTCATAGTACTGACTTGAGAATTATCTATTTTTTTATCTATTTTTTTATGAGCCCACTTTGTTAGACAGGGCCATATGATCAGAATGTAGGATTCAAACTAAAACCTAAAAAGCAACTGTTCTCATCAGCAAACACTCTTAATAGGAATTGTGAAAGTATTTTATTATTCCTAATTTAATTAAGATGCCTTGGACAGTTAACCAAGTCTACATTCACACACAAGAACATATTATTAGCAATGCAGTAAGAAGATGTACAAGATCTTAATTTTAACCCTGGTTTTTAATATTTCTCCCTAGCCTAAAAGAAAACTGGCTTGCCACTTTTACAAACACTCAGTTTATGCATAGAGTTCAGAAACTTCATAGTGTCGCTAGCTTCGTATTGCCAATAGAAACTGCTTAAACCAACATGTTAATTAAACAGTGATTTATAAATATTTATAATAAGGATATGCTGATAATGAATCTCAATTATATTGCCCATGTCTATGTATATATAAATAAGTGGTATGTAGACCACTTAGTACCTGCGTTTTAGAGATGCTGCACAACATTCCTAAGGCTATTAATAAACATCATTCCTTGTCTTATCCCACCTGTGTGGAGTGTATGGTACTGAGGTACCATAGAACACACATCCAGATGCTTTGAGCAACTGAAATGTTGTGATCCAGCATGTAGCACAAAGCCAGGCACTTAACAAGCCATACAGGGATGTTTAGCACTGTTTCCTAGCAGGTCTCTCTCCCTAATAGCATACTGTGTCATTATAGTTTAAAGGAAGTTCGTTGGCTGGTACACATCTTCAAAGTCGCCCTCCACCTCAGCCTCCCATGTTGCCACTATAAGATGCATTACCGTGGAGGTTTAGACACAACATTATGGAGAAATCGATGCAGGGAAAATGAACTTCAGACAAAATGGATGAAAAGCGTATAGGAGATGATGTAGTAGCATAAAACACACACACACACACACGCGCGCGCCAAAGCCCCTGCTTTAACAGCTATATTTATATAAGTTGGCAATGGCACAGAATTGTACAAATTGGATGCATGGCACCGAGTCATACTTTAAACTTCCCCCTGGGTAGTTTCTTGGTTTGCTTAATTTAAACTTGATTGGCCCCTTCTTGCCGTCTCTAATAAAATATGAGGGAGCTCCTGTGGCCATGCAGGCAGAGGGCACGGAGCCGCACAATCCATTTGGCGCCCTTTCTGATACATTTGCTCTGACTGGCAGTACAGGGTGATAGGATGGAGCCAGGTGTATGATCTGATGAGCCTGGTGTGACTGGGGGCGACTCCTCTAGACAGCTAAATTAAAAACCTCCCTGCAATTTTGCTCTTAATCACCCCCTCCCAGGCTGTAATTGGTGATGGTCACTTAACTCTTTCTCTCCTCTACATCACGTGTTTATCAAACCCTTCCAAGAGGATTCAATAGAACCGGCTGCACCAACCTCCCCTGAGCGCTGAGGTGTAGCAGGTTTGGACCCTGCCAGTTCTCAACCAAATTAATGTGATATATTTCCTTTCCTACTTTGAATCAGAGAAAGGAAATGACATGTGCGGGTCAAAGTTCCATTCATTTTTTTTTTTTCAAACATCCGTCACAAATGTCGACTTTCAGAAACGAACTGAAAGAGGTGTATGCAGATCGCCTACATCAGACCTACAGTTGGTTGCAGTAATAAGGTCCCTTAAAAGTGGTAGAAATAAAGACCAAGCAAATGGGGGGAAGCAACCGTTTCAGAAACCTCCGCCCATAAGGTAACTCCTGATAGCTTTCAAACTCCACTCAGCCCAACAAAAGCCCGTGGCTTCTCCCTCTCCAAGAGCGCTGTCGCCTGGTTGTTTTTCCTTTGTGCATTCATTTTTCACCCAGACATATAAATTATTGGGAGGTACCATCAAACTAGGGTGATTATGGAAGATGTCACAGACCCAGTGCAGCCCGGAAGACTACTGTAGGGAGTGTGTGGATGATTAACTGAGTTTAATAAACACACGCTGAGCAGGAGCAGGCACGCAAGACGGGCAGATGAGGCTCACTCCCTGCCGGTAGGAACGCACCATCCCATGGGAAAGAGACTGGACAGTCAAAGGGACATATCACTCAAGTGCCGAATGAAGCATGCAGTCACCGAAACACGTACGAGGTCCAGATGAAAGATGCAGAAAGAGCCCAGTGGAAGGCCAGGAGTCTTGAGAAAGTGTATATTTCACCCGGCAAGACCTTGGTAAGATAGAGCAAACTCTCTCACATAGCTGAGCTTTAATTGATACAACTGAGATTTACAAAGTTGGCTCAGAGAGCAAAAATGATTGCCTAAAAGGAACCAGGGGTTCCTCTCCGGCAAGAGTGGATAGTGTGGGTCCATTAGTGGACACCCAGATGGAGTTCTCTTTTTGAACCCTGGTACCCTTATCTAGGGCATCTTGGCTGGAAACTGGAAAAGATGGAAACATCCCAGGAGGATGCTCTGTTTCTCCTCCCGAGGAGAACAATTTTCCCACTCGGGAAGCTTGGGCTCACATATTAATGAGCAAGCACGTGCAAAGCTCCGAACTGCTTTTGACTGCTTCTGGGAGAGAGGAATAAGAATGCTGTTTTCCAATTCCCTTTGAAACCGGTCCCCAGTTCCACTTGAGAGTCAAGCCAATTCAACTGGAGGCGAAGTTGGAAGCCAGAATCTCTCTCTGAACTTGGAAAGGCAGGGAAGGAGGTCCTCATCATTATCTTTAACAATGACTGACTTGGTGCAACAAAAGTGTGGCACTGTCCCCACCCATTGGGGCCATTTAAGCCATTGCCACCCTTTTCTTTTTGCTCTGCTTTGACAGACTGGGAAAAGTCTGTCTGGCAGGGGATTCTTATACTTGCATCAAGACCTGCAGGAAAACCCAGACCCTTTAACCTGTTATGTGAGCTGAATCAAACCAGAGGTTGTCATTTTCACAGCAGAGAGAACTGTGGTCAAAGAGCGAGTGGCATGCCCAAATTAGCAGCTATGCCAAGCAAAAGTGGCACCAGGACCCATGTGCCTGAGACCCTAGCTTAGTGGCCCACACAACACAAAATGATCTTGTCACTCTGACTCATGCTGACATTCAGCCTGCTCAGACCTGGTCATTCTCAAAAGGATGTTAATGAACCTATCATCAGGTAGCTTGGTAGACTGACAGAGAACAGCTGGACATTTCAGTGAAATCCGTAGCTGGGTATGGCACTGACTAGAACCTGGGAAAGTAAAGATAAGAACTATTAGCTATTCTTCATCTCCCTCACTAGCTATCCTCCATAAAGATGATCAACTTTTAAAGATTGTCTAACTGGAGTGCTAGGGCTTCCCTACTGATGGACACTGGATATGAATGCTCAGTTGTAGCATTTGTAGTATAGTCCTGATACACGGAGGTGTGTCCAGACACTGTTGTTCCTTCTGGAGGAGCAGAGTCTCAGGTCTTGAATCCACATACAGATAACCTCTTCATCAAAAAGAATCAACAGTGACAGTGGTTTTCTCCAGTGCCCTTCTGACAGGGAGCAGTCCACGATGACCTCCCAGAGCAAAAGCTTCAGGGTCTGATTATAATTCAGGGGCTACCTCTCACCCCGGCCCCTTTCCTAGCACTACGGCCACCTTCTTGCACAGAACTGTGAGAATGCAGTCAACAGCTGCACAGCCGCACAGAACACACCAGGCAGAGTTAGAGCCCTGAGCAAAATAGCTTTCTGCTCCCCATCTTTCCGCAGAGCACACACTCAGGATTATGGATGCCAAGTCCTTCCCTTCAGGAATTTCAATGTCTTCCCACTGAGCAACAAATCATATGTTATCCAGAGTCCTGATGTGAGCAGCGTGAGTTTCCTGGGGGCGCTGCAGAAGACATATGGAAGTGGCTTTCCCTCCTTCATGACTTGCCAGCCCAAATACATGGACCATTTCTTCCTGAGAAGGGTGTGTGCCTCTTTTCAGAGAGCTTTGTCTTATGATTATGATCTTGCAGAGTATGGGGGGGTAAGTCAATATGTTGGCTACAAGGCTCCATGGAGAGGAATACGAGGGTGGGCATTAACCTGGATAGCTGCCCAGATGGGATTCTTCTCATCCAGATTGGCACCAGGCTATGTGGATCCAATTCCTCTCCCCAGTCCATGCCTAAAAATAAGAGAGATGGCTTTATGATTGGAGGCTTTTTAATCCACAGATGGACAGGCCTGAATATGAAAGGCATAAAGAGATGGGGTTTTAGGGACACAGGCAAAGTAGGTGGTAATCGTAAAAGGGATGCTATCCAGGGGAGGGGGAACAAATGTTAAGAGCTGGCATTTGACAAAAGAAGCTGAAGAGATGGACAAACAACATGACTTCCGATGTTTAACCTGAGGGACAACTGAGAGTGAGGCTCCTGTCTGCCTAGGGGCTCCAGGGTTCTCTTTGGCTGAGTGCAACAAGTGTGGTTGAGTTTGTGTTTTGTTTTGTTTTGTTTTGTTTTGTTTTGTTTTGTTTTGTTTTTTCTAGGAGGGGCTTTTCAGTGGAAGGCTCCATATGTGTTCAACACTTTTGCAAGAGGGCAGAGACGGCTACTGCCTTGGTTATCACTGCACCCACAGACAGACAAATGGCCTGAGAGCTAATGACTAAACTCTCTGTGTCCAGACCTTTTCTCCTTCCCCCTCCTTTCCATCCACGGTGCAGCCACATAAGATCTGGGCATCCTGTTGACTTTGTGGATCCCCTGACCCAACTACCGAATTTTCCCCATTCGAATGGGAGTCTCAAGGGGACTCATAGTCAGAAGCAAAAATTAAATAAAGATTAGATGCAATTCTGGAATGCTTTCAATGTGTTAGACTCTGACAGTACATCTTTATTCACTAGTTCTGCCCTCCTGTAACGATCTGGACATAGGCCCTGTTATTAACTCTTTACAGAGGAAGAAACTGACACAAACGGGTGCCAGTGAGCTGCAAAGATCACACACCTAAGAGCAGACACATGGGGGATTACAAACCCTGACATTCACCTAAGAAAAGAGAAATTCTGTTTACTCCCTGTAAAATTCTGAAGTTACCTTTTCATGAGATACTCCCCACCAGGAAAATCATGACCACTGTGTTGTTTCCTAAGTTGAAGGTTAATGGGTAATGTCTCAACTTAAATTCCTTTTTGCTGTGGTTCCTGGGATTAGCTATTACAACTCTCTCTCTCTCTCTCTCTCTCTCTCTCTCTCTCTCTCTCTCTCTCTCTCTCTCTCTCCCTCTCCCTCCCCTCTTTCTCCTTCTGTCCTTCCCTCCCTCTCTCCCTTCCTTCCTCCTTCCCTTTCTCTGTCTCTCCCTCTTCCCCTCTATTCTAATTACAGTCTTCACTAGGCAACAAATACTTCCATGCAATTCAGGTCAAGGATGCTGGATTTGAAACCTGTGTCTGTTTCCTATGATGGACAATAAGAATTTTTAAAAGAATATTTATTGATCTTAAACCCCTGCAGGAAATCACCCCTAGAAGCTAAACTTTCAGACTGAACAGCAGGTAGAATCATGAGACAAACTTGGCTGACAGAGAGACATGGCTCTCCTGCTGCATAGGATAAGACAAAGCTAGCAGTGCGCTCCAGAGAGGCTCAAAAAGTCTCCCTAAGTTTAAAACACTTAAGAAGAGGAGTACCAAGATAAGAAGGACCAAACAGACCTGGGTTTAAAGAGAATTTAGACCCTGATTCTCCCCACTCAGCACACTAAGGTTAACTCCTTGACAGTGGAAAACTGAATAACGTACAAGGTCTAGAACACTGAAGACAAAAAGAAAACTCAGATAGAAAAGACAATTGCCCAATAAACTTCATGCTCTACCCTACCCCAAGTGAAAGTTATTCCTGAAGGGCATCAATAAAGAGAGCGGGCATGAGGATAACAAATGAGGGAAACAGTTTAAAAACTCATCTTAGAAAACAAGCTAAAATGTGTCATACAAAAGTCCTCTTGAAATTAAAAATATTCAGCAGTCTTGGTGGTACTTCATGCTTGCAGTCCCAGCAACTGGTAGGCTGAAGCAGGACTGCTTTGAGTTTGAGTGAGACTGAACTAAGCTAGGATGTCCCAGGTTAGAGACCATACCTAGAGAGATGGGAAGGAGAGGAAGGAGTGGGGATGAGGAGAGGGAGAGGAGGGAGGAGGACAAGGAGGAGAAAAAAGAAAGAGAAACAGGCTTGGGAGAGAAGACAGCAGGTAAAGTGTTTATGTCACAAACCTGGGTGCCTGAGTTTGATCCCTGGAAGCCACATGAAGATGGGACTTTTTAAAAGTTGACTCCACAAAGCTGTCTTCTAATTTACACATACTCACAATGACAAGTACGTCCCTTCACAAACATATTATGCACATGTACTTGGGGTGAGGAGGGAGAGGCGGGGTGTTATTAGAGGCTGTACAGTGCCCGAAATAGAAAGCAATCTGAGAGGAAGCTGTAGGGCACAGAGAAAACAAGTTCTCACATGGTAGTGAAACAGAAATGGCCAGATTAACAATGCTCCAGGTGACATGGTAGGCAGATGAAGGCAGGTCCAGGAGCAAAGAAAAAGAAATGGGTTAGGTGACACATCTGATCGTCCTCAAAAAAGTGGTGACATGGCCTCTGTGATGTAAATAAGCAAACTCATTCTAACTAAAAAGCATTTGGCATGTGCATGTGCGTGTGTGTGTGGCATACCTGTGTTGAGCACATGTGTGTGAGCACACTTGGGGGGGGGGCAAAGTCAGTATGGGTATCTGCTATGATTGTTTCCCACTTTATTTACTAAAGCAAATTCTATTGCTAAACCCATAGGTCACTGACCCTAAATAATCTATCTTACCTGCTTGCCCAGAGAGATACCCTGCCTCTGCCACCCGAGTTCTGGAATTCAAGTGGGCCACATGTCCATCTGGCCTTCGTAGGGTTGCTGGGACCAACTCCAGTCTTCACTCTTTCATAGCAAGTGTTTTATCCTCTGAGCAAAATTCACAGTCCCCATGAACCAAAAACTTCGAATAACTAACACTAAAGTTCTGGAAAACTGTACTTTAGTATGAAACATCTTAATTCTATTTTTAGTATGTAAGTAACATACCAAAGAGAACAGAGATATGAAAAGTGTTCCAAGATGTCAGAAAAAAAAAAAAAACAATCTAATGGAGCCTTGCAAGAGAAAATATAAAGTATTTGCAAAAACGTGCTCAGAATTACTAATCAGTGGGGAAAACAAGTAAAAATCACAAGAGATACTGTCATCCCAGTAAGAATAGCTACCATCAAAACAAAGATAACAAGTGCTGGCCAGATGTGGAGAGGACAAACACCTTGTCCATAGTTAGTGGGAGTGCAGAGTCTGAACACAGCAGGAAAATCCCTCAGAATTATCGAATCATCACAGACTCCAGCAATCCTCAGACTGGGTTATGTATCCCAAGGGAACTGAAATGGATAAAGTCCTATGTGCATTGCTTGTTTATTGTAGCACTTTCCACAACAGCCAAGAAATGGAAACAAAGTGAATGTTAATCAACTGATCAGCTGATAAAGAAAATGCAGCAAATGGGCTCAATAGAATACTAATCAGTTATTAAAAAGGGTTAGGATCCTGTCACCTGTGACAACGTGGATAGGACTCAAAAATCATTCATGGAAATAAACCAGACAGACAGAATGCATCACATGCTGTCACTCTGGAACTGTGTTCATTCCCCACCTCAGTTTTCAACAGGTATACATACAAGTTCTGGGGGTTTTATCACATAAGGATAAATTTATATTCCCTATCTCTCAATATTAATAACTCCATCGAAGCTCAGAGCGAACTAAACTATGCTTCCTTCTAGATCCCTTTGCTGCTCAATCACCTCTCCCTGATTCATCGGCTGGATTTTTTTTTTACATAAACAGATTCACATTTTCATATAGAGCTCATCACCCTATTCACACACTTCTTGTATCCAGATTGTGTCTTGATTTCATAAACTTTAGATCACAGACACACACACACACACACACACACACACACTAACATACACACAGGCACACATGAGTACAAATATGCACACATTCATTCAAACATGCTCCCACACACGAACAACCCAGATAAGATTCACATATGTCCCCAGTGATAATATAGACATTTTAGCCAAGACAGACCCACAAACGGTGAAGGCTTATCTTTGAGGAAGCTCTGAGGCAATCTGCTCTTTGGTTGTAAGAACATACTCCATCCCAAGGTAGCCACACAGAGCAACCATTCCCAGCTCTCCTCCTGTTTTGTCCTCAGTGTCTATCTCTGCCTGCGTTCCACCATCTACTCATTCTGTTCCCATGGCTTCATGACATGACTAATCTTTTGGTTTTTCTCCCCCCTCCCCTCCCTAGCTCTGCTGCCAAACTACCACATAAATGCTCCCTTCTGGGACATAATGAAACACACAAGGCTCACCTAAACAGACTAGGTTCTAGAAACTCCCAAAAATTAAAAGGCTCACAAGACCATGCTCCATGGTTTCAAAAAGAACAAACAGTTGCTGGGAAAAGAGTCGTTTCGATCAGCTGAGCTGCCTGTAGGTTTCATAAGGAACTTTCATAAGGAACTTCCAGGTTATAGCTTGCATGAGTGGTTAACCATGCTGAGGTGAGCTTCCAAGTGATGCAGCTGCCTTTGAAACACCCTTGCTCCTCTAAGCAATCCCTCATCAATACTCCTGTAGGCAACCTCAATAACTCAACTGGTTCACCAAGCTAAACTTCCATAGAATCATTTCTTTCATCTGGGGAAAGCAGAGGTAACATAGGTTTGTAGGGTAATTGTAGTGATGGTGTCAGAAAAATTTATAAAGAAGAGCTTCCCTGTCCCACGCATCCTGAATTTTTAATATTTTCCCCCAGAGTCCTCTAAAATAATGTTTAATGGATATAAAAATCCATATACTTACTGAACAAGTCCGTGTTTGAGACAAATCTCCACTTCCTCCTGGAAAAGCTGGGGAACCACCCCTGAGCAACCAGAAAGACTCTGCCACCAGGGAGACCTGGGTTGGAATTAGACCTCTGCATTCCAATCTGCACATTTTAGAGCCACTCGCACATGAGACAGAGAGAGTGGCCTGGTGTTCATGTCTAATGTCAAATGCAATAATAAAGAATGTATGATAATGATTCCTTCTCCCAATCAGGAAGGCACTTGGTAATTTTAATCAACTGTGTGAATCTCCTGACTGTTTGCACCTATAGGCAGAGCAGATGGATGCTAGGAAATGGGCCCCACAATGGGCCTCTAAGAATAACAGGGACTCATTGATTCCCAGTTTTACAATCAAAACCGGGAAGTCCATGTTCCATCTGGAGGGCTGACCCTGGGAAGGTCCAATAGAGGCATGTGTAAAACCCTGGGGTTGTCATCTATTTGATACAGAACAGCCATTTGCCATTTCCCATAAAAGCAGTGGGAAATTGGTTTAAACTGCAAGGATTTGAGTTCAACATGAGGGAAACACTCCTGACAGTAGGGATGGTCAGGCGATGAAACAAGTTAACAATAACAATTGTGGAATGGATTGCCCAGGGCTCTTTGGACATTGTTCCCCACATGTCGGGAGGGGGATGGGATATAACCTTCCTATTGGACACCTCCTAGGATACTTTCCAGGTCTCTGCTTCTTAATTAGTTCAGCATGCTTTTGCATTAATAGCATTATAATCCTGGTGGCAACTGATTAAAAAAAAAAACAAAAATCAATTTCCCTCTCAAATCCCCCAAACAAGGTGTCTTTTGCTTGCCTATGCTCAACAAAAGCAATGCTCTGCACGGTTTCATTCCTATGCCTTTTAATTTCTTCAGCGAAGTTTTAAAGCCAAGATTACCATTAACCAAAGTTTAGCCCAGGAATACACTGAATTATAAACTGGTGGAAATGCTGAATAGAGATATACAATAGCAATATTAACGGGACGTTAGCTACGATGCCAATAGTATGTCACCACAATGCAAGGAAATCATGTGAAAGTAGCTGCTATTGTAGATAAGGGGTGCCGCTCTTAATAATGGATTTTCCCTGCATTACTTCTGTGCTTTTAACATTTTTTCCATCATGAACAGTGACCTTGGAATAATGCTAAGAACCATATTTTGTATTTAACCTAAATACCAAATTTAAAGACTTAAATAGATAATACAAAGGGCTTGATTCCATGCAGCTGGAGATTGAGCAAGGTCATAGACTATGGCTACAAGACTCATATGTAATGGAAGTAAATCTTTTTTTATTGAAAATATTCAATGCATAACTACATTATTTCAACAAAGACAGGAATATTTTATGAAAAGGGGGGGAAAATGGAAGCATATTGACAGGTGCATACAGTGTGGGTCCCAAAGAGAGGTGGGTAGGGCTCTAGACTCCTCTTGATAATCCCCTGCTGCTCTCCCCAAGGCCCCCTAAAGATGTGTGAGGAAAAAACATTGTGTTTGCCATTGGTCCCCAAATCTTCCTAGTCTGTCTTTCAACCTAGATGATGTATCAGCTGTGTGCCTGCCGAGATTGGCTCACATTGCTACAAGTCTTAGTCTCTGCTCTCGGAATCATGACACCAACCAGCTGGCCAGATGGATTCACCAACCCTGCAGGAGAGAACTGTGCCAGGGAAGTCTGTGTTCTCTGCACACAGACTCCTGGTGTGGCTTCATTCCCCTGCCATCCCTGAGCACTGACAATACAGTAACAGTGACATGGACAATAGCCATTAGCCTCTTTGCTTTCTTCTCTCTGTCTAAAGAGGGGGACAACAGTGACACCTTCTGCAAGATTAAGTGAGTTGGTGCTCATAAAACATAGAATAAGGATGTGACAGTGTTGGCTTGTAATCTGGCTCCAAGACTGAAGACCTTGGCTTCTCCAGTTTGGGGTCTGTTGGTCAGATTGCACAAAGCCAGATGTGATATTTTAAACAATGGGTCACAGAAGAGAAGAGACCCGTTTCTCATTTTTCTGCCCATGAGAATATGTAAAGATAGGTTGTGTGTGTGTGTGTGTGTGTGTGTGTGTGTGTGTGTGTGTTCTAATGAGTATGGATAAGAAACATCTTAATTGAAAAACATTTACTTGTCAAACTCTTCCTTAAGAATAAGGTTCTGGTTTGCAGTGTTTTCTAAATGCATGGCTTTGGATAGGCCATAGAAACTCTGTGAGCTTCATTGTTCTCATTTAGAGAATAAAAGAAATTGTGGACTTAGGGACTTCAAAGGAGATGCCATAAGTAAAAGTTTATATTAAAAGACTAATTCAGAACTTAATTCTACTGTAACTAGCTCCCCATCTGTCTCATTTGTGTTTCAGGTCAAGTTATCTTCTAGAAAATGATAGTGTTTACTTCCTTCTGTAGTAATTTTTATGCATCTTTCTAAAAAGTCTAATTCCTGACAGAAACAAACAAACAAAAAAAAATGGTAGTAAACCTGCTCTTGCCTGCTCTGGCATCCGAAATGTACCAACCTCCTGTCTGCACATTTTATCTTTCTGTCCCTTTTTCTTTTACCTTGTCCCATCTCTCTATATTTCTGTATTAACTTGGTTTCCTTTTGAATGAGATTATCTGAAGAAATTACTGAGAAAAGCTTTTCATTTGTCTAATAATATGCTAGTTCTTCCCCCCACCCCACTCCCAATTTCTTTCTATATGCTATCGTGTGCAAAGAAAAAGCAAAACCACACATTCCCACCAAGACACTTTCAAGAAAATGTCTTCATGGAACTTATTGTTTCAAAACTAATGGAGTGCTGTGAGCATCCCCTGGGTCACCCTAGTTCTTCCAACTGCATGGCTGCCATTAAGCTCCCTGCACATGGGTCAAGAAAAGGAGTGCTGAACTCCAATAGTAGCTTCATTCCTGAGCATCTGATTTGGTCTCTCCTCTCCCGTCAACATGCAAAAGAAGAACATCACAGACAGGAAAGAAAGGGAACACAGCTGCCACGCTAAGAAAATCCAGGTTCTATCAGCCCCAGGTTTTCTAGAATGCAGGCCACCCAACCCAAGCATAGAGAACCCTACTTCATCCTATGAAGCAAAGGTATCACTAGGATACCCAGGTGGTACAGCACAACAAAGCAGGAGAAGGTTGCAGGAGAGGGTGCAAATGGCAGGATGCAGAGGAAGAAAGAAAACCAAAAAATACAAGGAGGCTATGGCAGCTGCACTTCTTGAGAACCTATTGTGTGCTAAGCATGGTCACCTGTCATCCTTACAATAATTAGCAGAGAAAAGCTTGTACTTCTAGTTTCCAGGGGAGAAACTGAGGCCCAGAGAGCAGATCTCTGCATACAGAACCTTATTCTCAGATTGCTAAGCTTTCTGCTCACAAGTTATCACCCCAATCACAATATAGAAAATAGGCCTTTGTTCACTAAATAGCAATTGTATCTATGTCTGGATTATGCTGCTATTGAGAATGGGCGAGTCCCTGTGACCAGGAGGTTGGTTCTTGTCAAACTCCATTGCACTTTATAGTAATGTATGAGAAAGTCTAACAAGTGGGTGGCTGTGCCCACTGTATTTCTTACAGTATTAACACTCTGAAACAAGCCATTTATGTGTTTCTGGCAAAGTGTTGGGGGTGGGGGAGTATCTCTCTTGACCCTTTGTTCTTGTAAATTAAGCATTCAATAAAAACAAAGTCTATTCATTTGATTCAAACTATCAAGATTCTTAAGTTACAGGTTTTTTTGTTTTCCATGCATATCCAATTCTTTTTCAAGTCAGAGTTTTCTAGGGCTAGAAGTCCTCCCCAAGTTCAAATTCAACCCTTTTGGGTTCTGATGGCTGCTCTTCTATAGACCACATCGCCCCTGAACTCCTCCCTGACCACACCCCCGGATTATAGCAATGCACTTGTGTTGTGCCAGAGCATCGATAGATCAGCAGTACTAGTCCAGGCTCCCTCAGCCTGTATTTCTATCCATTATCCCCAAACACTAATTTTCTCTGCCTGCATCAGTCAATATTTTTTGTACTGAAGACTTTGGATTCTGGGTCTGTGTCTTATTCTGTCTGGAGCTTCCAACACTCTGAGATGCAGTGAATCCTAAACTTCGGAGAACTGGAGATGAACTACTTCTAGCCATCACTTCTCTCCCTTCACCGCCTCCCAGCTGTTTCTCTCCTTCCCCGTCTTCCTGCCTTCAGACATCTTGACATGTTGCTTATAGCAGACAAATTGAGCATATCCCAGCACCCCATGTCGATGTAGACTCACATAAAAAACAAACAGCAAGTAAATGGAAAAGACAAGGCTTGGATTTCCCAGTACGTCTGCTATCTGATCATATTTTAATTCTAGACATGTGTTTTCCATTGTTACTTCCTGGCTCAATTAGGTTACTGGACATACAAGGTAAACTTTGTGGAATGGAAAAATCCAGTGCCCAGGTGTTCCTGCGAGATTCGCATTCTAAACAGTGGGTCCCAGGAATTTCTCCCACCCATTTGAGAGAAGTGATTAACATGCAGTCCCAGCTGTTGCAAATATAGGAATGGATCCAGGAATCCATTTCCTTTCTGCTTAGTATATCACAAGAGTTCAGAAGCCCCTTGGTGGAAAATGAGCCAACAGAGCTCATCAGACCTAGGTATTGCTTTGGGTCTAATTGCCTGCCTCTTTTTAGGAGGCCTGTTCTCTCAGACACTAAAGTGTGCTTTGACTACAAGGAAGGGGTCAAGGTGCGAGGAGACTGCAGTGTTAATGTGGGTGTCACAGAAATGCATTAGCTGGGTGGACCAAATAAGGGGAAATATTTTGATGGGAAAATGGCATTTAGAAGTGTTAGTGCATTTAAAACATTTTCCCAGTGTGGTTACATTAGCAACCCTAAACAATCAGGGGCCAGGAGGTGTTGTTGCAGGGATTGTGAGCTTAAAAAGTTACCCTTGTTCTGACACCTATTAATAACCACCTCTGAAAAATTATAAAGCATAGTGAAAGGAGAATTGTGTGACTGTGCCTAGAGATGCCCCATAACTGTGATTCATACAGACAAAAAAAAAAAAACCTATATGGCATGATATATGTTTGATTCTCTGCTGAACAAGAAGCTTTTGGCTAAGAAGTCTATTGTTAATTCTAGGTCCTGATGGCATTCAGAGCCTTTTCTTGATATCCCCTACGTAAGCAACCTATTGTATAATATTCACCAAGAAGAAAAAGAAAATCACATGCACATTTCTTCCAGATTTTGAAAAAAAAAAGAGTCAGCCTTTTAGCTAAAGAAAACATTAACATATGGGGGAAAACAAACTTTTATCATCCTGAACTTTAATTTTTTCTTCCATAGTCTATAACAACAAGTTCTGGAAGCCTCCCTCTGGCTGTACTATGCTGTGTCCCATTGCAAGAAGAGCATCTGAAGAAAGGAATGTCACTGGGGATGCTGTCCAGAATGGCTACTAAATGCCAATGGCTGACCTATTGGATATCTACATATACAGGGTCATGCTGCATGAAGAAGAGGAATTCTCCTCTTCCACTGTTGACCACTGACATAGCACTATGAAGTTTCTACCCTCTGCTGCTGTGAAGCTTAGATATTTTATAAGAAAGCTTGCCTCTGGCCGTACCAGCAGGGGCTGTGATACACTCACTGTCATAATATTTAACGAAGATTTAAAGGGATTATAGAGAAAGGAAATATTTTAGTGTATGTTCAGCTCTGAAGTCAGAATTTGACTCCACTGGGCAAACTAAGCCAACTATAGACACATTCTTACGTCTGAGAGATCATTTTGTATAAGCCACAGATCTTTCAGGAGGTGAACATTGGCAAGGCCCCACTTAACAACAGGTTACCTTGGTTTATGGGATCTACAATGGTCCTTTTATTGTCATAGATAATCACACTGCTGTACTGAATCTTAAAACCCTACAAGGTCAGGCTTGAGATAATTTTGGGAGCCATGTCATCTGGTTCCTTGCATCCCAGACTTTTAAATCCCACTGCTACATCAGCAGCAGCCTCAGCTGAAGCATCCATGCATCAGGACCACTATCAGAACCCAGACTGAAGAGCCACTATGCTCAGCCCACCTTTAACATTAATCTTCCCTTCAGCTCTGTACCATGGGTATCATTAACCCATTTCATTTGTGAGGAAGCAGAAAATCAAAGTTATGCTAAATCAAGAAAAGCTGGAGTTCTGAGGTAAAATACCCTGGCGTGTACACCGGTGTCTATTTGAATATTGTTAGAGTAATAAGGAACGTGCTACCACCCAAAGAAATCATCTCTGTGATAAAAGTTTCCCTTTTGTTCCTATAGATGGAAATGTTGCCCTTTGATTAAAATCCTTCCTGTTGGGACCCTCCAGAGCAGATGTAGCATGCCTTTTATAGGGAAGCCCTGAACCCACCTGGAGACATCAATTATAGTTTTTTCTGCAAATCCTCTTTCCTTCCAGCTAAACTCTGGACCCTCTGCTCTTATGCCTTGACATTTCCTGTGGGTAATGATGTGACATTCGCTGAAGATTCCAAAGCAAGACCCACTTTTTATTCATCTCCTGTCCCCCAGGACCTCCACCACACCCAGCACAATGTGGGTCTTCTGTACATTTTGAGGGATATACATGTTCAGCAAACCTTGACTGTCCTGAAGTTTTGTCTTTCAAGTCTGGCAGTTTTTCCCAACTCTTCAAAGAATGTGAAGTCAAAATGAAATCTACTCTCCTTGGATGATTTTGCTTCTCTGGCCACTAACACGCTTCCAGTCTGTGTGAACAATTGGATCCGGATGGCCTGGTCAACTTACTGACTCATCCCATAATGCTGAGAAATATGCTCCCAGGTCTTGGTATATGCTCCTAACTCAAGCTGTACTAGAGTAGTATTCAGAACAATGTCCTAGGCTTTGTCCCACTAATTTCAGAGCTAGAGTACTCTAGTATAGGGATGATATTTTGAGATCTTTATGCCTACTGTGGGCAAAAGTTGTTATCCTTTCTGGATTTCCTTTGTTCTGGAATTTGGGGAAATCTAAAGCTTAGTCCTGATCTTTTATAAGTTTTTACTATTTTTAATGTTTATTAGCTTATAAAGAATATTTTAGGGTTGCCATTTTTCATACAAAAGTTGATGGTGTTGCTTCTCCTGTCCTCTCTTCTCCATCTCCTTCCTGCTTTCATGTCACATGTGACCTGCCTTCTTTTCACCATCTCTTGCCCCTCTCCTGGTGTCCTCTCTAGTTTCATAACCTATACCTAGTCTCTCAGCCCCTTATTGGCATACATATAAACAATGAAAGTTACTGTCTCCATATGAGACAGAATATGCATATGTACGTGTGTGTGCCACATTTTCATAATCCATTATGACAAGAACAGCAACAAATATAGATGTGTGTGTATTCAGTGGTTAAATTTGGAGCCCCTTGTAATATGCTCAGGAGCAGTGTAATTGATTCGTCTGTTAGTTGTGTGTTTAATTCTCCTTTCATAGCAGCTACGCTAGCTTGCACTCTCACTATCAGTGAGTACGGTATTCTTTCCCTTCAGTCTTTTTCAGCATCTATTGTCATTTGTCTTTATCACTCGGATTAGGAGTGAGATGGAATCTCAAGGTGGCCTTAAGTTGCATCTCCCTAATGGCTAAAGGTGCTGAACAATTTTAATAGTTATTGAACATTTGTGTTTCTTCTTTTGAGGATTGTCTGTTAGTTTCATCAGTCCATTTAGTGATTGCTAGTTTTACATTGGGTATTTAGTTTTTGCAGAACTTTATATATTGTGGTTATCAATCCCTGGTCTGAGGACTTAGCTGATATTATATAGTAGTTGGCTCTGAGAGGAAACCCTTTCATCTAGGATAGAAGCTTCTTAATATGTAGAATGTAAAAATGAGATGTGAAACAATAAGGTATTTTCAAGGCAGGCTGACTATAGGGAGGTAAAGCAGCATAATGTAAGAAGATAAACCAGACCATTCTGCAGGGAAGCTCATTGAGACAAGAAGGAAGCAACTCATTCAAAATATCTTCAAGATGTCCCTAAAACTGACCAGATTAACTTGACCTCCTCAAGACTATATAAACAAAAAAGACTGCTGAGACTTGATCTTAGACAAGTGCTGCCTAGAAAAGGCTCAGATCAGTCGAGCTGCCTAGAAAAGCAGAGACCAGCCAAATATCCTGGATGAGGCAAAGGCAGATGGACCTCTATGGGAGCCAGGCCAGTGTGATATACATAACAATTCTAGGTTAGCTAAGGCTACAAAGTAAGACTTGAGAGAAAGAAACAGAGAGAGAGGGAGAGAGAGAGAGAGAGAGAGAGAGAGAGAGAGAGATGACATAACAGTGTATTTATCACTGGTCCTCTATGCTGTTCCATTGGTCAACATGTCTGTTTTACTCTAGTGCCAGTTTTTTAATCACTGTTCCTTGGTACCAGGCCTTATTCCTTCTTAGGATTTCTTCATCTCTGCATGGATTCTTTACGAAAAGAAGCCACTGCCTATTTCCCTTTCAAACACTTCCCCATAAAGTAAAGCCCTCTTGATTCCCATGGCAGAGGCTATTCGGCACCCGATTCTAGACTCAATCCTGCTTCTTCAAAGGAGACTCAAGAAGTTCTGTATTCAGGACCTGAGCATCAGGTCACCCTCTTCATTCTGTTCTAATAACTCCCCTCTCTGATGAATTCTCTGTTTAGTACATTAGTCACGTGATAAGTCATAGTTGTTTGGCTAAGGTAGGATTTGCTGGGAGAATAAACCAGTTTCTAGAGCTCAGTCAGTTAACCCATGCAGGGTCATTGAGGGTCATGCAGAAGGTCAAAGTCTACTCCCAGACTTATCTTACTCCAGGTAATAGTGTTACAGTTTCAACTACATCCACAAAAACAGGAGAGAAAGAAGGCCAAGGGATTTCACACGTACTCGTCCATGATTTCTCCTGGAATTCTCTCCTGACTTTCCACCAGATTAGTGTTTAGAACATGGGGGAAAGGCTCACCGTGAACACTACATACGTCTTGTGTCACATCAACAAGGAAAATGACATGGAAACTAGATAATCCTGAAGGACAGCCTCTGCTACAGCTGTTGGTTTTCATTCTCTTTCTCTCAGTGACTAAACTATTGTGACAAAGAGTCTGCTTTTCTGCTCCCTTCCCATTGGTTACAGAGTTTAGAATTGCTTCTACTTGAGGCGGAAGCACAGAGGCGCTGAGGCAGCACCCTTTGTGGGCCGGGGACAGCCAGCCACCTTCCGGACCGGAGGACAGGTGCCCGCCCGGCTGGGGAGGCGGCCTAAGCCACAGCAGCAGCGGTCGCCATCTTGGTCCGGGACCGCCGAACTTAGGAAATTAGTCTGAACAGGTGAGAGGGTGCGCCAGAGAACCTGACAGCTTCTGGAACAGGCGGAAGCACAGAGGCGCTGAGGCAGCACCCTGTGTGGGCCGGGGACAGCCGGCCACCTTCCGGACCGGAGGACAGGTGCCCACCCAGCTGGGGAGGCGGCCTAAGCCACAGCAGCAGCGGTCGCCATCTTGGTCCGGGACCCGCCGAACTTAGGAAATTAGTCTGAACAGGTGAGAGGGTGCGCCAGAGAACCTGACAGCCTCTGGAACAGGCAGAAGCACAGAGGGGCTGAGGCAGCACCCTGTGTGGGCCGGGGACAGCCGGCCACCTTCCGGACCAGAGGACAGGTGCCCACCCGGCTGGGGAGGCGACCTAAGCCACAGCAGCAGCGGTCGCCATCTTGGTGCGGGACCCGCCGAACTTAGGAAATTAGTCTGAACAGGTGAGAGGGTGCGCCAGAGAACCTGACAGCTTCTGGAACAGGCGGAAGCACAGAGGCGCTGAGGCAGCACCCTGTGTGGGCCGGGGACAGCCGGCCACCTTCCGGACCGGAGGACAGGTGCCCACCCGGCTGGGGAGGCGGCCTAAGCCACAGCAGCAGCGGTCGCCATCTTGGTCCCGGGACTCCAAGGAACTTAGGAATTTAGTCTGCTTAGGTGAGAGTCTGTACCACCTGGGAACTGCCAAAGCAACACAGTGTCTGAGAAAGGTCCTGTTTTGGGCCTTCTTCTTCGGCCAGGAGGAGGTCCAAATACAAGATATCTGCGCACCTTCCCTGTAAGAGAGCTTGCCAGCAGAGAGTGCTCTGAGCACTGAAACTCAGAGGAGAGAATCTGTCTCCCAGGTCTGCTGATAGACGGTAACAGAATCATCAGAAGAACAATCTCTAAACAGAGTCAACTATAACTACTAACTCCAGAGATTACCAGATGGCGAAAGGTAAACGGAGGAATCTTACTAACAGGAACCAAGACCACTCACCATCACCAGAACCCAGCACACCCACTTCGCCCAGTCCAGGGAACCCCAACACACCTGAGAACCTAGACCTAGATTTAAAAGCATATCTCATGATGATGGTAGAGGACATCAAGAAGGACTTTAATAAATCACTTAAAGAAATACAGGAGAACACTGCTAAAGAGTTACAAGTCCTTAAAGAAAAACAGGAAAACACAATCAAACAGGTAGAAGTCCTTACAGAAAAAGAGGAAAAAACATACAAACAGGTGATGGAAATGAACAAAACCATACTAGACCTAAAAAGGGAAGTAGACACAATAAAGAAAACTCAAAGCGAGGCAACACTAGAGATAGAAACCCTAGGAAAGAAATCTGGAACCATAGATTTGAGCATCAGCAACAGAATACAAGAGATGGAAGAGAGAATCTCAGGTGCAGAAGATTCCATAGAGAACATCGGCACAACAATCAAAGAAAATGGAAAATGCAAAAAGATCCTAACTCAAAATATCCAGGAAATCCAGGACATAATAAGAAGACCAAACGTACGGATAATAGGAGTGGATGAGAATGAAGATTTTCAACTCAAAGGTCCAGCAAACATCTTCAACAAAATTATTGAAGAAAACTTCCCAAATCTAAAGAATGAGATGCATATGAACATACAAGAAGCCTACAGAACTCCAAATAGACTGGACCAGAAAAGAAATTCCTCCCGACACATAATAATCAGAACATCAAATGCACTAAATAAAGATAGAATACTAAAAGCAGTAAGGGAAAAAGGTCAAGTAACATATAAAGGCAAGCCTATCAGAATTACACCAGATTTTTCACCAGAGACTATGAAAGCCAGAAGAGCCTGGACAGATGTTATACAGACACTAAGAGAACACAAACTGCAGCCCAGGCTACTATACCCAGCCAAACTCTCAATTATCATAGAGGGAGAAACCAAAGTATTCCACGACAAAACCAAATTCACGCATTATCTCTCCACGAATCCAGCCCTTCAAAGGATAATAACAGAAAAAAACCAATACAAGAACGGGAACAACGCCCTAGAAAAAACAAGAAGGTAATCCCTCAACAAACCTAAAAGAAGACAGCCACAAGAACAGAATGCCACCTTTAACAACTAAAATAACAGGAAGCAACAATTACTTTTCCTTAATATCTCTTAACATCAATGGTCTCAACTCGCCAATAAAAAGACATAGACTAACAAACTGGCTACACAAACAAGACCCAACATTTTGCTGCTTACAGGAAACTCATCTCAGAGAAAAAGATAGACACTACCTCAGAATGAAAGGCTGGAAAACAATTTTCCAAGCAAATGGTATGAAGAAACAAGCAGGAGTAGCCATCCTAATATCTGATAAGATTGACTTCCAACCCAAAGTCATCAAAAAAGACAAGGAGGGACACTTCATTCTCATCAAAGGTAAAATCCTCCAAGAGGAACTCTCAATTCTGAATATCTATGCTCCAAATACAAGAGCAGCCACATTCACTAAAGAAACTTTAGTAAAGCTCAAAGCACACATTGCACCTCACACAATAATAGTGGGAGACTTCAACACACCACTTTCACCAATGGACAGATCATGGAAACAGAAACTAAACAGGGACACACTGAAACTAACAGAAGTGATGAAACAAATGGATCTGACAGATATCTACAGAACATTTTATCCTAAAACAAAAGGATATACCTTCTTCTCAGCACCTCATGGTACCTTCTCCAAAATTGACCACATAATAGGTCACAAATCAGGCCTCAACAGATTCAAAAATATTGAAATTGTCCCATGTATCCTATCAGATCACCATGCACTAAGGCTGATCTTCAATAACAAAATAAATAACAGAAAGCCAACATTCACATGGAAACTGAACAACACTCTTCTCAATGATACCTTGGTCAAGGAAGGAATAAAGAAAGAAATTAAAGACTTTTTAGAGTTTAATGAAAATGAAGCCACAACGTACCCAAACCTTTGGGACACAATGAAAGCATTTCTAAGAGGGAAACTCATAGCTATGAGTGCCTTCAAGAAAAAACGGGAGAGAGCACATACTAGCAGCTTGACAACACATCTAAAAGCTCTAGAAAAAAAGGAAGCAAATTCACCCAAGAGGAGTAGACGGCAGGAAATAATCAAACTCAGGGGTGAAATCAACCAAGTGGAAACAAGAAGAACTATTCAAAGAATTAACCAAACGAGGAGTTGGTTCTTTGAGAAAATCAACAAGATAGATAAACCCTTAGCTAGACTCACTAAAGGGCACAGGGACAAAATCCTAATTAACAAAATCAGAAATGAAAAGGGAGACATAACAACAGATCCTGAAGAAATCCAAAACACTATCAGATCCTTCTACAAAAGGCTATACTCAACAAAACTGGAAAACCTGGACGAAATGGACAAATTTCTGGACAGATACCAGGTACCAAAGTTGAATCAGGATCAAGTTGACCTTCTAAACAGTCCCATATCCCCTAAAGAAATAGAAGCAGTTATTAATAGTCTCCCAGCCAAAAAAAGCCCAGGACCAGACGGGTTTAGTGCAGAGTTCTATCAGACCTTCAAAGAAGATCTAACTCCAGTTCTGCACAAACTTTTTCACAAGATAGAAGTAGAAGGTATTCTACCCAACTCATTTTATGAAGCCACTATTACTCTGATACCTAAACCACAGAAAGATCCAACAAAGATAGAGAACTTCAGACCAATTTCTCTTATGAACATCGATGCAAAAATTCTTAATAAAATTCTCGCTAACCGAATCCAAGAACACATTAAAGCAATCATCCATCCTGACCAAGTAGGTTTTATTCCAGGGATGCAGGGATGGTTTAATATACGAAAATCCATCAATGTAATCCATTATATAAACAAACTCAAAGACAAAAACCACATGATCATCTCGTTAGATGCAGAAAAAGCATTTGACAAGATCCAACACCCATTCATGATAAAAGTTCTGGAAAGATCAGGAATTCAAGGCCAATACCTAAACATGATAAAAGCAATCTACAGCAAACCAGTAGCCAACATCAAAGTAAATGGAGAGAAGCTGGAAGCAATCCCACTAAAATCAGGGACTAGACAAGGCTGCCCACTTTCTCCCTACCTTTTCAACATAGTACTTGAAGTATTAGCCAGAGCAATTCGACAACAAAAGGAGATCAAGGGGATACAAATTGGAAAAGAGGAAGTCAAAATATCACTTTTTGCAGATGATATGATAGTATATATAAGTGACCCTAAAAATTCCAACAGAGAACTCCTAAACCTGATAAACAGCTTCGGTGAAGTAGCTGGATATAAAATTAACTCAAACAAGTCAATGGCCTTTCTCTACACAAAGAATAAACAGGCTGAGAAAGAAATTAGGGAAACAACACCCTTCTCAATAGCCACAAATAATATAAAATATCTCGGCGTGACTCTAACGAAGGAAGTGAAAGATCTGTATGATAAAAACTTCAAGTCCCTGAAGAAAGAAATTAAAGAAGATCTCAGAAGATGGAAAGATCTCCCATGCTCATGGATTGGCAGGACCAACATTGTAAAAATGGCTATCTTGCCAAAAGCAATCTACAGATTCAATGCAATCCCCATTAAAATTCCAACTCAATTCTTCAACGAACTAGAAGGAGCAATTTGCAAATTCATCTGGAATAACAAAAACCCGAGGATAGCAAAAACTCTTCTCAAGGATAAAAGAACCTCTGGTGGAATCACCATGCCTGACCTAAAGCTTTACTACAGAGCAATTGTGATAAAAACTGCATGGTACTGGTATAGAGACAGACAAGTGGACCAATGGAATAGAATTGAAGACCCAGAAATGAACCCACACACCTATGGTCACTTGATCTTCGACAAGGGAGCCAAAACCATCCAGTGGAAGAAAGACAGCATTTTCAACAATTGGTGCTGGCACAACTGGTTGTTATCATGTAGAAGAATGCGAATCGATCCATACTTATCTCCTTGTACTAAGGTCAAATCTAAGTGGATCAAGGAACTTCACATAAAACCAGAGACACTGAAACTTATAGAGGAGAAAGTGGGGAAAAGCCTTGAAGATATGGGCACAGGGGAAAAATTCCTGAACAGAACAGCAATGGCTTGTGCTGTAAGATCGAGAATTGACAAATGGGACCTAATGAAACTCCAAAGTTTCTGCAAGGCAAAAGACACTGTCTATAAGACAAAAAGACCACCAACAGACTGGGAAAGGATCTTTACCTATCCTAAATCAGATAGGGGACTAATATCCAACATATATAAAGAACTCAAGAAGGTGGACCTCAGAAAATCAAATAACCCCCTTAAAAAATGGGGCTCAGAACTGAACAAAGAATTCTCACCTGAGGAATACCGAATGGCAGAGAAGCACCTGAAAAAATGTTCAACATCCTTAATCATCAGGGAAATGCAAATCAAAACAACCCTGAGATTCCACCTCACACCAGTGAGAATGGCTAAGATCAAAAATTCAGGTGACAGCAGATGCTGGCGAGGATGTGGAGAAAGAGGAACACTCCTCCATTGTTGGTGGGATTGCAGGCTTGTACAACCACTCTGGAAATCAGTCTGGCGGTTCCTCAGAAAATTGGACATAGTACTACCGGAGGATCCAGCAATACCTCTCCTGGGCATATATCCAGAAGAAGCCCCAACTGGTAAGAAGGACACATGCTCCACTATGTTCATAGCAGCCTTATTTATAATAGCCAGAAACTGGAAAGAACCCAGATGCCCCTCAACAGAGGAATGGATACAGAAAATGTGGTACATCTACACAATGGAGTACTACTCAGCTATTAAAAAGAATGAATTTATGAAATTCCTAGCCAAATGGATGGACCTGGAGAGCATCATCCTGAGTGAGGTAACACAATCACAAAGGAACTCACACAATATGTACTCAATGATAAGTGGATACTAGCCCAAAACCTAGGATACCCACGATATAAGATACAATTTCCTAAACACATGAAACTCAAGAAAAATGAAGACTGAAGTGTGGACACTATGCCCCTCCTTAGAAGTGGGAACAAAACACCCATGGAAGGAGTTACAGAAACAAAGTATGGAGCTGAGATGAAAGGATGGACCATGTAGAGACTGCCATATCCAGGGATCCACCCCATAATCAGCTTCCAAATGCTGACACCATTGCATACACTAGCAAGATTTTACTGAAAGGACCCAGATGTAGCTGTCTCTTGTGCGACTATGCCGGGGCCTAGCAAACACAGAAGTGGATGCTCACAGTCAGCTAATGGATGGATCACAGGGCTCCCAATGGAGGAGCTAGAGAAAGTACCCAAGGAGCTAAAGGGATCTTCAACCCTATAGGTGGAACAACATTATGAACTAACCAGTACCCCTGAGCTCTTGACTCTAGCTGCATATGTATCAAAAGATGGCCTAGTCGGCCATCACTGGAAAAAGAGGCCCATTGGACACGCAGACTTTGTGTGCCCCGGTACAGGGGAACGCCAGGGCCAAAGGGGGGGAGTGGGTGGGTAGGGGAGTGGGGGTGGGTGGGTAAGGGGGTCTTTTGGTATAGCATTGGAAATGTAAATGAGCTAAATACCTAATAAAAAATGGAAAAAAAAAAAAAAAAGAATTGCTTCTACTTGAATTTCTGGCAGGCCCAAAAGATGCCCTCACAAGTAAAAGAAAATCCACCCATCAAAATTAGCACAAAAACGATTTATAAGATCATGTTAGAACAACAGACTTCAGTTGTACATCTAGTTTGGAATTCCACAGCTCACACAGTTGGTCTAACTACTGCCCCTACTCTACAAATGCTTGCTTGGATCCACAGCCCCAACTGCTACACAGTAAGAGCACCAGGCTCTCATTACCGCAAAGCATGTTGTGGGGCAGAGAGAATAGGCAGTCTGATTCTTCCAAACCTCAAGGAAAGGTGTCTCATTGTTTCTGATTAATGCGATGGATCAAGGGCACATTCCTGAGCCAATTGCTGCCAAGTGAGATTTAATACTTTGATTGGCCACCTGGGTCACATGGTATTTCCTGAAGCCAGATGTGGGTCTCTCTTGGAGCCATATGCATGTGGAAGAGGGATAAATTAAATCCTCAAATGAAAGTGGTTTTGTCCAGAAAGCAATGCATTTGTCCTTTGAAGCCTCCGAAGCTCTGTGCTAGCTTTCGCTTACCTTTGCAGTACTCAACACTCAGAAAAGATCATGCTCTGTGCCTTTCCAGGCATCCTTTGGCATAAGCTTTGTCTTGTCCCCTTCAGCCTCCAAAAGTGCATCTGCTGGCCAGGCCCTCCTTCACTTCACTTGCAAATCTAGTCCTACATCAAAAGGCCCCTGGTCCAGCCTTCCTCACAGCAGAAGTCAGACTGTCTCTCCTTAGAAAACAAGCAAGCAGGCATCCAAGGAATAATAACACAATAAAATACAATGCAATACAAGAAAACAAAACAAAACAAACAGGAATAGGAAAAAAACACACAAACATGAAAACAAGCCAAAGAAAAAGCACAATTATTTATATATATATATATATATATATATATATATATATATATATATATATGCATGTATGTTCACACCCAGAGAAAATCCATAAAAACACAAAATGGGAAGGTATAATATCTAGACAAAGGACATATAGGGGTGTTCCAATTTAACATTATGTGACAAAGAACCAAAGATACATTTTAGGTTGGCTATCTACTGCTAGCCATTGGGCCTACCCCTAAGAGCTGTTTGTTTCTTGATGGCCTTCAAGAAATCTAACTTTTCATTTGCAAGTGGCCATCAGTTGGAGACAACTTGTGGCTTAGGGATGGGGGGAAGGGCATGTGTCTACTTCTTTTTTTCAGTTCTAGGATCCCATCTAGTGCACACCTGTGCAGACCCAGTGCTTGCTGCTGCAGACTATGTGAGGTCATATGTGTGCCAACTTGGTTGTGTCTAGAAGGCCTTGTTTCCTTGGTGTCTTCCATCTTCTCTGGCTCTTATACTCTTTTTGCTTCCTCTTCTGTGAAGTTCACTGCGCCCTGAAAGGAAAGATTAGATGAAGATGTCCTTTTTAGAACTGAGTGTTCTAATATCTCTCACTAACTGTAAAATATCTAGCTATTGGTCCCTGTATTTTTTCCCCATCTGCTGCAGGAGGAAGCTTTCTCTGATGATGGATGAGCAAGGCACTGATCTATGAGTATAGCAGAATGTCATTAGAAGTCATTTTATTACTCGCTTCCTTTAGTAGAACAATAGATTTTGGGTTTCCCCTAGGTCCATATGGATATGGATTCCATCTCATGAAGTATGCCATAACTCAAATCAGATATTGATTGGTTACTGCCACAAGCTTTGTGCCACCACTTCACCAGCACATCTTGCAAGCAGGTCACCATTGTAGATTGAAGGATTTGTAGCAGTGTTGGTGTTTAACTTTCTCATTGGGTAGTGTGCAGAATATATTCCAGTACCATGAACACCAGTCTATAGGATTAAGGGCTCTAGATAGGCACCAGCTCAAGTTCACCAAGTTCAATGAATTGTATAGGTGTTTTCATCAGCAATAGGTCCTTAACCATCACTTTGTGGAGAGCAACCAATAACTTTGGCAATTGCCTGGGTTGTTTGGAATTCTTATAGGATCTATTTGGTCAAGACCTCCATTAGATATAACTTTAATCTAGTATTAGATGTCTCATTTGGTAACAAAATGTCCACTTGGGTCACTTAGATCATATATATATCACTCTACTCTTTTAGGTACAACCCCCTCAAATGGCTCTGAGTTTTAGCTATTCCTCTGTTATCTCCCTCTCTATCTCTCCCCTCTCCCTCCCTATTTGATCCTCCCATTCCAGTCCCCACCACACACATTCATCCATAACTGTATTTCCCCTTCCTTGGAAGATTCTAGTCCCTTACTCTTTACCTAACCTCTGTGGTTATCTGTGTACACACAGCCGGGGCCTTGAGCTTCAGAGCACACTCAATTGGGTCCTTGCTGTACGGTCAGTATTAGCCCAGTTTGCTGTTGTTGCTGTTGTTGTTGTAGTAGTCGTTGTTGTTGTTGTTATTGTTGTTACAAAATAAACTTACCTGGAGGCTTGGGTGGGTCATTATGTGGGAGGAAGGTTGAAAATTCCTCAAAAGCACCCAGTTTATCTGAAGGTCTACACCCTAGGAGTTGGTCTAGTTGGGCAGGACAGCCTGCCTTTAGCCTTTCTTTCCATTTTTCTATGTGGATATCCTTGCCTTTAAGAATTGGTCCAATTTTCATTTCACATTTAAAATCTCAACTAACTCAGCATCAGCTAATGAGAAACTCCACATCGTGCCACCTTTTAGAGCTCAATTACACAAAAATCAGAGTGGTATTGGGTGTACGTCTGGGAAAAATAGATTTTCAAATTGGTGTAAAGTGTACTTAATATGGATAGCTCTGTAATTTCCAGAAGAGTTCAGAAAGAGAGTGATGTAATTAGATTTTATTTGAAGTTTTTCTTTAAATTTTAGAGTGAAGAAAGAGAAGAAAATCAATATATTATCTTCCTATGAAGTAAAAGTAAGTGAATGACCCATCTGTCTTAATTTATTGTGTGAACTAAAGAGAATAATATTCACCTCTCCTAGTGATATTTTACATCATAAATAGGTACTGCACTAATTTTTACAGGCAAAATTCAATATTTCCACAAAACAGAAAGATTGTCTTCCATTCCTGGCCCCCCAGCATAATTGAGTGCAGAGATGGTGCATAAAATATGTAGGTAACCTTTTGCCTCGGCCTGTAATTTAACATTCCCTTCACTCTGTGCCAGTCTCCACGTCCTGTGAGAAAGAATAGTGTTTTGTTGGCTTTATGTGTGTGTGTGTGTGTGTGTGTGTGTGTGTGTGTGTATGTGTGTGTGTGTGTGAAATGTGTGTATGGTATATGTAATGTGTGCATGGATGTGGTGAGGAGGCTATAGAAAAATGACAACTGTCCTCCTTTGTCACCTGAGACCATACATATTCCTTTGAGCACTGTTTTCCAATGAACCTAGGGGTGGGGGGTGGAGTCCTGTTTTCAGGTAGGATAGTAGACAACCTACTCTAGATTGATCATCCTGCCCCTGTCAAATCACTGGGATTACAGAGACCAGTGGGACCATGCCCACTTATCACATAGGTACTGGGAACTGAACTCAGGTCTCCATGCTTTTTCAGCAAACACCCTTAGCCAGTGCCTTAGTCAGGGTTTCTATTCCTGCACAAACATCATGACCAAGAAGCAAGTTGGGGAGGAAAAGGTTTATTCAGCTTACACTTCCTCATTGCTGTTAATCACCAAGGAAGTCAGGACTAGAACTCAAGCAGGTCAGGAAGCAGGAGCTGATGCAGAGGCCATGGAGGGATGTCTCTTACTGGCTTGCTTCCCTTGGTTGCTTAGCTTGCTTTCTTGTAGAACCCGACTACCAGCCCAGAGATGGTACCACCCACAAGGGGCCCTCCCTGCTTGATCACTAATTGAGAAAATGCCTTACAACTGGATCTCATGGAGGCATTTCCTCACCTGAAGCTCCTTTCTCTGTGATAACTCCAGCCTGTGTCAAGTTGACACAAAACTAGCTGGTACACCCAGGGAGCTGTCTTTCCAGCTCCAAAACAAAGTATTGTTCAAGCAACAATTAGAAATTTCATTATTTCATGTATTGATCAGTGGTTGTTTTAATGGTACCCAATAACAGTTTCTTTAAATTTCTGTGGCCACAACATTGTGTGTGTGTTTTGTGTTTATGTGTTCATGTAATTATGTGTGTGTAGATGCATATGTGTGCTTGTGCATATGATGGCCAGACATTAACATCAAATATCTTCTCAATGACACATTTCTTTCTGTTCGGAGACAGAGTGCCCCCCTGAAGTCAACGTTTATATTTTCAGTTAGATTCACTGGCCAAGGAAGAACAGGCCATGTCACTATCACCACCACCTTGCCAGCACTGGGTTTATAGACACACACCATTTCAGCAGGCTTTTGCATGGGTACTGAAGAGCTGAACTCAAGTCTCCATGATTGCTCTAGAGACATTTCTGGAACTGGGCCACATCCCCTGCTCCCTCACAAGAGAGGAATTGATTTCACTCTATGGTGTCGATTAAGGCACTCTCAGACTCAGGGCCACTGTTGCTCTTCGATCCATGAAGACATCTGCTCTCATTTTTTCCTTTGGGGAGCAATGCTTCAGAACACAACCTTCTCGTGGAAGAAGTCAAACTCAGGGGCAATGAAGACAAGGAACACCCAGATCCCACTGCAGCCCTGGTTCCTGAGGAAAATCATGGCATGCTCTCCACATCTCAGGAGAAAACAGCAAGAGACACTTAGCCAAGGCCAACAAGAGAAAAGAAAATATGTTTTGACCTCAACAAAAAGAACACGGTAGAAGGCAGATGTGAGCAAGAGGTCAATTCTAACATTTTCCATGTGGTTGCCAGAGAAGGTTCCCATAAATTAAGGTAAGATTAAGTAGCAAACAGAGTCTGTGATATGGTTCAGCAGTAGAGCACTGGCCTATTATGGATATGGACTTGGTCTGATCCCTAGCATTGAATGAAAGAGTTGTTTTCAAAGGGACATGTTAAACACTCAAAAATTTCAATTATTACTAACTTTCTAATTATGTGATTAAGTGACCTTAAAATTACCAATACATTTCTCAACCCTAATGCTCTCTGTCCCTTAGAGAGTGGTGTCATAATTGCTTGGAGGCTAGGAAGGAAGTGAAGCCCTGCCCATAAATATTCTGGGTGGGGTCAAGACACAGTGAGAAGAATGTGTAGAATTGCTGTACTTTATACACAAGTGAAATCAGTGCTTTCTCACCTATTCTAGAACATGGTGGGCTACTTGACTTCACTTGGTCAGTTAGTGAAATAAGGCATTGGGTGAGATCTCCTAAGTCTCTGACCCTGCTGCTCTGTGAGTCAAAATGTTTCTACTTGTACTTAAAACCCTTTCTGATGTTATTTGTTTAGGAAAAGTGTTAACTTTGGAAACTTAAGTTTGAGAAAAGAAGAAGAGGAGGAGGAGGAGGAACCCCACATAGAACACTCAGAGGGCAAAGGCATCTCTGGTACTCTGCACTGGTTTGTTTCACTTCTCCAATGTGTGCCTTCAAAAGTCCCTGTGTGTCTCAGCTGTGAAGAGTGTTGTCCTAGAAAATGTTCACAATCTCAACATAGTAAAAAATTATATCTGAGCATGACACTGGGAGGAAGGAAACCCAGCAGGCTGGTACAGGAGGACAACAAGTTGAGGCCTTCCTTAGACTATACTATCAAGACCTTGTCTAGACAACAAAATGCAAAAAGGAAAGGAAAGACAGAAAGAGGGAAGGGAGGGGAAGGGAAGGGAAGGGAGGAGAGGTGAGGAGGGGAGGGTGGTAGGGGAGGGGAAGGAAGGAGATGGGAGGAAAGGGGAGGGGACGGGAGGGGAGAGGAGGGGATCGGATGGGAGGGGAGAAGAGGAGAGGAGAAGGAGAGGAGGGGAGGGACAGAGAGGAGAGGAGAAGGAGAGGAGGGGAGGGACAGAGAGGAGAGGAGAAAAAAATGAGAGGGAAAAGAAAAGTTTTCACACTCCTGCTCGCATGAGGAAGACACATAGCAGAGATCTAGCCCAGGCATCTGAGTCATACCCCTTGTCAAGGAACACTGTGGTTAAGGGAGACTCATAGTCACAGTGGTAGTCAGGCATTCAACCTAGAATCTTACTGAGCCAGCCATGATTTTGCTTTCCTCTTTTTACTCCCCATAATTAACTGCTAGAACATACCCCAAAGCTGCCTACTACTGTCCATCCCCCTGGCAAACACCCTGGCTCATGATCACCACCTGGTCACAGCACAGACTTCAAGTGACTTCCTGAATTCCACTCTATTGATGGCCCAGTCTGTTCCTCACCCAGCGGCAAGAATGGCATTATAAAATAAGAATCCTATCACTGCTGCTTTGTAGCCCAGTGCCTTCTTCCACTTATTCCTATATTCTAACCCCTTTTGTGATCTTCATGACCCTAGAGTACTTGGTCCCTGACTTCTCAGTCCTCTGCTCCCCAATTCCCAACACACTGTGCCCCAGCCTCAGAGGGCTGTTCTGGCCCTTGGTTATGCTGGGCTTATTTTTGGAACCTTCTTCAGCCTTTTTTTACCCCAGGCCTTCTCCTATGTGTTCAGGCTTTGCATCCAATGGCAGCTCCTCAGAGAACTTTCCTGAATATCTGAGGTGGTCCACATCCCACCAAGAGCCATCACTGTGTCACAGGGTTTTAGACTTCTTGCCACTGAGAAGTGTCCTTACTGATGCTGGGGAGATAGCTTTGTCAGCCAAGGAATTGTCAAACACACAAAGAACCTGGGGAGAATCGCCAAACCTCACATAAACAAAATATGAGGGTAGTCTCAGAAACCTGTAATCCAAGTACTGAGAAGACAGAGGCAGCAAGATCCCTCTGGCTAGCAGCCCAGCCAATCTAACCTACTTAGAGAGGTCCAAGCCAATGAGAAGCTTCAAGTTGAAACTAAGGTGGATGACCAAACTACATATTTGCTACATATGTTGGAGGGGAGTCCTAGTTCATGTATGCTCTGTGGTTGGTGGTTCCATCTCTAGGAGACCACAAGAGTACAGGTTAGTTGACAATGTTAATCTTCTTGTGGAGCCCCTATGCCTTCTTGGTCCCTTAATCCTTCCCCCAACTCTTCCACAAAACTCCCCAAGTTCTATCTAACATTTGGATGTGAATCTCTGCATCTGTTTCAGATGTCATGTGTGTCCCCCAACAACTGGAGCAAGGGCTATCCCTGATTCTGTTGCCTGCTTGTGGATCCTGTTCCCCTAACTTGGCTGCTTCTTCTGGCCTCAGTGGAAGAGGTCGTGCCTAGTCCTTCAGTGACTTGATGTGCCAGGGTGGGTTGTTACGGGGGTGACAAGGAGGGCTCCCCCTTCTCACAGGAGAAGGAGAGGTGGCTGAGGGAGAGGCTTGGGAAGGGGGGACTGGGAGAAGGCTGTGATTGGGATGTAAAGTGAGTTAATTAATTAATTAATTAATTAATGGGTAAAAAGGAAAGAAGGTGAATGATTTCTGGGGAATAACATGGCAAGTTGTTTCATGATATGCACTTCTGTACACGTGTGTACTCACACACATGAACATGTACATACACAAATAGAATAAATTGTCTTACGTTGTGTTTGCCTTTAACCTTCCAGCAGTATGCAAGCTGCCTCTCATCTCTGGCTGCTCAGAACACTGCCAGGGCATCCTCACTGTTCAACAAATAACTGTCAAAGGCACAATGGGCTCGTTGAGGTGAGTTGGAACCTGATGGACATGAGGAGTTTAAATGATAGCCTTACTCAAGATCACCTTGAAATAACATGAATACTCAAGGACCATTAAGACTCCTCAGTGGGTAATGGCACCTGATGCCAGAACTAAGGTCCTGAGTTTGATCCCTGGAACCTATGTTTTGAGAGAAGAGAACCAATTCTTGCAAGTTGTTCTCTGACACAACCTTATTCTCACACATATACAACACACATACACATATACAGTCATACACACACACACTCATACACATGGACTCATACACACACATATAAACCTACACATACCCAGACCCAAACACACACACACACACACGCAAACATGCACACACTCATACACATATACAACACATACACACAAGCAGCTCTATGTTATGAAAAATTAAGTAAGCAAATAGTGTAACATCTGGTATCTATACCTCATGAGGATAGTGAAGATTCCAGAACGTTCTGAGAGGGAGTGGTGGGGATCCAAATAGACTCCTCTAAGATCAAAACTTAAACCTGTCCGTGTTCATGTTCGAGTGACTTCCTCTGCGAAAGAAAGGAAGACACCCCGGGGTGTGAGCGCTGAGAAAGCTGTGGTGGACTAGCTGACATAGCAGGCACCATGCTGTCCCACGGCACTCTCAAGCTCGGCTTCCTGGTGTGGGAAATGGAACTGGCAACGCCGATTGTCACCAGAGAAGAACTAAATAGAGCCTGTGTGAAGAGGCTCTAGCATGCAATATGCACTCAGGAAACTTGAAACTCTTCATTTCCTTTCAGTAAGCTGCACCCATTAAGATGTTTTGGGCCACAAGCGGACTCCTGACTGGAAGAGTTTAAGTAATGGGAGTTCTGGCTTCTGTGAATAGCGGCAGGTCACAGGAAATGGAAGCAAGGCCCATCAGACCCAAGTGGACCAGAAAGACACTCTCTTCACCCGAGGAGCCCGAGAAAGTCACCTCAGCTCCACTCAGCTCTAAATGTGAATGGGTAAAGAAACAGAGAGCAAATTCTCCCCCTCCCTCCCTCCCTCCCCCCCCCTTTCTGCTGTACCTCTTCTGCCTCTCTCCGGATTCTTCCTCTCTCTTTCTCACTCGCTTCCTCTTCCCTCTCCCCGTCTGACCTCTTCCCTCCTTTTTCCTCCTTTCTCTAACTCTCCTTCCCTTCCTCCATTAATTTCAGAAAATTTCCTTCAGCTTCTTCAAAGTCTGCCTCCTCCCCTCCTTCTCCGTGCTCTGAGGATTCATCTTCCTGAATCAAGGCCGATTCCCTTGGCCCTCTGCTTTCCCATGGCTACCTCCATGCTAAGTAGCATCCATCAGTCTTGCTACTGGAGTGTCTCCAACAGCTCTGCCTGGTTTCTCCTGGCTCTGGACCCTAATCCTGCTCACCCTCTCAGTCCCAGCGTGATAAAGACTCCCCACCAGTTGTAGCCCCACAGTGAGTCTTCAGCCTTTGTAGGCCTCCCATAACCCCACTCAGACCTTTGTAAATAGTCGCTTTATTAAATTCTCCCTTAATTACCGTGTTAGAGGGGGCCATCTGTTTCCTGCTGGGACACTGACTGATACAAGAAAATTCTTCCCCAAGAGTTATCCAACACACCATCTCTCCTGCTGCCATCTCCTACTCTCTGCCTCTGTCAAAGAAGAAAAGACAGAAAATCTTTTTTATCAGTACTTGGAATTGAACTTAGGGCCCCAAGCATCGTGGGCAATTGCTCTATCTCTGAGCTATATTCCTCCCCCCACAACCCCCCCTTGCCATTTTTTCATTGTGTTTTTTGCTTTGTTTGAGACAAGGATTTCATTAACTTGCTCAGACTGCCCTTAAAAGTGTGGTCATCCTGGCTCATGACCTAAAGCATCTAGAATTACATGCCTGAACCACCAGGCCCAACAAAATCGCAAACCTTTCCGTTCGGTCTCCAGAAGCAGCCTGGGGAGCAGGGGGCAAGTAGGGATAGGGGGGGAAATCCTAGGAAAGTAAGGATCTGATATTTCAGAGGCTGACACGGTGACTGCTTGCCAACCAACAATATCTCCCACGGGGGTACTACAAAGAGAAAACTGCCTACTGTAGTGTCATCTAGACCTGCAGTTCCAGCTGCTCAAAAGGCTGAGGCAAGAGCATTTCTTGATCCTAGGAGTTCAAGGCCACCCTGGGCAATGATACAAAAACTGACTCATGATACCAACAACATAATAATAACTTTAATATAATGTGAATGCATATATATATATATGTTATATATTATAATAAATAATGCCTGTAAGTATTATTCTAGAGAAAAATCAGACAGATGCATATCCCTCCTATATTATGGAAGCAAGCTTATGAATGAGTTACCTACAATTCTCATAGTCGCTGTGGCTCCTCAGGAAAGATGGACTGGGACTGGAAAGATGGATTAGGGACAATTGTCTGCAGAGGCCAGGGCATTCTATCGCCTGCATCTGGAGTTACAGGTGGTTGGGAGACTCCCAACACGTGTGTGAAAATTGAACTTCAGTCCTCCGAAAGATCAGCAAGAGCTCTCAACCTCTGAGCCATCTCTCTAGCCCCGATTTCAGTTTCTAACACTATTAACACTAGCAGACAGAACCACATAAACAGAGGCTAAGAGTGTTGAATTTTTTTTTTACTGTAAAACTTGAACATTTCTGATCTACTAACAAGAGATTTGTTAAAAAGATGGACTAGCTGGAAAAGGATACCAGCTGCCTGTTGCAGACTCATGGGCATGTCGTCAGAGGACCGGACACTATAAGAAAACCCTTAGCTGGAAAATGGCCAAGCTTTTCCTTCAAACTGAAACTATAATGGGACAACACATGTACAGTTGAATACCAGCCCTGGAAAGGTAAATTTCACACCTAGGTCTTCGCACTCAATTAACCTAATCTAGAAGTCTCTAGGAGACATGGCTGGGGGATTAACTAGGTGATTCTAGTTACTTTTGGTTGGCTATCAATATTAGTCTTCCTTCTCAGCAGGTGCATAGGAAGCTAGAGCTTTTGACCAGCTCAGGAAAGCATCGGCACTATGTCGAACAAAGCCTTAGGAAAGAAACTCGCCCCGCTTTTGTTAGTATTTTGGAAATACGAGTCCAGAGATTTTGATACAGTGATAAGTACCCAGTAAGGAGACGGGATGAGTCTATATTCCTTCTTTACCACCAACCACCACAGTACAGGAGCAGAAAAACAGGTCACCCACACTCTCATGGACCTCACTGACACCCACCACGGCAGACGACAGGATCTGCTGTCTTGTTCACAGTTGAGAATTACTGGTCAGTGCTCTCCTTCTCATATGCAATCTTTATGTCTAGTATCCCAAGCTGTCCTTAAGGCCAGTCCCACAGTCTATATCTGCATAACAGCTAACACACAAAAGTGGGCTTGTTGACCAAAGGATTCCAGTCTCCCATCACTGAGACCTACTGATAAATAACAAATATCCCGTTAGTAGATGAGAAATGTTCAAGTTCTCTAGGGTCATGATTCTTTTACAGTCCAAAAAGAAAAAAAAAATCAACACTCTGAGCCTCTCTTTATGTGGTTCTGTCTGCTAGTGTTAATAGTGTTAGAAACTCTGAGATGGCTCAGAGGTTGAGAGCTCTTGCTGATCTTTCAGAGGACTGAAGTTCAATTTTCACACCAGTGTTGGGAGTCTCCCAACCACCTGTAACTCCAGATGCAGGCAACAGAATGCCCTGGCCTCTGCAGACAATTGTATCCATGTACTCATGTGTGCATACACATACACACACATACACACACACACACACACACACACACACACACACACACAAACACACACACATACACATACAATTAGAAATAAAAGTAACAAATTGAAAAGTGTTTAAAGTATGTTTATTCATTTATGTTTAGATAACAAAATATAAGCAATTATATGTTAACATAAATGACACATGCTTATAAAAAATAATCTTTTCCAAAGGAAGAAATATGAGAGGAGAACTGTGTTAGATTTTTGCAAATCTATTTAAAGTTTGGCTTAATAAAATCCAGCAGGATTCTCATATCTGAATTTATGCTTTATCTGATGTGTTGTCCCCATGTATTATGATTCTTCTTGACCATTTCCATCCTTCTTTTCTTGAAGCATATTACCTAGCCACTCCAAGTGTCATTAACGGAATTCAGGAGCCTATGAAATGACGTGGTCTTGATGAAACTCTGTCAGAGCTTGGCATACCCTGCCCTTTGTTTCTCTACTCCTCTACCTGCAGCAGACCTTCAGGGAGCAAGCTGAGATGGTCTAGGACTGAAACAGCACAGTGGGAAAGCTGAGGGGTCATGCCAAAGGACTTTCACCCTGATGCTCCTGACTTACGTGCATTTCCAACGGGCTTCATTCTAAATGTTTGCTACACTTTATTATTAATTTATTGTATTGCATGTATGTGCATTCAGACCTTCCCCAGGCATATGGAGATGCCTTGTTGGTGTAGGATGCACACTGCAGCCTCTTATGTGGTAGGCTCATACATGTTCTATATTGCTAGCTACCATCTCTTTATGCTACTGAGATTATTTTAAGTTTAAAATGAGTAACAACCATTTAGCCAGGCATAAATGGTACAGACCTGTAGTCCTTAATACTGAGGAAGATCAGACAAAAGGGTCAGAAGTTCAGTGTTGGCCATAGCTAGGGAATGAGTTCCACGCCAATCTGGCAACTAAGTAAGAAACTATGTTGAGATAAATATGAAGAGGGGGTTAGGAAGAAAGTCACCAACAACCTTATCTAGCACCAACTCTGTGAATTATAAGAGTGACTGCCTGGCAAAGTGTACCCATGGTTCCATAATAACACACACACAAAAAATGTGATAGGGATAACCATAGCTGACGGTGTTCTGATTGGATCAAGGCCTGCTCCAAACAAGGGAAGCGGGCAAGGTAGTGTCAATCTTGCAAGGACCTTGAGTGTGGCACTCATGGGTCAAGGCTGAACCTACTGCTTCTATTTTGTTAAGCTGGCATCACAGCATCACACAGCTCTCTGAATCTACATCTCTATGCCCAGGGACTGCTGCTTATATTCATTCTCATCAAAAAAGGTTTTCAGTTTGGTTTGGTTTAGTTTTTTTCAGTGAACAGTGGTTACACAAAGACTCATAGTAAGCCAAAGAGCCAGACATAAGTATGAGCAGCAGACTAGGGAAGGGAAGCAGGAGGAGAGCACTGACTAATCCTGCAGAGGACTCAGGTTCAATTCACAACACCGATCTGGAAGCTCACAACTACCTGAAACTTCAATTCTAGAGGGACATGATACCTTCTTCTGGCCTCCACTGGCTCCCGCATGCATGTGCTGAATATAAAATCATACTTGCAAACACACATACACATAAATAAAATAATTTTTTGCTTTAAAAAAAAACCGTGTCAATGGAGTGTTCAGCTGTGGAGAACCGTGCCGTGAGCAATCACCATTATAAGATGGCGCTGGCTTCCGCTGTGCCTAACTAGTAAACAAGCCTTGTGCGCAAGTGCGAGAGTGAACTCACGCCTAGTCACTGCCCATCTCGGGGTGTAGTAATGAGGTGATGGGTGAGCAACAAATCAGGAGCTGACATGCCACATCAGGTGCTGAAAGGCCACGCTGAGGGCTATATAAGCAGCACCATTTTCCGGGGTCTGGGTCTTCCCTCCTTAAGAAGCAATAAAGCTTGCCGCAGAAGAATCCGGTTGTCCAAGTGTGTTCTTGCTGGCCAGAACGATAGCTCGGGACATTCAGCCACAAATGGGACATCTATATCACACACGCACACATGCATACACACACATACACACATATACACACACATGCATACACACACACATGCACACACACACACACACACACAAACACTCACACTCCTAAAATTTAGAGATTATTGTGAATGACAGAGAAGAAAGACTGTAAAAGTCAGGGGTCAGAGAAGACCAGAAGGAAACAGTATCTTCTCGGCATGACTAGACCACTGCACTCATGAACTCCAGCAGCTATGGTGTCCCACACAAGATCAAACCAGTCAACAGTCTAGCATGAGTCCCCACTGCTAGCTGAGAAGTTATTGACAGTTGATAGGTAGAGCCAGTCAGGGTTCTTGAAGGTTGTGGCCTCTGGTAGATCAACCAGGTCCCAATGCAGAGCCTCACACCCAGGACTACACGGGCAGCACAATTTGAATGTGGTGAGCTATTTGTCAAAAAGTGAGGAAACGAAGATGAGAGTGGCTAGGGAGGTGGGGGTGGATCTGGGAGGAGTGGACTGTGAATATGATCAAAGCAAAGTGCAAAATTCCGAGAGAATCAATAAAATATACTTTGTAAAACAGAACTGGGAACATAGCTCAGTGACTCAGTACTAGAGTGCTTGCCTAGCGTGTGTAAGGGTCTGGGTTTAATCTCTAGTACAGAATGAAGAATTATGAAATGCTAATCCCATGGCAGTTGCCAGCTTAAGTGTTCTCTATTTATCATTTCAATCAATCCTTGCAACAACCCTGTGAGGCTGGTAACATCTCCATTTTTAGATGAAGAATCTGAGGCTCAGACAGCATGAGGAATTCCACTAAGAGATGCAGCTGTTGAGAGCAGAACAGGAATGTGAACCTAGATCTTATCTGCTCTGACGCCTGCTTGCTGAGCAGTCACATTAAAGACTTCTTCCTGCTCCATTGAAAAGACTGCCTAGGAAATAAAGGTGGGGGCTGAGAAGAGGTCCATGGAGGTTGTGGAGGAAGTCAGTAACTCTCATGGTAGGCAGGCAAAGAAGACAGCAGTCAGCTGAACATGAAGTGCTCTGATAACGAAGGGACTGTGAGTTGGTAGGCTCATGAGGGAAGTCACATGATCCAAACCAGATGCCACACTGTGAGCATACACTTAGGACCTGAGCATTGGGGACTAAGGACCATCCCCTAGTCTTTTGTTACATCTAACTAATCCACATCTCAACGCTGCCAACACCATGATAGAAGAATTGACATTCCAGGGAACTGACAGCACATCAAAGGAGGTGATCTGTCTCACTTTGCTTTGAATCCAGGACAAGCCCTTGTAGTCAGAAGGAAATCCAAATATGATGAATAAGTTAATAGCTGTATCATAAGACTAGCATGGCAGAAACATACATATCCTGAACTACACATATAGCCACATATTACAAAACCACACAGATACTACACACATGTACTTAACTACAGGTATGCTGAACTATACATGTGCTGAACCACACATATACTGAAAAATATACTACTGAGCCACACATATCCTAATTTAATATGTACTGGATCACACATTACTTAAACATATATATGTATATGTATACGGATACATATATATACATATATATATATATATATATATATATATATACACACATATGTGTATTGGATCACATGCACACTGACATGCTCATATTCTGAACTCCACATATACTAAACTACACATTACTGAACCACACATATACTGACACACACATGTATAGAACTGCATGTGTACTGAACCACACATATACTGACACACACATGTATAGAACTGCATGTGTACTGAACCACACATATACTGACACACACATGTATAGAACTGCATGTGTACTGAACCACACATATCTGAGCAACATGAACAGACATACATGTGATGATGATGATGATGAAAGGATTTAAAAATATAATCTCAACAAATGCTACAGTAAGAACTAGACAGCCAGTGAAAAATAAATCCTTGACAATGTTGATAAAAATAATTAAAATAAATCCAGTTAGAACTAAATAAAAAATAGGATAGAGGCAGAAACTATTTTTTTAAATAGCAAATTAGACATCAAGGAAAATGTTTAAATGTTCTTCAAAAGGATAAATAAATAAATAAATAATCAAATATTAAAAATAGTTGGGCTAATATTTTATTAGGGTAAAGCATTCACAAACTATATTTGAACATAGAACTTTTACCAAATAGACATAGGAACTTTACAATACAATTTAAACTACATTCAAAATGCAACTAAAGACCTGTGTATAACAAACACAAAAACAGATGTCAAACATCACACATCATAGGGATATGTATGTCAAAATCATAATACTGTGCAATTAGATGGGAATAATTTAAAATCCTGACAATACCACATGTTAACAAGAAGGAGAAAGGCTTGGAAATACTGGGTGCTGCTGGTATAACATGAAACAGTATAGTTAATGAAGAGTGGGGTGGCATTTCCTTGTAACTTGTGTGCACACTAATTCTGTGAGCCAGCAATAACTCTCTCTCTCATTCCATCTGTAGGAAATTATAAAAAGGACAACATTCTAGTGAGCAAAACTATTCTATCCAGCAGAGGAAATGCAAAGAGAACCCACAATGAGCTGAGAGCTGTGCCTGTAGGATAGTGACTATCAAAAGGACGAGAGCTCACAGGAGCTGGGGAAGGCATGAGAAAGAGTATGGCTAGAAACATATAGTAGTGCAGCCATTGAGGAAAACAGTATGGAGAGACCTCAGACATATGTAAGGGTTAAACTACCTTCTGTATGACCAGGCAGACGATTGTGCATGTGTATGCCAAGGAAAAGGACTGTACTACAGAATGTTCCTCGTGCACTGAAGCGCTAGTCCCAAGGCAAAGGCATGGAAACGACTGTATCTCTTTCCAGGTGACTATATAAGAATCTGACATAGACATGGAACAGATGCTATCTTGTCTTTATAGAGGAAATTCTGCCTCAGTGAGAGAAGATGACCCCAACCCTCAAGAGACTCAAGGTCCCAGGGAGTGGGGAGGTCTGGTGGGCTTGTGGGGTGGTGGTGGGGAACATCCTCTTGGAGAAAGGGAAGGAGAAATGGGATGAGGAACAGTTGGAGGAAGGACTGGGGAGGGGATAACGACTGGACTGTAAAACAAGATTAAAGAATAATAATTTTTAAAAAGAGGAAAAAGAAGCCACAGAGATAAAACTGAGAAAGTTCATGCTGTGAATTAACTAGGATTCAGAAATAAAAGCATTTCATGACGCCTCTTAGATATGATGTTGGGTTTTTTTTCTATGTCAAATACATATGAATAATGAATAGAATAAGAAGAGAAGCCCGGTGGTGCACACCTTTCATCAGAGCACTAAGAAGGCAGAGGCAGGTGGATCTCTGAATTTGAAGCCAGGCTGCTCTACAGAGTGAGTTCCAGGACTGCCAGAGCTCCATAGTGAGACTATCTCAAAAAAATTAAAATTAAAAAGAGTAGACTAAGAGCTGAATGGGAGAATTGCTCTGCAAGCATGAGGATCCAAATTGAAGTCCCCATCACACAGGTAAAAAGCCAGGCATGGCTGCCTCTGCCTGTTACTTGAGCAGTGAAGATCAGACACAGGGAAATTCCTTGTTGGCCAGCCAGACTTCAGGAAATAGTAAATGACCCTAGCTCAAGGCCTTAGAAAGAAAGCAGCAGAGGAAGGAGTCTAATGCCTTGTGACCTGTGTGCATGTGTATACACACACACACACACACACACACACACACACACACACACAAGCTTAGAATCATGTTTACAGAAGGGAGGGCCATAAAAAGCTAGGTCAAAGGGCACAAATCTGCAGTTATGACTAATGACAGGTCTACAGCACTAATATGCAACATAAGAACTTTAATTAGTAATTTTATACTATATACTGGACATTTGCCAAGGATAGGTTTTACTACTCTTATACACAACCCCACGCATTTTTTTAAGCGAGTTACTACATGAGGTGAGGGGTAAATTCTTTGACTTAACGTAGACCTCATTTAACTATGCATGCCAATATGAAAAGTTCATGTTACATACCTTAAGTGCATACAATACAAATAAAAAATGATGTTTTCAAAGTACACCAGTGTCTTTCACCATGTAAAAGCTGAGAAGACTGATCATGTGAGAGCCTGAGGGGATTTTCTTGGTGCGATGGAAATGATCTAAATCCAAATGTCCCCCCAGTGGTCATGTGAGTGCAAGCTTTGTCATAAGTCATCAGGTTTTCTCCTAAAATAATGTTCCATTGTCACACGCACAGACCCACAGCCACACATTAGGCTGAGCTTGCGGAACCCCACAGAAGAGAGAGAAGGATTGTAGAAGCCAGAGAGGTTATGGATGAAAAAACAAAAAACAAACAAACAAACAAACAGAGAATCAACCTCTCTGGGCTCATAGGGGCTCACAGAGACTGAAGAGACAACCATGAAGGCTGCATGGGACTAACCTAGGCCCGTCATACATATATTAAGGTTGTGTCATTGATCTACTTGTGGGATTCTAACAGTGGATGAAGGAGTTGTCTCTGACCTTTGGACCCTTTTCTCTAACTGGGTTGCCGTGTCTAGTCTTAGTAGAACATGAGGTGCCTAGTCGTACTACAACTTGATATGCCAAGGCAGGTTGATATGCATCTAGAGAGGCCTTCCCTTTTCTAAAGAGAAACAGAGTCGTGCATGGGGTAGGTAAAGAGGAAGGGAGGGAAAGAATCAATAGGAGACTGTGGACAGAGGGGGGCAGGTGGAGAGACCAGTACTGGGGAGGAGAGAGGAGAAACTGGTAGGGATGTAAGATAGACATTTTTTTAAATCAATATAAAGAAAATAAATAAACCCCTTAGACATTTTGATTGAAAAAAGAGGTTTCACTTATTATATGGAGACATGTAAATTATACTTCAATAAGTTTGTTAAAATGCTTTCAAAGAAAAACATTATATACCTGCATATGCCTACAAGCCAGAAACAAATACCACACATATTCACACATAGACTTCTTGCAACCAACTTTTACATCCATGAAGAATTGTTAACTGCCCCCAAATAATATAATAGGCTTAAGAAGACAAACCTTTGATAAAGTCTAGATATACCTACCATAGACACAGTGTGACACAGACCGATAGATATGGCTTCAGCATATAGACCAATAGATATGGTTTCTGTATATTTTATTTAAGTCAATAGCGTATAAAATAAGTTTTTATGACAACACACCCATAGACTTAACTCACACTTCCTCCCGATGTTAACCGTAGTAGTCATCTCTTTAGATCATTTCTTAGAAGACAAAGCTAAGACTGTGGTTGGTAAGAAGCTCACTCTCTATGCATACCCACACACCGTCTATCAAACTATTTCACCTGGCAATGTGGGAAGAGGTTTTCCATCGGTTTGAATAACTGTCTCCTAGAGAAAACCTCAAAGCCATGATGAGCCCTCATTGGGCTGTAGCAAGCACTTGCTTTTTTTTTTTTTTTTTTTTTTTTACAAGACACTGGACAAGATTCAAGGTTAAGGATAGGATTCCAAAGATCGCTCCATGAGAAATTGTAAAAGCAAAAGAACCTTGACTTGGGCTTATTATATTACTTCAACTAAAACCGACCTTCAACGTAGGAAGCTCATGTTAAACAAATAAATGTCTGAGCATAAATCTTTTATTGGTTTCAGAAACAGTAATTAGCATAGATACTTTCAAGGCCACAATCTGTCTTTTAATTCCAGCTACAGATAGAGAAGGAACTGAAGTCAGGAAGGTACTACAATCCAAAGTAACCCTTGTTCCTTGGAAATACAAAACTATGCACTCAGGGATCCCTTTCTGGCACTCTCTAAAATTATCAAGGGTTATCATATTTATCCTGTTAACAGGGGAGATTTATTGTTTGTGTATAATAATTTGGGGCCAAGCTGCATTAATGTGTTTTATGGCGTGTAGTCAACTCCGATATATTGCCGGTCTATAACAACGCCATAAACTACAGATGCCATCATCGAAATGAACGAGCCAGAGGACATACTGAGCTGCTTTTAATTATATGTTTATCTTTCCTCATTTCTTTGACTTGCATTTTATTTATACCACATGTGGTATAGAAGCAATTTTCAGGGGTTTTGGAAAACCCTAAGCAATCATCTTATTTTACTGAGCAAAGCCACATTACTTACATTGACAGCAATTATATCTCTATATTTCATAACATTCATACGATTTCTGCTCCTTTCGAACCACATGATTTCCATCTGAAATTCTCGTGAGGACAGAAGACTTTCAAACCAAGCCTAGTCACCAGTTCTGAGTGTTTTTATCATTCTCTTAATAGCATTGGTAGTTATAAGTAAGACAATATCTAAATACAATCATTTAATTAGTATGTTGTGTTACATTTTAAAATTATCAATATTTAGCAAACATTCTAAATTATAATAGGCAGCTGTAGATCCGATTAAACAGCTATCTTGATGAACACATTTTCTCAATAGAAACCCACCACCATTGCTTTGTCTGAATATGACTCTGGCACCTAAAGCAATTCCATTGCCCAGAGCCACAGATTCCATAAAGGAGACTATCAGTTCACACATCCGCCCTCAGCCCATGGTAGAAACAGTGCTATATGGCTAAGCCTTCCACTCCTTGGCTGCACTTCAGCCAGAGAGGAATGACTGCCTCCTTCCACATCCTCCTGCTCACTAGGGGTCCAGCTCAGCACCAGGATTTTCCTCACCATGGATCTAGCAAGAATGACAGTCCTGGGAGGCTGGAGAGATGGCTCAGTGGTTAATAATACTGGCTGCTTTCCCAGAGGACGGTGGCTCAATTTCCAGCACCCACACAGCAGCTTACAACTGCCTGTAACTCCATTCCAGGAGAACAGTCTTCTGTCCTCTGAGTGCACCAGTCATATATGTGATGCACTGACATGCATACAGGCATAATACCTACACAAGTAAAACATTAGATGAAAATTAAGAGCTACAGTTGAGACTTTGTCAGTGATGACAATACTCAACCCTGTCTTCCATCTGGTTCCAGGCTCTTCTGTCAGAAACTCCACCATAAACACTGCAGGAACAACATCCTTGTCATAATTTGCACATGGTCAGCTACTCCTATATAACCCTACCCTAACTTTCTGCTTCTCTCCAAGTATCTTGCTCTCAAGCCCACACTCACTTTGACAAATGGCTTTGAGATACCACACTGCCCCGTGTTTCCACTTTCCTTCAAGCACCTTAAGCTATTACTATCGCATTTATGTTTTTTTTTTCCTAGCTAGACTTACTGCTCAGTGTCATGAATAGTATACCAGGTATCAGTTAGTCTGGAAGTTCCATTCACTGAGACACCACATGCTTGGCATTCCCCAGGCCCCAAGACTGATCTTCAGCACACAGACGATAACATGAAAGGAATAGAAATAAAACAAAATGTCACTTGAATGGCTTCATTAAGGAAAGAAGGAATGCTTGCTATCTCCATAAGTCAGACTGGCCCAATAGAGTGTCTGAGTTAAGAGAACTCTGAGGCTGATTCTTATCATCAGGACAGAGTGCCTGAAAACCTTACAAATTGCCTAGAGACTACAGAGATTAGGCTAGAGTGTTGAGACGTTCAGAATAAACATCACCATAAGCCCACTTACACAGTTGGTGTTTTCAATAGGCAACGCTAAGAGCTTGCCAAACAGTGGTATCCAGTGTGTCCAAAGAGCTGGACATAGTCCAGCCTCCTGTGTGTGGTAGGGGCTTTCCCAGGTCACCTGCCACTTCCCCTCACTGTCCACTTCATGCTAATCTTCTTTCTTAGTCAGGGTTTCTATTCCTGCACAAAGCATCATGACCAAGAAGCAAGTTGGGGAGGAAAGGATTCATTCAGCTTATACTTCCACATTGCTGTTCATCACCAGTGGAAGTCAGGACAGAAACTCACACAGAATAGCAATTTGGAGGCAAGAGTGGAAGCAGAAGCCATGGAGGAATGCTGCTTACTGGCTTGCTTCCCCTGGCTTGCTCAGCTTGCTTTCTTATAGAACCCAAGACTACCAGCCCAGGAATAGAACCATCTACAATGAGCTAGGCCCTCTCCTCTAGATCACTAATTGAGAAAATTCCTTACATCTGGATCTCATGAAGTCATTTCCTCAAGAAAGACTCCTTTCTCTGTGATAACTCCAGTTTGTGTAAAGTTGACACACAAAACCAGCCAGTACACCTGACATAACTCAAACATACCAAAAGAAACACATAGGGCAATGGCTCCTTCTTGGGTGCCTTTCACACCAAGGGAGCCCAAATCTCAAAAGACATTGGCAGTGGGATCATTCAATGCAAGGTAGACAGCTAGTTCATTCTTAGATTTTGTTCTGTGTCTTAAGAATTCAGTGAGTGTACACATCTGAATATATCCTTCTAGGTAGTATGGCTTTTGGAAGTATACACAGTGCCTTTCATTGTGCAAAGCATTTCTTTAGGGAAGTGTGTGTGTGTGTGTGTGTGTACAGGTACACATGTGTATACATGTTTATGTGTGTGTGCATGTAAAGAACAGAGGACAACCTTAGCTGTCATCCTTCAAGTGCCATTTATCTTGTGTTTTGAGACAGTCTCTCCCTGGCCATGAGCTCACTGACTTGGCTAGGCTCAGGGTCTTGGTAGGCTCAACCTGGCTCTCCATCAGGAGCAGAGATTCCAAGCATGTGCTACCATGCTCTACTGTTTTACACATTCCTTTTTTTAAACTGAGTTCAGGGAATCAAACTCAAGTCTCCATGGTTTCAAAGGAAGGAGCTTCCCTGACTGAGCTATTCCCCAGCCTCATCCAAGGCATCCTTGAGAGCTAGTTTCAATCTCAGAGGAAGTAGCCACACTTAAGCTTTGAGGTGCATTCATTCTCCACTCCCTGAGCACTCATCTTAAGCAGAAGGCACTGTGGACTACAGAGCGAAGAAACCTGTTAGTTGTCCTCTTCGGGCTATATACACTGTGGTTGAGGGAACATAGTAAAAAATGAAGAATTAATCTGTGAAAATATGGTGGGTGATGATACATCTCACAAAAGAATGAAACGTGACAGACTAGAGAAACCAGGAGGGGCTGTATCACGATGCCACAGTGAGCAGAGTTGGGAATGGCCTCTGGGGAACTGGCAATTGAACAGAGACTCCAGGTCTGAGAAGTGACCCTGATAAAAGCTAGAGAGAAGTCATCCAGCAAGGAAACAGGAGGTTAGAAGGCCTTAGGGTAGGGAAAATAGCCCCTGTCTGTTCAAGGAGCAGCAAGCGGTCAGAGAGCCTGGAGCAGAGGCAGCTTGGAAACAGGGTTCATCACCTCCAGCATGCTGAGCTTACATCACATTAAACATTTTTTCCACAGCACTCCCAGTAATGCTGCTTTGAATCAAGATCTTTTTTTTTTTTCTCTTTCCATTCTAGCCCCCAACCTGACTGAGAAATCACCTTAGTATGAATTAATTATTTAATCACTTTCATCACACATGACTTCAAGAACTGCCTGGTGTTTAATTCAAGACAGTTGCCTCTCCCTTTGAAGACAGATTAAACACGAAGTGGCAGAATAGGGAGGTGTCGGCTGAGGCTTAGAGCTGCTTCAGAGCAGGCCAGTGAGGGTGAGTGGTGCTTCTCTTTGATTTGCAAGAGCTGACCCAATGCTGTTTGTGATTAGTTCCAAATTTATCAAGTGACATTATGCACTTCACAGAGAGGGGATGAGAACCCCTAAGACAGACAGACAGGCAGACTGACAGACAGACATAGGCAGGCAGGCAGAAAGATGTATGGAAAATAGATGAAACATTGATCACATGAAGATAGATAGATAGATAGATAGATAGATAGATAGATAGATAGATAGATAGATAGATAGGAGAGAGAGAAGGAGAGAGAGAGAATGTGTGAGCCAGAATGCTTGCTGGGTACATGGATTACAGCTGACAGCCTCCTGTATTAAAGATTTGAGATTTTGAAGAGGGAGAGTGGGCAGGGTCAAGCCCCCTGAGAGAGCCAGCAATACCTCATCACTGAGCCTCCTTCTCAGTCTAGTCTATGAGCTGCCTGTGACACCGTCAGCTTTATCTGATTTCCTGTATTAGACAGCTGTGATCTTCTTCTTGCAAACCCTTGTCACCACTGTTTGCAGGTACACAAATGATATGATTAGAGACCGTGGCACCTTGTATCATCGGTCATAATCACCATCTGAGGGGTTCGGGAACATGACATGTGTTGCTTCCTTGGGCCAAGCTACAGCAGGTATGCTTGGTGACAAAACTTATGCACATCTCTACAAGCAAGAGAGGGTACCTCATTGCCAGGACACCGCCTGAAACCTTCAAGATTATTGCAGATGGGGACCCACTGGAAAGCGGCCCCAGGTCTGTAAGACATCCAGGTATTTAGGAATACTCTCATCTTTTATTTATTGGATGCAAAGGTTGCAAAGGTCAAAGTTGTTCTGTATTTTTCAGACAACTGAAGAATTTACCTTGAAGGTTGCAAAGAACTCACCTTTGAATAACTTTTTTTTAAACCTCTTTGTACTTGATTTTCTTTATTTCATTTTATTTATTTATTGGGGAGGGCTACTGGTGTGTCCCAGGGCACATGGTGGAGGTCAGAGAAGACCTTATACCAGTCAGCTCTTTCTTTCCAGCTCGGGGGCCCTGCTAATTAGACTCAGGTTGTCAAGCTTGGCAGCAAGCATCTTTTGCTGAGCCATCTTTCCAGACCCTGAAAACCTCTTTAAATGCATTCTGCTCATGACTTAACGTCCCAAACCTCTCTCTTCTCTTTAAAATAAGTAGAGGATTATTAAGCATTACCTTGAGGGCAAAGAAGCTTCATTTCCTATTATAAAACTATGTAAGGACATCCCCCCCCCCCCAGGACTTTTGTAGTCCTAAATCCATGTTTCCTTCCAAAATCTGTTCCTACTGGCTCTGCTACGCCACCCGGCTAGCTCTGCAAATTCTGTCAAGTAACTTAAAGCTCTCTGAGTGCCTTTTTCCTGTCTGTAGTAGTGCACCTGGGTAAATGTGCCTCTCTCTGAACTGGCAGAAGCGTTTGCACTAGTCCTGAGTCCAAATTGCAGCTCAGAGAAGGTGATGCAAGCTAATTTAGTTAGAAATTAGATATCTTTGGAAATATATCTGGTGACTGTGCAATTCAAGAAATTATGGGAAATGGGGGAAGTAGAATCAAGAAGTTGGGTAACAAAGGGTCTAGAAGCCAGGGATCCAGTTAGAAGACTTCTATGCACACCACAGTCAGACTAATGACATCATACCCATGAAACATCTGAGATTTCAACATGCACATTTGGCCTTTGTCTCTCTGTATCACAGAGAGCCTTTTCACACTGAAAGACCACCTAGTTGACAAAGAGTGAGAGAAGTAAATTTTGTCAAAGTTCTTTCTGGAAATCAGGGTTTGGCTTCTCCAAAGAATGGATTCAAATGTTTGTTAGACAATATATCTACTGTCTATTATATGAGGATACATGCTAAGTATCTCTCATGGTACCTGGTATGTAATAAGTATTCATAAATACCTGCAGATCTTACACTTTTCTTTGTTTATTGGTTTCCATTAACCCTTATCTCACAAGGCCTTTCCATACACACCTCCCCTTCTAAAATTACTATAACGGTAATTAGAACTAGTAATTTAATAATATTCCAGATAACCAAATTGGTTATAATAATATATAAACTAAAACACTAAGTTCTTGGTGAGAAATGAAATTTCCAAAGAGGTGAACAAATAAAAGGAAAAAAAAAAAAAACCTGGTCACATCTTCAAATATGTAAATAGGGCTATTATTTGATACTAAATTTACAATCTTGTTTTGGGAGAGTTAACATGTGCTTTTAGTAAATTCCAAAGAGATGTTCTCTACCCAATCTCCTCCAAACTATTTTTTAAGACAGTTTAGCTCTATGACCCAGGCTGGTTTTAGTTTCATGATTCCCAACACTTATCACCACACCCATTCAAGTTTTTTTAACATTTATTTTTACTTTAATTATTATTGTGGATGGGTGGTGTTGTACATGTTATCTTCTGTGGAGGCCAGGAGAGACCCTAGGATTTCCTGACTCTGGAGTCACAGGCAGTTGTGAGCCACTAGATATAGATACAGGGAGCCAAACTCAGGTTCTCTACAATAGCAGCAAACGCTCTTACTGCTGAGCCATCTCTCCAGCCCCCTCAAATAGTTGTCTTCTACGATTATTGCCTTAAAAATAGTGGTTGGGACTAGGAGCATTTCCATGCATTCCACTTCTGTCCCAAACCTCAGGTTCAAATTAGTTAGCATTTGTCCCCAAGGAATCAGACAACAGCCATGCTTATTCCACAAGAGACAGAGTGGAAATGCACTTAGTCAGCAGTCTGACCCTGGGCAAGAAGCTCTCATCTTCATAGGGAAATAAACTTGTTGTCTTGACTTCTCCCAAAAGGAATATTCAGAGAGAATTATAAAAATCCCCATTCCCAGGCCAATTACAGGAGTACACTCTTGTAATATGACCATCTGGAAGGCTAAAGCAGGAAGCACTATTGTTTGAGGCTAGAATGGACCACCCTGTCTCTATAATGAGACAAAACAAAAATTTCAACACGGAGAGCACATAGTAAATTTTATGAAGGTCACCTGGAAGAAAACTGAAATCTTGGTATTTTAAACACCACCCAGATGATGGCCAGGTGCAGTCATGTTGGTGAGCCAGACTCTCTGCTTTCTCATCCATCCTCAGAGTACCCCAAGTGTCTGTGTATGGAGACCTTACCTCCACCTTTGGTACCTGTTGCATTCACAGCATTAATTAGTCCCAGGTAAGCCATTCCTTTTTTAAAAATATTTATTTATTTTATGAACACTGTCACTGTCTTCAGACACACCAGAAAAGAACATTGGATTCCATTAGAGATGGTTGTGAGCCACCATATGGTTGCTGGGAATTGAACTCAGGACCTCTGGAAAAACAGTCAGTGTTCCTAACCGCTGAGCCTTCTCCAAGCCTCCAGGTAAGCCATTCTTAAGATGTAATGCCTTCACATTTGAGCTTACCTTTTCCCAGTTCTGCTCAAGTCCTCAATTCATCCCCTAGGCTCACCATGTCTGTGCCCATTCCCATTACACTCCAGGACTGGGAGTCATGGTTACACATTCTCTACCAACTCTCCATGTGATTCTGTTGTCTTTCATTACATTTTTCCAAACTAAATCAATGCCATATGCCACTCACACAACACACCTACAGATCACCTACGCTCCAGCTTGAATCCACGTAGAAAAGTTGTGCCTCTCGGTGAGTCTCCCTAAAGAGTTCACTCTCAGCCCTGTGTAAGCCAACTTTCTGTTACTGTGACACAATATATGAGAAAAAAATTTAAAAAGAAAGTTTACTTTGACTCACAGTTACAAAGCGTCCAGTCCATGGTTGGGTGGCTCCAGTAACTTCAGGATTTTGAAGAAGTGGAACGTGACAACATGCGGCAAAAGCAAACTGATTCCTCCCTGACACTCAGGAAACAGAGAGAAAAGGGAAGAATATGCAACCCCTGTAAGCATGCACAAACACACACACCCCAATATCATTCAGCTATGATCTCTTCAATAGAATAATCCATTGGTGAAGTTAGCACCTTGATGATCCAATCACTTCATCTCTCAGTAAAGTCGCCAACAGGGGAACCATGCCTTCAACAGAAAGCCATTTAAGATATTTTGTATCCAATCCATAAAACGCACCCATTATTAACCTGTCAGAGTCTTCACTTCTCATTCCTATGCCCATGCCCAGATTCCTAATTCTGATAGCTAAGGTCTTCATAATTTACAAAACTGCTGCCTCAAACTGTGAGCACTCAGCATCTGTCGATAGACAATGATAAATTTAGAGATATTACAAAAACTTTGAAATCGCTAGTTAGGCTTCTTTTGTTTCAGAATAAGTCACTGTCTTAGATTTGCAGGGTCACTAACCTGTTCTAAGCACCCACCATATACCAAGCCTCCTCAGTTGTTAACAAGCACATGTTCAACTGTTAGAATACTGGGATGGAAGAGGTAATGTGGTTGGGAAAGTGCTTGCAACACAATGTGAGAAACAAAGCTGGGGAGACTGATAGATTCTTGGAGCACCCTTGCAGGTCAGCCTTGCTTACTTAGCAAGAGTCCTACCAGTAAAAAACCCTATCTCAAAAAACCAAAGTCAATGGCACCTTAGGAAAAAGTTCCAAGGTTGTACTCTGGCCTCTACATATATACATAAATGTATGCTACACACCACACACACACAAAGAGAAACTAGCTCGTTTGATTTAGTTCAAGATTGGAACTTATCCCAAGGCCCCATGAGTTTTGGAGTCAGGAAGGACCTGGAAGACCTTGCTCCATGCTTTCATTTTTCTGATGAGGAAGTAGGTTAGCTGCAAGTTTCAGGGTCCTGCAGGACAGAAATGTTAGAGCAGGACAGAATCCACACCTTCTGCCTACTTAGGTTATAACCTTGCTCAAATGGAGGCCCATGGCCTCACTTGCCCTAAAGCTGCTGCAGCTGCCTCCACAGCTTATTTCTCTTTTACCTGAATGGATCCAAGCTATCATAGGCCTCCCTCTCCTTACAAATCCATCCCAGCACTTCATTCTGCATGCAACTTTGCCACCTCCTGGTTTTCATCTCTGTCAACCTGCCTGCATTTACTATTTCACCATCTAATTACATTTTTTTTTCCTGGTGTGGTTTCCTATTAGAAACTTTGTTTCCATCATGAGATTGTACCGGCTTTCTCTGATAACAACCAGTTCTAACTGGTTGTTAGAGATCCCTCTAACATCATCTGTCCCAGAAGTCTCTTGAGGAGAAAGCCAGGTGCTCCATAGACCTATGTTAAATTGTGGTGAATTTCCACAATACTAACAAGTATTTTTTTCTTTGATTGTTGATAATGGATGCTTTCACCCTCTGATGTAGTGTATTTTCAATTGTATTTACATCTGGGGATGTCTTGATATATAGAAAGATAATGTTAGTCTAAGATTCTGTGTTCTCCCTTATGTTGGATGACCAGAAGGCCAGATGGTTTTCTTCAGTCCTCTTCCAACAATTGTTTTAAAATATTAATGCTCTTTGACTTTCAAATATAAGTACAATATTTTTGTATCTATTCCAAGATGGGTTGATTCAAATGCACTTTTCTGAGTTGAGTTGATTTGGGTCAAAGCTTAAAAGAAAGCTGTGTATATGGATTGAAATGAAGTCTGTAAATGCCTGCCTTTTGCTAATGGATTGGGGTTTTTTGTTTTTGTTATGTTTTGTTTCGTCCCCCTTCTTAGTTCTTTATTTTGAAAAAAAAATTGAACAATTCTTTAACATTTAGATACACAGTGCCACTGTGTTTTAGTGAGACTGATCAATTAGAATAAGGAAATGAGATAGCAATTCACGGAAGAATTAGCAGATACTGTCGAATAAGGAAAAGACAAATTCAGAGAAGAAATTCTACATTCCTCTGTGTAGGAATTATCATTTGCTTTATCTTGCTTTTTAGACAATAGCTTGTTTCCTTGCTCTGTGTGTTTCCAGCTCTTCTCAAAGAGGGATTAACTACCTGCCCCAAGCTTGTATTAAGAAATTAACATACGCTATTTTTCACTTGACTGTGATCACAGGAAACCCTCTCTAATTTCATTTGGCACATTACCCATCATATTTATGGAAATTCTCCATGAACCCTAGCCCTGAAATGTTACAGTTGCATAAAACAGTGTGTAAGATGTGGCTGTGGTGTTCACAAGGTATACCCTTGACCTTGGCTACTGGCTGAGTCTTTGCCTGAATCTACTAGCCACCCTGGAATCCCAAAATGAAGGAATGATGAAACAGCCTTCCAAACACATGGCATGGGCTGATTAGCAGCCAGAGTTGTGAAAAGGAATTAGTAATGAGGGGAACAAAGATAGCCAGAAACTGCAACCAGCAGGGAGCCTATTTCCACAGAAGTTGAAAATAAAGTAACAATAGAAATGGTAGTCATCTAATTAAATAATAATTTTTCTTCTTTAATGATGTCCATGCTAGTTAATGTCATGACTTCTTCAATCAGTAAGCTGATAATTTAAGCATAGCTATCAAAAGGCAAGTTGTGAAACTTTAAAGAAGTCCATGAGCTAACCATGGTAATATCTTACAAATGGGAAAAAAATTCTTGAAGAACCAAGATACACCATAACAAGATGGGAATTTAAAATCCTGTTGGAGGCTTCAAATCAAGGCATGTTTTTTGAACTTTGTCATCTCCTACTTCTGTGTAAATTAAACTTTATCAATGCCTAGAGTGGATTGAAGAATAGCATTTTAGGGCAAAAGTAGGCAGAGAAACTACAGGACAAGTAATTATGACGTCTTTTCAAGCTTGGCAGTGTTGGCTGACTCGGGGTATGTACTTGTGTTTGGAATCTAATATATACAGTCAAAGATATACTTCTTTGAGGCAGGAAGTTCCATAGTTCACAGAGCAAAGTCAGTTTTTCTGTTTCAGAGTCTCTTTCTGTGTGTGTCCCTAGGAGTATTGCTTAACCCTGCTAGACCTTCATTTTCTCATCTCATAGACCTACCTACTCTCTTGGAGTATACATGAAGACTAAATAATGTATTGAAAAGTGCAGGACAAAACTCTCAACCTTCCTGTCTTTCGCTCCAGTCATCTTACTTCCTGAAAGTTCCAGTGGTTTATAAATATTAAAGTTATGTCTTTGTTTTCTCTTTAAAAAAAAAAAGAAAAAAGAAAAGTGCAGGACACTGGGCCTGGAATGTAGTTTGTGCTTAGTATATTGTTGGCTTCTACCTCCCTTTTCCTCCAGTTCTTCCTCCTTCTCTTCCTTCTTCTCCTCCCTAAACTCAACCTTTGTTTTAAAACCAGGACATTGCCTCTTGACCCCCTTGCAGTATATGCCTAGATAATGCAGCCAATATGGCCACTACTTTGCATTCTCCTTCACTTTTTGCTGCTGTTGCTGTTGCTTTGAGAGAAGGTCTTTATGTAATCCAGAATGCTCTCCAACTCACTTGTTAATCAACAGTGTCCTGGAACTCCTGATATTCTTGCTAATGCCTTCTATGGGTTGCTGGGATTACAGGTATGCAATGCCATGCCTGGCTTTGTTCCATTGTTTTAAAATAATCTATCAGAGACTTCTAGAACTATTGCCAGTTATTGTAAGAAAAAAAAAGCCATGACTGATACAGAAACTAAACCAATACATCAGTATTCCCCCTCCCCCCAATAAATAAACTAGAAAGAAAAAAAAAAGGGGGTTGTCCAATGTGGAGCATCTTTTGCAAGCAAACCCCCAGTTAGACCAGCACTTATTTGGCCTCAGTGGGAGAGGATGTGCCTAATCTTGTAGAGACTCGATGGAGGGGGGCAAAGCCTAGAGAGGTGAAGGGGAGGGGTGAAAACTCTGCAAGGGGAGATGAGAGACAACATTTGAGATGTAAATAAATAAAATAATTCATTCATTCATAATTTTAATCTTAGAAATGGTTTATCCAAGAAGCAACTACTTCTGCTATTTTCTCAAGCAGAAGAAGACATTGTTCACTCATAAATATTGTATCATCTGTTCTCACTAGTGGTTATTACTCTGAAATTATGAGGACCTCAGAGGCTACCAAAAGTGCCTGGTTAGGGTCTAGGGAGATGGCTTAGTTTGCAATGTACTTGCTTCCCAAGCATGAGGCTCTACTCACACAAATCTGGATGTAGGGGCTCAAGCTTGTGATTCTCGAAATGGCAAGAGTCCAGGGGAAGATGGGATAGTCCCTGGAGATGATGACCAATTAGTCCAGCCTGCATGACAAAGTTTTAGCCCAATGAAAGACCCCGTGTCTTAGGGTTTTACTGCTATGAACAGACACCATGACCAAGGCAACTCTTATAAGGACAACATTTAATTGGGGCTGGCTTACATGTTCAATCAATTATCATCAAGGCAGGAGCTTGGCAGCATGGTGTAGGAGGAGGTGAGAGCTTTATGTCTTCATCTGAAGGCCACTAAGAGAAGACTTGCTCCCAGGCAGCTAGGATGAGGGTCTTAAAGCCCATGCCCACAGTGACACACCTCCTCCAACAAGGCCGCACCTACTCTAACAAGGCCTAATAGTGCCACTCCCTGGACTAAGCATAGTCAAACCACTATACCCTATCTCAAACAAAAGGTGAATGATATTTGAGGACCATTGCCTTTGACCTCTACACACAAGTACACACCTGAACACACATGTGCACTTAAACAAGAACACACACATTAACACATAGACACAAGTAGGTATATATGAATAGATCTGTTTTATTGAGCAAATGTAATGACTAGTCATATGGATCTTAGTGCTTTTATTGATTCTGGATATTTTCTGGCAAAAGAGAAAACCCAGGATTCTCCATCTATACTTTCATTTCAGCTATGTTGTATGATCCCCCTCCCCCAAAACTCATCTGTCCACCAATGGCCTATTTCTAGCTTCCTTGACTTCACATGTTCTTCATGCAAAAGATACAAAACAAAAGAAATGAAGCTAGGTCCCTCATACAAGAACATGCAGAATTTGTCTTTCTGAAACTGGGAAACCTTACTTAGTATATTTTTTCTAATTTAATCGATTTACTCATGGATTACATGATTTCATTTTTCTTTGTAGTTGAATAGTAACCCACTGTGTAATATTTCATTATACATTCATCAGGATGATTCCATCTTCTAGTTATTATGAATAAAGTGGCAATGAGCATAGAGGAGCATGTGCCTCTACAGTAAGGTATAAAATAATTTTGATATATGTCCAGAAGTGGCATCACTGGCTCAATGGTAATTCTATTTCTGGTGTTTGGAGAAACATCCATATTGATGTCAGGAATGGCTGCCTCATTTTACCCTCTCACCAACAGGGCATAAGGGTTTCCCTTTCCCCATATCCATAAAAGCAATTGTTATTTGTATTTTGACTAGCATATGATGGGATCTTGATTTAGGTTTACTCTGCATTTTCCTGATGCCTAAAAAGGTTGAGAAATTTTTATGTGTTTACTAGCCATTTGTATTTTCCCCTTGGAGAACATTCTGTCAAGTTCCATAGCCCATTTTTAATTGGTTGCCTCTTTTCTTGATGTTTGGTTTCTTTAGTTCTTTATTTGCTATGGACACTAATCCTCTATCAAATGATTTTTCTCCCATTCTCTAGAAGGCATCTTCACGTTGTTAACCATTTTCTTCTTACTTTACTGAAATGCCATTTGTAAACTGATGATATTTTTTTCCTGAGCTACGATAATCTTATTCATAAAGTCCTTACCTGTGCCTACAAGTTGAAGTGTAATTTCTACTTTTTCATCCAGCAATTTCTTACTACTAGATCTTAGGGTAAAATCCTTAATCTATTCAAAGTTGAGGCATGTGGTGAGTGAGAGTTAAGTATTCAGTTTCATTTTTACATGTATTGAAATGCAAAATTCCCAGCATCATTTGTGTAGGAGACTGTGCTTTCCTCAGCATATATGTTTGATCATGGCTAAGGTTTTCACAGGCCCTTGGGGAAATTCTGCTAATACTGTTGTTTTCTAAACGGCCATTTTGTCATACTGCCTTCTAAATATGTTGTCTATAACTATAGACTTGTGCTGCTCCCAACCTTGATGAAAGGAGTTTATTATTGTGGTGAGTGCAGGCTCATAAAGAGATATGTTGCTGTTCCAAGTGACTAGGAGAGCTCATCTGTAGATAGAGCAAACATCTATATCAACTTTTCTATCAAAGACTCTGGGAACAGCACTGAAAAGAGCAGAAATCATCTAAGAGCCAGGATGTGGGGCTGTGAAATGCTTTCCTCCTGACATGATATAGCTGTTGCACAATAGCTGTGGTTACCTACACAAGATCAAGAGTTGGTGGTTCAGGATACCCAGAAACCCCACCTTGAGTTGAGGAGCTACTGGCTGTTGGTGGCTCCTAGGATAGGAAGCATCACTCTTTCTAGGAATGTGGCTACTAATTAGAGTCAGTGGGTTGAAAAATATGAATTGATAAATTAAAATTTTTAAAACGGGGTTATGAAACTGGGAGAGAGATGTGATGGAAAATCCTGAGATGTGGGTGGGGTACAGAGAGAGAATAAAGAAGGAATGATAGGGGATGGTGAGATGGCTCAGTGGGTAAAAGCACCCAACTGCTCTTCTGAAGGTCCTGAGTTCAAATCCCAGCAACCACATGGTGGCTCACAACCATCCATAATGAGATCTAATGCCCTCTTCTGGTGTGTCTATAGACAGCTGCAGTGTACTTACATATAACAAATAAATAAATCTTTTTTTAAAAAAAGAAGAAGGAATGATCAATATCTAGTATATATATATATATATATGAAAAGAATAAGAATGATAAAGAACAATCATTAAAAATCATTAAAAAAAACAAACAAACAAACACAAGGCCCATGGTTGTTGAACCCAGCATTGGATCCATGCTGATTTATAGCTTTTTAAGAAAAATACCTCTCTCTGTTCTAGACACACACACACACACACACACACACACTTTAAAAACAAAAATGTAATAAAAATTTTTATTAAAAAAGAAATTATACCTCCATAAGCCATAACCCCAAAGAAGGAAGGACCATAATTAAAGACTCATTACCTTCTAAGTATAGCTCCCTCAGAGATGCTTTGTTATATCCTCATGGTTCATACTCTTTTTAGCTGAATTTTTTGTTTGAATCTACCATTCTAGATTCATGAATTATAGGATATTAAAAGCTATCACTTGGATATTAGATATCACTATAAATACAAGGACCTGCTGGGGATAGGACTATAAAAAGAAGTCCCTCTGACTGACCAACTAATCAACTACCAGCAATGATGTCAGAAATATATAGTACAGGATATTGATTACTGACATGGAAAGACACTAAGGGTGTTCTCAAAAAAAGGAAGGAGGCTTTCCAACAGCACTAAATGGTTCATCCATCTCTCTTCTCATGTAAGTTTCAACAAGGTTTCTTAACTTAGAGATCATACCCTGTAGGGATTGATCTTGATGGAAGACTCTCACAAGGTTTCAAATAGTAATTATCAGCAATTACCAGTGCAAACGGTCTAAAGATAGAGTCTAAAGATAGAGCACAGTGGCTTAGGATCCAGAAGTGACTTCCTAGAAGCCATCCAATCTTGAGTGAATGACCTTAAGCTAGGACAGTATTAAGTCTCTAGATAATATCCCATTATACACTAGAAGGGTGCTTTTCGATGAAGTGGGTTTTCAGCAGCTGATCAGCATTCAATAAAACAGTAATTACAAAAACACAAAATGAAACATTGCTCTGAATCCTGTTCCAATACTGTCCCATAAGAGTAAGGATTTCAGTTTACCTTATGCCAGTCAGAATGGCTAAGATCCAAAAGTCAGGTGACAGCAGATGGTGGTGAGGATGTGGAGAAAGAGGAATGCTCCTCCATTGCTGGTGGGATTGAAAGCTTGTACAACCACTCTCGAAATCAGTTTGGCAGTTCCTCAGAAAATTGGGCATAGTACTACCTGAGGACTCAGATATACCATTCCTAGGCATATGCCCAGAATATGCTCCAACATGTAATAAGGACACATGCTATACTATGTTCATAGCAGCCTTATTTATAATAGCCAGACTCTGAAAAGAACCCAGATGTCCCCCAACAGAAGACTGGAATCAGAAAATATGGTACATTTACAAAATGGAATACTACTCAGCTATTAAAAACAATGAATTTATGAAATTCTTAGGCAAATGGATGGATCTGGAGGATATCGTCCTGAGTGAGGTAACCCAACCACAAAAGAACACCTATGGTATGCACTCATTGATAAGTGGATATTATTAGCCCAGAAGCTCAGAATATCCAAGATACAATTCACAGAGCACATGAAGCTCATGAAGAAGGAAGATCAAAGTGTAGATACTTCGGTCCTTCTTAGAAGAGGGAAAAAAACACCCATGGGAGGAGATACAGAGACAAAGTGTAGATCAGAGACTGAGGTAATGACAATCCAGAGTCTGCCTGACCTGGGGATACATCCCATAAACAACCACCAAACCCAGACACTATTGTAGATTCCAACGAGAGCTTGCTGACAGAAGCCTGATATAGCTGTCTCCTGAGAGGCTCTACCAGTGCCTGACAAATACAGAAGTGTATGCTCACAGCCATCCATTGGACAGAGCACAGGGTCCTCAATGAAAGAGTTAGAGGAAGGACCCAAGAAGCTGAAGGGGTTTGCAGCTCCATAGGAGGAACAACAATATGAAGTAACCAGTACCCCCCCCCCCAGAGTTCCCTGGGACCAAACCACCAACCAAAGAGTACACATGAAGGGACCCATGGCTCCAGCTGCATATGTAGCAGAGGATGTCCTAGTAGGTCATTAATGGGAGGAGAGGCCCTTGGTCCTGTGAAGGTTCTATGCCCCAGTATAGGGGAATGCCGAGGCCAGGAAGCAGGAATAGGTGGGTTGGTGAGCAGAGGGAGGGGGAGGTGATGGGGGTTTCGAAGGGGAAACCAGAAAAGGGAACAACATTTGAAGTGTAAATAAAGAAAATAACTTTTAAAAAAAAGAGTAAGGATTTCATTGTTAGGACACTAAACAAAAAGAAAAGTTCTGGTGTTGGAATACTCAATATATACCTTCATGCTTACAATATTGGGTGGTGGTGGCACCTACCTTTAATCCCAGTACTCAGCAAGCAGAGGCAAGCAGATCTCTTGTAAGTTTGAAGACAGCCTGGTCAACAAAGAGAGTTCCAGGACAGCCAAGGCTACACAGAGAGACCCTGACTCAAAATAAAATATAAAATAAAATAAAATAAAAATCTTAAGGTAGGATATCAAGGCCAATAGACTCATTGGCTGGTCTTGCTGTATACTTGTAACTTGGGTAGTTTCATAAACCCAGTAGCTCAGGCAAAAGTAAAAAGATGATTGGGGGACCCAGTAGTATAATTAGTTAGTGAAGCTCAAAATTTAAAAAAAAATGTGACAAAAGCATTTATGATAAGTTAATGTTGTACGCACTTTGGCCTTCTGAGTTAAACATGTTTGTTCAGATTAAAATTTTACAACCAACATATTCTAATTACATCATTTAAACAGGATTAAAATGATATTGAAAACACTTTATAAACTCTGTCATGATTGACATATATTTTAGGAAACGTGCTGAGCCACGTTTGGGATAAATCGTCAGCACACAAAAGTAAAAATGACCAACCTCTTATTCCCCAGAGTGTTCTTTTAATATGTCTTAAATGTCATAGATCTTATAATGTTGTAGGGGAAATTATGTCTAAAAAAAAAAAAAAGTCTGCAGTCCCTGGTAACATGAATAGAACCTTCCAGCACTGTGAGAGCTAGCCCATAGAGATGAAGCTGCAGGGTTGGTGTCAACAATAGCAAGGTTTGGAGGAATCTAGGGTCTTGAAATCAGGAGTGGTCATAACTCCAGAAGTGGGTTTTTTTTTGTTTTGTTTTTGTTCAAGATTATTTGGGCTATCTTGAAATTTTGTTTTTACAATTTCTATAAGAATTGCATTGAAATTTAAGATATATTTTTATTATTTTCTAATTCTGTGTATATGGGGAATGCAAATAAATGCATATGCCATGCAGGCCATAGGCATCAGGTCCCCAGGAGCTGGACTTCCCGGAGTTGTGGGCCGCCTTATGTAGGTGATAGGAACTCCATTCCTTTGAAAGAGTGTGACCACGTGCTCTTTACTACTAATCAATCTATCTTCCCAGGCCCCTGCATTTAGATTTTGTTGGAGAATCTATAAATTGTTTTTGATAGGATGGCAATGTTTACATTGATCTTGCCTACCAGTATGTGTGATCTTTCCATCTGCAGTATCCTCTTCAGCTTCTTCCTTCAGAGACCATAAGTTTTCATCATAGTTCTTTCATTTACTTACTCCAAAGGGTTTTGGGTCTTGGTTTTGTTGGTTTAGGTTTTTGTTTTGTTTAGGGTTTATTTGGAGTCTTGTGGAGGGTTTTGTATTTTGTATTTCTTTTTCAGTCAAGGAATAGACTAAATCGCACATGCTCTAGAGAAACACCTTGGAAACAGTATATTGGGTTTTGCAGGATAAGAAAGAGAATTCTAGGAAATGAGGCAGAATGGCCACCTGAGCAGAGACTGGCACTGCTACAAATGACGCAGGATGCCATGAGGCTAGAGGACAGGGACCCCTAGGCAAACCATTGCAACAGACAGAAAACTAGAACAATTGTCATGGGCTAGGGTCTCATCCCCAAAACACATTGTGCCACTGGCCAAAAAGCTGAGAAGCAAGTCAAGCCAATTTGTATATTTACGGCCTCATTCCTCTATACAAAGAAGCTAATACATTCATCAGAGCCAAACGTGGAAAATTAGGCCAAAGAGCCTCTAAAGTTGCTGAATTCTGGCTCGGCCTTGACAGCAGAACCATCGATGCCAAAATCTGGTTGTATTTTACTGGTAGAATGAACAGCAGTAGTCAATGAGTTAACTATGGTCAAGTGAGAGAGAAAAAGGGGAAACTGGTAAGATAATGTTGTTTTAGGGTGATCCTTGGATAAGTACCACTGGATGGACAGAGATACAAGAATGTATTTTTTTTTTAACTCTCCTAACCTGAATGTTCTCTGAGGAACAATAGGCCAGGTGTCTATTCTTTATGTACCTAATAGAACAGAAAGCTATGCAGCCCAGTTTATGTTTGGACAACATGGTGTGATATGAATATAAAGCTTGGATAAAGATGGCTGATGGTGGATATCTTAGAGACAGTGAGTCAGGAAAAACAAAAAAACAAAAAAGGCTGATGCCAGATGTCTGAAGCACCCAAATGTCCCCAAATGTCAGTAATGACATAGCCTTTTATGTAACTATTGCTGGAAAACATCCACTTTTATTTATGTATGGTTTTGAGGGAAAAAAAAAAAAAAAACAGTTCCATTATTTCTTTGGTTTTGCCAGAAAACCTACCTGCCACATGTTTACTAGTCTACATGGATGTGTATGCCCAGCTTTGTGTGGTCAGCATGTGCTGGTGTGCATCTATGTGCCTGCTGGTATCTGCCTGCCTAGCATCCTATGTGCCAGTGAATAAAGCATGTCTTATCTGTCCATGATTCTTCTCATTCTCTCTCCTTCCCAGCATCCTGTGAGCCTCCTCCACTCCTGACTTTGGAGTTAGGACGACATAAAACCCTTTTTGAGATCGTATTACTTTGTTAACACAGAGTCTGTATAATGAAGTCTGTATGAAATATTGTTGGGAAGCTGGATATGGCACAGTATACCTACCCACAGGAGGATTTTGAGTTTAAAGCCAGTCTGGGAAACGTGGCAAAAATAAATGATGTGCTGAAAAGATATGTATCAATACTTGTTTGAAAACAGAGTAACCTCAGGGGAAGACAAGTTGCTTTCTAGAACAACGGAGACATTGGTGGCCACAGCCTGGGGTGCCACAGATCCTCTGGGCCCCTTTGTCTGCGTGGAACGGGTCTCTAGTCGCAGGTGGGCAAAGCATCGGATGAATGACAGACAGATGCACACAGGAGAGGTTGTGTAAATCGAGCATCAGACTTTTTATACAGAAGACAATAAGGAAGTTGTTGGGTGACATACCCGCACAATACAAAGAGGTTACTGGATTCTTACATAAAACAGAGGAATGCAAACACAGAAGGTCTAACAGGAACCACCTGGCATAGAATTCATTGTTAACAACTGGGATCAACAAGGGCTCCACCTAAGATTCGCTTAATCTTAGAAGCCAGGGTCAAGGGCTTCGTGCCCTTGCCAAAGTTCCTATTTTAGTCTATTGTATAGTCCACCTTCCCCTTAGGCCATTGTAAATACGTGTGTATGGGTGTAACTCAGCTATAGTCTTAGAAGCCAGGTGTGAGGTCTTTACTCTCCTAGGGCAAGGGCTTTCACACCCAAGTCATGGTTCTAACTAGGGAGTTGGGAGTTCCGTTCTAGCTAACCATCTCATGAATAATGCAATACTCTAAAACCACAGCCCGATCTACTTCCTAAACCATTGTAAATTCCTGTATATGGGAGCGACTTGGCTTTTATTCTAAGTGATAGTGTAGTACCAGAGGCTATTCTGAATGTCACTGAATAGCAACATTCTTCCTGAATTCCAAGCCCATGGTCTTGCTCAAGGACGTTCTAGGACTGTTGGAACACTGGCGGAAGGCTTTAGCTATGTCAGAATTCAATCTTAAAAGGCACTTATAATAGGATAATACTAAAAGAGAGCACGTGGATCCATACACTAGACTAACGCAGGAATGGAAAATTAATGTATGGGTTAGAGAGAACGCCAGACTCCAGGAGCGAGTTTCTGTGAAATTCTTTTGCCTCATGAGTAGCTTTCAAGCCTCAGCCTGTCAAGCTGACTCGACCGGAGAGCGTGGCACTGGGGTCTGGAATGAACTATGCCTAATGACCTCAGATAAAGAGTACTGAGCCTTGGCCAGTATAGTGTCTCTGGGTTTGCAGACCTTTGTGTTTCCCAAGCCACGAAGCATGTGGCATCTCTAGTCAAACAAGTTTCTGAACATTTCCCAAATCTTCCTTCACAGAGATGGTTTGAAACTCCAAATGACAAGGAAGGGACTTGAGAACTAGGTGCCTTACCAGGAAAGGAAAGAGAAGAGAAAGTCCCCAACATTAGATCTTCCCAAGGATGGTCTCCTCACAACAGCCAAAACTAACTGTACTGGCTAGTTTTGTGTATCACAGAGAAAGGAGCTTCAGTTGAGGAAATGCCTCCATGAGATCCAACTGTAAGGCATTTTCTCAATTAGTGATCAAGGGGGAAAGGCCCCTTGTGGGTGGGACCATCTCAGGGCTGGTAGTCTTGGTTCTATAAGAAAGCAGGCTGAGCAAGCCAGGTGAGGCAAGCCAGTAAAGAACATCCCTCCATGGCTTCTGCATCAGCTCCTGCTTCCTGACCTGCTTGAGTTCCAGTCCTGACTTCCTTGGTGATGAACAGCAGTATGGAAGTGTAAGCCAAATAAACCCTTTCCTCCCCAACTTGCTTCTTGGTCATGATGTTTGTGCAGGAATAGAAACCCTGACTAAGACAAATTGGTACCAGAAGTGGGGTATTCCTGTGACAACCTGACCATGTTTTGGGGAGGACTGTGGAAGGACTTTGGAACTTTGGGCTTGAAGATCCATCCGTTGTTAAGAGCTCTGTCGGATGTTGTGTAGGAGCTTGGAAGATAATGTTGAGAACACTGCAGAAGATGGAGGTCTGGTTTGTGAAATTTCAGAGGGAAAATTAAAGACTCTTTTCAGGGCCATTACTGTTTTGAATGTGAAGATTCTGTAGTTCTGGTTAGCTGGGGCTGAAGAATCAGCTGTGATTAACAAGATACCAGAACTACCAAAGCAAAAACTTTGCATTACTGGGACTATTGATGCTGGTTAGCTGGAGCTAAGAAATTAGCGGTGATTAAGAAGAGACCAGCATCATTGAGGTGACATCTTCTGGGAAGTGTTTTCTGAAAGCACAAAGAGGCTGTGTTCCAGAGATGGCCAAGGTTGTACTCCTGCTGCAGCAGGACTTGGTAATATGTAAGGGTCACCCAGGTGGTACTGGTTTTGAAGGCATGAAGGGGTCACACAAAGCAGCTGAGGCTCGGCACTGTGAGAGGCCATGGAAGGCCATTGGTGAAGGTGCAGCCTCAGTTGCAATTGAAGGCCCAGGACTGAAGGGGTCATGCAGTGTTTTGGAGATGCCAGTACCATGAGATGACCACCAAGAGCAGCAGCAGCAGTGGAGTACAGGCATCTGGAGCCTAGAGGATGACGCGTGTGCTACAAAGGGCCTGGCTGGAGAAGTTACCCAAGCCCTTGGAGGAGCCCAGAAGATCGTGAGTTGGATCCCAGACATTGGACGGTTGGAGATTGACTTTTGCTTTTGATTGTGACTGTGCCCTGATATTTTCCCTCTTGAAGGAAGAAACTGTTTTAGTGGAGCCCACAATTAAGAGACTTTTAATTGTAAAAAGACTTTGAATTTTAAAAGAGATGGATATTTTAAAGAGATTGAAAATTTAAGAATATGTAAAGACTGTGGGACTTTTAAAGTTATTTAGAATGGGGATGAATAAGATTGTAAGGGTTGAGGCTTACTAGTGATGTTTTTGTGTGTCAAGTTGACAAAAGGTCAATTGTACTGGCTAGTTGTGTTCAACTTGACACAGTTGGAGTTATCACAGAGAAAGGAGCTTCAGTTGAGGAAATGCCTCCATGAGATCCAACTGTAAGGCATTTTCTCAATTAGTGATCAAGGGGGAAAGGTCCCTTGTGGGTGGGACCATCTCAGGGCTGGTAGTCTTGGTTCTATAAGAAAGGCTGAGCAAGCCAGGTGAGGCAAGCCAGTAAAGAACATCCCTCCATGGCCTCTGCATCAGCTCCTGCTTCCTGACCTGCTTGAGTTCCAGTCCTGACTTCCTTGGTGATGAACAGCAGTATGGAAGTGTAAGCCAAATAAACCCTTTCCTCCCCAACTTGCTTCTTGGTCATGATGTTTGTGCAGGAATAGAAACCCTGACTAAGACACTAACAAAGATAAAGACTTACTCAGTCAAGCTAAAAATGAAGTTAAATGTCCAACCCACTCATGCTCTTTGGTTGATGGTTCAGTCTCTGTGAGCTCCCATGGGCCCAGGTTAGTTGACACTGAAGGTCTTCTTGTGATGTTCTTGACCCCTCCAGCTCAGTCAATCCTACTCCCCAATCTTCCACAAGACTCCCCAAGCTCCACCTGATGTTTGTCTGTGGGAATCTGCATCTGTTTCCATCTGCTGGTGAGCAAATCCTCCTAGTAGACAGTTATGCTAGGCTCTTATATGCAAGCATGGCTGAGTTTCATTAATAGTTTCAGAGGTTGACTCTCTCTCACATGGCAGGAGTCTCAAATTCAGGCAGTCATTTTGCTTGGTTGTTCTCTCAATCTCTGCTCCATCTTTATCCCTGTGCATCTTGTAGGGTAAACCTAGCCCCCCTATACATTTGTAACAAGTACTCTCTCTCTCTCTCTCTCTCTCTCTCTCTCTCTCTCTGTGTGTGTGTGTGTGTGTGTGTGTGTGTGTGTGTGTGTGTGTGTGTGTGTATGTGTCTGTCTCTCTCTCTCTCTGTCTCTCTCTGTCTCTCTCTTTCTCGCTCTCTCTCTCTCTCTCTCTCTCTTGCCTACCATTGGATCCCCTTCCCCTACCTGGACTGCCTGGTTGGGTGTCAGTGGGAATGTGCCTAGTCCTGCTCAGATTTGATGTGCTAGGGTGGAGTGGTACCCAAGAGAAGAAAGAGAGGAGATAATAGAGGGATGGACTTGAAAGGGCTGTCGTGAGAGGAAAGGAGGGAGGGGCTGTGATCATGATGTAAAGTGAATAAAAGAATGTTACTGAGAAGAAGTTGAAAACTGGATTGAAGGTTAACTTAAAATTCATAGTTGGTTGTAAATTATGCCAAAGCCTTGCTTCTGCTCTGACTATAGGTGCATTTTTACTCCAGTTGTCCATGGAAAGTTAGCAGGGTGACTCCAAGAGACAGGTCAGAGCTGGACTGCAGAGCTAGGACTGAATTATCATGAGCCATGTTACCTAAACTCTGACCGTCTGATTGTGTGTATGGTGATGCTGTTCATTGCCTTTCTCATAGGACAAACTGCAAACAGATGAAATAATAGCTGTCAGATTCCAGGCACAAGACAGGCCTCCATAAGTGGACCATTTGGGGAGAGGGGGGAGGTGATGTTCACCTATGTGAACATGACTGGCGATGTGTTTGTGCTATGATTAATTCAATGAGTGTGTTTAGGCTTCATAGAAATTCAACTTCTGATGTCACTCAAATGCCTTGTGCATAGGTTTGAAACTGTCAAAGAACAAATGTAATAAAAATAATAATGTTTAAAAGATATATCCAAAATTCAGAAAGGTTGTGAATACATGAAGCCTTTCATTATACATATACTATATGGTATGAACTTTTAATTGATTAAAAAATTTCTGTGTGTGTAGAATGCATTTTCGTTTGATTAACAGAAGTAGATTAGAAGGCTGTGTTAGTATCAGAGGTGCATTGGATTGTAAAACCAGAGAGAGAGAGAGAGAGAGAGAGAGGAAATGACTCAGGGCATGGTCTAAACAAAACCCAACAGCTACTAATGAGGCTTGTTAGTGATGCTAATCTATGTAAATGTTATTAATTGAGAACATCTATCTTTTATCTGCAACTGTTTAGTAATCAGGCAATTAAAAAACAATGACATTCCCACTGGTTGGTCCTCCTGGGTTGTTGGGTTTGTTTTGGTTTTTTTTTTTTGGGGGGGGGGGGTTCTTCCTTTCTTCCTTTTTTAAGTGATCAAAGAGTTTTAAAATAAGAAGAAAGAAGGTCCCTTATCAAGAGGTGGGCCTTGCCTTGGGCTAGTTGGTCTCATTAAAGGCAGAAAAGCTCTGTTGATCACCAATTAACCTGATTTGTAGGAACGCTGATACAGACCTTGAACAAGAGTTTTCTTAAGATGGTAAAAGACACAGTTCGTTGACAAAAATAAAGGCAACTCATTGGAAAAAAAAAAAAAAGAGAGAGAAAATGATAAAGGATCCACTGGAATTCAAAGATTCCTCAGAGAGTTAGAAGAACTTTCTCCAAAGGCAGTCTCACCTTTGTCAGATTGATCCAGGCCCCAGAGACGTACCTCTGACCACATTGTGAAATCTCTTCCTCCACCTACACCTACAGAAAAGCCATTGATACTGCCAGTTCTGTGAAGACTGCCTAGGCCCATGGGCTGGACCTTACTCTGAAATGATAGCATTTGAATCCAAGGATTCAAGTTTCCAAATACTTGATTTTCTAATCATACCCATATGGCGTATATGTATTGTACTTGAAGGTATTGCTTAGTGTAGAAGTAACAGTAAGCAATCTTAGGAAGTATTGCGACTGGCAATATTCAAATCTTTAAGCTCTTTGCAAGGCATCCTTCTCACAGATCTTGCCAATCATCCCACCACTTACTAAGCATTGCTGAGATGACCCTATGGATAAGCGAATAGGTAGGTGAAGGAGAGAGGGGAAGGGAGGGAGAGAGGGAAAGGAAGAAGAAAGGAGAGAGAGAAGGAAAGAGAGAAAATGAAAAAATGCATATCTGTCTCTTATTCAAAGAGATAATAACTTGGCAAATATAATTCTGAAGCACTTACTCTAAAACACTGGGTCTTCTTTTATTTCTTCCCTTTTCTTTTCCCGTGGTCTTCAGCATTATTGAGAAGCCAGTAGTTAACTGCTGATTTCCAAGCTGGGTGGCAGAAATGTCCTATAAATTCCAGTAGAGGTGTTAGTTCCCACAAAAGGCAGTTGTTGGAAGAGGGAGCTCAAATGTGCAAAGCCTTTATGAAGATACAGGTACGATGTTACAGTAGACAGCTGTGAACAGGGCTCCCTTTTATTTCTGTCTCCTGTCCAGTGAGGTCATCTCCATCCTCTGCATGGTCCTAAATAGCCCAACTCAGGCTGAAGAACCAAAGGTAGTGGTACCCCACACTCCTAACGATGCTAAACTAACATTATTGGGTAGCACGGAAAGAAATACTTTATTAGGACATAGAGATGCTCTATTTGTATCTACCTTACATTAATTCTTATTGCATTGTACTTATGAATGATTGTTTTGAATCAGTGTTAATTTGTACCTATTGGTGTTTACAAATATCAGTGTTTAAATAAACACCCTCACGAGATAGAGAAGGTTAAAAGATTTGGAGGAGAAGAGGATGTCTCCTGTCTTTCATTTGATGGTCAAGGACCGAGTCTCAGGACTGAAAGAAAGCTATCTGAAAAGCATGCTTATTCACAAGCTGGAATGGGCTCAAACCAACTTTGATTGAATTTCTGTAATTTGCTGTAATTTGATGAATGATTCAAACTGAATAATATTTAGGTAGAAAATTGATTCCCTCCAGCCTTAGAGACTGTACATGGTAGGAAACTAGGGTAGGTGGATATGTTTGTGTCAGGGTCCTTGGGGAACAGGGGTCTAGTGGGGAGGGGGGAGGCATGGCGGGGATGGGGGTGTGAATGACATCTTATCTCTTGATCAGTGAGTTAGCTTACCAGAGCAGCTGGATCCTGAATGCTGGATGAAATTTAGAACAGGTTTCCAATTCGGAGGGCAGTGCTTCTCAAACCACTTTATCTGAAAATCCTCTGGGAACTTAAATTTTAATAAATCTGCTCTGAATAACCTGATTTTTAACATGCAACTCCTTCTACGGGGGGGGGGGAGAGAGAGAGAGAGAGAGAGAGAGAGAGAGAGAGAGAGAGAGAGCACATGCACACACTCAGAAGAGAGAATAAGAGAGAGAGAGTTATGTGTTTGCTACATATAGGCCTCTCAGTGTAACATAAGAAGGGAGGGGCAAAAAGAATTATTTTCCCTTATCCAAAATACATCTATTTTAAACGTTTAGTATTTATAATGGAAAGTATCTGGAAACTCTGGAAACTCCAAGAGATGAAAAATTAATTTTTCTTTTACTTTTATCTAGGGACAATTGGAAAATGAACTCCAAACAGGGGATTTGGTGACCCATTGTAAATTGTATTTGGTAGCTAGAAGAATCCATCCCAGGAGATCTGGATTCATGGAAAATAACAGTTTGGCTCTTGCACTCCTTCCTGACATATTTTGCAAAAAGAAATTAATCACATTAGCCCTCACATTCCGTGTATTGGAATCGATTTCCATTTTAAGTACTTACTTAGTAATACTAAGGAAACACGAGGAAGAAAAAGGAGAAGATAATTGATTTATTGATTAATGATTTGGGAAAGCCACCAAGCGACCCTGATTGTGTGCAAAGAATACCAATGGCATCCTTGTTTTTAAGGACTCTTCCTCTTCGGTCATGTTAATATGGTTTGTGTGAAAACTGTCCCTCAACACTTGCCTGGGGACTTTGGCTTTGTCAGGTAGCAAGCTGTGATTCTACAGCTATGTGTAGCTGGAAGTGACTGAAGCTTGTTGGAGCTTTAAACACCCAGTCAATGGGAGGCTGGAGTCAGGTGGGCATAATCAAGAACATATTATCTGATAGGTGAAAGGTAGCCAGGCTCAGAAGAGGGAGGGTTACGTGGTGAAGACGATTCTGACAGCCACAGAGGAAGCTAGAAGAGGAGAGATTAAAGGTGACATAAAAAGGGATTGCCTGACTAAAGGTCTTGAAACCAATAGGTAACAATTTGAATATGACCCAGGAGCTAATGGGAAGGCATTTGAGGGTCTTGAGAAGGGGAGAATGGAAACAGCAGGCATGAGAGATTATCTGAGCTGCAGAAGATTGGGCCAATTGGAGAGAGGAGAGGCCAAGGACTGAGGAAGGCTGGCAGGGAACCCCAGATCACAGGGCTGGCCTACAGGAGACAGGACTTGATGATTGCAACGAGGAAGCCAAGCCTGACAGGTTAAGTGGCTTGTCCCAGCCCTACTTCTAATAGCTTCGCTTGCTTATTGTTATCCTCTGTGTACTTAGTGGAAGGCCTGACTTGATCCATGTTCACTTCTTGTGTTTACCTACGGCACCAATTCTAAAATGGCTCATCAAAGAAGCTATGAAAAAGTATTCAA